>NC_143055.1:21986166-22605833 GCF_052426305.1 Pelodiscus sinensis | reverse complement strand
ATCCCATCTCCACTGCTCTTGAACAAAAGATTGTTTCGTCAGTACAAAATGATACAGCTGTAGGGATGGAAAAGACTTCTTACATATATGGCATCTGCCCTATTTATAAATGATGAGGGTCCCCTATTATTTAACCAAATCTCTTTTTCCCCTCCCATTGTGCTGCTCACAGAAGCTTCTGCAGTACAATGTACTTTCCTGGAATTAAAAGATGATTACCTCCTTTTTCCTCCCAAATGGTCCTATTTAACATTAAAAAACCAGCAGGTTTCCACTTCCTGTGTATGGTCTTAAATGGGGAAAGAGGTACAGGGGAAGAGGTGAGACTGCTTTGGGCTCTGCCTATTGGCCTGATTTACAAAGAAAAGCAATCCATCTTTCATAGAATGATAGGACCAGAAGGGACCTTGAGAGGTCATCTTGTCTGGCCTCCTGCACTCATGGCAAAAATAAATATTGTCTAGACTATCACGGACAGGTGTTTGTCTAACTTGCTCTTGAAAATCTCAATGATGGGAGATTCCACAGCCTCCCTAGACAATTTATTCCAATGCTTAACCACTATGCCAGAGTTTTTCTTCATGTCCAGCCTATCAGCTAGATTTACAAAGAATAACAATCCAGCTTTGAAGAACCCTCCTATGATAGCCAGAGCGCAGGGTGATTTCCTTTCCTCCTTACATTGTGTCACCTCATCACTAATTCATTTGTCATTTTCCTTCCCTTTTGAGATTTGGAAATAAGGCAAACATGCTCAGGGGGAAAAAAAGCTCCTGTCTATGAAGGAGCTAGTAGAAATGAGCCAATTTTGGAACATGATGCAAAACCTTCTATACCTATACCGCAAAAACCCCTCTGTTCTGTCAATTCACTGTAAATTTTTTGCGCAAAAACGTGCTTGAAGTGTGGAAGCTCTGCAGATTTTTGAGCAAAAACCCTGTAGTGTAGACATAGCGTCACACAGTAGAGTGTAGTCAATTAACTGCAAAGCTCAGATAGTCTTTAGCTTCCATGGAAGCCAGATGTTGCAGAAGGTCAGTTTGGCTGGACTGTGCTTTTTTCCAGCTGCTTTTTTCAGTTGATAAACACTTCTGTACTCTCTTACATATTATATATCATGTATATCACACACATGTACACACAAACATTTTTTAATAAAAAGTTGCTTATACAAGTGATTCCAAGCTGTGGTCTGTGGACCACCTGTGGTTTATCACATGGTCCATGGAGCTGCTTCTATCTGTCAGGCTTGCCAATTGCTGCCCAATTGAATGACCTCTTTTAGGGTTTCCAGAGACTTTTCTGATCATCTAAATGGGTGAAAACAATCCTTTTTGGCACCTTTGAACCCTTTATAGCTGCTTCATGGCTTTCTTTTTTAGGCGCATCTTTGGTTCACATATGGAGTTGTTGCTAAAACAGGAAAACAAAGTGCAATTGTAAAGTGCCCTCGGAAAGGAAAAAAGCTGTTGGAAATGAAAGAAAGGTCTGCGCTAAATATACAAATACTTATAGGCAGAGAGAGAGAGACACACAGAGAGAGAGAGACAGAGACAGAGAGAGAAAATAAATAGCATGGATACAAAATTGGAATAGATAAGAGTTAAGCAAGCAACACTCCTATCACATTTTCACCTGGTGTCCTGAAATATTTAAATACTATCCTGTTGATTTCAGGAAAAGAAAAATTACGATTGAGTGGGGAAACAGCACATAAGACACCTGTTGTCTTATGAAGTTTTACACAATACTAACAAGTTTGAAAACCACTGCAGTAGGGGCAATTGTATATGAATAGCTAAGTGTAAGCTTGAGAGTCTAAGAGTCAGATCACTTACCACATGTTGGAACATCTTCCTCAGCTGATGAGGTTTGTTCATCTGTTGATGGCTTTTTCTTTCCTAGACTGATGATCTTTGTTATTTTTTTCCCTGTTACTTTAGTCACTGTACCCTTGGTTTCTGACTTGGAACTCTTTTTCCTCTTAACTATTAAGAAAACAAACATGTATATTCTTAGTATGTTTGAACAAAACCAATTATATTAAAGCACACGGATCAAAACAGAAAGGAAAACAACTGCATTGCAAATATGCAAGCATACACAAAACTGATTTAATTCTTATCATGAACATTTGGACAAAGCAGCTGCCTTGTGACAAGAAATGCACAACTGAAGGTGCCGTTATTTAATGCCAATGCTCATATCACATGCTCAGCACAATATCAAAAATAGGGCACGCAGAAAGTAAGACTAACAAAAAGCAAGTTTTATCATTTAAATTTATCAGTCTAATTACTGATCTCCACTATAACCACCTTCTAATTTAGAAGTGTGGTTAAGATAACTGCAAGCTGTGCTTTTAACCTGACTGGAAAAAATATATAGTTGAATGATCTCCTGTTATTGTTTCTTACTGGCATTTCCAACATAATGCCATAGCAACGAATCAGAACATTCTCCCGGTAAGCAGACGCCTGGAAAAAATATCCTCTCTGTTGGAACGAGGTCAAAGTAACTACATTGATCAGAATGGGTCCTTGGGAAAGACATGTATTATAACGTTTTTTCTAATGGAATAATCAAGACCATTTATAGCTCCCAGAGTAGGAGCCGATGTTCATTTTTATAGAAAGAAAAGTGCTGGAAAAAAGTTTACCAGATCCAATCAACACATCAAGGAATTTAAAATAATGTATCAGTATGATTGGTATAACCATACAGATTGGTGTTGAACTTAACTGTCTTCCATTGAAGTCAACAGATCAGTGCTAAGGATACAATTTTTAAAAGTGGCTAAATGACATTATGTATGTTTGTAAAATATAGTACACAATTACAACCAATAAATAGAACAGAGCTGCACAAAACTTTGTGAAACTAGAACCACAATTATCTGGTTTGAGTGTCATCATCAGCATAAAGCTCAGCCCAGTTAAATATTATTGCAACGTAGGCTCACTTTGAGCTCAACCTTAGTTGATTTGTGGCGTTGACAAAAAAAAAAAGTAACTTAGTGGTGGTGACTGAGTTGCATTTCAGTGACATCTTTCCCCCTTTCCACACACAAACATGCAAGCAAGCATTTGGAGACAAAAACCAAAACTCTGTAAGTGTAAACTAAAATGCTGACAAACACAACTATGATAGAAAAATAACTGGAAAAAATTAGGTGACTTGGGAATTGGGGAGAAAGAATGTATGAGAGAAATCATTTAGAAATTCTCAGACCATAATTTGTTGTGTTTTTTAAGCTTTAGTTATTTGTTAACATGGGAAATCATTCAAAATTCGATTTATGATCAAGACTATCTCTTTCAGTGAGATTCTGCCACCATTGTACAGACAGCTATGGGGTGGGGGCAGAGTCCTGTTTTCACAGATGAAAGTGAATTATATGAAAATCCTCAACAGAAAGATGATGTGTGTGTGTGGCGGAGCAGGGGAGGGGAAGGGGGATCTAAATCCTGTCCACAGATCTGCGGGGCTGATCAAATCTAATATTTTACTGTCTCTACATGCAATGAATCCCCAAAGTTCTAGGCAAGGGGAACATCTCATCTGCTCATATCATCATGGGCAGACAGCAGGAGGCAGCACTTGACTGAAGATGGCTTGCTATTCCACACAGCAGTAGCTTAAGAACATCTGCAGCTGTAGAGTAGGAGAGGGAGAGTTTATGTCTGGGTGTGGAGAATAAAAGCTCAGAGAGGTGAAGTGCAAGGGAAGAATTCACAGCACTGGGAACATGAAATGAAAGCAACCCACGTGAACTCCAATGTTCTTGCTTCCTCTACCTTCATTCCCCATGGTATTTTATTCTGCAATGGAGAAGAAAGGCAGAGAAAACAATCTCTCTCTCAATCTCTTTCTCTTGCAGAATGCACAAGGGATACATCCCCTGATTTCAAGACAGAGAGGCAAGTAAGCCATTTCTTCTCACCACCTTCACCACATCAGAACAAGGGGGGGGGGGGGGGAAGTGTGCAGAAGCTCTGCAGGAGCAGAAAGGAGATTAGTGGACAAGGAGGTCAGTTTCCTTTCACATGGCTAAATGGGCTTTCGCTCTTACGGTTACAGCTGTTTTAAAAAAAAGAATCCTACAACTCATTCAGAACCCCTTTACAATTATTTAGTGTTGCCAGCCATGCTTTAATGCATTACATGGCATTGTTTTGTATTATTCTCTTCACTACTACAAAAGTCTGACTTTCCTGAAACAGAGCTGAAGGCCAAGAGTTTCAAGTGACTAGTGCTTTGGATTACTCAGCTTCAGACACTTCTCAAGAGCCTGATTTTCAGAAGGTGTGCATTCAGCATGCTTTTGAAAATCAAGCCCCTATAAGGTATCTCAAGTGGGGCGCTCAAATCACTAATCACTCGTGAAAATGTTGGACTGTGCACATATTTTGGATTTACGCACATATTTTGAACAGATATGCAACCAGCTTGAACAGCTACAGCTTGAATGTGCCTTCGATAGTTTTATGAATGTTTTTGTAGTTTTTAAGTGTAGCTAAACATTTTGGATCGAAGAAGTCATAGTGAGCTATTTTGCTTCATTTTGTTGATTGGGGTATGGAGAGCTATACATTTGAGAGATTCATTCAAAATCTCCACTGGAAAAGGAGGGCAAAGATGACATACTAAAACACACAAAGGAAACAAACTCCCACTTGTGTTAGGAAGGGGAGACACAGTGCTTGCCCAAAAGCCAGTGTTGGTGCAACTGTTTTCCAGTGCCTTTTCACAGCCTCAGGAAAGTACTAATTAAAGCTAACATGCTCTTCTGAATAAGACTGAATATTCGTCGTACATGTCATGCTAACAGACATAATTAGGTTGGTATCACCTATTTATTTGCAGGAATCTATCTTTTTGTTTCCCCTTGAACAAAACTCTGGGGATTGATTTTGCAGACCTTACTCAGGAAATTTAATTTGGAATGTCCTTCAGCTTGGAATCTAAAGACTGGGAACAAGCTTTCGGACTCCAAAGCGGAGTACATCATTTTAAAGTAATTTAGCATACGTGATTCTTGTCTTCCCTTATAAAATTCTATGATACCCTTCCTGTTTAAAATTATAGGGGAAAATCTTACGTACAGTTAGTGGTTGGCCGAACTCCTTCATAGAAGGCAACATACTTTATAAACACAGGAAAAAATCATTTAAAAAACTTAACATATGGATCTTGACTCTGCTGTCGCTTACATCAATGTTACACAGAGATCACTCTTAACTAGAATGGAGATGTTCTAATATCCACCAATGTAAAGGTTTAAATAATTCAAGATTGGCATAGGTCAACTTTCAGAATTCATATAAGACTAAGTACATAAAAGAAAACAAATACTATAGTCTTTATACAGGATATCTAAAAGACACTTTGCATATGGAATTCACCTTGTTCTTTTCCATTGCACACTGTAGCGATTCCATTTTCTACTGTACCCTCCCCATCTGAGCTTGGCCTCTCAGAGGACAATTTCTGCATGGACAAAATAAATTAGGTCATTTCTCATGTGGTCACACTGGCCAAACGATGTGTTATGAGTCAAATTAAAATCATTCTTATTAAATTAAGTGCATGCCAAGCAGCCATCCCGAGAACAAACATGAGATAGTGAAGAGTCCATTTACATTACATAGATTTCTTATGTCACCACAAAAGTATTAAAGCAAAACAAAACTAAGCACACATTAGAAATATATTGCCAGATACTCTTAAAAGGATAAAGGAGTTTGGTGTAATAGACTAATCGGGTAACTATAATAATTAACTGCACCCATAGCCCCTCCTGGACACTGCACTCCAATCCCCTGCTCTTCTGAATAACCCAGGTCATAACCCAAACCCTTGCACCCCCTCTTGCACTTCTGCTCCAGGCCACAACCGCCTACCAGACCCTGCACACACACTTCTACACCCCTCCTCTGGACCAGAATCCTCTCCTGTACCCATACTCCCCCCCCCGACCCTAAACCCCCTCCTGCACCCCAGTCCTTTCCCCCAGGTCACAACCCTCTCCTTTATTCAAACTCCCTCCCAGGTCCCATACTCCCCTCCTGTACCCTAGTCCCAGTACCATGCTGGCTATAATATATTTTTATTGCATTTCTAGATTCTAAAATGTTGCTCTCTATTAAACAACAAGATTCTAGGAAGAAGTGCTCACTTTAGAAAAAAGAAATCTTCAAAACTATCATTTGTATTAATGCTTTAGGTATATATTTACAAGTGACACCAACCAACACATTTCTATAGGTAGAATTTCAGAACTTTTGGTGTATGTAAGTAGCTGGTATGAACTAGAGTAACTGGTGGATTCTCTGCAACTGGAAGTCTTTAAATCATGATTTCAGTTACTCAGCCAGAGATTATAGGTCTATTACAGCAGTGTATGGGTGCGGTTATGTGGCCTGCAGTATGCAAGAGGTCAGACGAGATGATCACAATGGTCCCCCCTTTTGGCCTTAAAGTCTTAGACTATAAAAAGGTCTATGAAATTAGAGACTACCAATTATGTATGTATTACTAATAAACAAATTAAAAATCTAAAGTTCATAAAATAGCTATTACCTAAAATGCGTGGCATGAACAAAATCACTACATTGTGGTGTGGCATAACATTTTTATTGGCATCTGCTGGAGACAGTTTACATAATTCATTCGTGGCTTTACCATTTATGAGCAAGGTTGGCATCCCAAACTTATGCCATTAAAATTTTCTGCTGCACCACTCTGTATTGTCTTCCCCAGCTAGTACAGAGTAATTGGTGCTAAAAACTTAATTGAAGAGACTCTTTTTTATATGCACTGAAAGTTCTGAAATGATGCCAATACAAATGCATTGTTTGTATAAGGTAGTCAATTGTAATATCTAAAGCATTAGTTAAAAGTATCATTTTGAAGATCTCTTTCTTCTAATATGAGCACATCTTACTTGCTCTTGCACATTTTAGAATCTAGGACCTCTCTCTCTCTCATATTACCATTAGGGAAATTAAAATGTGTTTATTTTGGTAAATGTATATTTTTCAGCGGTTACACATTTACACAAGGGGAGGCAGTTCCATGGGGGGCTGGTGCGCACAGGAAGCCCGCTTATAAGCTGGCTCCCCACACGTTCCGGCTACCATGAAGTCACCTGCCCCCCCTCGGCACTGCTGTCTCTGATGCAGAGGCAGCAGCGTGGGCAGTGGAGCCTGCATGTAACCATGAAAGTTAATTGACGAGCCCAGAACTATTCCACTGATACCAATGGCATTACAATAATATGAATCTAGGCTACCTAACTATGGACTTTGACTTCTGGAATCTTGAGATCAAATCTCAGTCAATGGGACTTTTAAAAATTAAATTTTAATGGGACCAGGAATTGGCATTTAACAAACAGGACTGCCATCTCACAATGGGGTCAGACTGTGCAGAAGTCCAGCAGGTTAGGGGTCTAAAGCAGCATTCCTACGGTGAGCATTGGGTACATTGATGCCTCACTTCAGAGCCATCCTGTTCATTGTCAGTCTGCTGCCTCAGGATATGTCAACAACACAATTAAAATCCCTGCACCAGCTGACTTGGCTTTGCGGGACTTGGGCTAAGGGGCTGTTCCTCTACTCTACAGATGTTCAGACTTGGGCAAGAGCCCAGATTCTAGAACCTTAGGAGGTGGGAGAGGTCCCAGAGTTCATGCTGTAGCCTGAGCCTCAATGTCTCTGAAGAAGTGGGCTGTGCCCATGAAAGCTCATGATACCATCTACATGTTTCGTTAGTCTTTGAAGTGCTACCAGACTATTTTTTGTTTTTTAAGTTTATCACAATTAAACAGTCCCGCAAGCCTGAGTCAGCTGGCATGGGCCAGCCACAGGGGTCTAAGCGCAGCGTAGACACATCCTTAGTGTGCCAGGGAGCCAAGTATCTCTGAGTACCTGACAGGCTCTAAATACTGTTATTTTGGAATGCCAAGGGTGCTCAAGCCTCAATATAAAATTGACTTTCTCTGCCAGCCCCCCAAATCCCAGTCCAGCCCATCATATCCCCAGCACCCATCTCTGTCCTTGTTTCCCTCTGCCTCCTGCCCCTTCATTTCTAGGCCCATCTCTACCCCACAGCTCACCCGCGGTGTCACCTGCATGCTCACTTGGAAGCATCTAAAACAAAAACTGCTGATGGATACGAGTTGCTGAAGTTGGCTGATTTAGGCTAAACAGATTCAGGCCTACCTGAATCGGAGGAATAATTGTTTGTGTATTTCATTTTCTAAATGGCCTCTGCCAGAGATGCTATCAGAATGTGAGAGAAATTTGGAGTCTTTGGGAACGGTGTAATTTATTTCTAGAGGAACACACAGATATTAGAGGAAGAGGGGGGAAATTAAAAAAAAAAAAAATAAAATAAACAGGGGAAAAAAAGCATCTTAAAATATTTCCTCCGCAAAAGTTAACAAGTATTTTACTGAAAAAAATTACACACTGTGCCAAATGAAGAGAATGAATTAAGTCATTAATTAGAGACCCGCTTTAAGGATAAATGCAACCTGAACTTTAGATTTGCTATTGACATCTTCTGTAATACATCATCATCATCATCTATTTTTGCATTGCTCATTCTTTAACTTTACCTTTTCCAGTTCCGTCTTGTGTATCGGACTAGATGATAGTCCATCTGAATCTATAGTTCCAGTGCAGTTGCTGCAAACATCTTTTACCACCTTAAAAAAAATGAAAAATTGTTTCATTGATACACAAGTCAAAACCTAGCAAAATTTGCTGAGTAGAGTACTTTATTTGAGAAAAAGCACTAAAGAATATTTGCGATTCTGAAGGTTAAAACAGCAGCATGGAAATGATTCTCTTTATTCATAGGCAATATGTTAGGCAGGCTGCCACTGCTTTGAGCTTCTCCACATTGCCTCACTAAGCTGCTTCATGAATGACCTGGAGGAGCCATAATGTCTAGAGGTGAAAGGTTTCAGTTTCTAGACTCCCTAATCTCCAAGCCTCTCCTGAGTAAAGAAACTGCCAGCACATGCAGTAGTTTTGCAACATGAACTCTGCTGACACCACCAAATTCATTTCATTATGACTAAAAAATAGGATTAGAGCCAAGGTCCTGCAAGCCAGAGGACAACACTGCTGCCTAGTATGCTACCCAGCTGCTCTTTTTTCTAATGAAGAAATAATGATGTGCTGACCAAATTGCAGATCTGTATCAGATACTCTTGAGTGTGCGGTTTACATGAATTTTTCATATTCATTATATGATGCTCAGTGGTCACAGTAACATTGACACTGATACATAGATCATACTAATTGCAACTATATCTCAGGAAATGCGAGTTATTTTATGTGCCCCACCCTTGCAAAGAAAGTAAAAAAAAAATAAAATCACAGGAGATGGATTTTTGGGAGCTCAAAAATTGCATCTGTAAAATAAGGCCCGAAAAAAATATAAAGACAGCTTTTGTTTTCCCTGTTTTCTCTGTGCACACAGTGTGGTTTTGATTCTAAGAAGGGTATGCCACCTATCATCTTCATATTGGAGCACCTGGTGCTAAGGGGAATGCTAGAGTTCTTGATTGTAAATGTAGGGCTGATCTTTGCACAGCGATGGGCAACCAAGGCTAGCGAATGGGCCACAAGATTGAAATGAGGCATGTGTACTATGATCCCCAAGAATAAGATTAAATACATTTCACTTGATTCTCCTTCTTTTTCATGCCTTTTTCAATACAACATGATCCATTATTGGGGCAAATTAAATTGCTGGCAAAAGTAACAAAAGCTGAGGGAGCACAGGTCTCTCACAACATTGTGTGCAATTAGCATGCACCTCACACATGCCCTTGCTTTAAATTTGCGTCACTTCTCATTTTGCCAGGATCTGCTCAACTCTCCTCCATCACTGCAGGCCACACCCATGCTCCACTCCCTTCCCTCAAATCCCCACAGGGCCCCTTCCTTGACTCCCAGCCCTGGAATGTGCCCCATCCCTTCTCTTCCCCCACCCTCACAGCATTTCTGGAGTGCCAGGAATCGTCTGATTTGCACCCCATCCTGACACCATTTCCTTTCTCCCAGAGCTGGAATTCTGCAAGTCAGCTGATTTTTGGTGTTTGAGTTCTGGAAAGGCAGGAGAGGGGGAGGAGCAGGAGCAGGGCCAGTGTGCAAAGCAGCTGATTCACAGCACTTTGGAAGTGCTGGGAGGCAGGGGAAGGAATATAAGTGCAGGGTCCCCAGTTCAGGAGAGGCATGGGAGGAGGGGGATGGGGAAGACACACACACAACTCTGATGGGCCACATGCAGCCCACAGGCCGCAGGTTGCCCATCGCTGCCTTAGACTGCAGATATGGTCAGAAAAGTGACTATGTAAAAGTGGGACCTTAATTAGCAGATCTTTTCCCTGGGTGTAGACAGAGTAGTACCTAAATGATATACATATGGTTTTACTGCTCTTTGCCCCTGTTAACACAGCAGAGTTCATCCAGCTAAGAGAGAGATGCATTTTACTGTGGCTGAGACATTAACAGAAATGTGAATTCTGCCAACATTTATACTGGTAACATCACATAATTTATCTAAGAAGAGAAACTGGCCCACAGAACCCTTGCTCCCAGGCTGTGTCTAGACTGGCAAGTTTCTCCGCAAAAATCAGATGATTTTGCGGAAAAACTTGCCAGCTGTCTACACTGGGCGCTTGAATTTCTGGAAAAGCACTGACGATCTCATGTAAGATCGTCAGTGCTTTTCTGGAAATACTATGCTGCTCCCGTTTGGGCAAAAGTCTTTTTCTGAAAGACTTTTGCGCAAAAGGGCCAGTGTAAACAGCCCAGTAGTGTTTTCTGCAAAAAAGCCCCAATCGCGAAAATGGCGATCGGGGCTTTTTTGCGGAAAACCGCGTCTAGATTGGCTACGGACGCTTTTCCGCAAAAAGTGCTTTTGCGGAAAAGCATCCTGCCAATCTAGACGTGCTTTTCCAAAAATGCTTTTAACGGAAAACTTTTCCGTTAAAAGCATTTTCGGAAAATCATGCCAGTGTAGACGTAGCCCCAGTGATGTTATGCAAGCCAGAATAGAAACTTCAATTTCATATCCCAGGCTGTTCGCATGGCTGAAATAGCGACGAGGAGTCCTGTGGCACCTTATAGACTAACTGAAGTATAGGAGCATAAGCTTTCGTGGGCAAAGACTCACTTCGTCAGTGGGTCTTTGCCCACGAAAGCTTATGCTCCTACACTTCAGTTAGTCTATAAGGTGCCACAGGACTCCTCATTGCTTTTGCAGATTCAGACTAACACGGCTACCCCTCTGATACATGGCTGAAATAAAAATCCCTTTTTACTTGTAAATGGAGCAAATGTGATATGGAAACCATTAAGACATAATCAAAGATGGCATCAAATAACATCCTTTTCTAGCTAGTAGAGCTAAACCTCACTTAAGGGTATGCTAAGCAAATCAAATGTCTATCTAAGGTACTTTAGGGTCCCCATCATTGTGGTATCTGAGCATATGGGGAACTGAACTGCCTTGCCCAAAGTTGTTAGCAAAGCAAGGAATTGAACTCAGGTCTCTCACTTCCCATGCTAGCATCCAAAACACTGGACCATCCCTCCTCTGTGGTCTGCTACTACTCTAGTCCCATCTTGCCTGCATCCCAAACACACCCACACTCTTTTGGGGTCCACAGAACTCATGCAATTCTGTATCTTGAGGTCTCCCTCAGCATTCACACACTCTTGTCAGTAGCAGGGTAAGAATACCACTGAACAACAACTTTAGCATCAAGACCAGATATAGACGCAACTTATGGTTAGATTTAATTCCTGTGCTTCAGTTTAATGGAAATATCTTAGGGTTTTATTTGTAAAGAAACTTGACCATTCAGTTTCTGGGAACTTTCATTTCTGTCTCCTGCATGACCTTGATGCAACGGCTCATGTTTTCAGCATCTGGTCACACCACACAGTTAGTTAATTTTGGCAAAGGCAGATAGTAATGGAAGTTACAGACAGAACAGAGGGAAATGATTTGGCAGCAATGACAGAATAGTATGTGCAAGTCACGGAGTTGAATAAATGCTGTTCTCAAAATACCTCACACACTTAAGGGAAGGAACACTTTCCCAAAGCGCTTAATTGGGTTTTAATTAAATTCTGAATAAAAATGATGCACTAACACAGAAAGCTCATTAAAAATTCTAAAGCAAATGAATATTCAAAATATCAGCATCTGAACGTTTTTGGTAAAAGGGATACATCTTCAACTGGTGAAGACTTATTCATCAATTTCTAGGAGTAACATTATTGTGTTTCACAAACAATTTCCTAAAGTCATATGAATAAACAAGAAAATAAAAACCTTGATACCTACCCTTTGTAACTGTTGCTTCTCAAGTCCATTCCATTGTAGGTAGGTGTGTGTGCACCTACATGTACTACAGTCAGATATTTTTGCTTTACCAGACTCTGTAGGAACAGCAGTGCCACCCCCAAAATGTTGTACTCGTGGCACTGTGTATCAAGTGCCACCATCACTACGACCTCTCAGTTACTTCTTGCCAACTACTATGACAGAGAGGAAGGAGGGGCTGGTAATGGAATTGACATCTTGAAGAACAACTGTTTTTTTCTTGAGTGCTTGCTCATGTTGATTCCATTGTAGATGACTCACAAGCAGAGTCCTCAGAGATGAGCTTAGCGTTCACAGCTTTGCAGAATGGAGAGCTACTTGGCTGAAGCCAGCATCATCTTGAACTTGCTGGGTCAACAGATAGTATGAAGCAAACAAGCGACCCAACAAATTTCTTGAACTGGTACCTAAGATAGGTTGCTAAAGGACCCTGTGCCCTAGTTGAGTAAGCTATCACAATTTCTGGTAGGGGCATCTCTGCTAGCTTGCAGCAATAGTGGATGCAGGCTATAATCTAGGATGAGAGTCTCTGGGCTAATACAACACAACCTTTCATCCTGTCAGTAACTGCCGCAAATAACTGCACTGATTAACGGAACGGCTTTGTCTACTAAAGCCGTGCCTGTCCAACGTCCAGGGTATGTGTTCTGTGCTCCTCAACCATCACATGAGGTTTTGGAATAAGACTGATATGTAAATAACTTAGCTAATATGGAACTGGGAATGGGCCTTGATCAGAAA
The DNA here is from genome assembly GCF_052426305.1 of Pelodiscus sinensis. Lineage (NCBI taxonomy): Eukaryota > Metazoa > Chordata > Testudines > Trionychidae > Pelodiscus > Pelodiscus sinensis. Next base: position 22,592,678 of record NC_143055.1, on the reverse strand, counting down.
GGCCCAGTGCAGATGCAATTGGACCTTATTCTTATAGAATAAGGCAGCTCCAATGTGAGTGCCCTGATCTCAGATACCCAATGGCCCGAAGTTATAGTAACCAAGAAAGCGACCTTCCCGGGGAGAAACAGAAGGGAGCAAAGCATCAAGGGCTCAAAGGAAAGGACCCATGAGCCTGGACAGCATAAGATTTGGGTCCCAAGGGAGGACTGGGTCTCTGAGGGTACGTCTAAACTACATGCCTCCGTCGACGGAGGCATGTAGATTAGCCAGATAAGCAGAGGGAAATGAAGCCGCGATTAAAATAATCGCGGCTTCATTTAAATTTAAATGGCTGCCCCGCTCTGCCGATCAGCTGTTTGTCGGCAGATCAGGGCAATCTGGACGCGACGCGCCGACAAAGAAGCCTTTCTTGATCGGTACAGGTAAACCTGGTTTCACGAGGCATACCTGTACCGATCAAGAAAGGCTTCTTTGTCGGCGCGTCGCGTCCAGATTGCCCTGATCTGCCGACAAACAGCTGATCGGCAGAGCGGGGCAGCCATTTAAATTTAAATGAAGCCGCGATTATTTTAATCGCGGCTTCATTTCCCTCTGCTTATCTGGCTAATCTACATGCCTCCGTCGACGGAGGCATGTAGTTTAGACGTACCCTGACATGTGGGTAAAGGCACACCACACCTTTCAGGAATTGCACCATCATGGGATAGGCAAACACTGACCGGAAGACAGCAACAAGCCTGGAGCTTGTGGTGAAGCAGGTAGTGGAGAATGCCCTCCAGCAAGACCTCTTCTGCACAAATGAGCTGATCTGAGGCCCAGCATGTGAAGAGTTTCCATTATGCCACAACACTCCCAACTACAGAAACAGGAAAGCATCTGACAAGGAATCCTGGTCCCTCCCCTGCAGAGAGCAGAACACGTGGCACTTCCTGCTCTGCTGAGACCTGCACCTGTGGAGACCCCACAGATTAGGCTGGCCACTCCAGACGGAGTGACCATTCATGGCGAGACGAGAAGGACCTGCTCAGGCGATCTTCCAGAATGCTCTTGGTTCCGAGTAGATGGGGTGCTACCAGGTAGATGTCGTGTTGTACACAGAAGTCTCAGAGGTGGAGTGCTTCCTGACAAATCCCTGGCACTGCCCTGCCTATTGATGTAATACATCATGGCTACATTGTCTGTAGAACCTGCACTTCCTTGCCCTTCAGGTGGGGTAAGAAAGCTTGGCAAGCCAGGCAAACCATGAGTTGCTTGACACTGATGTGTATGGCTAGGTCATGCTGCATCCAATGTCCTTGAGTGCTGAGCTCACCCAGGGTTCCCTGCCCCAATCCAAAGTCTGATATTTCCGAGACCAGAGTGAGTGAAGGAGATGGGGTCACAAAGGAAACTTTGCAGCACTGACTTGGGGACCTGTCACCAGTCCAAGGACAGTAGGACATGGCTAAGTACCATGACCGCTCAGTCCAGGGTTGTCTGTTGGGAACATGTAAACTGAGACCAGCCACGTTTACAGGGGCCTCATATGAAGCCAGGCCTGGCTGACCACATACGTACATGTGGTTCAACAGGCACATATGGGCTGTGATGAGCGGGTGGGCCTTTATGCAAGATATTAAGTTCACCCGTGATCTGAATCCGTGGCAGGAAAGCACCTGTCCACATGGAGTCAAGAACTGCCCTGATAAGCTGCACATTTTACTAGCATTAACATGGACTTTTCTATGTTTATCAACAGGCCCAGGCTGAGACAGGTGGAGTGAACTAGATCAAGGCTTCTTTGCACCTGCTCCACAGACCTGGTGAGCCAGATATTGCAATATGGGAAAAGAAGGGTTCCATGCCACTTGAGGCAAACCACTACTGGTGTCATGCATTTGGCCAACACTCTTGTAGCTGATGATAGGCCAAAAGAGAGCGCCGTGAACTGGAAATGGCATCCTGCTACTATAATATGGAGATGAAATGTCTGTATCTCATGAATATGGAAACATGAATTAAGCATCTTTTGAGAGCAGCGTACCAGTCTCCCAGATCCAGAGAAGGACTAACGGAGGCTAGGGGAACCATGAAGAACCTCAACTTCTTAAGAGCCTTGTTGAGGTGATGCAGGCCCAAGATGGATTTTAGGCCCCATTTGGCCTTTGGAACTAGGAAATAATGGGAGTAGACCCCTCTTTATGCATGACCCAAGCAACCTCCTCCACCACCCCCAAGCACAGGAGCCTGTCGGCCTCCTGAATGAGAAGTTGCTTGTGGGCGGGGGAGGTCCCTGACGAGAGATTGTGGGAGGAGAGGGGGAGCTGTGAATTGAAGTGTAAAGCCCTGGGATATAATATCCAGGACCAATATCCTTGACCAGGCCAAGCAGAAAGATCAAAGAAAATGGAGGAAGGAGCAGAAAGAATCTGGGGAACTGACTGGGATATCACTCCCGGGTGCAGTCTCAAAATGCATGCATTTGGGCCCCATGGATTAGTGATGTGACATGGGCCGGGATGGAAGTGGAGAGGACACTGAACAGTGAGATGCTCAGCCATGTACTCCACCATGACCCAGATTGTCTGCCAATCATCAGAACAGATCCGGATGTTCCCTGAAGTAATTGGGTGGGCTAGCTCTCGAAGAGCCTGCCAGAACCTCATCTAGGGACGATAAGGATAATTGGGTTACTGGAAGAGAACCTGTGACTTCTTCCCCCTACAAGGGCAAAGAAGCTTAGGGGTGGGTACCACAGCCTCTGAGCAAGTGGCATGCACTGCTTCCAGTCCCATTGGTATCAGCGATGATGATGGCACAGCCAGTGTGACATGGGCCACTGGTGACATCTGCTGTTGCTTGGAGGTGGTCGCCACTGGGCTGGCCACTGCCCTGGGTGCCATTGCTGCGAAGATACAACCAATGCATTGTCAGGGCCTGAAGGAATCTGGGCAAGGGATTAAACAGGGTCTCCATGTTAGAGAAATCTCCTTCAGGTGACCACAAAGGAGCACGGATGCCTGAGAGTGGACTCTGGAGACTGGTGACCAGAGCGAGATGACCGGTGATGGTACTGGGCAACTGTAGCAATATCTAGGAGACCAGAGCCTGGATGGGGGTTGTTCCCATGGCCTGCGATAAGGAATGGCAATATGATGTAGATGGGTTGGAAGGTGAGTGAAGCTGGTAATATGGAGACTGATATTGATCTCTAGGCAAACCTTGCCTGGGCAGTGATGACCACAATGCTGGCAACTGGGGGTGTGCACTGGAGGATCTGGGGTGTAGCCCTGGGGGATTTGCAAGGCTGGGGTAAGGAGCACTGTTTTGTCTCAGAGGATCGGCAGTGCTACACTACCCCTCCCCCAGAGGCTGTGGCCAATGGCTTGCCCTCCTGCTGTGTCAATGGTGCTGGCGGAGGCATTTGCTTTCTTTGTGCTAGAGAGGCCAGTACTGATGGGGGCTTGGGCCTCCAAACTGTTCCCATAAGCCAGTGACAAATTGTTAAGGGGCTCACAGCTTCAGCTGGAGAGGAGTGCACTCACGGCTCTGGGGTGGCCAGGTGGATCAAACCAGGTCCCCTGCCCAAAGCCCTTGGGCTTTTTGGCCTGGTGGTGATCCAGGCCTTCTTAGGCACTGGGGAAACTGGTGACAGGTGCCATTGGGGCTGGAGGACACTACGCACTGGTGCCAAGGGACTCACGGATTCCTGGAGAGAGGGTTTGGAGGCCAGGCAAGAGGCTGACTTCATGAGAGGGGATCATACTCTAATATCCCGCTCTTTCTGAGTTTGGGGCTGAAAGTTCATAGCAATAAGACACTTCTCCTTGATGTGCAAGCCACCCAATCACGGGGGGATCATTGGCAGGCATATGCAAGGTTTGAATCCAGGGGCCTGGAGCGTGCCCTGCCAGGGGCAAATTAACTACAGCTATCTAATTAGAAAAAAATTCAAGTTCTTTAATGGGCTCTAAGATTAAGGAGCTCTCAACAAGGAGAGAACCACCTCTAACAACTTGCAAATCAAGGGAAAGAGGCACTCTGAATAACCACCAAGGGTGGTAAAAAGGAATTCAGAGGGCATAGGGGAGCATGGTGCCTGATATATACAGCAGATATGCTGATGACATGATGTAAGAGGCAGCATCACGGGGGGGAGGAGGGCGCAGGTGGGATGCCAGGTTTTAAGCAGGCTCCCTGCAAGCACTGCCCCCCTGCGCTGCTGCCTCTGATACAAAGGCAGCTACATGGGACGGAGGGGGAAGAGAGGAGGGACAGACAGGAGCTGGTATGCACCAGGAGCTGGCTTTTAAGCAGCTTTTAGGTAGCAGTCACCTGCCCTGCCCCTGTACTGCTGCAGTACCAGGAGGTTGCGGGGGTGGGGAAGACTGGGGAGTGGAAGAGACAGCTCCATGGGAGCCAGTACATGCAGGGAGCCAGCTTAAAAATGGAAACAGACAATTACCAGAGACGGAAAATGTCAAGGGTGCTTGTTTTAACAGCCTTATAAAAAGGACTGTAACATCTTTAAACGACCACATATGGACACACAGTCTTCAATATCAGGAAAAAAACTTCATCGTGCCCTCTACTCCAGTGTCGATGGACAGATTTAGTGCTGACTCAGAAGGCACAGGGTCACCTACTGAATCACCAAAACTCTACTTCCACCTAGGTATGCCATAATCATTTTCCATTCAATTAGTGATCCAGCTCCACTCTGCTTCGTTTATGAAAGCCAATGGGATCACAGCAAAATGTGGCATAGATTTAAGCATTAAACTAAAGAAACTTTATACAAATCAGGCCTGGCCAAAGAGTTGGCAGGACCCAAAGCAACATGGTGACAGTGGGGCCTGGTTGGTGGATGCTCTAGTTTAAGTCAAACCCAGTTAAGGGGTTACAGAGTCCAGCTGGGGCAGCACAAGTTGCTCACTGGATACATTCCTCTACACCTCAAGTTAAGAAAAATTTCAACTTGGACTCTATTTCAATCTCATCTGCCTTGCTTTTACTGATCACTGTGACATCATTATTCACTACCGTAAAACTTCCAATAAAAGCCCTCAGCATCTGTTAGTACAAACTATCCAAGACCTCTGGCTTGTATTAGAGACCCAGCGTTTATTTGACAGATACGGTATCTATTAAAATATCTGGTCAGTACTCCTGGCATAACAGAGTAAAAGACTCATAATGAAGGTAAGTGCTTTTGTTTTGGAGGTTATTGTATGATTTTCTGTAATTTGAGATCATTTTCAATATGGTTAAAGATGACTGAGTCATCTCTGTGTTTCAGTATGCTGGTATAAGTTTACCCCCCCCCCCCCCCCCCCCCCCGCAATCATGTTACAGGCTATGGGGAGGAGAGGGAAAATTCTCTCAATGGAGCAGGATTTCTCTTTCCCTCACTCTGACCAGGGCATCCCCCTAGGTAGGCCTGATCCCAGGGTGGGAATCTCTTCTGTTTGGTCAGGGTATCCCCTTGTAGGGGCAAACTCTAAGTTGTGGGCAGGGGACTGCTGTGAGCAGTTGCAGAATGGGTGGGTGGCTATCTCTGTCTCCTCCTCTTTACAGGGGCAGGACCCCAGCGCCTCCCTCCGGTACCTGTGGGAGGGTGAGTGGGGGCTGGCAAAGTTTGTCTCTGTGGTTGGCTGCACCACATGGCCGGGTGGCTCCGAGCTAGGGCAGCAAGTGAGTGGCTGGGTGGGCAGGCGCCAGGCAGCGTGGGGCCCTGAAGGTGCAGGGCCCAAGGGAACTACAGTACCTTGCTCATCTTGCTCTAAGGATGGGCTTGGCCCAAATAATGCATAAAACTATAAAAAAAAATATATTTTAATAACATGGATTTTTTTTTAGATTCTCTTGCACATGATACTTGATGACCAAGCATTAGAAAGCACACTAATACTATTTTTTTTTCTTTTTGGTTTAAAGACCAAATTTCAGATAGCTTAATTTGAAGGGGTTACAACCAGTAAGGTAGGCACTTGTGGGGCTGCTCAGGAGAGACTCCAGTGCTGCCCAGCTCATTCGCAGAGCACCCTACATCTAAATTGTTTCTACTCTGTGTGCACAGTCTCATGCCTCAGTGTTCATAAAATTTATTCCGCACATGGTTGGAAAAAATCCACCCATATATGGGAAAGATTAGAGGGAACACTGGTTACAACACAGAACCTATTTGACTGTATGAATGAAGTCATTAACGGTAGTATATTGCTGTAATACCACGTTAGTAGCATTTTTGTTTCTTTGTCTACTACCTCTTTGCGGCATGATCAACAAGTGCAATTTCTTGCAGCCAATTGGATATATAGGAACGAATATTCAGAGCATAGGTCTGTAGCTGCAGAAATTCATGCACATTCTCAAACATCCATTGAAAAACCTCATTTCTCAGCCACAAAGGCTAATGTGCAATTTTATAGGCGCAATTCAGTGTTACTGATGCAATCTCTATAGCAGCCTGAAATCTGTACTGGTTACACTTGGTGCTCTGAAATTCTGACAAAGTGGTGACATCAGCTATTCTTTCAACCAAGCACTCTTTAGCTGGTCAGCCTGAAACTGCTTATGTGGTTTGCTGTCTAGACTTCATTTTACCCCAGATTTCTCAGCTGTTTTCTGGTGTCATCTCTATAGAATTCCTAAGAATGTACTATTTATTCAATTAAGCATACTTGAACTGACATTTTTAAATTAGCTGCTTAAATAAAGTAACCTATATTTTCAAAATTACATCTTAAAAAAGAGATGTCAATTGCTTCAGCCTACAAAGGAAAGTCACTTGCCCAATCCTTATTTTCACAGATACAGTACTAATCTTGGCCTTTATAAGCTAAAGGAAAAAGTACTAGCTTGATACTTAAATCTGAGAACAACCTAAGCTTGGCTTCCCAACAGGGCTCACAGATGCATATTTTTGAAGAAGGTGGTATCCCTGTTTGACAGGTGGAGATGGAAGTGATAGGAGGAAAATAAAGATCCAATCAGTTCTGTTGTTCAAAACAGTACAATTGTCTTAGGAGGTTGGGGAACTAAGTGTGCTGGATATAGCCCAGGCTGTATTTCCAAGGTAGGTGAACTATTTCTCCATGAGGTAACAGAACTTATATCTGGCCCATTTGCAGAACCTCCACTCTGCTCCGTTAATTAAACAATACCAACCTCAGAATCCCACAGCACTAACATTAGGATCGCCATGCATCTGATTTTTGACTGGAACACCCAGTCAAAAAGGGATCTTGGTGGCAGCCATTATGAGTCCGACCAATGGCACAGCAGGGCTAAGGCAGGCTCACTGCCTTTCCTGGCTCTGTGCAGCTCCTGGAAGTGGCTGGCATGTCCCAGTGGCTTCTAGGGAAAAGGGGGAAATCAAGGAAGCTCCAAACACTGTCCTCACCCCCAATGATGGGTCTTGCAATTCCCACTGGCATGGAACTGCAACAACTGGGAGCTGCGGGGGTCGGCAGCATACAGAGTACCCTGACCCCTTTGCCTAGGGGCCGGACAAGCTGGACACTTCAGACAGGATCCCAGAGAAGGGGCAGGGTCTTGGGGAAGGGCTGGAGCAAGGATGTTCAGTTTTCTACCATTAGAAAATTATCAACCCTAACGGGAGGCCCTCATTTGAACTGGGCAAATTGACAGGATATTCTGTCTAACAAGAGGTCCCTGACTTGCTGAAGGGCTGGACCTATTTGTGTCCAGAGAAGTGATGTGTCCTTTCTGGTATGTTTAACATTAGTCACAAGGAAACTTTTGTTGTTTGTATAGGTCCTCTCTGTAATGTTTTATCCTTAAAATAATGTACTCTGCTGAGAGAGCCATATGATCACCTATAATTGCTGGCAATACACGGGTCTTAGCCCTTGGAAAGTAAGCAGTGCACAAGTGCTGGACATTAGAAAGACTAACTTGCTGGAGATGTCATGGTGTATGGTAAGAGACTGTGCAGTTTTAAAACCCCAGGTCAAGAGGGAGAGGAATGCCTGTGTCAGCCCAAGAGAGGCGATGGCTGGGTGCTTGAAACTTTAGGTTAGTGCCCTTAAGGGACCACAAAGGGAGAATACAGGTGCATCTCCCCAGTGGTAGAGTTTATGACTCTGCCCAGTCTATCAAAGCTAGAAATGACATGCTGGGGACAGATCACAGGCAGGAGTGCCTCCAAGCTGACTGGAAGGCAGGGAAATTAAGGGCCCAACCATCTGCCTCTTTTCTATTTCATTGCAAAAAGAATCTGGCACAGTCTGTAAAGAGCTGTGTTTGGTCAAGAATGCCCAGACTTAACAGCCAGGAAGAATCAAGAGTGGCTTTTCAGCACTAAAAATACTTTCCAATCTATTGGTAGGAGGAGGACACCTGCAAAATCTCTCCTTCCCAACACAACACAGTGATCTCATTCCCAGTACTGTTCTTTCCTACACACATCCTCACATACTGCAGGGGTTCACAGAGGTATGGGGGTAAGCAGTAAAAAGAGAATTAGCTGTAAAATAGTGCCATTTGAAATCATTGTATTCCATTGACAATTAATATTTCTAAATGACTAATATTGAGCTGTTGTGAGCACAGGATAAACTGCTTTAGGACTGTTACGGAGTCTGTGATTTGTGCAGTACAGTATGTAATATGTTATAGCAAGCTGTAAACTCAGACATTGGGAGGACAGTAGCTTTCCTATGTACTTGAAATAGCTTTATTAATGGAAAGCTCTGTAGTGTAATAGAACAAAATAAACTACTGTCAGTCTGTCTCCAAAAGTTCTGCAGATTGCCCAGTCTTTCACTCTCTGCAGAGATACAAGTTTGCTAAGAGGAAATTTTGCAAACTTCTTGTTTTAAGTAGCAGGAATGTGCCTTGTATGTGGAAATAACTTTCTCTGCCTAGGTCTGTGAAGACTGTTTTGTGTATACATAAATACATTAAACATGGTCTGCGAAAGAAAGCCTGATAAGCCCAAATACATTCAGCACTGCAGAATCCAAGTTTAGAACAGCACCGGAAATATCGGAGCATTTAGTATGATCTAATTACAATGAAATTCCTTTGGAAAAGATTGCCACAGACCAATGCCATCTCATTCCAATCAGTTGCCATGTGCACATGCAAGACAGATTCCAATCAGTGTTCATGAAATGTAAAATTAATTAACAGGACACTTGTACAGTGCTGTTTTTAAGTAATAATTAGGTATGGAGATTATGAAATAGCCTGTCAGTGTTCGTTGCTGCAGTTACTTCCTACAAAAAAACAAATTTCAGAGGCACTCTAGACACAGGTGAAGTTAGCAGTTGCCTAAGGAATGCTTGTGGTTGGAAGATGGGAGCAGTTCCCTCATTCTGGAAGGTGGGTCCCTGTCATAAATTTCTAAGCAAATAGGAGAGATGTGACACAGTGAAATTTTGCCTTAGATTGAGACAAACACACAAAACAAAGGCTAATCTGGTGGTATACTAATAATTAATTTTCAATTCAGCAAGTCACTGTGCAGTCATGCCTCTGAAACTGCTCTTCGCTTCTTTTTTTATAGGAAGCCCACACACCATCAGGAAATTCTTGTGTCTAACTCAACTGTGTTTAGAACATACAATTTATTGTAAGAAAATAAGTACCATATATGGTTATGTCCGAGCAATGCACAGAGAACGCTGGATGGATTTGTGTGTATTCAGAATTGTAGATGTACTTAAAAGGCTGGATGAAAAGGTTTTTAAATAAGTCACTGAAGCCTAAGTGATAGTTTCCCACAGTACTTCACTGACCTTCGCTTCTGAGAATAGCCAAGTGCAACATAAAAACTAGTAATCTGGTTAGGATCTGAAACTCAAGTTACTTGCATTGGGAATTTCCACATTTCTAGACACTGAACAGAACAGAGTAAAAAATGGCAACATTTTGTTTCTCAGAAGTCTGCAATCGCAAGACAAACTGCAACACATGACATGCTGCTACAACAAAGCTTGAAAACTGGACTAAGTCTACTAGACAGAGTGAAACACAGCTGCACTTCTGCATGTATAAAACACCCGCTCCCTGAAACTGACACTACTACTACAAATGTGCTTCTGTTTACTGTGTACTGTACTCAGGGCTGGATTAACTCTTCTGGGGGCTTGCAGCTATTAGATTTGGCACTTACCTGGCACAGATCCTGGGGGGAACAGGTGGCTCCGTGCAGCCCTACAACTACAGGCACAGCCCCCTGCCACTCTTACTGGCTGCGATTCCTGTCTAATAGGAGCAGAAGGGATGAAGCCCACAGGTGAGTGCTGCTAGTGGGGATGTACTTGGCTCCACTCAGAAGGGGAAAGTGGCGAGGGAGATCACCTGCCATCCACTCAGCTGCATTTAAAATAGCCACCAGCTTTCCGCATTCCTCTCCTGCCCCCCACACTCAGCACTGTCAAGATTCTGGGCAACTTCTGAGCCTACTGCTGTTTAGGGGAAACATGTTTACAATAGCAAAAACAGCACATGGAGCAGTGCAAAGCATAGCAGCTATGCATCTTCATACCCGTCACATCAGCTCATCTACATCAGCCCATTCATTTACACCCACAACCACACCTGCTACTCAGATTCCCATGAGTCCCCATGAGTCCCTCTCCCCTCCAATGCTGCTCCATTACTTCTCCCTTCCCCTTCTGTTAAAGGTGTAGTGGTTCTGGGCTACGCTTATTGTCTTGCTATGTCAGAAACAAGCAAGCAGTGCCTGGGTCTTTTTGCTCAACAGCCCCCTCTGCTTACTCCAAGTTTTGACTTGCCCCAGTTAAGAGGAATTTGTCAAGCCTTGTACTATGTTTGATAGAAAACATTTTCATCTATGTTCCCAGAGAATTTCTTCCATAAGCCAGGATGTTAAGAAGATAAGTGAACAATGTGTACTAATCTCTGCAATTCTCATACACAACATACATGCCACCCGTGATTCTGCATACATTTATGCACGTATGAACTCAGTGCAACTACTCTCACACATAGCTACTCAGGCACATAAATTGTCAGAGGATCAAGGGCCCAAAAATGTAAATATGGGTGGACAAACATTTACTGGTATGAATTCAGAATGGCTCCTTCACTCGTGAATAGCAAAACCATTAATTCTTATCATGCCAAAGGGATACCAATAAAACCTTTAACCAATCTACATCATCATCTATTTTGCATTAGACAACAATTACAGAAACCACTCCTCCCATTTGCATAAGTGTTCTAGAAAATTAAAACCCACTTTACTGATATTGTTTTCCTCTCTTTCTGCCTTGGTTACAATGTATTATTTTTGAAGCACCAACAGTAATGCTAGGCCCTGTGAATCCATCTGTGTTTAAAACAAGAGTTCCTACTTCACAGACTTAAAGAGGGAGCAAAAATTATACAAAGCATAGTATCTATTTGAAAGATGAAAAAATTTGGCTTTCAGTTAGCATAAAACAATCATTTTTGGCTTTGACTCATCGCACTGATAGCACTGCTGCTGCTGTTTCAGGGATAAATATTACTCATCATTTTGGGGAGAAATTCTAGATTTGAAGAGAAACAAAAATTTTCGTTACAGATTTGTTAGTTTTTTGTTGGGAAGAGAAGAGTCAAATATCAAAATTTAGAATTCCAGTTTCTCATAAAATTGTATACTTGGAAAGAGCTGCATGGTATTTCACGTGAGCAGCAGAATTCAGTAAACACAGCAAGTTTATTACAGAAGAAGTGTCATTGTACGAGGCAAAAACGTGAAAGGATTTTGTTCGTGGGAGGTGAAAGCGCAAAGCCTGGATATACGTGGCCATTCTTCTGAATAACAAAAAACTCCACAGCTATCTAACTTTGAAAATCAGGCACATTTTCATATCTCACCTTTTATTATCAATTTATACTGAATAATAAACACGATGTTTTATTGCCATGCAACTGGTAGGAAACCATCCAATACCTTCAACCACTGCTCCGCCTGTTCTTTGCTCTGTACTGCTAGAACCAGGGCATCTGTTCCTTGATGAGTGATTTTCAGCTCATGCTTCTTCTTTTTACTGTCTTTGGGAATGTATGTGATACTGCAGTCATTCAAAAGAAGTTCCATCTGAGGTTGCTGGTCCTTGGAACTTTTATAACACTAAGTAAAAATGGAAGAATGTTACGTTAAATTTGCTGCACTTTTTGGAAAAGCACTCAACTGTGCTATTTTTGCTTTTTTCTTACTCATCCCCTTACCACATACAAAAGTTAATCAATGCTAACTTCACAGCTTTCTCAATCTTGCTCTTTTTTAAAGTGAAATGATGCCAGATTGATATTATCAAAGGCTATTCAATCATAGAACAGTACAGCATGGAAAAGTCCACTGCAGGCTTTGTTTACCCACCAATAAGCCTCAGTGCTGAACTAGGATGTGAAGGTTTGCTGGTTAACTTTACTAGCATGCTTACCAGGGTAAGCAGTTAACAGGCACCCACCTGGCTAGAGAAGCCCCCTGCCTGAGGCATGGTGGGCGCTGCCTGGGGACAGGAGTTGAGGTTCTCCTGGCAAGTAGCATGGCTGGGGCACTGGTGCTCATCCCATTCCCCATTAGGAGCAACTAGCGGTCCAGAGCAGGACAAGCACCTGTGCCCTGGCCATGCCCTTTATCATGGAGCATCCCAACCCTGGTCCCCCATAAGCACCAGGCAGGGCAAAGCAGGACAAGCACCCTCCCTGGTCACACTACACCACAGGAGTACCCCAACATACATGCAGACATGCATTTTACACATGGGTCTCACCCCTTAATTTAAAATCTTGCCTTATCCATTTCTTGTGCTAAGATTCAGGAATATGTAGTAATTGTTAACAGGATATTACAAACATTACAACCAAGGTTAAGAAAGTAACTTTTTTTTTCCAAGCCAATCTTTGTAACTCCCCACAATTTTCTAATTGTTTCCCTTTCAGGCTAAAATTTATCTGGCCTGGTCTCAGCTCAGAGGCAAATAATTTCTCTGAAGAAATTTGGTTTGTAAAAATATATATATATATGCTTAAGTTATATGAGCAAGAAAAGCCACTACTATCTTTTAGAAGTTTAAGCAGCATTTATGGTGCATATCTTTATATATATTTCTAGATTTTATTTTTCAGAGTACATATATAAAGTTTACTAAAAATACACATTTGCATAGCAAACCGTGCCAGATGAGTCTGTACAGAAAGTAATTATTAGCCCAAATATATATACTGAATATGTGGTACTGATCTAAAATATCACATTTTGGTCTCATTTAAATATTGCATTTATAATATAGGGAATTACTAATCCCTAAGCACATATATGTTTGTATTACTTCCTGCATAACTCAGAAATTAAGTATTGTAGGTTTTTCTTCCAATACTAAACTAATCTTTTTAAACTGTTCATTCAAATCCTGTTATGATTTTTATTTTCTTAATCCCCATTATAGTGTTACTGAGGGAAAAAAAGCCAGAGGGAAAAAAATAATTTCTTAGACCACACAAGTAGTTAAAAGAGCATGTGGTTAAAGGAAAAACAGTACCACTACAGTTTAAAATAAATAAACTTCATTCTAGAAGAAATATAAGGTGCCTTTTTAATTTCTCTTTCACTCTCTATTTTGATTTTAAGCTTCTATCCTTCACTCATAGGAATGGTGTCTCTAGCCTCTGTCAGAGGCTGGGAATGGGTGACAAGGGAGAGATCACTGGATGATTATCTGTTCTATTCATTCCCTCCAGAGCACATGGCATTAGCCACTATCAGAAGACGAGATACTGGGCTAGATGGACCTTTGCTCTGACCCAGTATGGTCAGTCTTATTATGAAAGTCTGATTCTGAATTTGCATGTGTTGGCATAAATCTGACTAACACCACAGAAACCAATGGATTGCCACCAATATAAGTGAACCAAATCAGAGTCAAATTTCTGTTTGACACTTAACATATATACAATGCACAAATAATAACCTTTAAACATAAATTGAACTGCCCGTTTAATATCAACTTCCCACCATATTTACAGCAATCTCTTATCTGACCACCTATGTCTCAAAATCAATCTATTTCCCCATCAACCAAAATAGAAGATGAACTTGGCAGCATACTCAGAACATGGTCAAATGTGGGCTATGAAGAACCTAAGAGAGAAAATGAGTTTTAAATTGAGGATCTCCTCCCCCTTTTATAGACCATCCCCTTCCAGCTGCTACCAAGTTTTTTAAAGTTGAGATGCAGCCATCATAAGCTTATCTGCTATTACCACTTTGCTGGCACCACACAGTGGGGAGGGTAAAAAGTGCCCAAGTGATTTAGGAAGTATTTTGAAACACGCAGTATGGCTTTCTAATATAAAAATGAAACTCTTTCATAAGATCACTGTTTTTTTCACTGAACAGAAACAAGTCTTGAAGAAAGGAGTTTACTAAATCATGGACCTATAACTGGTGATCACTCTATGAAAGAAACATAACGGAGTTCTAAAGAACAAAACACAGAAAGATATTTAAATCACTTCCATCTTTCCTCTCTATGATACAGCTGTGAATTATGTGAATGTGGCATCTGTAATTACAGCAGAACAGATGGTGAAGGTTTAGTTTTAAGTATATACATTACGATAACATATGCTGCCAAGTGATTGCTCAATCTACCAAGGGGCTTGTTTCTCTAAGGGTCTGATCCAACAACTCTTATATAGGGAAATCTCTCAGAATCCATTGGGATTTTTGCCTCCATAAGGGCTGGGTTTACAAGGTTTCAGGGACGAAATATATTAGACAGAAATAGGCTTCAGGCTATGTTCTCTGCATCAGAGAATTTTCTAGGGCAGGGTGTAGGTTTCACTGTGACAGGTTCCATGTTCTAAGTGGCTTTAGAAAAAGCAATCAATCGATTGATAAGAGGCCCCTAATGTCAGATTCTTGTTCATGACTAGGCTCTCTGACACCAGTACAAAACATGATCTCCGTTTACAATATGTTTACCGTAAGCAATTTTCCTTTAAAAATAATCACATGTTTAAATTACAAACAAAATCTAGCCAAATGAAAGAAAATAATAATTACCAGTAGTTTGTTTTCTTTGATAACACAAAGTAGTTTGGTCCACTGTCCAAATCGCTTCTTTCTCAAAAGGAAGGCACAGATTTTGGCATCCTTTACTAGGTCCATAGAAGCCTCCTCAGAAGGCCATTGATGTCTCATTTTTTTCCCTTTTCCATCCTCCTCCTCTTCATCATAAGATTCGTAAGAGCTGCTCATAGCATCGGAGTCATAATCTTTAAGGAAAGAATAAAAGTGCCCAGTTAAAACCATCAGCATTGAAACACACATATAAAACTGTAAGTTATTCCTTTTAGACAAACTATAAACAATATATTTTTCAGTCTTTAGTAGTATCAATACATGTTTATTGAGTACGAGAAGCTACAAAGGTGAGAAATGCATCATCATCAGATTTAACCACAGAACCATAATTAGGCCCATGGAATTTTAAAATTCAACTTAACTTGGAAACTAATACTTAACACTTATATACTGCTTATTTTGAAAATGCTACATGCAATTTCATTTTTCACCTTTTGTAGCATTGCTAAAGGAAGAGATTATAATCTTTTCCCATTACTTAAGGTGACAATGTCTGCACACACACACACACACACACACACACACACACACACACACACACACAAATATTAAGGACACAGTCTATAGAGAAATAAACATGAAGTTTGACAGAACTCACAAGGAATTAAGTACTTCTGTAAGTTAAAATATTTCACACCATATACACTAGAAAGACATCAATGGCTCTTTGATTTAAGTGCAATTCGTATCAATCTCTTTGTTGTTAACCAGAAGTCAGTTCTCGAATACTGAAAAACTTTGTTGTCCTTATCACAGAACTCTGTACCTTCTATTAAATGAGGACATTTCTGCCAGCTAGTATGCCTAGAAACTCCAGAAGGCACAATCCTTCCTGAAGCACCCTGTGGAATGGCTGAGCAATAATCCATTGCATGGATGTAGCAAAGGGCTACAAATGAATCCAAAATTAAGAAATGGTGGGGTTTTTAATTGTTTAAAAAATAAAAAAAGGAAAGAAAAAGGAAAGGTGGGAAAGATTAGGGATTATCTATTACTTAATTTAAAGTGGCAACCTGGAAAATGCTTTTATATGAAAGAATATTCACTTTCTCATAATCATATAAAATAATATGTAAGACCTACTCTCTTCTAATTACCTCCCTGAAAACCAGGGCAAAGAGCATAAGCAAAAACATACTTCTAGAAAGGTGATCCAGGAAGCTCAATGAAAGTTTATACTATTGAATTAGAAAATCCCTAGGCAGCCATTGATTAAACTCAGACAAAAGAACACTCGCATGCATGTGGGTCCGGTATTTAAGGCAGGGGAAGGCTTTGCCTTCCCAAACCACCAGGCATAGCCCCACCCACAGTCCACCTCCAGAACGCCTGCAGTAGGTTTTCTGGGGCAGAGTGTTGCTGCCCCCAGTGCCCACCCTCCCCGTGTTCTGGGGCTGGAGAGGCAGGACTGGGTCAGGCCATGGGGTGCGCCCTCCTCCAGGGCTGGGAAGTCTGGGGCCATGCCATGCGCCCTCTGACCTCCTCTGGGGCTGGGCCATGCTGTGCATCCTCCTTGCCCAGGGCTGGGGAAGGTGCGCTTAATGGAACGCCCTTCTTCCTCTCCTGGTGCTCCCAGGCTGGAGAGGCTAAGCTGGGCTGTGCCAGATCGTGCAGGGCACGCCCTCCTCTGGGGCTGGGACCATGCCACTAGCCCTCTGCCCTCCGCAGGGCTGGGGAAGCTGGGGTAAGTGCGCGCCCGCCTTCTCCCTCCTTTCCCTGTAGTTGGGAAGGAGAGCGCACATACGGTTGCCCCGCCTCCCCGTGGGGGTGGGGCTTCAGAAGAAGGGGCAGGGCTGGAGGTGGGGCTGGCACTTGCATCCCCCAGCTGTGCCTTCTCCAACCACCCTTGCTCATGTTACCTGCAGCGACAGAAGAGTTAAAGTGAATATGAAAATGTGGAGCTTGGTATTTAAATCATCATTTTTAGGGAAGCCCTTCCCTCAGCGACATAGCTAAGTGGGAAGCTGCCACAACACTGGCCCATCCCTCTGGCAACACTAATCCTCCTTGAAAGGTAGCTCGTGACTCACTCCATTCTTTCCATATTCAGGACCAGCAATACTTTCAGGTGGGCATGAGTTGCCTCTTTCCCCACTTCCAATTTAACAGTGATCCAGGGTATAGTTAGGCCACTGATGTCCTGCTCTTGTCACAGCTTCTAGCAGTGGGATTACGGAGAGTCCAATCCCTGTCCAAAGCGATCTTATCTTTGCTTTAAAAGTGAATTGTGACTCTTCTCTCTTCTGTGCCACCTGATTCCCTCTGCATCTGGTCACCCTCTCAGAAGAGTGGCTAGCAGCAAAGTAGAAAAGGCTAAAAGAGCATTTAAATAAAGTGAGACGATGGAATCCTATTCCTGATAGTGCATATCAATTTAACTACTGGTGGGATTTCTACCTCCAAAATGAACTGACAAGGCTTTTTGTTAAAGATCGGTCCTGAACAAAAGAACATGCATTTCCAATATTGCCTTCATTAGGCCATGTTTAAGACTCTTCTGATGTAATACAGACACACCCTGAAAAAGCAGAATGATCTGTGAAAAGAACAACTACTAATTCTTATCAGATCACGGCCTAGCCAAATACCTTTCCCATCTGCATTTTTAGTATATCTGACACGGAGGAGGCAAAAGGCAATAAAATACAGTGAAAACAGATACTGTAATAGGCCATTTCCATTTTATGGGATGTTTTAACTTTCTCATATTCCATGAAAGAATTTTCCACCTAACTTAAATGCCATTGTTATCAGTCATCTCCATACTATATTATGAAGAATTGGATTCTTTTTACCTCAAGCGCCAACCAAATATCTTGTTTCCTTCACCACTTTTCAACAAGGTAATTTACTTAACCACTGCACTTTTTACAACATCCATATGCCTGCATAAAAATTATTAATATTATAATTATGGAGAAGCTGGAGAGAGGACTCCAAATGTAAGGTTAAGTTTTGTATTTCAACACACACACATACACACACACACACACGCCACACTGCATCCAACAATTTAAAAAGTCTTCTTTTAGAATGCATATACACATTATTAAAAATGTAACTATAGACCAAGTCAGGTTTTACAAGACATCTCAGTGGATAATTTATTCATTCATGAAACACTTCACGACCTAACTCCCTACTACCCCAACTGATGTTGCCATCATGGTAAAAACAAGGGCAATTATCAATATTGAGTAACCATATAAACTTAACATTCTTGTTCCTCACTACACCTCTTCTCCACTTCGTATTCACTTTCTCCAGACCATTCATGATTTTACAGGCCTCTACATAAAACTACAGACTTAAGCTTTCCCTTAAAAAAAAAGTGTCTAGTCCTTGCTGTTGCAAAGAGAACCTCCCAAACGTGACCTGTATGGAAAGATGCAGTTCCACTGCTGCAACTCAGAAACCTGATATCAACAAAAGGGAAACCGAGGAGCATGCTGTCAGTTCAACTGCTTCGGAAGGCAATGAGCTATAGCAGTGAAAGCGGTGATCTCAGTGGGATGTTAAAGTTAAAGGAAGGATCAATAGGGAGACTTTATTCCATCCCTTCTACAGCAGGCAGGATACTGTGGAATTAAGGGATGTAAAAGAGGAGTTGAATAGTTGACTCCCTGATAAGCCTAGGCCTATTGGGTAGTTAAGTGTTCCCCCGCCTTGCTGCCTCTATATCAGAGGCAGCAAAGGGGTAAGGGGGGGAGGAGAGTAGGAGCTGGAGAGAGCCAACTTAAAAGTCTCCGCAGTGCAAGAGGGGGTGTGACCGGCCTGCCAGGACCTGCACTGCCCCTGGGGGGACCTCACCCACTCTCCCTGCAGAGGGAAGGGGCAGGGCAGCAAGGAGCAATGGCACTCTCGGCACTCGGCCCGCCACGGTCGAGTTTAAGTGCGGCAAGACGCAGCAAAGAGGGGCAGAACAACACCGGTGCACGCTGGTTGGCTGCTGCGTCACCAGCCAGCCCGGAAAGGCCCTCATGATGGGGGCCTGAACTCACGACCCGGCGTCCAAGGGCGTGAGGATGCCCAGGGGTTGGGGCGCTGCAATGCCCTGACCTCACCTAGGCCATTTGAAAAGCAGCTGGGACAGAGGCAGCAGGGCAGCTCAGGGTGAAGGAGCCGCTGACCGGCCTCCAAGCGGAAGACCATTCCCCTATGCTGGAGGAGCATGAAGGGGAGCACCCGTATGCAGCAGATTCCAGCCAAGCCTGAGGAAGACTGCGGACGGGTAAGCCCCTGGGACCCACCGGCCCTGGAGCCTCTGTCATGGCCTTCGCCTCCCGCCCTGGCGCTTGGCTGACTTCTGCGCAGCTCAGCTGGGCTGCTGTGTGGGAGCAAGCAGGCAACCATTTGGGCTCCACGAGTGAGAGGCAGGAGGGGGAGGAGAAGCGAAAGAAAGTGAGGCAGGATGGGGAGGATATTTTGGAAAAAAAAAAAAAAAAAAAGATTAGATAATACAAAAAAAGACAGGAAAAATACTCCAATTTTTTTCGTACAATGTAAGCTGACACACACACACATACACACACACACACACACACTCTTTACAAATAAATGTTCTTGAAAAAATTTAGCAGTAATTGAATTGCACTCCCCGCTGTCAACTTTTTCTGGCCAAGCAAACGTTTTCATAGGTAGGTGTTCCTCGGGATATGAAAAATTATTTTAGGGGTTCCTCCATGGGAAAAAGGTTGGGAATCACTGCTCTGTGCAGTAGAGGGTAATGGTATATATTTGAGGCATTACATTGCAATAGATACTGCATGTCATGTATAGGCAGAATTCAATTTTATAAACAAACATAATATCAATGTTTATTTTAAAGCAGTTTTTCTAAGTTAATCAATTTTAAATTGTCATGGTTGTGGGAAATTATGGGGGGAGAGGTCAGACCACTGGGGAATCAGACAGTAATTTAACCACAACAGACCTGGGGATTCAAAACAATTAAAGCTTTATAACTGTCAAAATAACTAATAGAAATAGAAACTATCAACATAACATGTCAAAATATACAAATTAAACACCCTTAAAACAAACTCCAGTGAATTCTCAAGTAGCATTATTTTATTCCTTTCCCTAGGTGTGGACTTTTATAATTATCAATGGAAATATTTTGGGGGATATATGTTTGAACAGTGAAATCAACAATCACTGACATTTACCAGCAAAAATCTCAAGCCTAGTTTTACACTCTCTCTCTCGCTCTCTCTCTCTCTCACACCCACCCACCCACAGTTAGGGGATGTAAAAGAGTAGCCAAACAGTGCTGGTGGGATTTCAAAGGCAGAAGCACAGCAGTTGGAACCTGGCACAAGCGGGGCCTGCTTCAGTCCCTGCTCACGCTGGGTTCCACACTGCACCTCTGCCTTTGAAATGTAGCAAGAGATGTGGGCGGCTCTTAGTACATTTCAAAGGCAGAGGTGCAGCAGCGATATCAAGTGCCTCCCTCCACTCTTATCGATTAATCGAATAATGGCCTAATTAGCTGATCTATTGAAATGTAACATCTTTATACATAGACTCTCTCTCTCTCTGGCACAGCCTGATAGTTATTCTAGTTTCTAGTGCATCAATTACATGAACAAAAATAAGGAAACTGTTGTTATGGGAAGAATGCCCTAATGAGTTTTCAGATTATTCCTAATCATGTTTTCAAAGGGTTAACCTGAAGCTTAGACTCTGGATCAGTATTTTTCAATAAATGGAGATGGAAAAGAGTCATCATCATCTGGGGCACATTTTGAACTTTATTTCTATGTATTTTTCTCCTTTTTATAGGAAGATGTGAGCCTGTTCACTGTTAACTATGAATATGTTTTAATACACTACCGTAGCATTACAGAGTTACGAACAGCAGAGTTACAAACTGACCAGTCAGCCACCCAACTTATTTAGAACCAGATGTGGACAATCAGGCAGTGGCAGAGGAGGGAAAAAATCCCAAATACAGTGTAGTAAAATACAGCATACTATTAAAAAAGAAGAAAGGTATAAAACAGATCTGACAAGGTAAATAAATTCTCTCTGGGCTTGTTTTGTTTAAAATAAGATGGTTAAAAGCAGCATAAGTAAAGTTTCAAAGCTGTATTAAATCAGCTTTTATGAAAGAACAAACCTCATATTTTGTTCAGTGTTACGAAGATTTCAGAACAACTTTCCATCCCCAATGTGTTTGTACCTCTGAGGTTCAACTATATGAAGAGATAGATCATTATGTCTGCCCAAACATTCATGTGACTCATTAAAGCTACAGCTCTCTCTTTTTTCCCCTCCACTTCCTTAGGAAGCTGTTTTTGTTGTCTCAGCCCTTGGACACGGCAGTGTCCAACACGGTAGCCACTAGCCACTTGTGAATATTTAGCCACTGATGCTTCAGAACTGATTGGACACTATGGCCTTAAAATCTGTGTCTTCTCAATCACGTATACCTCAGAAATAGAACCATATCCTAGTGGTAGTTGTTACAAGTAAAATGAGTTTGGTGCTTCTATTTTAGTCACTTATTTTAGTCACTTATATTATTCTCACAGTCATAAGACAAGCTGGCACAAATGAACTCAGGTGGAATTTTGATAGACTAGACAGATAACAAGTACTGAAGAAGGCTTATAGTGAATGTAGCCACTAACTTTATAATAGATAAACAGAATTGCTGAGCTGACAGTACTTATATTCTTCTATAGGTGTTAAAAGAGCTGATGACAAATACAAAAGGTAATGGAATTCAGCAGAGCGGAAGCAATATAGGTTGTGGGTTGTACTTGTTAAGCATAACTTTTGTAGAAGTTATAGCTTTGATTTATGAAAGAGAGGGACAGTCTATCTCCTCTAAATGTTTCAGTGGTCTGGATAGTAATGAAGGACAATAAAAATAAGTCTGAAATTTGGTTAGCATGTTTTGGTTTTTAGCTCCACTGAAACAACTATTTTAAAATGCAGCTAATATTATCTTCTTGAGCTGGGTGCTTGCATGTAACAGCTAAACATGAAATGGCAGTTCACTGAGTCAGAGGGTGTGAGCAGGACCACCCTGTGCTATTTCCAAGGGAGAAGCAGGGAGTGGAAATCCCTGAACACTGCTGAAACTGAGTGTATCTACATTCATTTTACATGATTTGTGACTCTTTATTTATTTATTTATTGCTTGAATTGCCTGGGTTAAGTTATTCCTATTAACAAATGCCAAATTTTCTTTGTTTTTTTTTTAATGTTTAGAGCTAATGCATGCATATGATTCTCCAAGCAAAACAAAGGCCTGTCTATAATCAACAGCGTACAAATGGCACACAGATCATTTGTTGGTGTTATAATGGTTCTCTTGATTCACTGAGTAGAACAGGTTTTATTTCTGCATTCATTTAGATTTAAACAACAATAAAAATGGTCTAACAAATTTAGGGTCATGAATGATGATGATCCAGCAGAAAAATGTTTATACACTAATGATGAATTACCTCTGCCAGTCAACAAATAAGAGCAGCAGAATAACAATTTTTGCCTCCTCCAACTAGAGACATAAAGGGTTAACCGATTAACGTTAACCGATTAACCCCTACGCACTGCCTTAGCAGCATGCTTACCAGGATAACTGGTTAACTGGGCTCTGGCCCGGATGGCTGCTGCAGCCTGCCACATCATCTACCTGAGCGTGCAGTGGGCTCTGCCTGGCTCACCACGCCTACTTGTAGGCAGAGGGTGCTCTAGCCTGGCCAGGCAGGATCAGCATGCTCCCCCCGCCCCCCCTACAGCGGGCCATACCTGGCTGGAGAGTCCCCATCCAACAGCTAGAGTTGCCAAATGGTTAAAACAAAAATACCGAACCCCCTCCCCCCTCCCCCCCCCCAAAAAAAAACCGGGAAAAATTCTGTTGAAAGACCAAAGTTGTTGAGAGAAAACAAAAAAAGACTTAAGCCAAAAATAAATAAATAAATAAATAAAACAGCATTAAAACAGCATGTCCCCTTTAAGCGTGAGGGATAGGAACAGGGGAGCAGTTGAGCACTAAGACCCCTTGGTCTTTTGGCCGGCAGCCATTTTGTGCCGATAGCCTTGTGGAACCAGGTAAGCGTGGGGGCTGGGGTGGTTCGGGGGGGGGAGGGGCGGAGGCCGGGCGCTGAGTGTTTGTAGGGTATTTTCGCCTCCTGGCTGAGTAAAAATTCAGAAAATACCGGACATCTCAGGTGTCCGGTATTCTCTGAACCTTTTTACCAGACAGGAGGCAAAATTACCGGATTGTCCAGGTAAATACCGGACACCTGGCAACCCTACCAACAGCACAGTATGGAGGCCCTACCTGGCCCAAGCAGCCTGTGCCTGCAGTGGGCTAAGCACACTGTAGGCGGGGCTGCTCCAGTTCCTCCCCCACCACATCCGTAGCGTGGCAGGAGATTAACTGGTTAAACCTATAGCTAATAATTTACATGGGATTTTAAACCGCTACCTCCAAACCACAGAAAAACACCCTCCATCTTTTAGTACTTAAACATCTAGTTACCTAAATCTGCATAGCTGTTCAATGGCAGGCATGCCATTATTCTATTATTGTGATCCAATGTGATGTTGATGGAAGCTAGGTTAGCCTTGCCAAGTATTTTGTCTATGATCACAGGAGGGGGAAGGGGCCAAGTGCAAAGTTTTGGTGATTGATCAGGAGGTAGCACTCTTGTCCACGAGTTGCTATTGAACTAGTATCACTGGATAGCATTGGAGGAAGTGGTCACTCACAGCAGAAACTGTTTCGGGGTCCAGTGTGCCTA
Source organism: Pelodiscus sinensis (assembly GCF_052426305.1). Taxonomy (NCBI): domain Eukaryota; kingdom Metazoa; phylum Chordata; order Testudines; family Trionychidae; genus Pelodiscus; species Pelodiscus sinensis. The sequence goes on along the minus strand of NC_143055.1, from coordinate 22,568,798 downwards.
CCTGACCTCCCTGTCATAAAACCAGATACAAATAACAGCAAACTCTTCACATAATTCTTAACTTCAGAGGATGTAAAGAGAGAGAAGTTTTCTTTTTTATGTCTTCATGTTTTAAAGCAGTGAAATTAACTAAAACAGATAATTGCTTAGGGCAGCCACAGAAAGTATGTTACTCACTAGAGGTGATGTATTCAGGAGCTTTTCCAGGACTAAGTGGCACCGCTTCCTCATAGTAGCCTTCAGGAAGGGATGATGTTGGTAGTGGTGGAGGCCCGTTATCTGGTGGCTAAATGAAGAAAGAAATTAATGAGATCAAAAGCTCTCCAGATCATGACAAATAAAATGCACCTAAGATGTCTGCTGATGTTCACTGCTAATTAGAGGAACACTATCCAGGTTAGCAATGCCAACTAATTCGTTTGTGATTATACAGAAAAGCCCAGGGAAGTACTCATGCTTCTTCATACCACAGATTTGTGGAGAGTAGCAACTTTTAGAAATAAAATAGGTCTAAGTTTTAAGCTCCCACCAGGCTGTTATAATAAAATATGGTTAAAGAGAACAGTGCATCAGAAGGAATTTAGCCACATGATCTTCCAGTTGCAGAGTACTTCACTTTGGGGTAAGGAGAGAAACTAAGGCCAGGTATACACTAGACCTGGAAGGTCGGCTTAAGGTACGCAACTCCAGCAACTGTGAGGTGTACAGGCACTGCCCGGAGCTGCCCTCAGTGTTCATAATAGACCCACTAAAACAAATGCCAGAACATCGATCTCCAGAGCAGCGAATGAAGGCGTGTGCTAAGTAATGAATTGTGACTCTTGGGGTCAGCTTATTCCCTGGTCAGCTCTTGAATGTTTGCCTCTGCTGGCTCAGGGTAGACTTCAATGTCCCACTCTAGTCTTAAATTATTTTCCGTGTGTGTGTGTGTGTGAATTTATAATATATGAACTTCCTATTATTAAACCAATTCATCTACGAAATATTGGTCTTGAGAGCCATGCATATTTTGATGTAACACAGACACAAGGCTTCTAAACTATCTTTTATTCAGCAATAAATAAGAGATTCCAATAGAGATCTGAAAAAAATGCTGGTTTTTAATCTAAATGTTATTCAAAAAGAAAGTGGAAAAAAAAGAAGGGAAATGAAACACAAATGGTGCTTGTCTGAATTCGACCCCTTTAGAGCACTGGGTTACTTCACACAGCTGGAGCGGGTAAACATGTGCAGCCAATGTCAACACAGATGGAATCCATTTCTGAATTAACCAGGATCTGTTTTTTTAAATGTATTTTGCAGTGCTTGCTATGCACAAAGTTTTAAAAACAATGGGAAAAAAACCCTCAGCACAATAGCTTTTGAAAGATGCACAATTAACAGAAACAACTGAAGGCACTTTTCAAAAATGTCCATTATAAAGAATGTATTCTGATTAAAATGAGCCAGCTTGCTTTTGTTCTTTTTTTAAGCAGAAAAATAGACCACATTGAAAGTCTATAGTGTAAATCTTTGTGTTCTCTATGAAATCTAACACTTCTAACGCTCCTTACATCAAATAAAAGAATGTCTGTAGGTGCGCACATACAGACATTCTGATATTACTGATATTTATAATGTTTAAACAAACCCATGTTATTGCTATTTGTATTGTTGAAGCCTTTCAATTCCCTATAAAGTTGTAAATTGTTCTGATAACTTTTCAAGAGCAGAACTTGCACTGAGCTGTTAAGTACGCACCAAAACAAACACCAGATTTCAATAAAACTCAATTAATTATCTGCAAGTGATAAGCATCCCCAATTTCAACTAGCATGCTTATTAGACATCCTTCACAACTAGACAATTTGCTCCTATTTTTTTTTAGCCTTTCCATCTGGCATATATCTTCTAATATTCAAATTGGCATGATGCTAGCAGTTTTGAATGAAGTGCATCCTTGACAACCTGACTGCCTGAGGTCACTAAAGAAACTACAACTACTCTTACAGAAAGTGCAATGTTACCTCTATATCCTTGCTAAATGTCTGCTTTGTTTTAGCCAAGTACTACAGATTGGGTTGTTGCAATCTCCCCTGGCTAGAGTATTCTTCATTTCCTATCCATAGCAACTTTCATAGGACTCAGAGGGACTACAAATTATTTATCACTGACACTCTAACACAGTGGTTCCCAAACTTTTCAGAATCACGCCCCCCTTTTGATTTCTGAGAAACCCTCATGCCCCCCACCTCTTCTTTACCATCATCCAAACCCCCTTTTAACAAAAAAATTCAATTTGTAATTTTAAAATTAAAAATAAACACAAAATCTTGGTATAAAAATTATTTTAAATTAAAAATATGCACAAATAGCTTTTCTTGGCACAAAAATTTAATAAAAATGTAATTTAACTTAAGAAATAGCAGAAACAAATCAAATTTAATGTGAAGGATGATGCTGCATTTTCTTCACAAGTTGGGAAATCCTAGGTTTGAAAGATGAAAGTGCGCAACGCAAATCATTTTTGACATCCAGTTGATTTCTCTGTTTTGTTTTTAATGTGACTAAACTTGAAAAGCTTTTTTCACAGAGGTAGGTTGATGAAAATGGAAGAATAATACGTAGCGCTTCTTCTCCAACTTCCGAGTACATTGGGAAATATTTTATCCAAAATTCCTTCAAGCTTGTGTTTTCGAAATTATCTTTTGCACTTGAATCATATTTTATTTCAAGTGCTTGTTCTTGCAATACTTCTGGCAATGAATCAACATCAATGCTGAATGGATTGCGTACTAATTTATGAATGGGGTTGCCAGAAAAGTTGTCTGGAAAATAGAGGATGAATGTGTCAGCAAGGCAGTCCAGGTGAAACACAATTTTGTTCTTCACATCCTCTCTACAAACTTCTTGGAAACCTTCATTTTCAATAAATGATGAAAATATTGGAAAAGACGAAAAGTTAGGCATCTGAGCTTGTGTTCGACGTTTCCAAAGCTGGACTTTTTCTGTAAATGCTTTGATGGCATCACGGTGTGTTATAACGTTTGCAGCGTTGTTTCCCTGCAGCTTCAATCTGAGGTTGTTCAAAGATTCAAAAATGTCCACCAGGTATGCCAGTGAAAGCTGAAACGTTTGGTCTGTAAATGCATGATATAACTCTTCTTTCTTCTGTTGCTTGAGGAAAATTTCCACTTCATCTTTCAGTTCAAATCTTGAAAGCATGTTACCTTTGGACAGCCATCATACCTCCATGTGAAACAAGAGTTTTATGATCTGCTCCCAAATCCATGCAAAGAGCATCAAAAAGTCTCGTATTTAAAGCACTGCTCTTCTCAAAATTGACAATTTTGATGGCCAAATTCAATGAGTCACATAGGTCATCTGGAAGTGTTTTAGCAGCCATTGCTAGTCTGCGTATGACGCAGTGAGTTGTGGTTACGGCTGGATTTTTTTTCCTTTCACCAATGTCACAAATCCAGAGCAAGAGCCAAGCATTGCGGGAGCACCGTCTGTGCATACACCAACCAGTTTTCCCCACGAAAGTCTATTTTCTTAAAAAAAGTCAGAAACCGTTTTCATAATATCAGAAGACTTTGATGTGGTCATCAATTCCTTCGAAAAAAGCAGCTCTTCTTTCACAGTTCCATTGTTAATTAATCAAACTTAGACAAGCAGCTGACAACATTGTGCTACAGTAGTGGTATTGTCTCACTGAATTGCAAAAAAAAAAAAAAAAAAAAAAAGATGCCAACACTTCCTCCACAACTTGAAGTTTAAGATCTTTCGCCAGCTCATCGATGCGATGTTTCACGGAATTGTCAGAAAGCAAAATTTTCGATAGTTTTTTCTTGCTTTCGACACCAAGCACAATATCAACTGCTTTCAACAAGCAAAGCTTCACAAGAGTTTCTCCGATTATGTGCGCTTTCTTGGCTTTAGAGATGAGCAATGACAGTTCATAAGATGCTTCTACTGCTTTAGCCAATGCTTGATAAAAAGCTCCAGTAGTGTCCAGCTTCATGCATTTCAAATTTTGAAGTTTAGCAGCAAAAAACTCTCTTGGTTTCTGTCAAAGCGCTGTGGTTCTTCATCAAGTGTCTCTCAAGACGACTAGGTCTCAAGGCGTCATTGCTAAGAACTGTGTGGCATACTACGCATTGAGGATGATCAATCCCGTTTTTTTCCATGATAGTGAAGCCATTCTTAATGTAGTCTTCATCGCACTTCCTTTTCTTAATCGCAGCCATAATATATTAAATTAAAAAAAAAAAATCTATAAAAATATTTTTCCCAATTACAATAAATTTAATGGACGCAAGTTACTTTGATAAGTTATTGCAAATGTTTATTTACTACTACTCTTATGTACAGTTGTGCACTGCCTTATATATACCCCACCACCAGTAACCATGCAAGACTGGCTACCTATTCCCACGACAGAACAGTCCCAAACACTCCTGCAAGTGTGAAAAAGTTCCATTGCCTTCTACATCGTTCTTTGGCCTCCCCACTAACCAAACCAGTACCCCTACACATCAAAAGGCAATATAAATATATATATATTCACATTTCATGGCATGAAATTTGAAAATTAAAATTTTTTTATGGTAGTGTCTCCAATCTTTTTACACCCAAGATCACTTTTTAAATGTCAGGGAAAGCCCGAAGACCCCACCCTTTTCTAGAGGCCCTACCCTCTCCCTTTCCCTCCTCTCCATTTGCTGTCCCCAGCCCTTACTCACTCTCACTGGATTGAGACAGGATGTGCTGGCTCTGGGGTGGGAATGAGGATTTGGGTGTGGGAAGGGGTGAAGGTGCAAGCTCTGGGAGGGAATTTGGGTGCAGGAAGAGGTGGAGAAGAGGCTTCTGGCTCAGGGAGGGGGCTCCAGGCTGGAGAGTGTTGGGGTCAGGAGTATTGGGATGCTGAGCAAACCACAGGCTTGTGGATGAGGGTGCAGGAGTTCAGGCTGAGGTGTCGGAGGGGCTCAGGGCAGAGGGGTTGGGAGTATGATGGGCTCAGGACACAGATTTGCAGTGTGTAGACTGTGCAGTAGTGTTGTGGCAGAAGACTGAGGATGTGAGATGCTCAGGACAAGGGATTCCAGTGTATGATAGCTCAGGATTGAGATGTGTGTGAGGATGCAGGGGTGTTATGATGCTGTGGCCACATGGGGGCTTGGACCCAATTGGGGCCTTGTGGGCCTGACTTCATTTGTAAATAATATATTTCCAGCACAAATGTTTCAGCAATGTCTTTATTTATGGGAAGAGCAGGGAAACTGTTTTGGGTCAGGGACCACACAAGTGGGATGCAAAAAAACCCCAAACCCTCCTAGGCCCCCCCAAGTCCGACTGATGTGGCTGCAACTGAGACACCTCCCTCCCCTGGCAACCCAGCCCCACGCAGGGTGGGTAGGTAGGACTGAGGTTCAAGGACTCAGGCCAGATTAATTTTTCTGGGGTTCCAGGGTTACTGGAATTTGTGGGCCCCTCTACACTCTGAGGTGGGGCCAAAATGAAGGAATCCAGTGTGCAGGACAGGGCTATCAGTCAGTGAGATAGGGATGGGGTGCAGAATCTGGGAGGAAAATAGGCTACAGGAGCAAGCTGGGTGTAGGTGTCTGGCCAGGAGGTAGGGGACAGGAGCAGGGTCCTGGTGGGGCCCTGAGCATGGGACAGAAGGGGCCCTGGGCAATGTACTCGTGGAAGTTTGAGCAGGGGAGGCAGGGTACTCGTGGGGGTTTGGGGTCTGGACGGGGGCAGGGTACTTTTGGTGGTCTCGGCGGGGGGGCAGGGTACTCGTGGGGGTCTGGATGGGGGGAGAGGACAGCTAAGCTGGTACCTGGGGGTCCAGTAACCAAGTCCGGGGTCTCAGAAAGCAAGTGTTCAGCTTATTCCCTGTGCTGCTGCCTGACTTTGAACTAGCAGCTCTTTGAAATTCTGCCCCATTCCAGCCTTTATTCAATGATCATTCAAGGAGCGGAGCTCCCCCCGTGGCCCCTATTGTCCGGGGGAAATGTGGCTCTCTGGCAGGTCTATAGCCCCGGGAGGAGAGAGGGAGACAGACCTGGGAAGTCACCAAGCAAAAGATGAACTTTGGGTGAGGTAACGCCAGCGCCGGCGCTTTCTTGGGGAATGGGGGGAGAGAAGGAACTGAGTAACCTCGCACCCCCCCTCTCCCCGGAATTTCTTCACGCCACCCAGGGAAGCGCACCCCCCAGTTTGGGAATCTATGCTAAAGCATAATGATGTGAAGATGAGATACTGACAAAGAAAGTCACTCCTAGTGGCAGACACTCTTAGTAGCAGTTCTTAATTTGTAATGAAAGGTGCCAGTGGTCAAATGTTCTTGTTTTTTGTTTTTTTTACATTCATAACCAAATGCAGCAAGCTCAGAGTACAAATTAATTACTGCACAACTACAACACAAATAACTGTGGAACAGGACACAAGTGTACCAAAGTATTTTCAAATCTCAAATGAGAGGCTCCAGGCATTCCAACAAAGCACCAACCCCCATTGGGCATTATATGCAGTTCCAAAAAAATACAAGGTCATTCTTAAGGATTGGTCAGGTATACAAGATGAAGCATGGAACATATTTACTGTTCAGGCATGAATGTCAATTTGTGAGTGCATGTGGAACCATGTTAGCTGTGCAAAAAGTATAGTGATTGGCAACAGATGGAGACTCTACAGCGGGTAGGGGGGGAAACCTTTTTTGGGTCGGAGGCCACCACCCACAGAAAAATCAGTTGGGGGTTGAACACAAGTGAGAAGCAAAAAAAATCCAAAACAAAACCCTCACTGACATGGCCCCTAACTGAGAAGCAGAAAAACACTCCCCACATTCCCCTCACATACCAGAGCTTTGGGGGAGGGGGGCACTCTAGTAGATTCTGTGTGCTCCACCCCCACAGTGGGATAGCAGTGGGGCTGGAGCACCAGTGAAGGCTCCCCATTACTGGGGGGAGGGGCAGATCCAGACAAGCCGGGGGTCACATCTGGTCCTCGGGCCTGAAGTCCCGTCCCCCCCCCCCCCCGCTCTACAGCCTCATGAAATCCCACCCAATCTTGGGGAATGGCATAGACCAGTTCATTTTTAATCACAGGAAACACTTTCCAATTTTTGGGAAGTAATTTCTCTAGTGGACACTGAGGCAAGAGCTGTGATTAGGAAATTAAAGTTGCATTTTGCAAGATCTGGCATACTTGGTATGCTATGTGTAGACCATAGAGCTAACGTGCTTGCTTGCCTACCCATATATTTTCTTACAGATTTCTCATGGTTATGATCATATGTTTATTATAATATGTTAAAATAGGTATATTAAAGTAGTTTAGCTGTAACACAAAAGGCTTACAAGCAACATTCTGTATTTTGAGCTAATGCCAATTCTGGGATCTTTCACATAGATAGAAAAGTCAACGTGCATATATTTGAGACCTTTAACCTACACAAGAAAGTGATAAGATAAAGCACCCTTTAATAGCACAGGGGGCTTCCAACCATACCCTCAAACTTCACAGGTACACCACAACTTGGAAAAACCTGAAATAACCTTTTGAGACCAAAACAAAATAACTGATTAGATATCTCATTTGTTATTCCTGTCCTAATCACAAAAGGGGCCACAGTAACAAATTTATATAAATGATAATAAGTTGAGATCAATGATGTACTGAGTTATAGGAAAAAGACACTTCACCATTTGTATTTCTTCACCTTACTAATAAGGAGAAAGGGAAACAGCTCCTACTGAATATGCATCAAACATAACATCAGAGTAACATATTATAAAAACGGCATCCCCGCCGAGAAGAGGATGTTGTCCTTCGAAGGTGCCAGAACGATGGCCAATGGTAATCACGGGGAAGATGAGGGTGATGAAGAAGATGATGGATAACACTTCAGATTGTTCTACAAGGGTATATGGAAATACAGATGTATATTCTTATCTATCTTGCTAAGTTGGGGCATAGTGATTGTGCTAAATGTGTTGTTAAACTATATTTGTAAATATATAAGAGTCCCTATAGTATGAGCATTGCAAGTGTGCACATCGGGATTCCCAAATATTGAATAATTAAAATGTTAGGCCTGATCCTTGGACAAGGACCTGTCAACCCTCAAAGTGATAACTGGAAATTCATAATGAATCTATATAATTAATACATAAAAGAAAGATCAGGCAACGTATTCTCAGATTAGTCACGGTACACTATACCAGAATCCAAAAACAATTCAGCACCAATCTGAGCACACAATATCTTCCCCTAGACAACCAATAAGGAATCAAAAGATGAAGTTGGCAGCAAAAATAGTAAGAGCCAGATGGCAAAGGCAAAACATATAGGAAGGGATCCCCAACTGAAAATGTGGGGTAATATATCACAAGACACCCTCCACAGGGCCTAGATAGCAGCCCATAAAAAGGTATGTCTACACTGCAATGATATTGTGCGTATCACCAACATCACAAAGCAAAAACATTTGGAAAGAGGAGCAGAGGTTGCAAAAGGCAGGAGGAAGTCAGTCTGTGTGCATATGGCTAGAATACTAGCAACAGTATCTCTGTAAAGAGTTGAGTCTTTTTATGTTACCATCCAACATCCAGTACATTAAACACTAATCTAAATATTCGCTCAATATTTCTTTATATTGTTAAACAAGTTCTTGCACCATACCTAAAGTCATTATAAATAATAAACGGTGGATTATGATAGAATAGAAAATTAAAATATATTAAGCTGTGGTTTTAATCACAACGTAAAATTAATACCACAAACCTCAGAAAACAAATTCCACGTCAGTTGAGCAACAAGCAAATAAATAATATTTAGAAGTGGCAATATTTGATTTATGCAATAGCACTGCTGCCCTGGGACAGAAATACAAGAACCTAAATTTTAGCTAGAATATCTGTCAAGATGGGTCTGAATTTGAGGTATTTATTAAATAAAATGTGCAACACTGAAATTCAGTACACACAACTTAAATGACAAAAGGCAATAAAAAGTCACATCCCCCAACTCCATGGCACAGTGACAGAAAAAAAATACAAAAATAAGTTACATCAGAGATTCAAAAACAAAAAGGATGAAAAAACTGAATTTGTTTTATTTATGATTAATAATGAATAATTAGTACATATCCATTTGGAGGTGTTATTCAGACAACTAGAAACACACAGATGAAGAACCCAGAAAACAAAGAAAAGGCAGAACAAATTGTGTGTGTGTGTGTGTGTGTGTGTGTGTGTGTGTGTGTGTGTGTGTATAGAGAGAGAGAGAGAGAGATAAAACCACTCAAAATTGGTCTATGAACCAAAAAGATTCAGGTGTTGAGGGAAAAGCGATTCCAAAAGGATTGATTTAAATTATAGTCTGTATGAAAAGCATTAGTCAGACGTAATTATTGATTTTTTTAATTGTAACTGTGCTAGGCGCTTCCCACTAAAGACGAAAGATACTTCCCTCCTAAAGGAACTTACGAGATATTTATGCACATAACATGATGAAAGGACAAGAGAAGAAACAGCAGGCACAGGGAGAAGAGAGAATGAACAGGGTAATGTCAATCAAATCATGCCATTATTCTGTGACGGTTTGTGCACAAGATGCAATAGTGAGGAGTTTTCTTTAAAAAAAAAATGAAGCAAATAGGAGAAAATTTTGGGTGGGATTTTCATAAGTGGTCAACATGGTCCTAATTCTACTCCCTTTGAAATCAACAGGAATTATATCATCAGTGGGAGCAGAGTTAGGCTAATGATGTGCTTTGGAAAATTTCACCTTTTAGTTTAAGCAAATTTAAAGGAGGAAACTACCTCAGGAAAGACATTCCACAGATGGGAATGACGTGACAATAAGAAACTGGCAACATGATGAGACCTGACTGCAGTAAATGAGAGTGCAATACCTTCAAGCAGTGGCTCTCTAGAGTATTGTACTGAGGGGGAATGCATACTCTGCGAGGGGAGGGAGGAGGAGGAGGTGGGGTGGCAACTCATCTAACTACCTTTCTAATTTTACAACAGGCTACGTGAAAAGCACCAGAAAAGTTAGTACAAATTAAAATTTCACACAGACAATGACTTGTTTATGCTGCTTTACATGCTGCATCAGTGTTTCTCAACCCAGAGGTCACAATTTATTTTACAATTGTAATGGTAAAAATAAGAATGTTTGCATTTTTCAGTAGAATGCTGTGGCACTTCTGTATCTTTGTGTATGATTTTGTAAGCAAGCAGTTTTTAAGTGAGGTGAAACCTGGGAATTTGCAAGACAAATCAGCCTCCTGAAAGGGGTACAGAAGTCTGGGAGGGAAGAGATTCAATTCTGCTTCATTAAGACTCACAGGTCACTATGACTTTGGTACAGCAGTTTGATTCCACTGTAAACCCTAATTGTAGTGGATTGAGCAAATGGCTGAAATGTAGTAAAAGACTATGTGGCCTTGCAGGCCAGCAACGTAATAAAGCTTTGAAACAGGATTCAATTTATGTTATTCTTCATAAAAGGGTGTTAACTCAGAATTAGATCACTTAAACTAAAATATTCCTAGTAGCAATTCAAATATCAAGAAAAAAACATAAGAAACAGCATTCTGAAAGACAACATAGCCAGAAGAAAGTACAGAAACTGTTTTTAGTTCTATTTACTTACGCAAACATTTCCCAGATGCCCTGTGGACCCAAACACACAGAACCAGTGACACACACACATTTAACAAAAACAAAGGCAATTATGGTTAGGAGGAGGGAAATTTTCCAAGAACTGACTGATCATCTTCAGGTAAGGAAGGATGTTCTTCCAGTCTCCAGAACATATACAGGTTTGGGTTCCTTCCAGAGTCTTCATTGCCACAGGATACTTAAGATTAGCTGCAAGAAATATCCACGTCTAGGTGGCCAAGAGAATGCACCTCCTGCTTGTTACCCCAAAAATAGTTTCACTGGAGACCACCCAGGGTTACACTAGCATGGATTTATTGCTTGAGGAATTAGCACTCCACTGTATGCACTACAAAAATAGAGCTGCCACCAAAGGTTTAAACTAAAGAGGAAACCAGCTATCTCTCCCTCTCACACACACAAACAAGCACACATTCACATACATTGATTCCTGTCCTCTGGCACTCACACACTTACACAGGCATATGGGTTACAGAAGGAACCAACGCATGTAGATCCTGGAGGGTCTGTCTGCTCATCATGGCTGGCAAGCTGGTCAGAAAAGACACTGGCTGCAGCAAGGAGTTTCTCAGGAGCAGGGGAAGAAAAAGGAGTCTCACATGTGTTCCCTCTTCTTATATTGTGTCTGAATGGCCCCTGTGACTCATCCACCTTGTCACCAGGGAGCATGCCCAGACTTCCCTTTATCCAGCAAAGCAGCAGTCTCTGATGACTCATCACCATGTGCTCTAGCCTTAGCATTGCAAATTCAAAAACACACTCATACTCTCTCTCTCTCTCTCTCCATCACTCAGGGGAGAATGCAGTTTAGAGCAAGTTACGAACAAAGTGGCTGAGAATTACAAAGGTTACAAAGTTGCAGCTTACAGTAAGTTTCTGAAAGTTACAAAGATTACAAAGTTTTACAAAGCAAGGTTTGACAAAGGTTACAATGAGTTGCAATTTAAAACCTTAGACCTTACAGTTAGTGTAGTTTCAGAAAATGCATGTGTAAAATCAAGTAAGCTCAGGCAGAGGTTTTTTATGCAACAATGCTGACAAATATCAGAGGGGTAGCCGTGTTAGTCTGAATCTGCAAAAGCGACGAAGAGTCCTGTGGCACCTTATAGACTAACTGAAGTGTAGGAGCATAAGCTTTCGTGGGCAAAGACCCACTTCGTCAGATGCATGTAGTGGAAATTTCCAGAGGCAGGAATAAATATGCAGGCCAGGATCAGGCTGGAGATGACCAGGTGGATCCAATCAAGGAGGATGAGGCCCACTTCTAGCAGCTGATCTGGAGGTGTGAATTCCAAGAGAATAGAAGCTGCTTTTGTAGTTAGCAAGCCATTCACAGTGTCATAATGCTGACAAATGTTATCCCAGTTATAGTGAGCCATGGAAGGGAAGTTTACTCACCTGGTACGGTAACTGGAGTTCTTCGAGATTGTCCTCATGAGCAGGGCTCGCCGAGCCGCGGCAAGCCTCGCTCGCCAGCTGCGCTGTCCGGTGTTATGCACATGCGCAGATTGCCCGAACCCGGCTCTTCTGGGATGTAATCTACTTGCCATGGGCGAGTAGATTACATAGATTGTTGAGCCCTGCTCATGAGTGTTCCACCTTAGGTACTTGAGCGCCGCTGTGCCTCTAAGTCAGAGACTTCAGGTAGCAGTGCCCATAGTCGGCTGCACACACAGAATGCTGATGCGCAACATTTGAAATGGCTCTCTCACATGTGCAGCCAATCATCTCTTCAGTTCCTTCTCTGACTCTCATGTTTATAGAATCATAGAATACTAGGACTGGAAGGGACCTCGAGAGGTCATCGAGTCCAGTCCACTGCCCGCATGGCAGGATCAAGTACTGTCTAGACCATCTCTAATAGACATTTATCTAACCTACTCTTAAATATCTCCACAGACGGAGATTCTACAACCCCCCTGGGCAATTGTTGTTGCCCAGTGTTGTTGAGTCTGAAGCAGAGGGAAGGAAGGGTGGGTGGCGGAGCACCCAAAGAGACAATCATCTTGAAGAACTCCAGTTACTGAACCAAGTAAGTAACCTTCCCTTCTTCTTCGGGGAGTGTCCCTGGGGATGCTCCACCTTGGGTGATTACAAAGCAGTAGTTGTGCTCGGTGGTGGATGCTTCGGCAGATGTGACAAAGTATTGTTCAGCAAAAATGCATATCAGAGTCTGCAAAGGACTAAATGGCATAAATGTTGCATGAAAACGGGTGCTGAGACCAATGTGGCAGCCTTGCAGATTTCCTCTTCTGGTATGCCCTGGAGGAAACACTGCTGATGCTGCCATAACTCTTGTGGAGTGAGCCCGTAAGTTGGGTGGAGGCTCCTTCTGAAATATAGAATAAGCTAGGTGTATACAGCCCGAGATCCATTTGGATAGTCTTTGTTTTGAGATGGGTAACCCTTCTGTGATCGTGAACGTTGCAAGTAAAAGGTGACTGCCCTGTGGATATCCAGGGTGTGCAAAGCCGTATCCTTGTGGTCCTTATGGGGTTTCAGGAAGAAGACAGGTAAGTATATGGGTCCCTTGCTATGGAATGGGGTAAATACCTTTGGGAGAAACTTGGGGTGAGTATGGAGGATCACTTTATCCTTATAAAAATTGTATATGGGGGGGTTCTGTCAAAGCCCCCAGCTTCCCTACTCTTCATGCAGAAGTAATTGCAACAAGGAAGGTGACCCTCATTGATAGGTGTATCAAGGAACAGGTAGCTAAGGGTTCAAAGGGTTTGCCTGTAATAGACCGAGTATGAGACTGAGGTCTCATGCAGGTGTTGGATCTCTTCGTGGTGGAAACATATTGTATAGGCCATAGAGGAATTGTTTAATGGAAGCGTGAGTAAAAGCAGAGTGACCCTGTAGTGGAGGATGCAGAGCTGCAATGGCGGCAAGGTGCACTTTGATAAGAGTTTAAGAATAGTCCGGTCAAGTGCAGGTCCAGGAGGTAACGTAGTATATGTGATACCCCGGTATCTGTTGGAGTGCAGTTAAGTTCTGAACACCAGACTGTAAACCATGCCATTTTTGTTTGTATGTTTTTCTAGTTGTAGGTCCGCGGCAGTTCATGAGGATTTGCTTCCAGGTAGACTACCTCTATGGGAGTCAACCAGCTAACATCCACACATTAAGATGGAGTGTATGGACAGCTGGATGGTGTATTTTCCCATTCTGTTCTGTGAGTAGAGATTGGACTGGTGGAAAACGATGTGGTGAAAGTACGCTCATCTACAAGAAGTAAGGGCAACAAGTTTGTCTTGGCCAACTGGGAGCTATGAGCGCTCCATGTAGCGCTACCACTTTGAAATGCCCCATGCAGCCGGGGGCCACCTGAGGTATCCCAAGGTTGCATGAGGCGTTTTAAAGCAGCAGTGCCGTGTGAAGCCTGGGATCTGCTGGGGACTCCCCCAATTACCCCAGGGTCCTGGTAGCATTGCCACTTTGAAACGCTGTGGGGAGCCCAGCGTCAGGAAACATGCGGCATTTCAAAGTGGCAATCCTAAGTGGAGCCCAGTACTCCCCAGCTGATCCCAGGCTCCACACAGTGCTGCCACTTTGAAACACAGCAAGGAGCTCGACAGTGGGCTCCCTGTGACGTTTCGAAGTGGCAGCGCCACATGTAACCCAGGTTCAGTGGGGGAGTCCCCAGCTGATCCCGGGCACCATGTGGCACTTTTGCCTTTGAAGTGCAGCTCCACAAGGTGTACAGATAGTTCGAACTAGCAAGCCATTCCGCACTATCTAGCCCGTGCCGCGTGTAGTCGCGTGGGACGGTGTTCGAACGAGCCGGCATTTAAAAATGGCGCCGGCCGGCTTATGCAAATGAAGCCCGGGAAATTCAAATCCCGGGCTTCATTTGCAAGTGCAGTATGCCTACACTACCCTGCTAGTTCGAACTAGCGGGGTAGTGTAGACATACCCTATCTTTCTAATTTACCTAATCATTTTCATTGTGCTACTATGTCAAATGCTTTAATGAAGTTAAAGTATATCAGATCTACTGCACTTAACTTTTCTTTAAAAAATAACCAACCAATTATTTTCTCAAGGAAGGTAATTGGGTTAGTCTGGTATAATCTACATTTGGTAAACCCATATTGCCTTATATCTCCTTTACCACATTCACTTCAATTATTTTAATTGTTTTTCCTTCAGGAACCACCAGCATGTCCTTGTCTATAGCCTAAAATGTAACAAGATGCCAACAGAAGCTACAGTATTAAAAATCTTGCATTAGTGTTAATTATGGCAGATGCTATTCAAGGTCCTTTTAAATTGAAATCATTATTCATCTTTTAACCATACTCAAGTGGCTTTAATCAACGGACTTTTATTGAACTTCTGCAATTTGACCTTTTAATACAAGGTGGAGGGAAATTAATTTCCAACATTTTTCTGAAAGGAAACAATATGTAACAATATCATAGGACTATTTTATCTCAAGATTTCTTCCTACGGTTCAATATTACTCATTATTTTTATAAGGGAAACCAGAAAGTAGAGACACACAATTTCCTATTCAGTATTCAAGAAATGTATTTTTCTTATATCATAATCCTATCCGCTTGTTTGAAAAAGAACCCATACAATTGGCATACTTTGTATTTACAGAGTGATTCATGTAATTTGCAACATCTCACTTTAAAAAATCCTTTTGATTTCACTCTGAATTTTCTTCTCCAATGGCACTCTCCCCCTTCTGGCATTTTCTAATAAAAGTCTATAAGTATTCCTGATAGAGAGCATGATAAAAGAATGCTGTCAAACTGATTCCAAACAATAGGAAGCCCATTTATATGGAAAACTCCTACAGAGTATGTATGTACATACATGGGAAGGAAGAGGAGGCAGGACTGACCTACTCTTTTGATTTATGCCTATAGGGAGTCTGGCACATTGCTGGACACTTGTTGTGGTTAAATAATTATTAGACTGTCAGCATTCCAGGAAAAACAAAAAGATGAATTCACTGTACTGCGGAAATAATGCAAAATAGATGTGTGCGCGGTGGGATTTTTTTTTTTTTTTGGACTGCACAGAGCATTATCTATCTCTGAAATCACTGACAGTGAAATGTACTCTGACAACCTAATGCATGGAAGTCCTAGGTGTTCTATCCCTGTCATGCTGTGGGCAATTTATGCTAGTCTTCCTCAGGAATACTTGAACAGCAGGACTACCAGAGTATTATTTCATTGCTTCACTGGAAAGGGTATTTTTAAAGCTGCTGGACAGTGCTGCAGTGGTGGCATCCTAAAAGATAAACCAGCAGCATGTGAGCAAAACACAGAGCATTACTTTGTTACTCCACTGAGCAAGAACTGGTCTTTGCCTGTCCTTTCAACTAATGATATTGCCACAGCAACAGAATCTGTTACAGGAGATCTAGTGCAAACATTATGATTGGAAAATATACACCGACACCTACTCAAGTACTCATGCTAAAATGGAAGGCTACTTACCTTTCAGTAACTGGAGTTCTTCAAGTTTCATGGTCACCATAGGTGCTATTGTACTCCATGCACTTACACCTGGAAGATTCTTTATTAGCAGCACCCATTAATCCATGCCTGTATCCTGCAACCCCTGAACTGCAGACACAAAAGTCCTACCACATATCCAGTTCCTACTCTACCTGGAATAAAGAGGATTCAGATAGAGCCGTGGTCACCAACCAGTAGATCGCGATCTACCGGTAGATCTCAGGGGCTCTAAGAGTAGCTCTTGAGCCCTCTCTGAACTGCGCGCCTGCACAGTACATTTACATTAGATTTCCTCATTTGAGGAGCAGCTACTCACTGAGCAACAACACGGGTGAGTAGCTGCGAGGAATGGTGGGAGCTGGGAGGTCGGGAGGGCTGAAACACCCCAGCCAGCTGAGTGTGGCTTTCAGCTGAAAGAGGCTGCCCTGCGCTCCAGCTGATCGGCGGCTTCTCCTCTGCACCTGCCCACGTGGAGCTTGCTGCACCCTGGCTGAGCGCCATGGCCAGCTGGGCGGGCAGCCACTTCTCTTCCTTCCAGCCCGGCTGCCCTGCGCTCAGCCCAGGGAGGCTGCATCTAGCTCCAGCTGTGCTGGAGCAAGCTTCCCAGGCTGAGCGCAGGATCACAGATGCCCATGTGATGGACTGTATACGACTAGCAATCCCAGACTACAACCCAGACTTCAAAACACTGGCAGATACTGCTCAGTCACAGGTGTCACACTGAGACTT
The DNA here is from genome assembly GCF_052426305.1 of Pelodiscus sinensis. Classification (NCBI taxonomy): domain Eukaryota; kingdom Metazoa; phylum Chordata; order Testudines; family Trionychidae; genus Pelodiscus; species Pelodiscus sinensis. Next base: position 22,551,907 of record NC_143055.1, on the reverse strand, counting down.
TGTTATTGGAAGAAAAAATATATAATTATCAATACTTGATTTTAGATTTACAAAATAGCAGAGAACAAAATGTATAATTGTAAATGCTTCATTTGACGTTTAAATAGAATGAATTAAAAACAGACCATTTATTTCATAACTATAAACATGTGATTTTAATTTTATATATAGCATAATTTAAAAATAAACTGTTTAACAGAGTGTATAAGGGCTGGGGATAGCAAGTGATGGATAGGAGAATAGAGAGGGCGGGGCTGCAAGGAAGGGGCGGGGCGGTAGATCTTCACCTGTTCTGAGACTTAAAAAGTGATCTTGGGTGAAAAAAGGTTGGAGACCGCTGAGATAGAGAACATATTGTGAATACCCTTAGGAATGACGTATCTTGCAGAACTCCAGTTACTGTAGGTAAGTAACCTTCCTTCGAGAGCCAGTCCCTATAGGTATTCACTGTCAGTGATTCACAAGCAGTACTCACTGATGAGGAAGTGGATACATGCACCCATGCTGAACCACAGATTGTGGTGCCAAGAGGATGCATCAATTAAAGAAAATGGGACCGAAGCACAGTGTCTGGAAAAAGCATATAATGAGTTCCACGTTGCCGCTCTACATATTTCCTTTAAAGGAATAATTTGTAGACAAAACAAGAGGATGCACCTCTACAAACCAAAAGTCTCTGGACTGGCAACATCCAGAAAGATGACAGATGTTCCGGAATCAGAGAATCCTGGTGTGTTGGGTGGGGAGGGGAGCGAGGGAGGAAGATCAGAGGAGAGGGATCCAAAACCATCCAAAAACAAACGTGTGAGGAGGAGGGATGATGAGCTGGGATGGATGGTTCGGCCTTCGATTTACGTTAGAAGGTTTGGCAAAGGTGGAAGGTGGATACACGGATGTGTGGACTCTGGAGGACACTGGTGAATCAAATTAGTCCTAGCCACCAAGAATATACTAGGGCTACCACTGATGTGCCCTACGAGATCAGTGGTCCCCAAACTTTTCCTTTTGTGCCCACTCACCAGTAACAAGATGCATCTGCACCTCCCCTTGCCTGGCCAGGAGCAGTGTTATGGTTGGGTTGGGAGCCAGGGCCAGAAGCCTGGAGTTGAGAGTGAGGGATGGGAGCTGAGCTGTAGCTTGGACTGGGTTCTTGGCAGTGGCTGGGAGTGGAGGTCTGGGGCAGACCAGGGCTGGGTGCTGCTTCCTCCCCATCCCTCTAGTACGAGCTGGCCCAGACCATGCCTCATTTCTTGGACATTCTTCCATGCCCCCCGGGGGGCATACTCCACAGTCTGGGTACCACTACACTAGATCTTGGATTACAGCTCAAGGTAAGAGGGGAATGGAAAGGAAAATATACATCAGTAGCTCTGGCCACTAAACTAGAAAAGCATTCCCCCCCCGGAGTTGTGCCCCTGAGCAGAAGAGAAGCAAGAGGCTAGAAATTTCTTACTGAACTGGGACTCAAAAGGATTCTAAGATGGGAAGGCCCATTGCCAGAGGACTCTCTGTATCACTGAGCTGTGAAGCTCCTTCTCAAGGTCTCTGTGCAAATGCCTGCTAAGTCAGCTTGCTAAGGTATAAAGGGAAACAGTCCATTACGATTCTCAGGCAGTATCAACAGTCATGTGGACAAGTGTGATTAGTTGGATATACTGTATTTGGAATTTCAGAAAGCCTTTAACAAGGTGTCTCACCAAAGGCTTGTAAGAGAAGTAAAAAGCCCTGGGATAAAAGTGGAGGTCCTCTCATGGATCAGTAACAGGTTAAAAGACAGGACACAAAGGGTAAGGATAAATGGTTCGTTTTCACAATGGAGAGAGGTTAATAGTGGGGTCCACCAAGGATCAGTACTGGGAGCTGAGCTGTTCAACGTGCTCCTAAATAATTTGGGAAAAGAGGGTGAAGAGAGTGAACAGTCAGCTGGAAAAAATTGCAGATGATACAAAATTAGACTGTTAGGTCCAAAGCTGATGGCAAAGAAATATAAAAGGATCTCACTAAACTCAAAAATTGGGCAACAAAAAAGCAACAAATGGTATTCAATGTTAGTAAGTGTGAAGTAAAGGTTATTGGAAAACAATCTCAGCTACACATACAAAATGATGAGGTCTAATAATTAGTTATCATTCAAGAAAGAGATATTGGAGTCATCACGGATAGTACTCTCAATACATTTATTCAGAATACAGCAGCAGTCAAAAAGTCCAGCAAAATGTTGGGGACACTTAGGAAAAGGATCAGTTATAGAACAGTCAATATCATTATGCCATTATATAAATCCATGGTATACAAGCACCTTGAATACTACATGCATTTCTGGTTGCATCATCAAGAAATGGCACCTTAGAATTGGAAAAAAAATACAGAGAATGGCAACAAACATTTTTAGAAGGTATGAAATAGCTAGAGTAGACATGAAAAAGACTGGGACTATACAGCGTAAAAAAGAGACAACTAAGGGGGGACACGATAGAGGTCTATAAAATCATAAATGCTGTGGAGAAAGTGAATAGGGAAAGTTTTATTTACCCTTTCATAAACTCACGAGCCAGAGGTTACTCCATAAAATTAAAGGGCAGATGGAAATATATCCCAACACAACATACAGTCAAGCCAAAACTGTTTGCAGCGTGCAAAGCTCTCATCTTTTTTTGTCAAATCATTTTTATCTGTTTGAAATGTAGGAGTTTCAGTTAGGATGCCATGGGTTTATGGGACAGTATTGAAGGCAGGTCCCTCCCACCATCATTTTTTCCCTCTTCCGCCCAGCCAAGTATGCGAGGATGCACTTCAGTGGTTGATCAGTGGGGCTAAGTTAAGAAAATAGCAGATACAAGACACTGTCATTTTTCAATATTCCTCGATCCTAATATGAAAGCCTTATATTCCACAGGTGCATTGGGCATGCACAAACATCCTTTTACAACCTGGATTTCTCTTTACAGGTCCTGTTTAGAACTTTCAGTCACCGCCCACTGGCTCTTGCTGGCTCAGTTTCAAAGTCAATTCTTACAATATCTTCTAGCTATAATTCTGTTACTGCAGAATTCAAAAGAATTTAATTGCTGCAGAAATTGTTGACATTTAAGCCCTATTTATAGCTGACACCCCTGTATGGTTACTTAATTTTAACTACATTTAAACATTCGTGTAAGAGAGAGGAGAATCAGGCATATTTTGAACCTACATAAGACCATAGTTTGGTGGAAGTTTCTATGACCAATTTACTGAATAGAGCCTACATGAGTACTATCAAATAGTTGATTTTATGGAATTAGCACTTGAAGGCTACATTATCACAACTTTGCTGGCATGTGCATATACAGTGAAACCTTTGTTATCCAGCACTCTGTTAACCAGAAAACTTTGTTAACCGGCATTGCCCGCAGCCGCAATATTGACACATCTTCAGGCACACAGGCTTGGCTTGGTTTACCATGATTGGCTTAACAATTTTTTATTTAAGACGTACTAATCATCTTTAACTCAAAATAGAAATGTGAGACCAGCTGCCTCACACTACAAAACTACCACTATTAAAAACTTGAGTTTTAATATTATTGTCCATTGGTTTTTCTTAGGTTGATGGGACCCTCAGATAACCGGAATTTTTAGCTAACCGGAACACCCTAATCCATGAGGGTTTGTCTACACTACCCCGCTAGTTCGAACTAGCGGGGTAATGTAGGCATACCGCACTTGCAAATGAAGCCCGGGATTTGAACCAGGCCTATGTGCCTGAAGATGTGTCAATATTGCGGCTGCGGGCAATGCCGGTTAACAAAGTTTTCTGGTTAACAGAGTGCCGGATAACAAAGGTTTCACTGTATATGCACATGCCAGCAAAGTTGTGATAATGTAGCCTTCAAGTGCTAATTCCATAAAATCAACTATTTTATAGTACTCATGTAGGCTCTATTCAGTAAATTGGTCATAGAAACTTCCACACAGGTGAGTAGCTGCGAGGAATGGTGGGAGCTGGGAGTTCGGGAGGGGTTAAACACCACAGCCAGCTGACTGTGGCTTTCAGCTGAAAGAGGCTGCCCTGCGCTCCAGCTGATCGGCGGCTTCTCCTCTGCACCTGCCCACGTGGAGCTTGCTGCACCCTGGGCTGAGCGCCATGGCCAGCTGGGCGGGCAGCCACTTCTCTTCCTTCCAGCCCGGCTGCCCCGCGCTCATCCCAGGGAGGCTGCATCTAGCTCCAGCTGTGCTGGAGCAAGCTTCCCAGGCTGAGCGCAGGATCACAGATGCCCATGTGATGGACTGTATACGAGTACTCTGACAACCTAATGCATGGAAGTCCTAGGTGTTCTATCCCTGTCATGCTGTGGGCAATTTATGCTAGTCTTCCTCAGGATTACTTGAACAGCAGGACTACCAGAGTATTATTTCAATGCTTCACTGGAAAGAGTATTTTTAAAGCTGATGGACAGTGCTGCAGTGGTGGCATCCTAAAAGATAAACCAGCAGCATGTGAGCAAAACACAGAGCATTACTTTGTTACTCCACTGAGCAAGAACTGGTCTTTGCCTGTCCTTGTGTCTGCAGTTCAGGGATTGCAGGATACAGGCATGGATTAATGGGTGCTGCTAATAAAGAATCTTCCAGGTGTAAGTGCATGGAGTACAATAGCACCTATAGTGACCATGAAACTTGAAGAACTCCAGTTACTGAAAGGTAAGTAGCCTTCCATTTTAGCATGAGTACTTGAGTAGGTGTCGGTGTATATTTTCCAATCATAATGTTTGCACTAGGTCTCCTGTAACAGATTCTGTTGCTGTGGCAATATCATTAGTTGAAAGGACAGGCAAAGACCAGTTCTTGCTCAGTGGAGTAACAAAGTAATGCTCTGTGTTTTGCTCACATGCTGCTGGTGTATCTTTTCGAACGAGCGGGGATTTAAAAATGGCGGCGCCCCGCTTATGCAAATGAAGCCCGGGAAATTCAAATCCCGGGCTTCATTTGCAATTGCGGTATGCCTACATTACCCTCCTATTTCGAAATAGGAGGGTAGTGTAGACATACCCTGAGAGTGCTGGCTAACAGGTTTTACTGTATTGTTGTTGTGATTTTTCTTGTATATCTCTTAAATAGTTTCCACTGAATTTTATGTTATGCACTTCTTGTATGAAACAGCTTCTTTAGGTCAGCACACATCTTTGTTGAATACTGCCAGATTTTATGCATGAATTAATTATATGGTTATCACCAGGGCTCGACAAATTCTGGAAAACCCTACTCGCTAGACAAAAAAGGGACTTGCCACCCTCCCCCCCAAAAAGTGTTTTTTTTAATATTACAAATTCCTAATAAGACTAAGAACAGTAATTACTAATAAGTTATTAATAAATATCTTATAAACCTCTACCTTTTCCCTCTGATGCCATGTCTCCTCCCCTTGCTCCATCAACTCCCCTGGTGCCTGCTGCTTCCCAACCCCTCACCCTCCGCTGCTGTCCTGACTCCTGCCCTTCTCACTGTCCTCAGGCTTCCTGAGACCTGTCCCCCTCCACCAGCCCTTCTCTCCCCCCTGTGCCCACTCCTCCAGTAGCCCCACTCTGATCTGATCCTCGTCCCCTCTCCTAAAACCTCCCTCTACACATCTGCCCTGCCTCTCTCCTCCGGTGATGGTTCCTCTCCTGCAGGTGTCTGCCCTTCTGCTTCAACCCCAGAATCCCCTGGCACCTGCACCCTCCTAGTGCCTCCCCCTTCCCTCACTGCCCCTGCCGCCTTTGCTCTCTTTTTCCCTGATGCCCACCCCTTCACCACCCTCTGCCCCCATTCTCCTCATGCCCCTGTGCCCTCACACATGCCTTGCTCTTTCCCTGCCTTCCTCATGCCGACCCCTTCTTTCTAGCCTTCTCCCAGCACCTCCCCCTCCAGGCCCCAGTGCCCTTATCTTCTCCTCTCCCAGCATCACCCTGTCTCCCCTCCCACTGACACCTCCCCTCCTGCCCTTTACCTCATTGTCTGCACTTGGCTCCCTTGCATTTGTCTCCTGCACCCCTGTCCCTTGATGCCTTCCTCCTCCTCCTCCTCCCCCCCTCCCCTCAGCACAAGTCCCTCCCCACAGTCCAGTCCAGTCCAGCCCAGCCCAGCCCCTTCCCTTTCCCCTCCCCCAGGGCCAGCTCTAAGTTTTTTGCTGCCCCAAGCAAAACATTCCCTCCCCTTTTTTGTTGTCTTTTACACATTTGCATTTTGCAATGGGTTTTTGTTTGTTTCTTTGTTTTCATTTTTGTCCCGGCATTTTAGCCCTATAAATAGCAAATAGCATTTTCATTTGTTTTTTTCCATAAAGGCAAAGGCGCTTCAAGTGAACTCCCCCTTTCACTCCCTGCTGGGTCATAGCAGCCTTTTCCCTGGCCTGTCCAGCCCCTCTCTATGGACAAGCACCCCTCACTCCTGACCCACAGGGGAAACAGGATGCAGGGACAGCACAGAGTCAGAGCGGTGCAGGCAACGGGGGAGGGTACAGGGGTGGCGCGGGGAATGGGAGGCACAGAGCCAGAGGGACGCAGGGTGCAGTGGAGGCACGGGGAATGGGACGCTGGGAATGGGAGGGGCAGAGGGATCGGGGACTAGAGGCAGTGCAGGGAACAGGCAGCACAGAGCTGGGGGGCAGGGATCGGAGGGGAGCAGGGTGCAAGGGCAGCGCAGAGCCAGAGAGTCGCAGGGAAGAGGGAGAGCAGAAGGTCCGGGGTACAGGGTAGCAGGGTGCAGGGGAGGCATGGGGAACGGGCGGCGCAGAGACCAAGGGGCGCAGGGCGGGTGCAGCGAGCCGGGTGGTCAGCTGGGAGCAGTCTCTCACCGGCGAGGGGATTGGGGCCATGGCAGGACTGGAACCAGCGGGGCCTGGTTGCGCTGTAGCCAGCTCCCGGGGCCACGCAGCCAGAGCCGAGCTGCTGCGGCCCTTTAAAATCAGCGGGGCCATGTCACGCCAGCGTCCTGGCATCTGCCGCCATCTCGCCCAGGCCCCGCCTCCTCGTGCCGGAGCTGCACACAGGCAGCCCGGTGCTGAGAATCACTGCACTTCCCCCTTCCCAGCGGCGCTCCACTCCTCCGACCGGCGGATCGGATGGGGCCAGCCACCCATAGTGCGGGCTTTGGCCAGCCCGTCACAACCGCCCGCTGGGCCAGTCCACCCCTGCACTCACCAACTGATAAAATCTACTCACCACGGGCGAGCGGGCGAGTGCATTTGTCAAGCCCTGGTTATCACTAGCAAATATTCTTGGCTTGAGAAAATCCGCAGTTATATTAGATAGCATTTTTAAAAATTCTGTTTCTAAACATAAGCTGAAACACTGAGAGCAGTTAAGAAGAAACTATTCCTGTTACCAGGTAATTCCAAAATTGTCCATTATAAGGATTCTTACACCTTCCTCTGAAACATTTGAACTGTCCACCATCTCATGACCAATAATGGAGAAGGTGGCTCATTGGAGTGATGCAGTAAACCAATGGATGTAACTGCCTTATAGAATAAGTAAAACAACAACGGTAATCATATAATTTATTAAAGAACATGCTGAAGTAATCTAGTCGGTCTTTCATACCTTGAATTCGGCATTGCAGGCTAAACACTGATACTTTTATAAGTGTGTATCCTGAATGGGGAATCATCTAATACCTTTCTACATCAATATTTAGGAAGTTGAAGTAGTAAGCAGCAGCACAATTTATTAATAATTAATCCCCTCTATTATTAGTACTAAAGTTGTGGTCAAAACAATGCAGATTCATTGCTAGGAACCTACTTACATTATTTTTTCTTCTAAGCTATTATCAAGTCAATAATAAGGAATGACTAAAAACTTGTTTATAATTAGTCCACTTTTCAGCAAAACAGCGGCTTCCAGCTGGATGACTTTCAGTGCAGACCTTAGTGAAGCTGTTATAAAATCTATAAACATCACTGGAAACTTAAAATTTTACTCCTTCAGGGAATTTCCTGCTCTAGAAAGTGAACTGCATTGAACAGCATTAAAATTCTTTCTTCCCCTGCAATCCGGGTTGAATTTAGGACTTTTAGGCCTGTGTTTTGTTAACCTTGCGGAAAAGCAGAGTAGCTTTCTTTTCTTTTCTTTTCTTTTCTTTTCTTTTCTTTTCTTTTCTTTTCTTTTCTTTTCTTTTCTTTTCTTTTCTTTTCTTTTCTTTTCTTTTCTTTTCTTTTCTTTTCTTTGTTAACAGTTATCACAACAATAGTAAGGAAATATTTTTCTAAAGACAATTAAATTTTAAGTACAATTTAAATTAACACTTACCAGCCATTGCTGAGGTATCTCTGGTAGAGGCATCTGAGGTGGGGCAGGCAAACTATTGGAAACTTCTTGTTTCTGAACATGTTCTTTTATTTCAAAACCTGCAGGGGGAAAAAAAACCCATGATACATAAAGACAGTTAGCCAAAAGACTAAAATGGGAAATTACTCCACTATATTTTCACCCAGTCTGGTTGCTCTTCATTTCAAAGAGCTTCTGAAACATTTTTACCTCCACATTTGTTTTTAGCATTAAAAAAACCCAAAAAAACCTAACAATAGAAATTCTATTCGTCCATCTTCGGAAATGGCAGAGTTTGCAGAATGTGGAAGTCCAGGACACAACTTTCTCTGTTGGCCTCATTCCCATTCCTGAGATCATAAATGGATTCCAAAACCAAACTCTCTTAATGACTCAAAACATAACTTAATAGGATTCATGCTATAAATTAAAGTTTCTAATTAAATAGAATAATTCATGCTCATCCACCTTACTATATTGTGGGGGAGGAAAAATCCAGTCTTCTGAACACTAAATACAGACAAGCTACACAGGAAATAGTTCTAGATAAACTGGGGGGAAATCAGAAATTAAGGGATCCAAATCAGTGGTTCTCAAACAAAGGCATGGGTATCTCCTATGGATATGCAACAGTTTTCTGGGGGTAGATCAACTCATCTAGATATTTGTCTAGTTTTACAGTTGGCTACATAAAAAACACGAACAAAATCAGTACAAACTAAAATGCCATACAATTACTTGTTTATACTGTTATGTATAATATACACTGAAATGTAAGTACAATTATATATTCCAATCAATTGATTTTTATAGTGACATGGTATCAGTGAGAAAGTCAGCAATTTTTTCAGTATTAATGTGCTGCAACACTTTTGTATTTTTATATCTGATTTTGCAAGCAAGTACTTTTTAAGCGAGCTGGAATTTGGGATACACCAGACAATCAGACGCCTAAAAGTCCGAGAGCCACTGATCTACATATCCAGAGTTGGAACAACAAACTAGACATCTAATAGTTAAAAGGTTCTTGCTGTTTTGCAAGAGGAAGATACAGAAGATGGGGATGTCCCAGTGCAGTAAAGAGGGTGCCTTCAGCCTTCATTTACCAAGCTAGAAGATGTTAACAAAATAAATTATTAGAATAGAGTTGCACAGAAGTTTTGCCATCCCAAGGACTTTCTTCTTTTACATGGTTCTCAATTTTTGTTATGAGGAGCAATGATTTCCATAAGATCTAACAATAAAGTTTCATTAGTGCCACTTCCCCTGGAAAAAACAGAGAAGAGAACCTGAAAGTGGAAAGGATGTTGAGTATGAAAACTGTGTTCTGAGGCTCCTGCCAGTCACTCTTGCCTGTTAGTCATAAAGGAAGAACTACTCAGTAAATTAATTTGAATCCCAGTCACACTCTCTGAACAGGAACATCGTATAGTTAATCAAAAAAAAATCTCCTTGGGACACTAAGGTTGATTTCTTCAATGTTATGGCATAAATTCAAATTCAATCAATAGAGTTGCATTGTCCTTACTTCAGGGCTGAATTTAGTTCTTCCCTTTCATTTTTACATACATATTTATAGAACCAAATCTTTGTCTGAAGCCATACAACCCCAAAAGTGTAATCAATGATTAAATGCTTGTCCTAACATTGTAGTCTCAATAGGTGTGAAGTAATAGATGGAAAAAACAATGCTGATAAAAGAGACTATGACTGGGGCAGAAGAGCTGCTAAAACAATGAGGAATCCTGTGTTACCTTGAAGATTAACAGATTCATTCCGGCACGAGCTTTCATGGGTAAAACCCAGTTCGTCAGATGCATGACCAGAAATAATATTGTTCAGTTTGGTTACAGAGAGAGTCCTTTGGAAGCCATTCAAATAAAGGTATACAGAGAACAGATCACTTTAAGATAGAGGCTATAAATGGACTGTTAAAACCACAGTTCTCCCCTACTACAAAAAGAACCTTAACCAATATATTTTCTGCATCCAATACTAGAGGGCCATTTTTATTAATTTTCTTAATATGATGAATAACGTTCCATGTTAATTAAATATTATAAATTGCAGCTTTCCCTGGAATGAAGCCAGGTACTTGGTTTCCTAAACTTTTTGCTAATAGTCTGTTGTCTACATTGGTTAGTAATGCTGGCCGGTATAATCTACAGTCCTCTGGATTTTTATCTTTTTTCAAAAGTATGGTTATACTGGCTTCCAGACAAGAATGAAACTATTTTCTTTGTTCAAGGGTGTGACTTAACATTTGAAGTATTCAAGGCACCAGAAGCTCCTGTAAAGATTTATAGGCCTTGTGCTGACAGTGTCCAGGCCATGGTATCTGCCATTTGGAAACTCCTTTGTAGCATTCCTAGTTTCAACTGCTGGTATCACAGTTCCAGTTCAACTTTTTAATTTTAGCAATCTCCAGGATATTTTTAGCTTTTACAAAATGTATGTTGTAACACTGTTCCTGAAGCTTAAAAGGGGATTTTTGTAGAACTTAGTATGTCTGTTAATTTTCTTTGATCAGTTGCTTTATTTTTCTTCTATTCCAATGACCAGTATAATGATTGGGAAATAGTTGAATGACATATTTTGAAAGCCTGCAAATGTGATTACAGAGTGCATTTTTAGCAATATTGTGCCACAACTGACATGTGTTTTTTTTCCTGTGGGGAATGGATAATATACCATATTTTCACTATATGATAAATGAACCCTTTCCATTTTAAAAGTTCCACATCAATTTGCTATTTTGATTTACGCATATTTATAAAAACATATATCAAAAGGCAACGTTAAGATAATGAGATATTTTAATTAGAATAGGATGACATTAAAGTGGGGAAATTATTATAAAATACTACAGAGTCTTCTTCCTTTTCTCCCTCTCCCCCCAATGGACTGATTTAAATCAAGAGCAATTTAAATAATTTAAAAGCACCCAAAAAAAAAAAAAAAAAAATCACTGATTTAAATCGTTTCCCATTGATACTTCTTCACATAGTTCTTCAAACAACAGTGCAAATCTCATACTAAAACATGTTATTTTACAGCCCAGAACAGCATTTTACAATAGCATTTTAGGCGGGCAGCCACCACCAGCCTAAGAGGGTGTACATTAGAGATGTTACATTTCAATTAATTGACTAATCGAATAGTCAATGCAATCTGCATTGACTATTCGATTAGTCCATAAAGGCACGTCCGCCTTTGAAGTGTAGCAACAGCCCCAGGGTTTTTCAAAGGCGAAAGCACTGCGGGGAACATGGGGCCAGCCCCCCACTGGCCCTGTGATCCCTGCGGCATGTCAAAGCAGCAGCGCCACGTGAAGCCCAGGGTCAGTTGGGGACTTAGAGACAGCGGTCGCGGGGGGTGTGTGACTAATCGACTACCGTGTTGACCGTCCGATAAGCATTTGCTTATTGGATAGTCAACTACTTGACTAGTCGTTCACATCCCTAGTGTATGTTGTGTAAATTTTTTAGACAACTTGATTTTTACTAATGTAGGAAATAATACATAATACTCATTAGCAGCACATTAGGAATCTTAAGAACTAAATATACACACACACACACACACACACACACACACACTTCAAGTAAACTGTATATGTTACATAAATGTTTCAAATTCACTATTGCAGTAGGCTCCTGTGTTGCTGGCTGACAGCTACCCTTGAAATCTTTTTTAATTTTCAAATTTTATTAATTCTAACAGACACGCCCTTAGAATACTAAAAGTACAGTGTCCTTAAAACTTCTACAACCAGCTCTCATCTGTTCCACTCCCACTGTCATTTGGTGCAAATCTGATTCCAAGTTACCAAAAATTCTAAGACTGATTATGCTTAGAGTGCACATATTTTTGCAGTAAGCCCCACTGAAAACAAGTATAAAATGGGGTTATTTTGGGAAAGCTGAATTATGCTGAAGTAAAATAGGGAACAGACATATGGCATGACCATTATGATCTGTGACCAGGATATTCCAAAATAAGGGGCATGTATTATATAATATAAAATAAGAAACTGACAGTGGCAAGTGGAAACTCTAGATTTCTCTTACTGCAGCTTTCTGTAGTGTACACTAATTTAAGAAGTCATAAGGATTAGCTATACATTTTTTTTTCTTTGCAGCATACAACATAGCGAACAGCTTGGAAATTTACTTGTTAAATTACACATATACTAAAGGTTTGGAGACAGTCTTGAAGAATGAAGCATTGCAAAGTTGATCCACATTGTTCTTCAGATGTAACCACATCATTTTCTCCCAAAAAGTAATTTTTCTTATGTTTCATTCTTGCAAGCAGACCCTACATTTTCTTCTTAAATTACTTACACTTGACAAGTTTTCCCTTTATTACCCAGGGAACTAACATCTTCAAAATATTAACAGATAGAGTCTCTCATATCCAGAAGCCATAACAGTTTTTCTGTGGCAAAAGTGGTGGGGAACATTGGTACTATGCGTGTGCTGAATAACTTTTCCTTTTTTCTTTTCAGACCACTCCACTGTTCCTTTCTAGTCTGCTTCCTACTTTTCTATATGTTTTCTCTCTGTCTTAAACAACATCTTAACTAACTTTGCCATGGTTGGCCCTGATCCACCACCACATAAGCACAGAACAAAACCAATCCTATCTAGTCTGTGTTTGTCTTTGCACATGTTAGTCTGCTGAGAAATTGAAAGCCCAGAATGTTCAAGAAGCAAGAGCTGGTTGTTAGGCTGGACATACTTGAACCATTAATTCATTTTATGAGACTGTAAGAATAGATGTACCATATTTGTCATAAGATTTTTTTAAAAAAATCTGAATAATTTTTAACTATTCTGTTCCCCGCCCTCCAAAAAGAATTTTCTCAGGTTGAAAAAATACCCTGGGGAAAGAATGGCATCTGATGAGAGGTTCAGACCCAGGTGTTGAAACTTGCTGCGCCACGAGGGTATCCGAGTCCAGGCTCCAGCCTGAGCATCTACACTGCTGGTTTTACCCCCAAGCCTAAGTCAGCTGACACAGGATGCTGCTGCAGCTCTTTCCTCGCTGTGTAGTCACTTACTAAGGCCGTGTCCAGACTCAGGGGTTTTTTCGGGAAAAGTAGCCTTTTCCCGAAAAAACTTCCCCTGCGTCCAGACTCAAGCCGCGTTCTTTCGAAATTATTTCGAAAGAACGCGGCTTTTCTTTCGATGGCAGTAAACCTCGTTTCACGAGGAAGAACGCCTTCCTTCGAAAGTTCCTCTTTCGAAGAAAGGCGTTCTTCAATGTAAAGAGGCCGTCTTCGAAAGAGAGCATCCAGACTCGCTGGGTGCTCTCTTTCGAAAAAGCGGATTTTTCTTTCGAAAGATCCGCCTGCAGTCTAGACGCGATCTTTCGAAAGATGCTCTTTCGAAAGATGCTTTCGAAAGAGCATCTTTCGAAAGAAGCCTGCAGTCTAGACATAGCCTAAGACTGGCTTCTTTTTGTGGAAATTACAAAGGAAAGGAGTTGGCAAGAAAACAAAACACAGACACATCTCTAGAGCCCCAACCATAGGTATTCTTGTTTGCTACCCAAGATCCATAAACCTGAAAGTCCTGGATGTCCCACCATCTCAGGAATTCCAGTATCAGAGGGGTAGCCGTGTTAGTCTGGATCTGCAAAAGAGACAAGGAGTCCTGTGGCACCTTATAGTCTAACAGATGTATTGGAGCATAAGCTTTCGTGGGCAAAGACCCACTTCACATCTGATGAATTGGGTCTTTTCCAACAAAAGCTTATGCTCCAATACATCTGTTAGTCTATAAGGTGCTACAGGACTCCTTGTCGCTTTTGCATCTCAGGAATTAGCACTCCTACTGCAGGGCTGTCCAACTATGTGGACTCTCTCCTCATACCCTACGCTACCAGCATTCCAAATTATCTTCAAGAAACCACTGACTTCCTGAGGAAGCTACAGAGTATCAGTAATCTTCATAAAAACACTGTCAAAGGCACCAGGGACGTAGAAGCTCTCTACACCAATATTCCACGAGGATGGACTACAAGCTGTCAGGAACAGTATCCCTGATGATGCCATGGCACACTTGGTGGCTCAGCTTTGCGATTTTGTCCTCACTCACAACAATTTCCAATTTGGGGACTGTCATGGCTCCTTCCCCACTCTGGCATGATAAATGCAGAAATGGGGGCCAGCAAGTGTACCCCAAAACCTTATCTACCAGGCTTTGGTATAAAACTTCCCCCATAATCTTAAAACCCTAGATTTTGGGAATAAAACTTCCACTGCCACCACCTAAATATTAATAAAGAAATCAGGGGAAAGATCATTTGGGAAATCTCACCCCTATTATAAAAATCAGGACACACAATTAACCAATCCCAGATTAATAAAAATAAAAGAGAAAGAACTTTTATTATTACAACAATATTCCTGTTGCAAGTATAATGACTAGATGGAAAGGTAACAAAATATACTCATGGAGAAACTCCATTGGCCTAGAACTTAGTTACAAAGAAAAGCCAAAACATATTTTAAAAAGTGCACAGACATCAGATCCCATACCCAAACCATAAAACAAGAAAACCTTTATCTAAACTTTACCCTACTTACAGAAAGTGAAGAATTGTTTCTTGGAGAGAGACATGTTTGTCTCTCTCTGTAGCTGCAGAGAAACTCACACAGAGACAAAAGAGGGGAAAAAACCAAATTCCTTTGTTCCAGTTCGAAAGTCCTACCTACATTCCTATTGGCCACTCCACCTGGCTAGGTGTAGTTAACCCCTTAGTCCCCAGGCTGCTGGCTGACATTGGCCCTACACTAGGGATGTAAAAGAGTAGTCGAATAGTCAACGTTGGGTACTCAAGTTAACTACCCGCCTTTCCAAGGGGGAGGGTGAATACAGCAGGAGCCAATGCTGTGGGGAGCCAGCTTAAAAGCCAGTTCCCCCAGCATGGTCTCTGCAGTGTGGGGTGGGTGTTGGGGGGGGGGGGGGGGAGGAGGAGAAGGACACTGGGCCTCTGCCTTTGAAATGTAGCAAGAGCCACAGGCAGCTCTTGCTGAATTTCAAAGGCAGAGATGGAGCACAGATACTGAGCACCCCTTTCCCCTTTATAGACTAATCGAGTAGGCAACGGAAAGTCCACTGACTACTTGATTAACTGATTAATCAAAATTTAACGTTCTTACCCTACACTTGATTGATCTATATCTGGCTGTAATTAGCACTCCAATGCATCTGATGAAGTGGATTTCATCCATGAAAGCTTATGCCCAAATAAATGTGTCTTTAAAGTGCCACAGGACTCCTTGTTTTTGCGAAATTAGCACTGTAATGAGCTACAGAGGAACTGTCAATATTCCAGAATAAAACACTATTTTTCAATCAATGCTCCCAATTGCAAGTGCATCCACGATCTAAATAAAGTAACTGCTTAATTCACAGATCAGAAAAACATGGTGGTAGGCAGATTATCTACAGTACAATAAATTACTTTGCAACCAGATTGTACACACGTCTAGTAGCTTAGTTCCAGGACTTTGTTACAAAGCTAAAGCACTCAGCAAGCTTATAATTATTTTTTGATTGTTTGTATATCTTTGTGTTGTTTCTATTTAGCTTTGGGGGAAAGAGAAAAAAATAAACTAATTCTTCCCATTCTGCAAGGAACAAAATATGTCTCTGACACTGACCTTTTGATGACTGTATCCTCAGGAGAATATTAGTTATTACTGCTTTTTTCTCCCTGACAGTGGATGTTAGATATTCATGGTCCAAAAGTTCAAGAAACAGACGCAATTCAACTATTAATTCTTCCATGGCTGAAAAAAACAACAACAACAAGAATTAACTTTTCTAAACATGTAAACTTGATTTACACAGGCCAGTGAATTCTCAGATGGCTATTTCTTGTCATTTTTTTTTAACCTGTACTCTCTCATTTCTTGTCATTTTTTAACTTGTACTCTCTCCCTCAGTCTTCACCCAAAATCCACACATACATTAAAACTACGTCTACACTACACAAACTATACCAGCACGGCTATGTCCTCATAGCTATGACAGCATAACTGCATAGTTTACATGTGTCGACCTGTCCACATGTTCCCTGTAAACCATCTTGAAAACGAACTGGGAATATATTGCATTACTTAGGCAAACTACAAAAACTAGCCACAGTGTTACTCATCCCACCATTAGCCTCTGGTAAACCACCCTCCCTTATAAATGTCAGAACAATACCTCCATGGATTTTTTAAAAAACAACTACCCTCCACACTCCCACCCCCGCTCCTCTTTCTGGTGTCATTTAAAATGGAAACAAGCTTTGACAATTTCAAAAAACATGGGAAAGTGATTTTTCCTTATTTTTGTCACACATGAAAATACTGATTTTAAAAAAGTCTCATCCCACGCATGACCTTCATAAAATATTCCTCTTTTTTAAAATTAAGCTCTAGTTAGCACATATAAACAATATAAAGTGGATCCAGCTACTCAGCCCCCAAAGTAAGAAACTTCACACTGAGTTATGGAGGAGGTTTACAGGTTCAACAGGCCAGTGGGATGTGTTTTTTTCCCACATAGGCTTCCATGTAGTTGTCTGTATAGGTAGCATGGCCAGTCCCAAGACCATATGATTTATGCCTGATGTCTCTATGCAGCGCTAATCTAGAGTGTTGACTATTACATGGGCATCATCATCCTACCCAAGAACTCTCCTTTGAGGGTGTACTAATAAGCCAATGACAGGATGATGCTATAAAGGTTCCTAGAGTTTGCGGGGATGCAGTCATACAAAGTCTGTGTGATAATTGAAGTACAGGGTGCACCTCCCAACACCAGCAATCTCTGGTCCAGCAACAGCCATGGTCCGGCACGATCACAGATACTCCTGGATCAGAGAGCCCGGTAGCCTAGCGGCAGGAGGGCTATCCAAAAGTGGGGCCAGGCTGAAGCAGCAGAATGGAACAGGGTTGGGGCTGGCGGCAACCCTGAGTAGCCCACAGGATGCAGACTGCTGGAGCCAGGGTAGCAGCCTGCAGCACTGAGACTGGACCCGGGGAAGCACCCACAGTGCATGACCGGGCAGTTAACAGCCTGTGGTAAAGCAGGGCCAGAGGCAGAGTTCTGGGCAGCCAGCAGGAGTTGGGTCAGAGCTTATGAGCAGCCACAGGGCAGGAATTCAAGCCCTCGGCAGCCTGTGGCAACAGGACTGGGGCTGGGACTGGCAGCATGGGGCCAGGACAAGAGCCTCAAGCAGCCTGCAGGAGCATGGGGCCAGAGCCCACAGGCTACTGCAGAGCAGGAGGTCGAGCCCTCAACAGCCCTTGGGAGTCTGTGGCAGTGGAATCAGGACCAGAGCCAGCCCACGGCAGTGGGACCAGGGCTGGAGCCAACAGCAGCCTCTGGCAGCCTGTGGCAGTGGGGTCAGAGTCGGAACCACAGCAATGTAGTGCGGGGCTGGAGCCGGAGCCCATGGCAGCCCGCAACAGTGCGGGCTGCTGGAGCCCGTAGAGAGCCTCCAGCCAGAGCGGTGGCAGCAGGGCCAGCCAGGGCTGGGAGCAGTAGAGGGGGCCCCCAGAGCAGACAGCACTGAGAGTAGAGGGCTGAGTGATTGTGGCAGGGAACCTTCCCTGGTCCAGCAAATTTCCTGATTAGGGACTGGTCAGGTCCCAAGGATCCAGGGACGTCCAACTTGTAATAAGAGTAGGAAGCACCCCTTTGGAAGGGCTTGATGTTGTGGCTGAGAAAAGTTTCTCTTAAAGAAGTAGCATTACTATATGAGACCCCAGTGTGCTAGGATGGATGGCCCAGGTAGGAAACACTAGTCCACATACTGAAGAAATGTTGATTTCTCAAAAAATTGGCAAAGACAAAAAGACGTGGCTTTAAGGAATATTAAGGTCTGGCTAGCAGATATACAGGGGTATAATACTCCTGAGAAAAGCATTATTAATGTGCTGGGCTATATCAGGATTTAAAACAAACTACACACACACACAGACACAGAAAACTGTTCTTTATTTTACCCATGGAAACAATGAAGCAGAAACCCACTTCCTTACCTACTTTGCTCCTTTCTTGTCTTCCCGCCCATCACATCCATACTCATTTTATTTTCTAACACAGTATTTCCATAAAGCCAGTTCCTACAGCTGAGTGAGATAAGTGACTAATCTGTTCATACGACCACGTCTGTGCATATTGCAGCATGCTGAACAGTGGTCACACGTACGTCTCTTGCAAATGTTTGAACACCTTAACTCTAGGGATGCCCCCCTCCCCCCACAACACAGGCCTTCTCAGAGCTCATTTTTAATTCTGTCATATTAACAGCTTTGAATTGCTTTAAATAATATAGTCCATGATGGAGTATTGTATTACCAATAACATATTTACAACACAATTCTTGAGATATAACATTTAATGCCAGAATGAAGTATTGCTATGAAACAACTGTGAGCTGGAAGAGCATTCTGGCTAATAGTCTGAGAAATGCCCCGCATTCTCACCCCAGGTTCTTTCACAGGCTATGCTCCCACCACAGGCAGGATCGCTAGCACTGCTTCAGTGAGGATGTAGTTTTAACTGCAAGAATGTTACCAAACTCATGTGTTTTGCTTGAGTAGTGGCTGATGAGGCACTTCCAACACTGCACAATGACACCTAAAAGGCAAAGCTCCTTTATTTTCAGTCTTTTCTGGTTCTATGTTTACTTTGTGATGAATAATGGCTTATGTTGTTCTATCTTCTTAGTCGCTCCCATCACTATAGCACCAAGAAGCTCAAAATCATGTAATTACCATCATAACACCTAGTGATGTTGGGAAGCACTAACCCTTCCCATTTTGCAGATGGGAAACTAAGGCTCTGAGAAGCTAAGGTCTATGACTGAGTGGGGAATGGGAGCCAGGTATCCCAAGTTTCAGGAGAGTTTCCTAATGACTGGACTTCCCATCCTCTTGTCCTTGCAGCCTACAGAAACAGGGAAATAAAGTTACTCCAGAGGTTCCCTTTCATCATATAATCTCATAAAACTGGAAGGGACCTTGAGAGTCATTGAGTCGAGTCCAGTCCCCTGCCCTCGCAGCAGGACTAAGTACCATCCCTGACAGATTTCCCCCCCATCTCTAAATGGCCCACTCGAAGATTGAACTCACAACCCTCAGTTTAGCAGGCCAATGCTCAAACCACTGAGCTATCCCTCCCCCTGACTTTATTATATCATTAAAATATAAAATTGGGTAAAGAGACAGAACATATATCACTAGGGGGAAAAAAATACATGTAGGGAGAGGATTTTTCTATTCTCAGACCTCATTTACCCAGGCCTCCCTTCCTGCATTGATTAGGCATTTTGGAAGGGCCCTCCTAATCTGTTCATATGACCACAGGACATACCACACTAATACCAACCCTGGTACTTTCCCTTGCAACAAACCCTGTTGCCAGCTTTGTCCACATATTCACTCTGCTGATACCATTATTGGGCCTAACCAAGTGAGTTATAAGATCAAGAACACATATTCCTGCGCCTCCAGAAATATAATCTATGCTATCATGTGCTGAAAGTGTCCGTCTGCTATGTACATTGGACAAACGTCTCAGACACTTCGCCAAAGAATCAATGCCCACAAAACAGACATTAGACAGGATCACAAAGAAAAAACAGTTGCTTGCCATTTCAACCAGAAAGGACACCTGTCTCAATGACCTACTCACCTGCATCCTACTTCAGAAGGCATTCAAATCTGCACTTGAAAGAGACTCCTCTGAACTGGCATTCATGCTAAAATTCAACACTCTCTGCGGTGGGCTGAACAAAGACTCCAGCTATCTTACCCATTACAAAGATAGCTTCCCCAATTATCACCTCTAATACTATTAACTCACAGACATCTACCCTTCCCCACCTCTAATATCATTAACTCACAGGCATTCACCTTCCTCCCCCCCCCCCCACCCCCGCATCTCCCTTCTATTCTGAAATGTGATTTGTCCTTTTCATATGTGTTCATTTTTTTAAATTGTATCCTTTGGTATATATGGCTGTGACTATTTTCTTCCACTATTTGATCTGAGGAAGTGGGTCTGGCCCACGAAACCTCATCATCTAATAAACCATCTTGTTAGTCTTTAAAGTGCTACATAGTCCTGTATTTTGTTTCAGGTACACCAGACTAACACGGCTACATTTCTATCACTATTCTAGAAGTTTTAAATGCTTCCAGGTCTAACTACATTATCTCTGCCTGTCAGATGCAAACAGAGCAGTTCTTTTATTTAGCACTGTCTCCCTACGAGAAAAAACTTTAAAAAACAACAACAAATAGTCTAGTAGCACTTTAAAGACTAACAAAATATGTCAATGGTATCATGAGCTTTCATGGGCAAACCCCACTTCTTCAGATGAGTATAAGAAGTCCAGATCCAAGAATAAATAAGCAAAGTGGAGAGGGAAGGGGGAGAGGAAAAAAAGAGACATTGAGTAGATAGTTCAAATAGTTACAAGAGGCTAAAATCCATTAGCACCTCCATTGTTTGATTGGTTGGTTAAGTCAGTAAAAGATGGAAGATAGTGTATGAGCCACCCTATATCCAGGTTCAGATTATTTGCGTAAGAATTAAACTTGTGAATGAAGTTAAGTTCCAATCCTTCTCTATGTATTTGGCTTGTGGAATTGGCCTCAAACACAACAGCAACTTGGAGAGCCATTAATGAGTGTCCAGGAAGATTAAAGAGTTCTCCAATAGGTTTTTGTGAATTGCCTTTTCAGATATTTGATTTGTGTCTATTAATTCTTTCCCGTAGAGACTGTCCAATACACATTTCAGTGGGTCATTGCTGGCATTTGATGGCATAGATCACATTAGTCGATGTGCAAGTTAAATGAGCCTCTGATTTGGTGGCTGATGTCGTTGGGTCCAGTGATGAAATCGCTGG
Source organism: Pelodiscus sinensis (assembly GCF_052426305.1). Taxonomy (NCBI): domain Eukaryota; kingdom Metazoa; phylum Chordata; order Testudines; family Trionychidae; genus Pelodiscus; species Pelodiscus sinensis. The sequence goes on along the minus strand of NC_143055.1, from coordinate 22,530,692 downwards.
TATAGATGTGTGGGCAAAGTTGGCACTGGGGCTGATTGCAGTTGTCATGGCTCCTTCCCCACTCTGGCATGATAAATGCAGAAGTGGGGGCCAGCAAGTGTACCCCAAAGCCTTATCTACCAGGCTTTGGTATAAAACTTCCCCCCAAATCTTAAAAACCTAGATTTTGGGAATAAAACTTCTGCTGCTACCACCCAAATATTAATAACGAGATTAGGGGAAAGATCATTTGGGAAATCTCAGCCCTATTATAAAAATCAGGACACACAAGTAACCAATGCCAGGTTAATAAAAAGAAAAGAGAAAACTTTTATTGTTACAACAATATTCCTTTTGCAAGCATAAGGATCCCCGCTTCATTGACTATGTCGGTATGTCTAATTTACATGCCTCTGTCAGCAGAGGCATGTAGTCTAGACATACCCTAAGTGAGAACGAGTGGAATTCTGTTGTTTTCTCTTCTGGGCCTTTCTTGAAGTAGTTCATGGGTAATTTTTTGGCTCTGTCAATTGTTTTTTTCACTTCTCGAGGTAGTTATTTTAGTTTTAGGAATGCTCCATATAGATCCTGTAGGAGTTTGTCTCTCTGTGGGATTGAAGCAAACATGGTTGTATCTTAGGGCTTCACTATAAACAATAGATTGGGAAATGTGTCTGGGATGGAAGCTAGAGGCATGAAGGTAAATGTAGCAGTCAGTGGGTTTCCGGTATAGAATGGTGGAAATTTGTCCATCATTTAATAGTGCTGTAGTGTCAAGGAAGTGGATTTCTCATGTGGACTGATTCATATTGTTCAGAGAGTTACACTATGCTGTGGGCCCATTCCTTCCCGTACTGAATTCAAGTTCTACCAGTGACTTCAATGCAAGCAGGATCAGGACTCTGCAACAGCATAGCTGAAACACTGCAGGCAGATTGTATAATGAACAGACATGCTTTCCCCCCTCAGAGAAGTATCAAGTCCATCTAAGCCCATATGCTAAAGTATTAAGAAATCCATCCATAATTCTAGCTTGCCCAGTAACATAGGGCTGAAATGAGTGGGAGGATTTCCTGGGACCCATCTCTAGTTGCAGGGCATAGGATAAGAAGATATCCCCACCCTCCCAAAATATGTGGGAAATTAAAGAGAAAGAGCTTTATGCAGCCACATAGCTTTCTGTTTATTCTTCTCACACCACACTCATATCAGTGGTCAAATAGCACTGTTCTGAAACAGCAAGAGCTAGAAGGAGCAGTCTTATAACAACACAGAAGTCAAACATAAATAAATAGTTAAGATTACACTTGTGCAAACCCCTTCTGAAAGGCCCTATTCATCTGCTTCAAAACACTTATCTGCCCTGTCCTAGTTTTCTACTGCCTCACATGCTCTTCTACCTTAAAAAGTAGCTATACAGCTCAGCTAAGTTCATTGTACATACCTTCATGATGCATCTTCCACTGTGGCTTTTAGAAAGCTTCTTAAAAAACAGTAAAAATGATAAAAAAAATCCACCCAAACCCCTTCAAAAATTAGCTTAAGACAAGAGCCTAAAAGGTAGAATTTCATTTGGTTCCTGGTAAACTTACCACTTATAATTACCTTGTCAGAATTTTGACAAGTGTGTTTCAAGACAACTATATCATTTCCAGTTCCACGTGCATCAGTCAGTTGCATCTTGAGAAGGGTGATTAAAGTGTTACCAAGTCAGATAGGTACATATATATTTTTCCAACTGAAAAACTATTAGTGTTCAGAGGCAATCCCTAAAATGTTCTTTTAATACTACATATTTTCTGTATCATGTGACTTTCCAACTGTCAGCTATCCCAAACAGTGCTGCAGGAAACCAGAGATGACCAGCAAGTTTAGTGGTAACATGAAGGTGCTCCAAACACTGGGCTCAGAAGTAAGAACTCAGAAGACAGATCAATGATTGTGTGAAGACTTCTAATATTTCAGTTCATAATATAACTTTAGAGAATTCTGTAGACCCTCACATGACAAATAATAGATTCCAATCAAATCCCTTAGCACCATTATCGGTCCTAAATAGAATTAGCCCCATCTAAAAGGAAGATGGTCTTAGTGGCATGCAATATGAAATGATCTGGGTTCTTTCCTTGGCTCTCTCACTTCTTGCAAGCCATTTAGTGTATGCATGCCTCAGTTTGTCTTCTGTAACACAGGGGTAATCCTAACTCTATCCGAATTAGAGATGAAAAATCTCATTTCGTTATGTTTAACTGGTTAATCAATTAAGGGAGGGAGGGCAGAAGGGCTACTTCAACCCAGCTGCAACTGCCCCCCCCCCACACACTTCTCCTCACAACAGGCAGGGTCTGTACTATCTGGGATGAGCAGCACCTGTCTGTGGTAAGCAAGTGCTGGAGCAGTTGCATCTGCAGCAGACAGCACCAGGGCTGGAGCAGTCTCGTGCCCAGGGCGGATGGGAAGCTGCTCCAGCCTTCTCATTGAGGGTGAGGCTTACTGGTTAACCAGTAAAACATTCACATCCCTGTGAGGATACATACATTAACTATTTGAGGTGTTCAGATACTAAGACGAGGCATGGTATAGAAAAGCCTATACAGGTGGCCCCCGACTTGCGATGTGATTGGTTCCTAGGGAAGCGTCACAAGTTGGGGCGTCGTAACTTGAACCCTCATTTACGACAGGCACTGTGTGCGCCATCATAAATGCAGGCTAAGGACTAAGTTGGGGGTTTTCAGCCCCTTCTGCACTTACAAAAATGGTTGTTAAGTGCGGGGCGTCACAACTTGGGCAGTTGCATCTCAGGGGTTTCCTGTAAATACACTTAAAAGATGGATAAACCAAGGAGCAGAGAAGGTAAGTGATTTGTTCAAATAACCTGCTTCATGTCATGTGGTACAGGACTACAAACTTTCAGAATGCAGGTCTGACTTGTTCCTCTGTCCTTTTAAATTTGAAAGGTGAATTGTAATGATTTTTATAGCAAAAGATACAAAAAGCTATATATGATCTTAAAAACAACAGAATAACTTGCCAGATTTTGAAATATCAATACCAATCCCTAGAGGTTTTTAAGTCCTGGCCTTGACAAAGCCCTGGCTGGGATGATTTAGTTGGGACTGGTCCTGCCTTGGGCAGGGGCTGGATTCGATGATTCAGCCCTAGGATTCTATGATTCAATTTTTAACACAATGTTTTTGGAATTTCTTCCCTTATTTTCCTGACAGAATCTGACTTTGTGGGTCTGTGTTTCTTCTGCAGGAGGTGATATCACAAATACCAAAGGAAATGTATGGAACGTAGCTCTCTACCCTCTTTGAAATGTATACAATGCCATCAAATCTTGAAGAAGAAACAGAGAACCACATACTTCATTCCCAGCTGGTAAAAGCCTGTCTACCTTTAAAACGCATTGGTAATTAAGGCTATATTGCATTATTTTTCAACTCCTTAAACATGGCACACAGTAGTATCTATGACAACTGCTTTTGAAGCAGTGTGAACTAGGAACTTTGGGTCATCCTTTAAAACAACTAACTACCAAATAACTCTTCTATGACATAGTAATAGAGATGTAGCCATGTTAGTCTGGCCTTGCTGAAATGTGCAAATGACCATGTAAAACCCACCCTTCTTGTCACTTCTTGGCTTATTTTCTGGATATACAATTTTTTTCTTTTCCTTCACAGAGAGTTTGTGGTTTCCAACACAAAAAGATCTGGGATTTACTAATAGGGAATACAAAGAATACATTTTTTTCCCCAAGAGGCAATCACAATAGCTGAAATGTAGACAAAACAAAAAAAAAAAAGATGATGCAAGTCCCAAAAGAACAATATATTCCCATAGCGAAAGTTAGCCCTTGGAAATGTTTCATCACCACAGAATCATTAAGAATAATCTCTCAAAAATGGGTCAAGTTATTTAACAACTCTGGCTATAGATATGCTGTTAGTAAGGAGAACTGATGAAAGGCAGGGTGGAGAATGAGGGCGTTAATCACAATAGTAAGCAAATTCCATCTAGATTGAATAATGAAATCTCATTCCATTTTTACTGAAATGATAGATCCCCGCTGTGCTGCTGCATATGCTACACACCTTTAACGGGGTTTTAAAAAAGCTAGATAAATTCATGGAGTATAAGTCCATCAATGGCTATTAGCCAGGATTGGTAGGAATGGTGTCCCTACTCTCTGTTTCTCTGGAGGTGGGTGACAGGGAGAGATCACTTGATGATGAACTGTTGTGTTCATTCCCTCTAGGACAGCTGGCATTGGCCATTGTCAGAAGACAGGATACTGAGCTAGATGGACTTCTGGTCTAACCCAATATGGCCATTCTTATGTTATGTAAATCAAAAACAATAATGCCCTCTTTGGCATTCAATGTTTATTACTTTTTCGAATCATAGAATACTAGGACTGGAAGGGACCTCGAGAGATCGAGTCCAGTCTCCTACCCTCATGGCAGGACCAAATATGGTCTAGACCAGTGGTCTCCAACCTTTTTACACCAAAGATCACTTTTTAAATCTCCGAACAGGCGAAGATCTACCGCCCCACCCCTTCCTTGAAGCCCCGCCCTCTCTATTCTCCTCTTGTCCATCATTTGCTATCTCCAGCCCTTACTTAAACACTCTGATAAACAGTTTATTTTTAAATTATGCGATGTATAAAATTAAAATCACGTGTTTATAGTTATGAAATAAATGGTCTGTTTTTTATTCATGCTATTTAAATCTAAAATGAAGCATTTATAATTATACATTTTGTGGGGACAGAGATCTGCGGCTGGGGGCAGGGGAGAGGGAACAGAGCGCTGGGAGGGCAGAGGACAGGGTTCTGCAGCAGGGGACAGAGTGCCAGTGGGGACAGGAGAGTGGGGACAGAATTCTGTGGCTGGGGACAGAGTTCGGGGAGTGGGGTGGGGAGTGGGGACAGAGTTCTGGGGTGGGGAGTGGGGTGCCAGTGGAGGCAGAGAATCCCCTGTATCTGCCTCCTCCCAAGATTCCCCCGCTCCCAGAGGGAAACCAGCGCGTGCCTGCCCCGGGGCCAACCCACCCGCGGCGCAGGGAAGCCTCACGCGCGCATGCCTACCCCGGGGCCAGCCCCACGCAGGGAAGCCCACCGCGTGCACATCTGCCCCAGGGCCGACCTCCCCCTGGCGCAGGGAAACCCTGTGCGCGTGTGCCTCCCCCGGGGCTGACTCACCCCTCCTGTGCGGTGCAGGGAGCCGATGCTCCCTCCCACAGTACACCCAGCAGAGCAGCTAGCGATACTTCCGGAATCGCCAGAAGTGGCGCTAAGCTGCGGGACTTCTGTCCATCCCTGGGAAGCCTACACTACCTCCATTTTCACTGGAAGTAGGTAGTGAGGCTTCTCGGGGGTGGGAGGGAAACGGGGGCGGGGCAGACAGGATGCCTCACGATCGACTGGTTGAGGCCTCGCGCTCGACCAGTCGATCGCTATTGACCTGTTCGTGACCACGAGTCTAGACCATCCCTGATAGGACATTTATCTAACCTACTCTTAAATATCTCCAGAGATGGGGATTCCACAACCTCCCTGGGCAATTTATTCCAGTGTTTGACTACCCTGACAGGAACTTTTTCCTAATGTCCAACCTAAACCTCCCTTGCTACAGTTTAAGCCCATTGCTTCTTGTTCTATCCTCAGAGGCCAAGACGAACAAGTTTTCTCCCTCCTCCTTATGATACCCTTTTAGATACCTGAAAAATGATACCTGAAAAATGATGGAATGTGAAACCTACCCTCACAAGCCAAAAAGGAAAAAAGTATCAGAGAAAGACAATTACACAGTGCTGTATGTTTCGTTCCAAACCTAAACTAAAATCAACCAGAACTGAAGCAACATAATGATGCAAATTATTCCAGATCTATATTTATGGACACTAGTCTATAAACATTCAAAAATATTTGAAGTGTCATAAAGTGTACATGATCTACAAACCAGAAGCAAAAAGACAAGAATGAGCTCATTACAAGAACGTTCAGACTGTTTTGTACAAACATGTTCAGATTGTTTTTGTTCACTCTAAGTGGTAGATGCATATCAATGGGAGCTAAGGAACAAATAAAGTTTGAAGAAAACTAGTCTAGTGATTTAAAGAAGATTACAGATGTTTCATGATAGCCAGAGTAAATTTATATTTATTTTCCACACTGGAAAAAGTCTTAGAACAGCAGGCAGGCTCAAACTTCGTGTTCTCTGAAACTACAGAATTATTTTAAAAATCTCATCTCAGACACTGCAATGTTTAATTTTAAATGTTCACATATAACTTCCCAAAACGATTTTGCTCAAATGTAGTTGACTTTGTACCTCTGATTAAGAGCCTTCAAGTCAAATATGAAGTGTGAATATTGTAATTTAGTGTGTTTACCTACATATGAAATTCTCAATTTTGAATTACCTAATTAAGGACATACAGAGACCCTATATTTTAAGGCACAGCAAGGAGTAACAGTTGATGTTCAGTTTTCAGTCTTATTGCTGTATTTACTGACTTTTCAGACCTTGGATTTCAAAGCCATAACCTTGATTTAATGCTAGCTTTTTACAAGAAACACGTGAATTAAAATATAATCTATTTTAACTATTATTAGAGTATGCATATTTTACCACAGAAAGCTGTTTATACTTATACCAAAGTTTGTATTACATCTTTAAACAAAAATGCTCCCCAGCCCCAACATGACTTGGTATCACTTTAAAACATGAACATTTTCCACTCCAAAGTTCAAGCCTCCATTCTCAGTGAGCAGGAGTGAGATGTAGGACAGTCTTGGGCCTTAACTCAAAGTCATGATTTAAAAATATACAAAAGTAACAAATGTTAGGAACTATCTGGAAAGGGATATATAAGAAGGCAAGAATCAGAGGGGTAGCCGTGTTAGTCTGAATCTGCAAAAGCGACGAGGAGTCCTGTGGCACCTTATAGACTAACTGAAGGCAAGAGAATCTCATAATGCCACTATAAAATCTAGGGCATCCACACCTACATGCAGTTCTGGATGCCCCATCTCAAAAAAAGATAGATCAGAACTGGAAAAAATAGAGAAGGGCAACAAAGATTGTGATAATGGAACAACTTCTATATGAGGAGAGAATAAAAAAGACTGAGACAGTACATCTTACAGAAGAGATAACTACAGGGAGGGATATCATAGATGTCTATAAAATCATGAATGATGCAGAGGGAGGGAATAAGTAAGTGTTATTTTTACCCTTTAATATAATCAGAGTACTGGGTTCACCCAAGGAAATTAATAGGCAGAAGCTTTAAAACAAAAGGAAGTTCTTTACACAATGCAGCATCAACTGAAAGAACTCAATCCCAATGGATTTTGTGAAGGCCAAAGATACAGTTTGGTTCCAAAAAGAATTTGATTAAGTTCATGGGAGGATAGATTCATCAATGGCTATTAGTCAAAATGATGAGAGACAGAACAACATGTTCTGGGTGTCCTTAAAACTCTTGACTGCTAGAACCTGGGACTAGAGGACTGAAGGTTAATCACACTGCCAGAGACAGAATATTGGACTGTATGGACCCCGGTCTCACTCCATATGGAAATCTTTATGTTATTACCACCCCAAGAATGAAGTGAAATATGGGTAAGATTCTTCAGCATGGTACTCTATTCACTGAATAATATAGGTGACATTGCTTGCTAGAAAATTTGGTAACAATCCTTTATTTTAAACAGTGTACCAACTAGATTGTTACCCACTTTCCAAACAACATGAAAAGCAGCAGACAAAGGATGCAGCCATTAAACCCTCCTTCTGCCTCATACATATTTATGATCAATCTTAATGAGCACCGGGGGATCATTACAACCCACATAGAATCATAGAATAATAGGACTGGAAGGGACCTCAAGAGGTCATCGAGTATTCCACCTTTTTTATTTCTACCACTTCAGCCTTCAAAGCACTGGCTTGTACAAAATTTGGCGATAAAGGAAGAGGTGGAAAAGCAGATAAGGAACTTCTGGGTGAAGGAACAAGTTGCCAAAAATCCTGCTCACTCATCTACAGCTGTTTGGCAGACTCATAGGAATATAAACCATTAGTACATGACAGATGAATAAGTGACTTTAAAACAAAACAAAACCATACTTCAGTGTTTTATGCCCTTCCAGACTTTTTAAACAAATTCATAGAAATCATAAAAATCAAAGAGTTAGTCATTAATATTATAATCAATTATTTAACACAATATTAATTATATAAATTAAGCCAGGTATAACAATGCGTTGCACAAATTAAGAAGTATCAGTTAACTAAGTACAGAAATGTAAACCATAGTTCACTTATGTTTTTGAAGTCTTCCTCTAAAAATATATTTTTCAAGCAAGATATTTTTTCTTTCCCTCATATAAATAATATATTCTAAAACTGACAGATCTTACATGGATCTTACTTCTGCTTGAAGTCTAAACTAAACAGAAAGACAATGTCATGCTTATGTTTCAGTTCACTGTAGGAATTTTGTTTCAGTTTTCTTTCTAGATTCTACTATCCTTACCAATGAAGAAATCTGCGTTTCTTACATAGCAGCATCTCAGTTTATTTTGGGGTCACACCATCTTGTCATTGTGACATCCCAAGTCTTGCTTCATAGCTCATGCACTAACTCAACTCCTCTATTGTATCAAATCACAGAAGATATGCAATGACTACATCAACAGCAAACCGGTGCAGAGTTCATAAATGAAAGGCAAGAAAGTTTCATATGCTACAAAAAGGGCAGGAATTGTGTGATATAAAGACAAAAGTTCTGCCCCAGACTCCAGAAGCAGATGGTGTCCAGATACATGACAGAGACTCTAGGGTATGGATAATGTATGCTAAATAATTTAATTAAAGCAAACAATGCAGCCCATAAGCTCATGTGGACCATGCCTGAAGACTGCCTACTTAGATGTTTTTAGGCTAGGATTGCTTTAAAGAGTGTTACTCAAAGAGCAAATATGTCATGAAGCAAATTAATTCAATTGAAACACAAACTAATGTAATGAGACATACACCATATAATGTTTCCATTTTTGTACTAAGCATGCTAGTTCTTGTAAAAATACCTCAGTTGCCAGTAGGGATGTCATTGTGTAGGACTGTACAATTAACTGAAAAGCCTAGGCTTATCGGTTAATCTTCTCGAACACATGTATCCCCCTCTCTGTGTTTCTGTATCACAGGCAGCAAGGGCGAGGGTGGGAACTGGTGCCCACGAGGAGCTGGCTTAAAAGCTGTCTCCCCATGAGCACTGGATCTGCCTGCGCCCCCACTCTGTGCTGCTGCCTGAGCTCCCCGCAGACAGAGACTGCTCCACGGCAGCAGCCTCTGTCTGCAGAAGCTAGGACCCTTCCCTGGACAGGGGCTGCTGCCACCCCACGCTGCTGTCTCTTTGTCGGAGGCAGCAGCATGGGGTGGCAGGCTGCTAGTCTGTGCAGGGTGCTGGGTTTTCAACTAGACTATCTTCCACATGCAAACTAGGAATACTTTGCATGTGAATTTGGTATTAAAGCTTCTTTCAGTATTTGTCTAGCTTGTTAGGGCTAGGGAGTAAGATAGGAAAACCAGATTATGTGGACCTATATCCAAAAGTCTATATTCACCAAGAAAAGGTGAAACAAAAAACAAGTTAGGACTTCAGAGTCTGATCCACAGTTTGTCCCAAGAATGGACAAAGCTATGAAAAATACATATGGAAAATACTTGAACTTTAAACTTGATAAAATGTATAGATCTTTTCTATTTCCAGTTTTCTATCTTCCCTAATATTTGGCAAATCTTATGTTGCCTGGTTGGTCAAATATAGCTATCATTGTAGCAGAAATGCAAAACAGAACCTTTTCAAAAGTATATAAATTTCCCAAAGGGTTTCTATAAGTTCTCCAAAAATAGGTTAAGTCTCAAACTATAGCAACATTAAACATGGAAAAAAATGTTGCAAAGTTAAGCATTCAAAAGTTGGGAAATGCCTGAATTTAAGGTTGCCTGTACAATCTTAATTTGGCCCACTTGTGCATTTGCATTATGGTACAGTCTAAATACATGAACTCCATACTTTATATAAACACATACTTTATTTTCCACAGGAACCCTTTCACAGTAAGGGCACAGGACGATGGAGCTTGATTAACAAGCAGCTATGCAATATTTTGTTTTCTCCTCATTATGCAGTGTGCAGTTTAGACCTCATCAAATCCTGCTCTGAAACTGAATTAATTTTCCCATGGGTTTCTCTATGGTATTCATCACTCTAATAAGTGAGTGCTTCATAAATATTAGTGAATATTGACCTCTGTAAAACAAGCGGTACTATTATTCCCATTTTACAGATCGAGAATTGAAACACAAAATGTTTAAAGTCAAAATTTAATTTGGAGTCTTTTAGATAGTATGACCCAAGGGGGGCATTTACAATTTTACCGATCAGAACCAACATCTCAAAATCAACTCCAAAACCAAGACACACCGCCAGTGAAGATCATAGAGAATTAGCTTAAGATGCTCACAGAAAAGACATCCACAACTTAACAAGTGGGCCACTGACTTCTGCAGCAACTGCAGTGTCCAGGTAGATTTAAGATGTTCCATATAGCATGCACTGGAGTAACCCAACACACACACAGTGGAGTCTCCTAGCAGCACAGCTGCTGAATTCCACTGAGTAAGGCAGGGTGCAGGAATCTGGGAAACCAGACATTACTACATGCAAGAATCCTTACCATAGCAGGCACAAGAAAGGCTGGAGGCCCCCACTAGCCAATCAAATGACACTCCTTCTACACTGCTTGGCACAATTGTTCCCCTCCTTCTCCCACCCACTCTTCACTATGCAGAGTTCCCCCAAACAACCAGATCACATATTTGGAGGAGGCCCTTAGAGAGAAGACTTGTCCCACAGGCCAGGGCTGGCATATTTATAGAATTTTTCCAAGTCCCTCCCCGCCCCCACCTACCGAGTCTCTGGAAGGCAGTTTAGGTGAGAAAGGGATGCGGGCTGTGGGAGGGAGTTTGGCTGGGGAAGGGGTGAAGAGTTGGGCTCTTAGAGGAAGTGTGGGTGCAGTGAGTGTTTGCATGCAGGCTCTAGGCTGGGACACGGGATTAGGGTACAGGTAGTGGTAGGGGTGCAGGCTTAGGGAGGCAGTTTGGGAGTAGAAGGGTGATGCATGAGGAAAGGGTGAAGGCAAGGGGTGCAATGATCCCATAAGTGAACCATATCACCTCTGGCAGCAGCTCCTAGGTGAGAGGGTCAAGGGGTTTCTACTTATTGATGTCCCCAGGCACAGCCCCCCTCACAGCTCACACTGACCACAAGAGTACTTGGGGCAGGGGCAGAGTTCAGACACACACACCTCAGGGATGTGCCAGGAGCTTCATACAGAGCAAGAAGAGAGAGGAAGCTGCTTTAGCCCCTCTGTGTTGCTGCTGGAAGTGGGAGCCATCAGACTTTTTCAACCTGACCCAGGGCGGTAGGCAGGGCTGGAAGGATACATGGAGAGAGACATGCAGGGACAGCAGGCAAGGCTGGGGGAGAGATCTGGACCCAAACTTTGTTGGTGCCAGGCCATGGGGTCAGGAATATTCCTGGAGTCTAGGCATCATGGGCCCATCTAAGTCGCAACCCCTGCTAAAGGAGTAACCATGAACCTGTTCCCAACTGAAAACAAGTTAGTTTGTGCAAGAAAGCAGTAATTGTGATGTTATTGATTTAAACTCCTGCAGTTCCTTGTATCCCTACTATCAGTGCAATTAACTTCCCCTACTCAGCTGTATCTCATGGTTTCCTTTTTCTCTCCTTCTGGTTTATGCACAGCATCACTTTGGGGCTTGAACAGTGCAATTCACCAAATTTTAAAATTAAGAAGTGTTTTACAATCTACAGGGAATCACAAAGGAAGTGAAATGACGTGTGTAACTTCTAAGCCCAGCTACTCTAAGCCCAGTTACTCTTATGTTGGATGTATACCCCACAACACAAAACTAAGATTTACCAAATAATTTAGAAAGCCTCATTTGGCAGGTCCACATTCCAGTAGCCCAAGAATCTAAAGGAATAGGAAACTGGCAGGTTGGATGTAGTGTCAGCTCTCTGAGGTTTGGAGAAATCCCCAAATTTAAAAACACATCGACATCAGATGCAATATCTAGGCACCATGGCATAAACCAAGGATGGACCTTCATTATTAACTTTGAATTCCCTGGCCAAATTCTCAAAACCAAAGACTAACCTCTAAAAATGTGCTTGCAACTGCAACTGTTTGCTGACAAAAAAAAACAAAAAACAAAAAAAACCCAAAAACCAACAAACTGATGAACTTGTACATTTTGCAAGTGTATTTTTAGAAACCCATTGAAAATCTGGCCCTAAGGGTATAAAGTATATTTTGAAATTTTCTATAGAAATAGGACAAATGACTGTTTTGGAAGTACATACTATATATTGATTAGAAAGAAAGGACTCCTTACAAGACACTGGAGAACTTCTTGTTCCACTGAAATTAATGGAAGTTCTGAAATTCTGGCTCCAGCAAAATCAATGACAAATTATATTTTAATCAAGTAAACTTTACAGTCTATAATAAAAAGACAAATGCATATTTGTATATGATAAAACAGAATATGAATATATGTAGGTCAGCAATAGGCAACCTAAGCTAGTGAGTGGGCCACACGAGTGAGTGGAACTCAATCTCAGTGGGCTGCAAGATTGATGTAACCAAGATGGTCTCCTAGGATAGGATAATTTTGCTCACTGCGCTTGCATATCTAGAAATTGCAGGTTTGTCAACTGAACCATAGCAGGGGTTTGATTGAATGCAGAGGGGGCACACAACTTTTACAATCAATATTGTGAACAATCAGCATGTATCGCACTTCACACGCCTTTGCTTTATGAGCATGTCACTTCAGAAACACTGGTAGGAAAAATCTATGTAGATGGAAACCAGCAGAATCTGGCAACAAAATGGCAGATGAATTTTAATGTTGATAAATGCAAAGTAATGCATATTGGAAAACATAATCCCAGCTATATGTATAAAATGGTAGGGACTAAATTAGCTATTACCACTCAAAAGAGAGATCTTGAGTTTTGTGGATAGTTCTCTGAAAATGTGGAGCAGCAGTCAAAAACGCAAACAATGTTAGGAATAATTTTAAAAGGGATAGCGAATATGACAGAGAATAGCTTGTTGCCTCTATAAAAATCCATGGCATGCCCACATCTCGAATGCGGTGTGCAGCTGTGGTTGCCTCATAAAAATCATAGAATACTAAAACTGGAAGGGGCCACAAGAGGTCTTTGAGTCCAGTCCCCTATCCTTAGAACAGGACCAAGCACTGTCTAGAAGACTGTCCCTAATAGATGCCAATCCAACCTGCTCTTAAATATGTCAAGTGATGGAGATTCTACAACCTCCCTAGGCAATTAATTCCAGTGTTTAACCACCCTGACAGTTAGGAAGTTTTTTCCTAATGTCCAATCTAAATTTCCCTTGCTGCAATGTAAGTCCATTGCTTCTTGTCCTATTATCAGAGGTCAAGCAGAACAATTTTTCTCCCTCCTCCTTATAACACCCTTTTAGATGCTTGAAAAGACCTATCATGTCCCCCCTCAGTCTTCTCTTTTCTAAACAAGCTCAATTCTTTCAGATTTCCCTCATAGCTCATATTTTCTAGATCTTTAATAATTTTTGTTGCTCTTCTCTGGACCTTCTCCAATTTCTCCACATCTTTCTTGAAATGTGGTACCCAGAACTGGACACAATACTCCAATTGAGGCCTAATCAATGCAGAGTAGAGCAGAAGAATAACTTCTCGTGTCTTGCTCACAACACTCCTGTTACTGCATCCCAGAATCATGTTTGCTTTTTTTGCCACAGTGTCACACTGTTGACTCATATTTAAGCTTGTGGCCCACTATGACCCCTAAATTCCTTTCAGGAGTACTCCTTTCTAGACAATCACTTCTCATTCTGTATGTGTGAAATGAATTGTCCTCTCCTGTGTGGAGTACTTTGCATTTGTCCTTATTAAACTTCATCCTATTTACCTGAGACCATTTCTCTAGTTTGTCCAGATCATTTTGAATTATGACCCTATCCTCCAAAGCGGTTGCAACCCCTTCCTGCTTGGTATCATCTGCAAACTTAAGCATACAGCCTCTCCCCGACTTACGAACCGGTTAGGGACCAAGCAATTGGTCCGTAATTCGGTTTGTTCGTAAGTCAGACCCCATAGAATTACACTCGACCGCGCTGTTCGTAAGCGCGGATCGCGTTTGAAACTCGGGGTCCACCATTTACGACAGCTTCGGTCATAAATGCAAACGGTCGTAAGTCGACAGTTCGCAACTCAGGGACCAGTTGGACTCTCTATGTCAATATCTAAATCGTTGATGAAGATATTGAACAGAACCAGTCCCAAAACAGACCCCTGTGGAACCCCACTGTGGAACCCCAATGGTTTGACTGCAAACCATTAACTACTACTCTCTGAGAAGGGTTATCCAGCCAGTTATGCACCCACTTGACAATAGCCCCCTCTATGTTGTATTTCTCTAATTTATTCATAAGAAGGTCATGCAACTTCGTAACAAATGCCAGGTATACCATGTCTACCACTTCTCTCATCCACAGGACTTGTTATCCTTTCAAAGAAAGCTATGAGATTGGTTTAACGTGATATATTCTTCGAATCCATGCTGGCTGTTACCCATCACCTTATTATCTTCCAGATGTTTGCAGATGAATTCCTCCATTATCTGCTCCCTCATTTTTCCTGGCACAGAAGTTAAACTGACTGGTCTGTAGTTTCTTAGGTTGTTCTCATTTCTTTTTTTTTTTTATATATATAGATGGGCACTATATTGGCCTTTTTCCAGTCTTCTGGAATCTTTCCTGACTTCCATGACTTTTCAAAGATGATAGCTGAAAGGTCAGATACCTGCTTTATTAGGTCCTTGAGTATTTTAGGGCACTTTTCATCAGGCTCTGGTGATATGAAAACATCTAACTTTTCTAAATGATTTTTAAATTGTCCTTTTTTTAAACTTCTAAACCTACTTCATTTCCACTAGCATTCACTATGTTAGGCATCCCATCACCATCAATCTTTTTGACAAACTGAAACAAAGAAGTCATTAAGCACCTCTGCCATTTCCAAGTTTCCTGTTATTGTTTCTCCCCTCTTCACTGAGCAATGGACCTACCCTGTCCTTGGTCTTCCTCTTGCTTCTAATATATTTGTAGAATGTCTTCTTGATACCCTTCATGTCTCTAGTTAGATTTAGCTTGTTTTGTGCTTTTGCCTTTCTAATCTTGCCCCTGCATACCTGTGTTTTTTGCTGATATTCATCCTTTGTAATTTGACTTAGTTACCACTTTTTAGATGACTCTTGATTTTTAGATCAAGGAAGATCTCCTGGTTAAGCCAAGGTGTTCTCTCGCCATACTTTCTATCTTTCCTATGCAGTGGAATACCTTGCTTTTGGGCCCTAAATAATGTGCCTTTGAAAAACTGCCAACTGTCTTCAGTTGGTTTTCCTCAACCAGTCCTTGCTTCCCTTGGGACTTTACCTATCACCTCTCTGAGTTTACTGAAGTCTGCCTTCGTGAAATTCATTCTCTATTTTGCTGTTCTCCATTCTACGATACCTTGGAATCATCAACTCTATGTTTTCATGATCACTTTCACCCAAGATGTCTTCCACTTTCAAATTTTCAACCAGTTCCTCTTCATTTGTTAAAATCAAAACTAGAACAGCTTCTCCCCTAGTAGCTTTCTCAACTTTCTGAAATTAAAAGTTGTCTCCAATGCAGTCCAAGAATGTATTGGGTAATCTGTGCCCTGCTCTGTTAGTTTCCCAACATATGTTTGGATAGTTGAAGTTCCCCATCATCACCAAATTCTGCACAGTGGATGATTTTATTGTTTAAAAAAGCCTCATTTACCTCTTCTGGCTGGGTAGGTGGTCTGTAGTAGATCCCTAATATGACATCACCCTTGTTTTTTTACCCCTTTTAACCTAATGCAAAGACTCTCAACAAATCTGTCCCCTATGTCTATCATCACCTCAGTCCAAGTGTATACATTTTTCATAAATGTATTTTTTCCATATACATTTCCCTTTTTTCCCTGCCTATCCTTCTTGAGCACACTGTACCCTTCTATACCAATATTCCAATCATATGTATTATCTCACTGAGTCTCTCATGTCATCTCAAAAAAGATATGTTGGAATTGGAAAAAGTTCAGACAAGGGCAGCCAAAATGATTAAGGATTTGGAACGGCTGCCATGAGGTGAGATTAATAAATCTGGGACTTTTCAGCTTAGAAAAGAGGAGACTAAGGGGGGATATGTTAGAGGACTATAAAATCATGTCTAGTGTGGAGAAAGTAAGTAAAGAAAAGTTGTTTTCTTTCTTGCATAACACAAGAAGTAGGCGTCACCATATGAAATAGACAGAAGTTAGTTTAAAACAAACAAAAGGAAGTATTTTTTCACATAATGCAGTCAACCTGTGGAACTCCTTCTCAGAGGATGTTGAGAAGACCAGCACTTTAACAGGATACAAAACAGAACTAAATAAATTCATGGAGGATAGGTCCATCATTAGCTATTAGCCGGGATAGCCATAAGCTGGGAATGGGTAACAGGAGGGATCATTTGATGATTACTTATTCTGTTCACTTCCTCGGGGAGTGGGATACTGAGTTAGATGGACAGTATCAGGATACTGGGTTAGATGGCCCTTTGGTCTGTCCCAACCTTTGGTCTGTCCCAGTATGACCATTCTTTTGTTGTATAGGAGAATCAATTGTCAATAAAAATGTGACAATTCCTATGCCCAACTCTTGCAAGACAGTAAACAGTGTTACCAAGAGGTTATATTTAAAAAATAACAACTTCAGCATTGTGTGTCATATTGCATACATGTAAGTGAAATACAAGACATATTCAGAACCTGCTTTTCAACTGGGTTCTCTACAGTGCACTGAAGGCAGGATACAGCATGCCAACAGCTCTTCTCAGAGAAAATTTAATGCACAACAGCTGCAGTTTTATGTTCAATATGCTCATATACAGAACTTCAGCAAAAATATGCATAGGATTTTTCTGTCTGATAGGATTTTTATTATATTTCTTTAAGTTACAGCAGCATGTAGCTTGATGAGGATCTATCCAATCAGGCTTCTCTGCTTAACAAAAATTATTATATGGCTCTTGAAAAATCATGTACATGCTATATTGCTTTAATTAGTCATATTTACAATGTTTTACTTCAGAGTTGAACTCAAAACTTCCATGAAGCATAAATATGTATTGCTATATTGTGAGGACAAATTAAGGTTTAATTCACTGAAGTTGAATACAACTTTAGTTTTTGGTTGTGTAAATCTTCTTGAAGATCACTGATTTCCAGAAGGAAGAGTTAACTGAAACATGCACTTTCTTAAAACTCTATTATAATTTTTTTTCAACTGCAGCCTTCTTGACCATGAATATGGGACTATGGACTAAAGACAAATCTAAGCAGTAAACCAAAACACCACTAAAATATATAGTCAGATTGTAAGTGAACAAATACTTATCAAAACTGTATACAAAGTATGTCTTCTTATCATAACAACTGTTAATTAAATGTGATGCTCCAGAATCTCACCAGGGGTACATCTCCACAGTGTTATTGATTTCAATGGCATGAACATAATTGACACCAGATGGGAATCTCCTCCAATATATAGATGTGATATGGTTTGAACTGGGCATTAAGAATGAAATTTAAATCAAATTTGTCTAAATGCTAACATAAAACCTAGGGATGTAAAATCTCGTTTAATTGGTTAACCGGTTAAACATTATGTCTAACTGGTTAAAGGGGGCAGGCTGGAGCACCCCTCCCGCCATAGGTTTGGCCAGAGTAGCCTCTGCCTGTGGTGTGCCTCAGTTCCAGACACTGGAGCAGCCTCTGCCTGCGGGGCGCCCGGACCTGCTGCGGATAGGAGCTGCTCCAGACAGCCGGAGAAGTGCCTCTCTGCAGTGGGCCTCCCAATGGGGCTGGAGCAGCTCCTTGTCTGCGGCAGGCAAAGAGCTGCTCCAAATCCTACCAGTTAACAGTTAACTGGAACCTGTAAGCATCACCTTTAATGCATGATGCTTACCAGTTAACCTTTCACATCCCTAATAAAACCAGAAAATGCTAATGGAAAAATCATTAGCTCCTACAACTCCATCCACCTCTTCTCCCTATCTGAATCTGTTCATTGGGTTCTTGTCTCTTACAATATCAGTTACAAGACCCATAATCTCCCTTACAAAAATCAAACAAAATCTATCCAACTGTTTTCATTCCCGCTTGTTCCTCTTCCACGGTCTATCAATTTCCTTTCCCTTACTATTCTCTGAACTTAGTGTTCTGTCATGCTGCTCCCATATGTTTGCTAAGTCTTTTTCTCTGCCAAGCACCTTCTCTTCCCTTCACCCTTGAAATACCTCCTTAAATCCACTCCCTTCCACAATGACTTCCCCATTCTCCCTGCTCTAACAGCTGTGCCCTATCTGATCTTGCATCTGTTTCTCTTAGCTACCTTTGCAAACCCTTTCCAGTCCCTGCTCATATAAATAGCTCTACTGACCAAAAAACCAAGCCATGTCTGATGAAAGTCAGTGGTTTGTTATTTAGTTATTGACATTTCAAACTTGGTAATTTTACTTGTGGACAAATGGAGAAAAAAATACACATACAGCTGCAATCATGTTCATCCCGCCAAAAGCAGAAGAACATAGCAGATACAAGTCAGCTGTCAGGAAACAGTGGCCTCTTTATTTAATGTTCAATAGTCTACTGTAATTAAGGAAACTGACCTGCCAATTGTCTGCTTAAAGTTGGTCCTTTCAAATCTTGCAACATATCGTCCAGTGGTACGTTTCATAACACTGTAGAAACATGTCCAAAGATATCAGTATTGCCAGAATTGTCTTCGAAAATTATGCCTACAACACTCCAACTAAATGTCATTACTGTATAAAAAAAATGTATATGCTGCAACACATAAGTATTCTCCTTATTTGTTATATACATTCACTATGCTATACTCACATAGATTAACATGACCCTGAACACATTCACTAAAATCGACATCACTGGAGTCAATTTAATGTTTGTCACAATTCTAGAATGATGGCCCAGATGAATGTGTTCGCTTCTCCTCCACCGAATGATCACAGCATAAACAGCGTATGATTCCCGCTACCTCCAGGTCCCAACTCTTTTGACCAACTATTGGGGGCAGGGGGAGAGCCTTCATGCCAATGACATCCTTAGCTGTTTCTGTAACTGTCTGCACAGCTGCCAATTGGCGTCAGTTGAGCTGCTAGTTATTGTGAAAGTTAAAAAAAGGACCCCGCCAGCTGTATTCTATGACTGGACCTGCATGCAATTCCCCTTGTTTGTGTCACACTTTTATCAGTGGTGGTGGGGCTCTCTGCAGAACAAGATGATCCATGCCACCTGTCTACCCCATAAATGGCAATTTCCTGAATTGCATGCTCAGCAATATTTGACAAAAAAGGCTATGTCTGACTGAACATTTCTTCCTATCATCCCAAGTAACATTAGAGGGGCAATACAACCAAATACTGTTCCACCAAAATCTGAAATGCAAAAATCCTCATACCTAACTGCTTCTTAAAGAAGTGGATCAGCGTGTAATAAGTGTAGTTTTTTGTTCATGTTTTGCTTTTCAGGGACCAAAGATTCTCAATGAGGAAGCTTTGGATCTGTTGGTCTCAGCGTGTCTATTTATATAGAACCATCCCACTGCATTGTAACTTAAACAATGCTTGTCATGTCCTAAGACACATTAGCATGCACCAGCCTTCTGAAAAGAGCCCCAGGAAGGACCCAGCTGGTTAGAGTCCTGATAGCAATCAGGACCCTGCTGGCTTAGCCAATCACCAGCCAAATTTATTACACAAAAGTAAGAGCTATCAATGGCAAACATTTGACTACTTCCTTCATCTCACCATCTGCTTCTTCTGCTGCTCACTTGAAAATTAATAAGGCTGTTATCTAAAGTCAGAAGCTAATGCTACATCTGTCTTCCTTAAAATTACAGATAATTACTAGACTGCACATAACCACTCTTGCAATTAACATGAACGTTCAATAGCCTCTAATCTGACAGGATCATTTCCTTTCCTAAAGAAAAGGCTACAGCATTTCATCTGCAATTGCAATCCCTGAATTAAACTGAACTGAGATTCAGTCTTTTCCCCTCATTCTGCATACAGAACAACCAAAGAATAACAGCAGCAAAATCAACTGTACCAAAATATAAATGTTGGCTGAAGGCAATAACAAATGTGCACCTATGGTACTTAAATATAAATAAAACGGAGGACTGCCCTTGTGTATATACATTACATCTACTAGCCCAACTCCTACTGCGTGGTTCTCAGGCCATAGTGAAAAAAAAATAGATTGAGTTTTAAGAGGGATAAAAATCATCCTTAACACTTTTTTATTTTCATCTAGTTTGAGCCAGAGATAGAATAGCTAATGTTAAAGAGAAATTCAAGAGGCCTTAAAGAGTCCTAAAACTCCCAGACGTTAATATTTTCAAAGTATTCTAATTCCGTTTTCTTTAATCAGATACAGCTACCAGAGGTCAAAAATGGGAATTTTTCCCAAATAAAGTCATGATGAGGGAGTCTTAACTTGCACTAGGAGAATTCATTTCCACAAATGTTAGGGAAAACAATCTGAAGGAGAACATTGTAAACTTCTTTCCCAGTTACATCCCACTTGAAACACTGTTTAATCTTGAAGGGGCTGTTAGGTTAAAAAAAATCTTATTAAAAAAGACTGTCTGAATTAATAATATCTTAAAATATCAAAGAGTTTGAATATCTCACCATTAATGAAATCTACTGATTTGTTGAAAACCACAATAAAAACATAGAATTTAGTTTCACTGTCTCATCCTCAAATACTAGAGAATTTTTACATTTTGGATTGTAAGTCCCATGATGAACAGTTTATATCCAAACATACTCACTGAAGATTCAATTCAATGCAATGCAATGGAAATGTTGCTGTTAACAATAGAGCACTCTCTGCCCATCTGGCACTCCGAGCCCCTCCTGTATCCCAACCTCTGCCAAGCCCATCCCAGACTCAAGGTCCCTCAGAGAGGGTTCCCTGCAACCCCACTCACATTTCCGCATCAACTGCACTATAAACCGTGTTTTCTGAGTAGGGTTGACAGATGGTTTCAACAAAAATACCGGACACACTTGACATTACATCACAATCTACATTACATCTTATTTAGAAAATACCGGACATTTATATTTTCTCAATTTGTTTCCCAAACAGAAAGCTCAAATACTGGACTGTCCAGCTCAAAACCGGACATCTGGCAACCCTATTTCTGAGCAGATCAGAAATGCTTGTTTACTGAACTTCTCAGTTGGTGAAGTGCCAGATTTTACTGCCCTTTCCTTCCTCCAAGATACTTAAAAGGATGAAGTGGTTAATGTTCGTACCGCACTTTTAAAACATAAGATAGCACATAAATGTTATGTGCAATTCATATCTGCTGCATTTTTTTTGTCTTCCTCTTAAAGAGGGCAAAGGTTGTTTTCTGGAATCATTGCCTTCATTGTAATTCCTTTCTGGATTGGTCCATTTGTCATTTTACACCACTTCCACCACCTGGAATGAAGGGAGAACTTGACTTGATTTACATCTAGTCACTTTGCATGTTATTAGCAAACAATTAAGAAAAGCACAATCATGGCAAGCTAGCACAAATGAAAACCATGGAAAAATATTTTGCCATGAATGTGTGTTTGTGCCATTCATAGAAACAAGCAAGTGTACACCGACATATTTTTTTCTTTAAAGGGATATTGTCAAGCTTTTGAGACTTCAAATTACCTGTCTTTCCTTCCTCCCCTTACTCCTACTCCAGCGGTAGTCTAGCTTCTTCAAAACTCCCTGTCCCTGCTGTACGGCATGGCCAGGTAGCTCTGCAGGCATGCTGGCTCCATTTTCCCCACCATATTGCTGACTCCTAGCTCCTAGCCCATTGGCCAGGAACCAATACCAACAGGAGCTGCAAGGAGAGATGGGGTTTGCTGCCTGGAGCAGGAGGGATGGGTAGCTGCTGGTGAGCACCTGCTCCCCATCCAGCACTCCAAGTCACTCCTAACCCCCAACCTCCTGCTAGACTCAAGCCTTCTCCCATAGCCAGTGTCCTGCAGCCCCATCCATGCACTTGCCCCTGCATCCTCACCCCTGCACTTCAAACCCCTTCCTCTAAGGGCATGCCTACACAGCAGGGCTAAACTTGAAATAAGCTATGCACCGCTAATTGTGTAGCTTAAGTTGAAATCGCTTATTTCGACTTTTGGTGCTGTCCACACAGCAGTTATTTTGAGATAGAGCACTCTTCCCCCGGCTTCCCTTACTCCTTATACAACGAGGGTTACCAGAGTTGGAGTAAGAAGTCCTCCAGTTCAACATTATTCTGACATTATGTTGAAATAACAGTTTGTATTTACACACAAGCAGTTATTTCAGAATAGCACCAGACATAGCCTTAGTTAATCACCATTTTTAATTTACCAGCATCCCTCTCCTCCTCTCCCCCGTTGCTCCAGCATGCCAAATAAAAGGGCTTTTACTGTATAACTCTCCTTGTTTTACAGATGGGGAAAGTGGAAGCAAACATAGCAAACTCTTCCATATTTAGATGCCAAGAGCTAGGCACATAAGTGGAAATTTCAAACAAACATACTCAGCAATTGTTTAATAGCTCAGACTGAAACCAATGATAAAATTAGGTTAAACCTATCACTAAAATCATCAAAGCACCTGAGGTTCCATCTGAAAACTGGGCCATTTTTATGTATTTTAACTTTTGGAACCCACAGTTGAAAATTAGTAGACTATGTTGTAAAAGACTTCATTCAGCAATAGACAAACTAAGCTGGTGAGCAGTGTTCCCTGTAAGCTGAGTGCTTGGGCGGCCACCCAGGATAGATTCAAATGCCACCCAGCTGATTAGCATAGCACCAACAAGCAGCAGCACATATTTCTACATGCATCCATATATGCCTCGGTGCATATAGCAAAATTTATTCTGCACATCAGTGGGAAAAATTAGAGGAAGCCTTGCTAGTGAGTGGTTATCTCAGTGGGCTGCAAGACTGTCATAACTGAGAGGGTCTCCCAGGATAGCAATAGAAATGTAGCCGTGTTAGTCTGGGGTAGTTGAAGCAAAATGCAGGACAATGTAGCACTTTAAAGACTAACAAGATGGTTTATTAGATGATGAGCTTTCGTGGGCCAGACCCACTTCCAGGGTGTTTTTGCTAACTGTGCTTGGATACCTAGAATTTTCGGGGTGTGCTGACTGAACCATAGCAGCGCTTTGACTAGATGCAAAGAGCATGCATGGCTCTCACAGTCAATTGTTGTGTGCAATCAGCATGTACCTCACTTCATGTGCCCTTGCTTTACATGCATGTCACTTTAGTAATACTGGTAGAGGAAAAAAAAACTATACAGACAGAAACCAGTGGAATCTGGCAACCCTAAATGTGCGCAACAGTAAACCAAATATCCTGTGGTCCACACAGGGAACTCCAATGAGAGGTTGCCCACCACTGACTTAACTGGAAAGTGGTAAGTTTTCTGGAAAAAAAATTTTGAGAAAGCTTTTGATAGAACATAGAAGGGAATTATATTTCCCTGCTGCAAAATTTGGTAAGTTGGTTTAAAAACCTACAGAACATAATAACGACCATTTTAAAATAATTTCTATAAAACTCTTTTGATTCAATTCCTATCAAATATCACTCAATTTTTCTACGTCCACATGCCAGGGATTCAATGGCAGAATTTAAAAAAATTCAGCAGTTTCTAGTTACCTCTGTGCAGGCAATTCACAAAGCCACACAATTTTCCATCACAAGAGAATTCAGATGCTGAGGGCCACATTGGCAGCTCTCAGTCCACAAAGGGCCACACCTAACTTGAATGAAATGGACTGCATTGCCTACATGCTGAACAGGAAAGTTTGGGATCATGTGGACAACAGATGGTCTATAGGCAACATGCAGAGTTATGCTCCATTCAAACAGCTAGCAGAACTAGATGCTCTGGAGTAAGCAATCTGTGAGCAAGAGTACTGGATTTCAAGCCAAAAGTCAATGATCATCTGCAGTCTGGATTAATTACTGCAATTTCAGTTTTTATTGTGCATACAGCATGAAGAAGTGTTTCATAATAAAAAATTTAAGTGCCAGTATCCCCCTCTCTCCCAATAAAGGAATACTGTTCATGCCAGGGCATATTCTCATCACATGTGGAAGGAACAAGGTGGCTAGCACAATTCTTGAGAGCAACGAAGACAGTTGCACAACTCATTTCCCAGGAACCGGACTGAAAACACATCCCACTATGTAAGCCAAGCCTTTGATTCTGGAACAAAAGTGGAGAGATGAAATAGAATAAAAAGAGTCATGAGGCACAAAGGAAAAAAGAATAAACTGAAATGTTCATGTAAAAAGTCCAAATAAAAGTTCTTACTTGTGCTGTGGAAACTGGAAAGGACAAATTTTGAAATGGATAGAAAAAGTGTAAGGGGTCTTAAAATGCTTTGCAATAGGAAGGTTCAGTATTTTGAAAATTCTTAAGCATTTGTTTTTCAAAGCACCTCAAACATTATCCCTCATAACATCCTTGTAAGAGCACTAACACCCTAATTTTACAGATGGGGAAAACAGAAGCAGAAAGTCCCCCCAAGAATTTGAGGATGTTAGTCAGTGTCATAAACAGGATTGAAACCCAGAGGTATCTAATTCTATAGTACCCAAGTCCATACTCATCCATTTTCTCTTCAAAAAAGAATTACAATGAGATTCCTCAAGAAGCACCTAGCCAATCGATGACCGATAGCAACATGGACACCTAACAAATTACATGTTTTAGTATTCTTACAATAATACCATCTAGCTTTTAGACAGCTTTTTTGTCCATAGACCTCCAACTGCTTTTAAAAGGTAAGTATTTTTATTCTCATTTTACTGAGATTGGGAAACTGAGGAATAGGGCAAGAAATGGCTTGCCCACAGTCATTCATCAATGCAGTTGTAGGTCAATAAAATCCAAGTCCAGTGCTCTAGTCACTAGGCTACATTGCCTCCGTGCCAAATGCAGTATCACTCCTCCAAACACTATGGCATCTCTCAGACCCATATGGCTTCTCTCAACACAAATCATCCTGGTAGATCTATTATATCCACTTTGAAAAATTATAAAAGTTTCTCACCAGTTGTCTCTAACCAGCATGATGCACACATCATCTGATCTGAAACCAACTAGCAGTTATACCAAAATACATCACCCTTCTTGTGAGAGAGTAAATATCATCGCCTTCATGGAAAAGTCAAAAGCATTCCTGCCCTCAGTCAAGAAATGGGCCAGCCTTTTTTGTAAGCTTCTGTAAGCTTCCAGAATCCCTTTAGAGAAAAAAGCACTCAGCTGCAAGAACAAAGTACTGAAGAACCAGCAGATCAATAAAATGAATAGAACCTCCCTCTCCATTTCACAAATAAATGAGCATGGTAGACAAATGAATCGTATCAGAAAAAGAGGAAAACTATAATGTTGGTGGTGCAGAACCCATTTCAAAATCACACCTGGCAACTGCATGAGAATTCTTGCATGTGCCATCTACTTGCACGAGTTTCTAGACTGACAGTTTCTCTAAGAAATATGAATGAGAGGTCTGAACATCTAGAAACACAGTTAATGGGAGTAGGATTCTAGTCTGAACTTCCTCAGTAAGAAATCAAAACAAGCCTCCCCCCCCCCCCCCCCGGTCATTCTTTCAGTAATCTTAGGAGATTTCCCTGCATAAAAACAAATACAAATTGTTTTTTATTATGAAGTTGGGGGGGGGGGGGGGGAGAGAGAGAGAGAGAGAGAGAGAGAGAATGGAAAATCCAAGACCAGTCCACATTTACAGGATACATTTTTGAACATATAACACACAGAGAGAAGGTCAGAAAAGGTGCCAAGTGCTTGGCTCTAATCTGTTTGGCCCAGGAAATGATGAGGTTTTCCCAAACGAATAAATAAATATATGTCTTGAAGCCTCTCCACTTTAAAGTAAATAACATAGAGCTATGTAATTTAAGAACATCAAGGAGAACAAAAACAAAGAACAGAGAAAGAGACTGGGAGGCAACATGGAGGTATAAATCTGAAAAACGCTGAGTCTGTGGAGAAGGAAGATGGGGCAAAAGTTCACGAAGTGGCTTTCAAAGGCTGCTTTTTATAATAGCAATTGGACAGCATCCACATAAAGCATACATACCTTTAGCCATGGGTCTCCCCAATGCTGTTTTGAGAGCTGTTCCTCACAGTGAGGTCAGTCTTCCACAACACACAAGAATGGATACACTCCAAACCCCTAAAAAGTTTACAAGCTAAACATTCTCTTAGCAAAAAATCCTCTTGAAACTTGCCTCTCCCACCCACCCGCTGCCTCTGTATCAGAGCTTAGTGCATGAGCCTCCACCGCATGTGCTAAAAACTAGCTGGGTATCAGCTAAGGCTGTAGAACAGACTCATTATTCTCTGTAAATGGTCTCAATGCCACTACATGGGACAGAACTCCACACCCAGAAAGTATGCAGGTTACAACTGCATTACAGTTTTAACTCTGACACTTAGTTTGCATCCCCGTTAAAAAAAAGTGTGAAACAAGATAACAATTTCAACAAAACTCTTCACCGCCTGACTCAAAATGCATCAAGGTCGATAAATTGGAACTGTCCAGTCAACATCAATGGACAGCATTAAGCCACTTCAGATGAACGGATGATATTCTGTAGATTGCTGAAAATACTATCAAAATAGAAAATGTTGCAAGAACTTGACACAAAAAGCAGCTAAAACAGAATGAAAATTAAGCACTCCAAAACAATATTTATACAGTTTGATGCCTTGCCAATAGCCCAAATAACAGTCAAGAGAGAACAAATAGAAGAAGTCGAGCAATATGTCTATTTGGGCCAAGAACTTAACATGTACCATGATAATGATGGTGAATAATGGTGGGAAGAAAGCAAGCTGATTGCAGTGCACTCAGTCCTATCAAGAATGTCCGGGGGGAGGGGAGGGAGGGAGGGAGAAATCAACCAAGTGGGGGGGGGGGGAGAAATCAACCAATCAATACTCGCCAACCTCTTCAACTCAACAGTACTGCCAGCAATACTATGCTTCCGCGATACCTGGCTGGTGACAAAGATAAAGGAACTACAACTCTGTCACAAAGAGAGCTCTGGAAAGAAGAATTCTGGGGATTTCAATTCTTGATGACTTCCGAGTGCATTGATCAGATAGCCGAATGGAGTGAAGAAGGTTGTTGAAAGCAGGACAGTAAAATGTGGTAGGCCTGGTATATAGTCAGACTCACTGACAATCAATGGATTGCAGCTGTCACTGAATGGTACCCACTAGGGATGTTAAGTAGCGATTAATTTGCTAGTCGAGAGTTAATGGACTCCATTCGGCATTTCAAACCAGCAGCACCGTTTGGAACCCGGGGTCAGCTGGGGAGTCCCCAGCTGATCCCAGGCACCACCCAGCATTTCAAAGCAGCAGCGCCACAGGGAGAAGGGGGTTAGCTGGGAAGTCCTCAGCTGATCTTGGGCTCCATGCAGTGCTGTCTCTTTGAAATGCTGCACAGAGTCCGGGGTCCCCTCCACCCAGCATTTCAAAGTGGCAGTGCCACTTTTAAGTACCTCCATTCCCCCTCCCCTTGCTGCCTCTATCTGATAACTAGTCAATTATCCTGGCGACTATCCAATAAGCAAATGCATTTGCTTATCAGTCAACTAGTCCTTTATATCCCTAGTACTCACAGATTTCATTTTGAAAAGACTTGGCTGCCCATGGAGAAGGAAGGCCAAGATAAAAGAATGGAAGACATGTCATATAGATTGACTGCACTGATCACAAGTTAAGAAGCTGAAGAACTAATTGATTAATGTTTCTCCATCTCTGCACTTCCTCCAAGTTGTCCACATCTTTCCAGAAGCGTGGCACCTACAAATGGACACAGTACTCTATTAGGGATGTAAAGGGTTGACCAAGTAACTGGTGGCCTGGCCAGGCTGGAGCAACCTCCCCCCCCCACTCAACATGGCACGATGGGCCCAGTGCAAGCAGCCTCCAGCTGCTCAACCCGGCCACAACAGCCCAAGGCATAGCAGGCCCAGCCAGGCTGGAGCAACACCCTCACCTGCACCGCACCTGCCTGCCAACCTGCAGCAGTTCCCCACCCACAGGATCCGGGTTAACCCGTTAAATATAATATTTAACCGATTAACTTTTTGCATGGTATTTTACATCCCTATTTTCTAGATGAGGCCTGACCAGTGCTGAGCAGAATAGCACAATTTCCTCCTGTGTCCTTTTCCAGAGCAGAAGAAGATCTCTATCTCACTCGAAAGAGCTCTATCTCTATCTCATCCCCCTCACCAAACAGAAGTTGCTCCAATAAAAGATCTCTCTTCCACCTTGTCTCTCTCAACTATTTTTTGTGAATACTCCCTAGGCAAACTCATGCCACAAAAGAGAAATGGCAGCCAGTATGGAGGGATCATACTTATTTGCCTCTAAATAGCAAGGGGTTAGAGGAAAAAAGGGAATATAATTGGACACAAAAGAAACTATATGATTTCTGGTTGTGAATACACAATCTGACCTTCTTGAGGGCTGGTAGATGTCATTGGCACACTGCTCAGAAGTCTCCTCGTTCTCTTTTTGGGCTCAATCCAGCAAAGCACTTACCTTTTAAAGAAT
Source organism: Pelodiscus sinensis (assembly GCF_052426305.1). Classification (NCBI taxonomy): domain Eukaryota; kingdom Metazoa; phylum Chordata; order Testudines; family Trionychidae; genus Pelodiscus; species Pelodiscus sinensis. The sequence continues at coordinate 22,501,785 of NC_143055.1, read as the reverse complement.
GTGAGCAGACTATTCACATGCTGTAAGTGTAGGCTTAAATGCTTTGTTGAATTGGCCAGAGCGCTCAGCTCCTTGCAGGACAGTGCCCTTCTTCTCCTTGCCCCTTAAGCCAGCCAGATCATGCCCTGAAATGACTCTCCCTTTAATTCAGTTGTCACCAACTTATCAATCGCGACCAACCAGTCAACTGAGGCACCCCAAGAGTCGATCGCTGAGGCCAGCTGGCTGGGTGACTGTCCTTCTTTGATCCAGTGCAGCTGGAGCATGGTGCAGCCTCAGTGGGCTGAATGCTGCAGCCACCTGAACTGGATCAAAGAGGAGCAGCCCTTAATTTGCTGAGGGGGCAGGGTAGGCAAGGTATACATGCCCCCCCCCCCCCCACCCCAGCTCTTGCCTCCTGCTCTGGGAGGGGGTAGGGCTGAGTCCCCTCCACAGAGCCAGGAGTAGGCAGTTGGCACACATGACGCACCAGGGCATGGGCTGTGTGTAGGGTCAAGGAGCCCGTTCCCCAGTGCCTTGCTGCACCAGGCTAGGCTGGAGCCAGCCCTGGGCAGCCCCAGGCTCAGCCTGTCCCAGCCCCAGAGAGTAAGGGCTGGGCTGGACAGGGAAGAGACTCTGCCCCTACACCTGTCTTCACTCCAGCGCTGCTCCTGGGAGGCTACACTTTCCTTTACTCCCTACTTCTTTGCCTTCCCCTCCCCAGCTAGCTATTTGGCTGCATTCTCACCCTTTCTGTGTAACTCCTCCTACCCCCTCCCAACCACAAACTCCCTTTCATTCCCCCACCCCACACCCTCTCCTGCCACCAAACTACCTTCCTGACCCTGCCCTCCTCAATCTATCCCCTACACCCCACCTCCCACCCAGATCCTGCATCCCTATCCCACTCGCTGGCAGTCCTGTCCCATACATTGAGCATCTCATTTTTGTTCCCACTTCAGAGCCTAAGGGGGTCCACAAAATCCACTAATTCTGGAACCCCCCAAAAGCCAACCTGGCCTATAGGAAGCCCTGAACCTCAGCCATCGCTATCCCTTCTCCTCACCCCATGGGGGCTTGAGTGCCAGAAGAGTGATGTGTCACAGTTTGGAGCCACACTACTGAGGGTTGGGGATTTTGGAGACGATTTTTTGCTTCTCACTTGTGTGGTCCCCAACAGATTTTTCTGTGGGTCAATGGCCCACGATGCCTGCCATAAATAAAGAAAACATTGAAACTTTTTGTGTTGGATATAATATTTTACTTTATTAAAATGAAGTCTGATTAAATACTTTAACTTTCTCATGTTAGTTTATCTGTTTAATAATTTAAATTAAACCCTTCTCCCCAGCTGCAGCACTAGCAAAATGGCTCAGGCGTAATTATGTAATTAACAGTGAGTTTCCACTAGCAACAGGTAGTCTGAGGAAAGGTTTGGAGAGGGTGGGGACTCAAGAAAGGGGTGGGGACTCAGAAAAAGAATGGGGTAGATCCCGGCTTGCCCTGACATTTAAAAAGCGATCTTGGGTGTGAAAAGGTTGGAGACCACTGCTTCAATAGAATCGGTCAGATCACTTGAGAGCAATGACACATATATACAGAGACACGCATGCCCTTCCCAATGGCTTAATACGGTATCTCCACATCAACCCTATTAGTCCACAGATTGAGGTCTAGAACTGCACTCTGAATTATTCTTCAGTAGACATATATAATATAAATCCATATCTTCCTCTACCATCTGTTATTACAAAAGGCCACATTCAGTTAAGTGGTCTACATAGCAAAGAATTTAACATTTTTCTAGAACCACAATGGCAAGTGCAGGCATCATTTAATCCAACAGCAATGACTGTGCTGTGAATTTCACACAAAAAGATTGCCTTTTCCCACCGAAGATCAGGCACCCTAGATGAATTCAAGCCCCTAGCTGAATACTCTACAGATCTCAGCAATTGTCCTGAGGCTTTTCTGGGAACTAACGCTTTCTTGGCTGCTACAATGGAAATACATGAATTTTTTCATAATAAATTGGGAAACAGCATCAATTTCCTCAGAGTAAAATACAAATAATTGCAAAACAGAGCTAAAGAGGGATAATTTTCAAGCATCATTCAGACTTTCTAATGCAATACTAGCAAGATACACGATTTACTTTCAAAGATTAACATTGGCTGTGGTTTCAGAGAATCAGATTGCTCTTTCCATTTATGGTGACCAGGGCCGGCTTGAGCCATTCCTATGCTCTGGGCAGTGGGCACGCGACGCATGTGCGCCTTCACCCCCGGGTGCACGTCACATGCGCGGCCCCGCCCCCAGGCGTGCTGTGAACCTTACAGCCGCAATCGGGCACGTGGCACCTGATGGCAGCTCTAAGGGGTGCCTCATGGCCGGGCGGCGGCGCCCCTTACAGCTACCTGGCTAGCCCCCCCCTTAATCCGGCCCCTGATGGTGACAAGTCTCAGAGGGTTAGCCACGTTAGTCTGTATCTGCAAAACAATGAGGAGTCTTGTGGCACTCTGAAGATTAACATTTATTTAGACATAAGCTTTCATGGTTAAAACCACTTTGTCAGATGCATGGAGTGGAAATCACAGAGGTATATACGTACTAGCATATAAAAAGAAGGCAATGTAGGACCAGTGTTAAAGCCAATTCGTTTAGGGTGAATGTGGCTCACTACCAGCAGTTGATGGGGAGGTATGAATACCAAGAGAGGCCAAACTATGTTTGTAGTGAGAACACCATTCTAAATCCTCATTTAGTCCTAATTTGCAAATGAACTGCAGCTCTGCTGTTTCTCTCTGTAGCCTTATTTTGAAGGGTTTTTTTGTAAAAGGATGGCTCCTTTTAAATCCATTACTGAGTGTCCAGGGAAGTTAAAGTATTTTACTACAGGTTTTTGTATGTTATCTTTCTTGATGTCTGATTTATGTTCACTTATCCTTTGGTGCAGAGATTGTCTGGTTGGCCAATATACATGGCAGAGGAGTACTGCTGGCACAATATGGTATACATCACATTAGTAGATATGCAGGTGGATGAGTCCCTGATGCTGCTGCTGATGTAGTTAGGTCCTGTGATGGCGTCGCTTGTATGGATATGTAGACAGAATTGGCAGTGAGGTCTGTTACAGGGATAGGTTCCCTGATTAGTGTTTCTGTGGTATAGATGCAGGGGACTGTCTGTAGACGAGTACCAAGCCTGCCTCCCAAGGTTTATGAGAGCACAGGATCATTTTCCCCCTCTTGGTATCCATACCTGCCCATTCCTATGATTTATTGTCCCTTATACCACTTAACAATCACACAATAGGTAAGGATTTATTTAATTCTGTTCAAACTGTTTTGTCTGGTACAGGTTTGGACGTGACTCTGATTTGATCAGTTACAACAGATGGCACTGAGACTCACCGAGAACTTGTGAAATGTCTGCAAGATCTGAACCTCAGTTTGATTTCCTATCACTGGGTAATCCACCAAATCACATTTTGTGCAAAGTTTAGCAATGTGTATGCTAAAGTAATGTTAATGGTGATTAAACTTGTCAACTTCCTTCAGTCCAAATCACTGCAACACAGACAGTTCAAAAGCTTTCTTTCAGAAGTATCTGCCGATTATGATGACTTGCTGGTTCATAAGGTCATCCGCTGGCTGAGCGGAGAGTAAGTAATAAAAAGGCTGTGGGAAATTTGAGTTCACATGGAAGAATATCTGTATAATGCTCCAGGGAAAAAGACAGAAAGGCCATACACATTTCTGAGGGATGCTGCAAGCACAAACATCCTGGCCTTCCATGCTAATTTGGCAGATACTTAAATGATTTCAACTTAAAGTTAGAGGGGGGAAATCATAATGTAGTGGCTCTCCACAGCGATGTCAACTCATTTCAAAACTGAGTCTCTTCAAAAGTGTTTTGGAAACTGGGGAGATGTTGCATTTCCTGAGGCTGCTAAGTTGATAGGATAGGGCAGACATGAATGGCATCTTCTTTAGACAGGCTTCTTCAAAACTTCCAGCAGAGATTCCAAGAATTTGAGAGCTTTAAAGGCATCTTCCTGTTTATAAGGAACTGATTTAGGTACAAGCAAAAGCCACTGGGACTAATCAAGCACAAGCTTCCTTTCCAAATGTTCATAAAGCAAAACTACAGTTAGAGCTTACTGATTTACAAGAAGCTGAAGTACTTAAATTGTAGCACATTGAAACCACATCTGAAACTTTCTGGACAACCCTTGCATTGGACTTCATGTATCTACAACTTGAGGAAGGTAGCAATTAACATTTTGACTATGTTTGGCTCAACATACATGTGAGTCAGCATTCTCAGCAATGAATAACATTAAATCGCGTAATTGCTATGTTCTGACTGATAATCATCTGAGCAATTGCCTGTCTTGCCTTGACTGAACTCCCTCCAAACTTCAAGGCCCTTGTCCAACAGAAGACCTATCACTTTTCCAATGGATGGCAAGTAGTATAATTTACATTATTCACACAAATTTTATTTTAAATATGTATTGTCATATAAAATTACATTTTAAGTACTTTTAACGGATATATTCCAGTAATTATTCTTTTTACTTAATGCACATGGATATGGGTGCATATTTGTTACTAGAAAGACTTGAATTATAGACTTGAATCATAAAAGATGAAGAGTTCATATGTACTATTATTTTATTTCAAACTCAGATATTTATGCTAAATAAATCACAAAAGACTTGAATGTTTTGGATATGTTTATCTATTTATATGCCTACAATGATTTCATATGATAAAACACATTCAAAACAGTTGTCTGAAAGTGTTTTAATACCAATATTTATATCTGTTTGACATTTTCTAAGTACTTTCTCAAAGTCTCAAATGTAATTTATTATAATTTTCTTGGAAGTTATTTTTAGGTCATACAATGGTTTGATTTTATTTTACAATTAATGCACTAAAAAATAAGCACAATAGGCTCTGGGTATAATGCATAGCATTGTATGTGTTCCTTTAACGGGGTAATCGTGATGTGAAAAATGTTTCTGGACTTTGGTAATGCCTCGTAGACAAAATTTGGACATTGACAAAATATAAATTTACTATCCCTGGGTTAAAGATAGCACTTAAATAAGGGCCTAAGTTAACTCTACAGCAAAGACATATATCCTAGAGTACATCTACACTGCATGCTTATTTTGAAATAAACTATTCTGGAACAGTTATTCCAAAATAGCTTATTTTGAAAAAGCATGTCTACATTAGGGAAACCCGCCTCAGACTAGTTTTGAGGCTTCCCTGCAGTATAGACGTGCTCTCTTGATTTAGAGCCCCAGGAGGCAATGGGGAGGAATAACTTAGAATGGCGCTGGTGAAGGGCTATTTGAAAATAGCAGAAGTGGAGCATCTACACATGCCTTATTTCGAAATAGCTATTTCGGCATAGGCATTATTCCTCATAGAATGAGGTTTACAGATTTTGGAATAAGCCATAAGTAGCACTTATAGAAATTAGATTATTATCCGGAACTGTCAGTAAAAATAGATTTTACTGTACATACATAAAATTAATGAACAATATTTCCACTGATAATAATCAAATGCTATTTGAGCATACAGTATGATTTGAGGATGATTTGAATTCTTTGTGTATTTTGAGATTTGATGTTGAAAATTTGTGTTTTAATAGACATAAAGAACTACTTTTAAAAATCTCAATGACCATACTTTTAAATAATTGTCTAATCCCCCCACCCATAATTTTGTGAAACTGTGGAAATTTAGATAAAGGAAATAAAAATGCCTAAATACCATAATTTACACAATTGTGAGAATTTGCATTGATAATATGAAAAAGTTTAAAAATAAATGCTGGTTTTATCCAAATTATTTTAAAATTGAATTATTCCAACCCTACATATAATCATTAAAACTGACATTAGTTTAATGGAGACATAAGATTTTGTAAATTTCAGGAAGCTTCTTTTAGTAAGTTTCAGTTTGACCAAAGCTATGAGAGTGCTAAGAATTTGTTTTGACTCCATTTGCTAGAAAAAGTTTCTCCTGGTTTCAGTGATACTTCTGAAAAGTATAATTTTTGGTAAATTGTTTCTTTAAAGCAAAGAATAAATTTTCTAGGGAATTCAGAGGAAATAATGTAGTTTAACAAATAATATTGGAGGATTCTACAGATCAGTTCAAACACATACTTTTTTGTTTGCTAATCTACACATACAAATCGGGTTTGGTTTTTTATTTTTGTTTTGCTTTGTTTGATTCCAGGGGTGCTAGAACAATTTTTATAGTGGGGTTGCAGAGAGAGAGAGAGCTCTTGAACCCAACATATAATGGAAACCACTTCAAGCCAGAGGGTGCTGCAGCACCTCCCACATCCCTAGTTCCAGAACCTACGCTCTATTTCAGTTACAGGCAGTCCCCGGGTTACGTACAAGATAGGGACTGTAGGTTTGTACTTAAGTCGAATTTGTACTTAAGTCGGAACTGGCATCCAGATTCAGCCGCTGCTGAAACTGACCAGCGGCTGATTCCAGGAAGCCCGGGGCAGAGCAACTCTGCCTCGGACTTCCTGTAGTCAGCCACTGGTCAGTTTCAGCAGCGGCTGACTTCGGGACGCCTGGGGCAGAGCAGCTAGGATGTTGCTGAGTTGGTCCAGTAGCGCCGAGGAGCGGCGCTGCGGGACCAACCAGCAGCGCCCCAGCTGCTCTGCCCCAGGAGTCCCGAAAAAAGCCTGGTCTGCTGGGGGGGGGGGGGGCACTAGCTGCGCCTCCCCCCCCCTGCCCCCAGCAGACCATGGAGACGCGGGCGGCGGGACTGAGACGTGCCGCGGTCCCGCCATCCAGACGCGCCACGGTCCCGCCCGGGTCCTCCGCAGCTTTGCTCCGTGTCTCCCTGGTCTGCTGCCCGCCCCGCCCGCCCCTCCTCCCCCAGCAGACCAGGGAGACGCAGAGCAGCTTTTCTCGCCCCAGAGGACGAGGGCGGCAGGACCTCGGCGCGTCTGGGCAGTCCCGCTGCCCGCATCCTCCGGGGCGAGAAAAGCCCGGTTCGTAAGTGCGGATCCAACATAAGTCGGATCCACGTAACTCAGGGACTGCCTGTATATCGTAAAAAAAACCGTACAAACAAGAACCACGTGTTTGTATGATTTTGTTGGTGTGTTGTTGTCTTTATTTTCTTTTCTAAAACATTCACTGCATGTAACAAGCAGTTTTTAGGCAGCAAGCTTAGGAAGTTCAAGAGTCAGTTTAATACTCATGTTCATGTCCCTAAAAAGAGTTGTATCATTTTTAACACTGCTCTTTATATCTTCCTAGTGTCCTGTCACAGAGCTTTTTAATTACTGTGATTTACCCTCTATATCACCTAGGGATGTGAACAGATAACCAGTTAACCGTAAGGGTGATGCTTACCAGGGAACCATTACTCAGTTCAGGGAGCAGTGGCAGGTACGGCTGGGAAAGCCAGCCCTGGCAGTCCCAGCACAAGAGCTGGGAGTCAGGGGAGCTAGCTAGCCCCAGACTGGGGGGCTTGAGTGGTGAGACCCCACTAGTTGGTTAACTGATTAACCTGGATTTTACATACCCAGTATAATCCCTGACTAGGGTGCAAAATAAAAAACATGTATTTTTTAGCAATGAAAAAGAAAAAAGCACAAGAGAGTGATATGGATGTGGGGAAAAAAAAGAAAGCAAAAGAAACAAGAAAAGAACATTTGAGAGCTGTTTCTGACTGCAATATTGCAACCACAGCCTTATAACATGAAATGTTTATTAAAAAATGGAATCTTAATCTTGGTCATTATCGCTATTTTGTTTTTGTAATAATGTGATTGTATTTAAAGCAGCTTGAAGTCTGTTGTGTATACACAAGTGCGTGGGTCTGACTTAAGAGAAATCTCATCTGCCAAAACTAATTGAACCAAAATGTCACTGAAAGTTTTCATGTTAAATGGGGGATGGGAGGCATCATAACCATTGATGTTGCATTCTGCATAGAATGGGATAAGGAAAACAGAAAACCTGACATTTAGTGATTAAATATTACAGTCCCATTCAATTATGTAACATTTTAAAAATCAATTGAGGAGGGAACTTCGGAATGACTCCACAGTGGCAGCTTCTCTGGATAGCTAAAATCCCAGTTTTTAGGGCACCAATTAGAATGAATGAGAAGAGCAGCAAGAGAATAAAGGTGAAAGGGGACTGAGCCAAAAGAAAGTACAATTCAAGAACAATTTGGTCTCTTCCTCAAAATCCCTTCCTCACAAAGGTGCTTGTCCAACCTCTTCCTCTAAGTGGTTGGTTTATTATTACACCACAAAACTCATGCTACTCTAATCAGGGATTGCTAGCCTATTCTAGGTGTACAGTCTTCTGTAGAGAAAAAATTCACAAATTGCTGAAGTAGTAGTTCCTGGTCTCTTACCACAACAAGCTATTTTCAACACAGACTGTAAAGTGATATCCACCCCAGGCTAAATTGAAAAAGGTGGTCTGGACAGCTCTTGTATCCCACAAAAACTTAGCCTGCAGGTGGCTTGTTGCACTGAGAGAGACCAGAAAGATGTTTTGTGATGGAGATGAAGAGAAGAGAAGGGGAAGGCTGAATTGAAAAGAATAGCTATAAATATGGAACATACTGCAATTATAATCAAAGGCAAAAAAATCACTGGGAGTTTTGCTTTGGTAAGGACTACACAATCAGATTTGAATAAGATAACAGAAATAAATTCAGAATAATACTATATAATAAATAAAACATTGCGGTGAAGAATAAGTATGGATGAATAAGAGATTGTGAACTTCAAGAGGAAAGAACTGAAGACTTAAAAGAGTAACAACAATATTTGGCATCGAAAGTTCCTTTCAAAGACTTATTGCTTTGGTGATCCATTCGAGAAGGTTAAAACATTTCTACAAAGGTAAGTTAGGATGACAAGACAGAAGCTATTTCTCAGATGAGGAAAACAAAGGTATTTAGTTCCCAAAGCTCACTGAGGCTACGTCTACACTGCAGCACTATTTCACGTCTTTTGAGCACGGCCGTTATTTTGAAATATAACTGGTTTGCTATTCTGAGGTCCCTGTAAACTGCATTCTAAGAGGAGTAAGGGATGTTTTGTGATAAGTGATAAGTACTAAATTTAAAAATAAGCTATTTTGAAATTAACTCAAAATAAGCTACATAATTTGCTTAGCTCAAACTGCACAGCTTATTTTGAGCTCTGGGTGCAGTGTAGATGCACCCTGAGTGACTCAGTAGCCAAGTCATGAATGTAAGCCAGGCTTTGACCACCAGACAATATTCCTCACAATATTTAAGTTCATATTTGATAAGAATTAAAACAGCAAATAAAATGAGACAGTAGATTTTAAGATACACTGTGTAAATGCTGCACCTGAGTCCTGCCTTACACCAAAATAACTCTTTCTACTTTTTAGAATGCACTTCTCTCTCCTCATATATTACAAGCAGACAGACCTCTCTTTGCTTGGTCTTCTCAATTGTTAAGGATCTGTTTTTTGCACCAATTTTCTAGTTTGTGTATGAATCTTACAAGTTTACTGGAGGTGGCTAAAAATACTGACTTTTCTTTCCTTGTGGTCTCCTCTCAACACTGACCAAAAAGTATTTGGTTTTTTTCCCAGTAAATTATATAACTGAATTCATCTAATTGATTAAGGAATTTTCCGTTTTAAATAATATTTCCAAATCTAAGACACTTGAGTATTTGATCAAGCTATACTTAATTTGAAAACAAAGCTTAGAAGAAAAAACTATACTGCATCTATTTTCATCTAGAGGACTTGTTCCTCAATTTCCATATATGTTCCCACGATATTAAATTATGTGGACAATCATAATCCACTGATGTAACATTTGCTCACTCAGTTTCAGATGTGGCCCATCTCCACTTAACCTAATTATCAACAAAAATACTTCAAATATAAGATTAGGTGTGACAGACTGTTTCTCTATCTCCATGCCACAAAAACATTTCTCTACTGAGATCACAATTATTGAGCCTGAAGTCAAACTTCAGAAGAAAAAACATTAGTGGACTATTAAACTCTACCAGAAATATTCAAAATAAAAATTTACTCCTTTCTTTGCATTAGGTACTTTCTAAGTTTTAAAAAGAAAGAGCTGCATTGTTATCAAACTTGTTGATACGTTCCACAAACATACATTCCAAATCCGTGTGCTATCGTGTATTGCTAGCAAATGAGGAAAACAACATGTGAGCCTACCTGTAGCTATCGCTTGCATTTTAAAAATAATTACAAACATTAAGGCTATTTGATGGCATTACCTCCTAAAATTACAGCATAGTACTTGATTGTGTTCGATATATATCACACACAGACACAAATACGTTTTGTACATGTGGTTAATAAATCTTGGCTGTTGATTCTTCAAGTTGTTTTGTTGTACAGTGACCTATCCAATGAAGACTTTTCTGTGGTCATGCTCCAACACCCTGATGAACAAATATACGTAGCCTAACAAGTCAAAGGAAAAGCCACCTTGCTGTACAATAGCTAGCCCTCATTTTCCCTTTCCACATTGATACTGCTCCCTAAAAACAAAAATATATATGCATAATCTATACACATGCACAAACCTGCACACCCAGGGATCTTCAGTGACCTTACAAGCTCTCTGAATGAGTGCTAGCTTCCTATCAGACTCCAAAACACTTGATTCCCACTCCTACCCCAGATGTCTTTCCTCCCCCCTCACATCTCCCAACATTTGTGCGGTATGTTAAGGTGGAGTAGCAGTGATGCTAATACGCTTCTGTAACAAGGATAAAGGGCATGGGGGTGGAACGAGAAGATTATGAAAAACAAGAGACAGGGAGGGAATGGAAGAGAGCCTCACTTGATTACACAGCGATTGATAGAGGGTGCCAAAATTCTCCTTCCTACTTCAGCTAGCCATGCAGCCCTCTCTGCTATTGCCATTACTTCGAAGGAGGAAGACAGGACTATTAATCTTCAACCTGACCCCACCTGTCTTTAAATAAAATCCTTGAAACAACCTTGGGGTTGGAAGACCTGGAACCCAGCAATACCTAAGCCTCACATAAATGAGGTGGCTTTTCTCTCTTGCTGAAAAGATCCCTCATGAACACCTACAAAGGTAAATATATGGTAACTAAGAAAATCATAAAAGATGCTAAACTACATTATTTGAAGAAACTAAATTATTTGAAGTTAGTCAGTCTAAAGCACTACCTGTTAATGGGGATGTTAAATGGCGTTTAATCAGCTAATCGACTAATCAATGGAATTTCCATCAACTAGTCCATTAGTTGAGAAGAGGGGGAAACTGCAGAGCTGCAGCGGGGTTAGCTCCCAGCCCCTGGAGCTAACCCCGCTGCAGCTCTGCCTTTCAAATGTAATAAGAGCCACTCTTAATAAATTTAAAATGCTGCAGCACAGTGGGGGGGACCAGGTGCAAGCCAGGAATCACCTGTCCCGGCTCACGCCCAGTCCCCCCTGCTGCACTTTAATCTTTAACTTATAAAAGCGGATTCCCAGCTCACATCTGGTCACCTGCTATGCCTTTGCTACCCCTGCCCCATCTCCCCCACAGAGATGATTCTGGGGGGAAACCAGCTTTTAAGTTGGCTCCCACCAGCACCAGCTACTGCTTCCCCCCCTTCCTTGCTGCCTCTCTCTGAGATGGGAGGGGGGGAGAGGCAACTAGTCAAGGTACTACTCCACTACCCAATAACCATAGTCTCTTACATCCCTACCAGTTAAGAGCATCTCTCAAACTTCACTCTTGTTACAATGTCAGTTTTCTTTTCTCAGTTTTTCTCTCTGTATTATTTTGAGAATGTATCATAACAGGAACATGCAAGTCAGTGATGGAGTCTATTCAAATCTCTCAAAAATAACGCATTCTTTTACATTCTTATTTCACCTTTCCTCTGTAGTTTATTAGATAATCATAGCAAAGATTAATAAGAAACTGTTTGCACCTCTAATTCTCTCAAAGTTGAAACAAGTTAGTAGCTTACTAAAATTAGGAACAGGGAGTGCTTAGGGGAAAAAAGAGCATCATATGCATTTTTTCTTATAGTTATAAGCTTTTAAAATATGGTCTGACTAAGGGTCCTATATCATGCTACAAGAGTGGTTGTTTTAGAATGGCATGTATAAAATTGACACCTATAAATATACCTGTCTCGATTCTTCCCCTTCAGTGAAACTTTGCAATAATATTCTGAACATACTGAATGGTAGCAGATAACCTGTTCACATCACTCCATAATTAAGTTGAACTGGGTCTCATAACATCTCTTTCTGTTCTCCTAATTTGTCAGATAAGCAGATGAATGTTTTCTTACAATAGCCTTTTTTTTTTTACCATGCAAGGATAAGGTAAACGAAGAGCTATTTATATTGCCATTGTTATATTTCAGGCAAACTTACTGACCTTTTGACATAAATACAACAATCTTCAAGCAAGAGCCAGGGCATGCCTGCCAGGGCTCAGACTTCTGTCCTGCCTGGGTCTGGGGTTTCAGCTCTGCTCCTGATGAAGTCCTGAGCCCTGCAGGTGTGCTTAGTGGGGCTGAAGTCCTCTTCTCTGCTAGGCAAAAGCCTCTACTCCATGGCCTTGTTGTAAGACAGAGGTCCCAATACAGTGGAGAATGGAGTGGGTATGGCGGGGGCTCTGAGAACCAGAACTGTAAAATAGCCACATGATACAGGCAGTCCCCAGGTTACGTACAAGATAGGGACTGTAGGTTTGTTCTTAAGTTGAATTTGTATGTAAGTTAGAACTGGTACATATTGTAGGGGAAACTCTAGCCAAACATTTCTCCAGAGCTCAGTTTTATTCTCCCACACCTCACTTCCCTCAGTCCTTTATTCTCAAACTGAGGTGTCTGCTGAGAAAAGCTGCTCCGCGTCTCCCTGGTCTGCTGGGGGGAGGCAGGGGGCGCTAGCTTCGCGTCTCCCTGGTCTGCTGGGGGGAAGCAGCTAGTGCGGGGTTGCCTCACCCCATTTGTAAGTAGGGATCCGATGTAAGTCGGATCCATGTAACCCGGGGACTGTCTGTACTCTCAAGCCACAGTTTGGCCTCCCCTGTTAGATGTCATATGTTTATAAACTGTTGCACCTATTAAAAATTATTTACAGAAGTGTCAGAAGGTTGAACATTATCTCATGTTCTACTTTCTGTGGCTGGCCCTGATCTATGGAGAGTCTGTGGCATAGCTCCCTTCCCAAAATCCAGATCTGAAGGCGGTCACCCCACCTCGGAAGCAGCCGTGTAGTATCAAACTGTCTGTGCAACTCTGCCCTCTCCTCAAGGGCACCCTGACCCCAGAAGATGTCAAAGGAGCAGTTCCTCCCAGTATAGACTCATAGACTTTAAGGTCAGAAGGGACCATTATGATCATCTAGTCTGACCCCCTGCACAGTGCAGGCCACAGAATCTCACCCACCCTCCCAGAATAATCCTCTCACCTATATCTCAGATATTGAAGCCTTCAAATACTTTGCAGACCCCAAGATGCAGAGAATCCTCTAGCTGTGATCTGTACCCCATGCTACAGAGGAAGGCAAAAAACCTCCAGGGCCTCTGCCAATCTACCCTGGAGGAAAATTCCTTCCTGACCCCAAATATGGTGATCAGCTAAACCCTGAGCATGTGGACAAGACTCATCAGCCAGACACCCAGAAAGTTCTCTAGTAATTCCTATCATCCCTCCATTGACCTATTTCCCACTGATAATGAATGGTCAATTAGTTACAAAGATCATGTATGGTTGGATGAAATAACATGATCTTGGTAACTAATTGACCATTCATTATCAGTTGGAAATAGGTCAATGGAGGGATGATAGGAGTTGCTATAGGGAACTTTCTGGGTGTCTGGCTGATGAGTCTTGTCCACATGCTCAGGGTTTAGCTGATCGCCATATTTGGGGTCAGGAAGGAATTTTCCTCCAGGGTAGATTGGCAGAGGCCCTGGAGGTTTTTCGCCTTCCTCTGTAGCATTGGGCACAGATCACAGCTGAAGGACTCTCTGCATGTTGGGGCCTTCAAAGTATTTGAAGGCTTCAATATCTGAGACATAGGTGAGAGGATTATTCTAAGAGGGGTGGGCGAGATTCTGTGGCCTGCACTGTGCAGGGGGTCAGACTAGATGATCATAATGGTCCCTTCTGACCTTAAAGTCTATGAGTCTACGAGTCTATGAATCTCATCAAACCATCCTCTTCATAAACCCATCTAGTTTAATCTTGAAGCCAGATAGATCTTTTGCCCCTTGGAAGGCCGTTCCAGAACTTCACTCCTCTAATGGTTAGAAACCTTCGTCTAATCTCAAGTCTAAACTTCCTACTAGCCAGCTTATATCCATTTGTTCTTGTGTCCACATTGGTATTAAGCTTAAATAATTCCTCTCCCTCCCTGGTATTTATCCCTCTAATATATTTAAAAAGTGCATCATGTCCCCCTCAGTCTTCTTTTGGTTAAGGTAAACAAGCCAAGCTCCTTGAGTCTCCTTTCATAAGACAGGTTTTCCATTCCTCGGATCATCCTAGTGGCCCTTCTCTGTACCTGTTCCAGTTTGACTTCATCCTTCTTAAACATGGGAGACCAGAACTGCACACAGTATTCCAAATGGGGGTCTCACCAGTGCCTTGTATAATGGCACTAACACCTCCTTATCCCTACTGGAAATACCTCGCCTAATACATCCCAAGATCGTATTTGCCTTTTTCACGGCCATGTCACAATCGCAGCTCACAGTCATTCTATAATCAACTCCGAGGTCCTTCTCCTCTTCTGTTACTTCCAACTGATGTGTCCCCAGCTTATAACTAAAATTCTTGTTATTAATCCCTAAATGCATAACCTTACACTTCTCACTATTAAATTTCATCCTATTGCTATCACTCCAATTTACAAGATCATCGAAATCTTCCTGTATGATATCCCGATCCTTTTCTGAATTGGCAATAGCTCCCAACTTTGTGTCATCCGCAAATTTTATTAGGACATTTCCACTTTTGGTGCCAAGATCAGCAATAAAAAGATTAAATAAAATTGGCCCCAAAACTGATCCCTGAGGAACTCCGCTAGTAACCTTCCTCCAACCTGACAGTTCACCTTTCAATATGACCCGCTGTAGTCTCCCCTTTAACCAGTTGCTTATCCACTTCTCAATTTTCATATTAATCCCTATCATTTCCAATTTAACCAATAATTCCCCATGTGATACTGTATCAAATGCCTTACTAAAGTCGAGGTAGATTAGATCCACTGCATTTCCTTTATCTAAAAAATCTGTTACTTTCTCAAAAAAGGAGATCAGGTTGGTTTGGCACGATCAACCTTTTGTAAAACCATGTTGTAATTTGTCCCAATTGCCATTAACCTCAATGTCTCTAACTACTTTCTCCTTCAAAATTTTTTCCAGGATCTTACATACTACAGATGTCAAACTAACAGGCCTATAGTTACCCGGGTCGTTGTTTTTCCCTTTCTTAAAAATCGGAACTATATTAGCAATTCTCCAGTCAAATGGTACAACCCCTGAGTTTAGAGATTTATTAAAAATTTGTGCTAATGGACTTGCAAGTTCATGTGCCAGTTCCTTTAATATTCTTGGATGAAGATTATCTGGGCCCCCCGATTTACTCCAATTAAGATGTTCAAGTTTGGCTTTTACCTCAGATATGGTAATATCTACCTCCATATCTTTAGTCCTATTTGTTAAGTTACCATTAGCACTAAGCTCTTCATTAGCCTCATTAAAGACTGAAGCAAAGTATTTGTTCAAATATTGGGCCAGTCCTAGATTATCCTTAACCTCCACTCCATCCTTAGTAATTAGCAGTCCTACTTCTTCTTTTTTTGTTTTTTTCCTATTTATATGGCTATAAAACCTTTTACTATTGGTTTTAATTCCCTTTGCAAAGTCTAAAAGTCAGGTAGAGTTGGACCTTCTCACTTTGTCCCTACATGCTCTAACTCAATAAGGTAGCTTTCTTTACTGATCCCTCCCATTTTCCACTCCTTATATGCTTTCTGCTTTTTCTTAATCACCTCTCTGAGATGCTTGCTCATCCAGCTTGGTCTAACACACCTGCCTATACATTTTTTTTCCTTTTCTAGGGATACAGGCTTCTGACAGCTTCTGCAACTTTAACTTAAAATTATTCCAGACCTCCTCCACTTTAAGGTCCATAATTTCTTTAGTCCAATCAACATCCCTAACTAATTTCCTTAATTTATTAAAGTTAGCCCTTTTGAAATCAAAAACCCTAGTCTCAGATTTATTTTTGTTTATCCTTCCATTTAATTTGAACTGAATTAGCTCATGATCACTCGAGCCAAGGTTGTCTCCTACAACCATTTCATCTATGAGGTCCTTGCTACTCACCAAAACCAAATCTAAAATAGCATCACCCCCTTGCTGGTTCAGCAACTACTTGATGAACGAATTCATCAGCTATCACATCTAGGAAAATCTGAGCCCTATTATTATTACTAGCACTTGTTCTCCAGTCTATATCTGGAAAGTTGAAATCTCCATGATTACGCAGTTTCCATGAGTATTTACTTAATTAAAAACATTAAAGAGTTCTCTATCCATATCCAAATTGGATCCTGGTGGTCTATAACACACCCCAAGCACTATCCCAGGGAAGGATCTGATAGTTTTCTTCCCCAATGTGATTTTTGCCCAAACAGACTCTGTCTTCTCCATTCCGTCACTTTTTATTTCTTTACAATCTACTGCGACTCCACCACCTTTACCCTTATTTCTGTCTTTCCTAAACAGCACATACCCTTCAATACCTGTACTCCAGTCATGCCTAGTATTCCACCATGTTTCTGTTATTCCTATAATATCTGGTTTCACTTCCTGGACCAATAGCTTTAGTTCCTCCATTTTGTTACCTAGGCTCCTCACATTGGTGTACAAACATCTTAATTTTTGCTGTTTGGCCTCATTCACATTCTTTACCCAATTTGGCACGGACGTTATACCTCCAATATGACCTATTAGACTAGTATCCACCCCACCCTTCCTCATGTTCATTCTCCTACCCCCAGCTATATCCTTTCTTACTTCGTTTTCTTCCCTCTCAGTGTTAAAATCTGGCGTAGAGATTACCTGGGTATCTCCCAACTGTCTCCCCCAAATTCCTAGTTAAAGCTCTCTTAATCAATTGAGCCAGCCTCCATACTAGAAGTCTATTTCCCTCCCTACTTAGGTGAAGTCCATCCCTAGAGAACAGTCCTCTGTCCATAAATGCCTCCCAGTGACCATACATCCCAAAGCCCTCCTTATAGCACCACTGCCTAAGCCATCTATTGATCATCATAATCCTATCACATCTTAGTTGCCCTTCTCTAGGAACAGGCAGAATCCCACTAAAAATCACCTGAGCCTCAATTTCCTTGAGCATCCTCCCCAGCCTAGCATAGTCTCCCTTAATTCGTTCCAGTGAGAATCTAGCCGTATCATTTGTTCCTACATGAAGGATGATCAATGGATTCCATCCTGCTCCCTTAATAATCCTCTTCAACCTCAGTTCCACATCTCGTATCTTAGCACCTGGCAGACAGCACACCCTTCTATTCTCTGGATCAGCTCTGGTTACAGGCCTATCTATTCTTCTCAATAAGGAGTCCCCAATCACATAGACCTGCCTTTTCCTAGTGACAGTGAATTCTCTAGTCTATCTCTAGCTTCCTCTGGCTGCAAGTCCTTGCCATTCCTATTTTCCCTTGTAATCCTCTTTAACCCATCCTGTATCCTCCTAATGCTCATTATTGGTGTTGTCTCCATTAAGTCTTCCCCTTTATCTATGGGACTAGCCACTCTTCTCTTCTTCCTCACCCTTCCATCTTCATTATCTACCTGCTGTACCCCTTCTTCATTCTCCAGCTCCACATACCTGTTCTTGATCTCTATTTTTCCTTCACTGACCCATCTTTTCCTCTGCCTAGTTCTCTGAGTCACATGCTTCCACTGTCCATTTTCTTCGCCGAGCAGTCCCCCCTCTGAGGCCCTTGATCCTGCTTCCATCTGCATATCTAAGCTTTCCCCTTCAGCCACGTCATGCCTTTGCCCCATCATCTGCTCAAACCCCCTTCTAAACTCGACCAGAGTTTCCACCTGCATCTCCAGTCCTCCGATCTTTTCTTCCATCAGCTCTATCAGGTGGCACTTCATGCAAACAAAACTCCTTTCAGGTACCCCCTCCAGAATCATGTACATACCGCAGCTACCACATCCAATCATCCTCCTTGTGTTCTCTACTACTTGGGCCATGGCCACTAATGCCTCTGTGTTTTATCTACTCTCTCACCAAAATCCTATTAGTCCGCTGAACACAAAAACAAACCAAAACAACCCCTCCACAGCAAAAACAAACTCCAAACAAGTTCCAATAGCCAAACTCCCCTTACAAATTCCCACTCAAACTCCCCTGTTTACAGCTCTGTTTGCTTGGCTCCTGTGCCGCTGCAGCTATGTAGTCTTCCTATCCCTAAGTAGCAGCCAAAGCAGCTGACTAGGAAGCAGACCTAGAAGTTCTCTGGCCACTGCCCATGACAACTTTCTGCACTTTGTCAATTATGATTAGGATCAGTCAGTAGAGTACACAGCCATATCGTAGGCTAGGTCAGAGGTTTTCAAACTCTGGGTAGCGGTTTGTGAGGGCAAGCCGCTAGCTGGCTGTGAGAAGTATAGGCAATTGCAGCTCCCACTGGCCACGAACGGTGATCCGCTGACAATGGGATCGGCAATCACCGTACCTGCAGAAACGCAAGTAAGCAAAGCATCTCACAGTGGCTTGTCCTTGCAATCTGCAACTCCAGAGTTTGAAAATCCCTGGGATAGGCTACCCCCGTGTGAATTTGCATGAATAATGACTACATAAGAACCAAAGGATGACACCAAAGGTCCATCTAGCCCAACATCCTGTCTTCTGACAGTGGTCAGTGCCAGCTGTCCAGGAAGGAATGCACAGAAAAGGTAATCATCAAGTGATCCATCCCCTGTTACCTACTCCTAGCTTCTGATAAACAGATACTAGGGATACCATTCCTGCCCATCCTGGCTTATAGCCATTGATCGACCTAACCTCCATGAATTTACCTAGCTCTTTTTCGAATCCTGTTAAACTCCTGGTCTTCACAATATCAAGTTGTGATTGATTATATCAACTGAGTGAAGAAATTTGGGATTAAAAGCCACTGTTTAATGCTTTTCATGAAAGAGAAAAATCAACCAATATCTGTTCTCAATTACACCTGTGGAAATAGATTTAGGCTGAGGTGAGAATGAAATAAGTGCAGAATTTTATGAAGAGTATTTGACAACAATGGAACACAACAAATACATGGTACGTGGTACAATCTTCACAACTCTGTCTTCACTGCACAATTAACTCAAGTCATAACTCTCAAGTATTGCCCCTAACTCAGCTCTCATACACATATGAACTCAAAGGAAGTGGTGCTTTTAACTCAAAATGGCAAATCTGTTCAGGCTCATCAGCTGCCAATGTAACCACTTTGCAGTGAGGACACAGGCTAGTAATGACACTCGAGTGCTGCACTGACTACCCACAATCTTCCCCCTTCCCTCCCCATGTCCCTGGAAAGGACAAATTCTCCCATAATTCATTGGCAAAGGATCTGTTGAGTGGTTCAGCTTATTGATGTGCATAATACTAGGAGATGTGCCCGCAGATGTTTAAGCACCACATCCCAATGAGTGCAGCACCAATATAGACACAGCAGCTCAAAAGTTTGAGTTCCCAGTGATCTCAGTCAAGTGAATTAACTCAAGAAATTTGATCATAGTTGACTCAAGTTAACTCTGTGGTGAAGAAATACCCAGAGTGTTTGCGTAACACCTAGCATAACTAGAGGCTCTGCTCCCGGAGAGGCTTCACTGAGGGCTGTGCAGTATAAAAGTTACACAGTTACATGTGCTGTAGGGTATAACCACTAGGATTTTTAGCAGTTACACAAATTACCTTTTAAAATTATTTTTTACATTCCGGTAGTGAAATGGATATAGTTTATATTTCATACCACTGCACATTTTAGGACAGCATGCAAAGAATTTCCTTGTCACGCATAGGATCACAATGAAAAGACATGGCATTTTAGGCAGTATGAAAAATTTATAGATGCACCCTCCAAATCAGTCAAAAACTAACTGTTTTTTTTTAAAAAAAGTGTTAGAATGTTGATAATCGAATGGCTCAGGATGGCCAGCCATCTTTCTGACAAAGGAAAGATAAGACTCAGCGCCCACCAAGCATTTTTGAGTATGCCGGTGACACTGCTTAAAGAAAAATATTAGGCACTTCCACCACCTAAAAGAGTTATGTAGTATTCCCAGCCCACCTGTCCAGACTCAATTCATATGTGGAATGTGCTATAACTGGATTGATGGGTCAGATCTCCCTACTTTCCTAAATAAAGATTCTGAGGTAAAGTTATAGTTCTGAGTCAAGAAACTTAAAGTGGTGCTCAATAGATGATTCACTTAAGCATTCACAAAAAAAAAACCCACCCTTTTAAATATGTATGACACTGAATGTTACTAACTGGTAGCCACTGACTGGGGATGAAACTCATCCCCACCAAATAGGGCCTACTACAGAAAAAGCCTTCAACGCTCTTGTAGACCCGCTTTTCAGGCTGAAGGAGCTGTTTAATCTTAACAAATAGCATAGCTGTTCACTGGCCAAGCAAATAGGGCGCTAGCCTGGGATTCAGGACCAGGCACTCAGAACCCCATCTGTAAAATCAGGATACCACCACTTCCATGAGTGCTGTGAGAATGAATACATCAAAGATGTGTAATGGGGGCTATATAAGGATCTCAGAGAGCTACATCACCTACTAGAAGGCCTTGTTATACAGCTCACTTTGTTATATCATGGATCCCGATTATCATGGTACAATATCAGGGACAGTGTAAAAATATCTGAAGGGGGGTCCCATGTAATTTAGTTTTATTTTTAACTTGTTTTAATTCATAACATCACAAACTCCAGCTGTTCACCATATTTTACCTCCTTGTAAAGAACATGTAAATGGAACTTGCCTAAACTAAACACTAGCCATGTGGCAGTCTAGACTTGAATGAATCTGATGTGTTTATGAACAGCACTTTCTTATAAATGCTACACAGTTGAAAATTTCACCTCTCCAGATCCTAACCATATTTAACACTTAATCTTTCTTTCAGCAAAAAAAATGCTTTAGTTTTGAATGCAGTACAATTAAAACAATTATAGGAATGTTTCTGAGCAACTGTTCTAGTTTTGAAGAAGAATAAACTAACAGCCTTTCAGAAAGCTCATGTACCGTGAGTAATATAATCAAAACAAAGCCATCTTCAGAAAAGGATATCATGCAGTTTTAAATGAAACTTTTCAATTCATAAGGAACATTATTAATAATAAAAATAGCACATGCTCCAATACTTAAAAACATCACAGAAAAGCAGCAAAAGCAAGAAACAGGAAGGAAATATAGATTCTGGAGTCATGCATGTTAATATTCCTTATGAGTGAAATTATAGTTAAACCAAGCAAGTTTACATAATGCCCTTTGCACCACTGAGATCTGAACACTATTTGACCTCATGCAACAAATGATAAGGACATGCTTAATTTTAACTGTGATTAATACCACAGACTTGAACGGGGTACTGAAATTTACAAATATACAATGTAAAAATACACCATGCCTGCAGCATTTCAAATTGGCAGTGTGGCACAGAGCCCAGGGTTCAGCGGGGGAGTCCCCAGCTGATCTGGGCTCCATGTGGTGCTGCTGCTTTGAAATGCCGCGAGGAGCCTAACGCTGGGCTCCCCACAGCGTTTCAAAGAGGCAGTGCCGCATGGAGCCCTCCCCTTCCCCGCCTTGCTGCATCTTTCTGATGGAGGCAACAAGGCAGGGGAGAGGGAAGAGACTAGTCCACTAGCCTGTCGACTATCCAATGAGCATTTGCTTATCAGGTAGCAAACTAGTCCTTCACATCCCTAGGATACAGGACTACCCAACTCTTCAGGCTACTTTGTACTTTGTTGTTTTAAACCAGGGCCCTGGACCTCAGTAAGAATTACTGAAGTCTAACATGTAATATGTTTTTAAGTAGAACTCCTTTTTAATTCTATGGCAACTTAAAAAAAACATAAAAAGAAAAAAGGTGGAACAGTAGAACCTATTGTTTTACATAGCTGTTTAGGTGTAAAATGTTTGTGGTTACAAATAAAAAAAACAAACACTAAAGAGATTGACTTGACATCCAATATTTTACATCAGATTTCTGCAAATGAAAGCCACATTCTTCTATTTATGTGCCATCTACATATCTTATTATAGTATTTCACCAAAGAATGGTATTTAGAAATAAAATTAATTGGTTTTCTTTGGACTTCTCAACAGACAGAAAAGTTTCGGGCTTTATTCAGAAATAAGTTTAATATTTAAAAATTATTTCTTACGTAACTGGTGGAAGCCAGATGCGACCTCTTCTAAGAAAATATGGCCTCCGTGTGTACCTTTTCTAAAAGCAATAGGAATCAAAGATTTTCCACAAACTCTAACTATATAAACAGCTGTCAATTTTCCTAACGCTGCTAATTGAGAAGTACAAGGCACCATGCATGGGTAATTTCCATTTCACATTCTCTAAAAATAATTGATTACCCTCATTTTACAGTGACTTTAGAACAAGGTTTTTTTTTCCTTTAAATATTGCTGAATCCTATGCAAAACCCCATAATTTTTAGCTTTTTTCCATTTTCAAAATCTAACTTATCCAGATGCAAATGATTTACGCTACTGATGTATTGCAATACCTCCATCTACATGGAAACTTGTAACTAATAAATTAACATTTGGTATACAGATGGGCTTACATGAGACGCATATATTGAAAAGAAAACCTCTGCAAAGGTGGTGAACTAAAATACTACAGGAATATAGGGTAATGCAGCTGACATATAGCAGACCATAAACCCATTTCCCCAGGATTTATGTTTTGACCATAAAAACTTCATTCCTGGGTCACAAGTCTCATATATAAGACATTTTTGTTTACTTTCATTAACTTCCAGCATAATACAGAAGCAAACATCTAAATAGTTTGGTCCAGTTTTAGCATACACAACTACATTTGCCTACAATTCGGTGCACCTAATCTATGAATGCAAAGAATCAATATGTTTGCACAAAGCCATGAGATGGCCATCCCTTCATTTACACTAGTTTTACCCCCATGTAATTTCACTGACTTCTGGGAAATTACCTCTAATTTACATGCCTGAAAATGCAAGGAGAGTTGCATGACCAATTTTAGAGGTCATAAACGAGGTGTACACAAATGTATGTGCATCTAATTTGAAAGTCTGATCCTATATTTACAACATATATTTCAATGCTACTGGTTAAGATTTCCTTTGCATCCAGAAATCTCAGAAACTGCTTTGATTAAAAAAAAAATTGGTAAGCAATGATATAGTTACATACTAAAAAAGTGATGAAGCTATTAAAAAGAAAGATCTGCGCTGGTTAGGCCTCAATTGGAGTATTGTGTTCAGTTCTGGGCACTGCATTTCAAGAAATATGTGGAGAAATTGGAGAGGGTCCAGAAAAGAGCACCGAGAATGATTAAAGTTCTAGAGAACATGACTATGAGGGAAGGCTGAAGGAATTGGGTTTGTTTAGTTTAGGTGTCATAAGGAGGAGGGAGAAAACTTGTTCATATTGGCCTCTGGGGATAGAACAAGAACCAATGGGCTTAAACTGCAGCAAGGGAGGTTTAGGTTGGACATTAAAAAAAAGTTCTTAACTGTCAGGGTAGTCAAACACTGGAATAAATTGCCCAGGGAGATTGTGTAATCTCCAT
Organism: Pelodiscus sinensis; assembly: GCF_052426305.1. Lineage (NCBI taxonomy): Eukaryota > Metazoa > Chordata > Testudines > Trionychidae > Pelodiscus > Pelodiscus sinensis. The sequence goes on along the minus strand of NC_143055.1, from coordinate 22,477,876 downwards.
CTGTGGAGATATTTAAGAATAGGTTAGATAAATGTCTATCAGGGATGGTCTAGACAGTACGTGGTCCTGCCATGAGGGCAGGGGACTGGACTCGATGACCTCTCGAGGTCCCTTCCAGTCCTAGTACTCTATGATTCTATACTACCGAAACAGCCCTATTAGAGTCAACAAAATCAATCACAAGAGTAATAATAGTGAACACTAATCACAGTACTTAGCCTTTTATATACAACCTTTCCCATCAAAACATCTTTTAAAAAGTGGATAACCAATAATATGAAAGAGGAAATGAGGCATGGAAAGGAGTAGGCTCAAATTTTCCAAAGTATCCACTAATTTGGAGTACCTCCATTTATTAATTTTTCATTGGCAGATGTGCTCAGCACCTACAATACTCTCTCATAATTTCACCTGGAGTCTCACATCCTTCCTGCTACAAAGACCTTTTACATCAGCACTTGAAAGGGAATCCTCTGAACTGTCATTCATGTTAAAATTCGACACTTGCCAACAAGGACTTAACAAGACTTTGAACTTTCTCACCCATTACCAAGACAGTTTCCCCAATTATCACCTGTAATACCATTAACTCACAAACATCCCACTCTCCCTACCTTTAATATCAGCAATTCACAGACACTTACCTTCCTTCCTCCCCCTTCCCCCCCCCCCCCCCCCACATCCCCCTTCTGTTCTGCAATGTGATTTGTCTTTTTCATATTTGTTCATTTTTTTTAATTGTATCCTTTGGTATATATGGTTGTGACTACTTTCTTCCACTATTTGATCTGAGAAAGTGGGTCTGGCCCACGAAAGCTCATCATCTAATAAACCATCTTGTTAGTCTTTAAAGTGCTACATTGTCCTGCATTTTGCTTCAACTACCCCAGACTAACACGGCTACATTTCTATCATCATCCTTCCTTTTGTTCAACATGTATGTATCTATTTCTTCTCTCTCAGAACATGGTTCAGCTGAGTGCCTTAGCCTTTCTTAGTGCCTGGTAGGCTATAAAGTAAATAGGTCTTAAATCAAATAGGGGTTTATAGATTGAAGCAAAATAAACTTCCCCTAATTGCAAATAAATTTCCAAATGTTGGTCATAAGAATTAGTGTCTGTATGACACTCTGCTTGGTAAGATGCATCCTCATTTTGCTCTAGCTTCATTTTCCCATACTATCTCATAACACAGCCTCACAAAGAGCACATTACAGCAATTGATGCTTCTTTTACTTTGCAACAACAGCAGCAAGTGCCACATAGCACAGACAGTCACACTCAACTCACTGAGCTCAGACCAGCCAAAAGCATGCACGAGCTCAACTGCCACCTGAATATCTATAGCAGCCAAAAATGGAATAACATCCTCTAAACTGCACAAATTGCTGACTCCTGGCAGATCCTCCCAGCTTTCCCAAATCCTGGTGGTAATAACATTTATAAAGCATCCAATTTTCCCCTTTTTAAAAAACACAACTTTGGCCTCATCTCAATGGAGCCTTAGCCAATTATATTCTATGGATTATTAGGTTATACATTCCACCACATTAGCAAGATAAGATGACATGGAGGCATAGAGCTGGCTGTTGTCAGCAAATGAAAACAACACAGACCACATCTCCTCATTCATCCTTCTAACTCGGGAGACACTGAGCCAGAACTATGCTTCCTCCTTAAAGAAAATGCCCAGATGTATTCTGTTCATCTGCCACAATCAGAACTTCATTCTGCTCTTATTTTAATGTCCTTCTTCGTGTAAGAGATTGCAGGACTCCAACCTGCATCTGAGAGTCCCAGGCAATGTTCAGACCACATCTGTCACGTGGCACTTCATCTAAATGACAGAAGGGGAACGACAAAGGTCTATCTGGCAAAGGGCCCCACTCATGACACTCCTGATTGGAGGAGACATCCAGCCTCACCAATTAGTTGGGAAGCTCAAACACCAAAAAGAAGCACAGAAAGTTGTTCAAGGAACCTTGGCTGGCTGCTGCTATGAACTCTGCCTACTTGTCTGACTCCTGAGCACTGCCTTCCTGCTTGACCTCCTTATAGACCCCATGTGTTCCTGGTTCCTGTCTCCCTGCAGTTCCCTGTTCCTATATCCTATCCCTGATGCTGACTTCTGACTCTGTCTTAAGAGTACGGCTACAATGGGGGGAGGGAAGGGTTTTGGAAGAGGTATGCCCTGACCATCCACATCCTGACCCCTATGCTTAGTTACTTTGTCTCACTTTGGATTTAGTTACAAACCTGGGATAAGTACAACTAATCCTCTACAACGTACAACTAATCCTCTACAAAATCCTTTACTTCTTGTACAAAGAGATCATGGGTATGTTCAGAGCCAAATCCAAAGGGTGGCTCTATGGACTGTGGAATTCCTTGCAAGGAATAAAGTTTGAGCACCTCTTCCCCTCCCTGTCAGCCGAAATGGTCAGGGCAGCGTGTGCGTGTGTGTTACACCCAAATCTTCAACTACTGAGACGCAAAGTCTTGTTGCAGTGGGCAGCCTAAGAGGCTGGAGGGCGCCCCGAAAAATAGTTTAATGTCTGTGACTTTACTGCTAGGACCGGGGTCCCATCGCAGAGGGCAGCCAACAGGCTCTCAGACGCCCCGAGTTTATAGGAAGAGCTTATTACACCTCAGATTTTAGCTGCTAGGATACAGAAATCCCTTCGCAGCGGGCAGCCTGGGGAGGCTGAGAGGTGCCCCAATGGATCTGTCCCCTGGAAGCGACACGATCCAAAATGCCCAAGCTCTTCCTATACCTGTCCGTTTGACTGGCTGAAGTTCTTTTGTTTGTGTTCGGTTCGGGTACAGCAGCATGGGTTCAAGTCAGATGCTTGACACTCACTGGCTTATTATAGGAGAAAGAAAGAGAAAATAAAATAAAATAAACTTGGTTATATATAAGTGAATGAGGGCACCCCACTTATTCCCAAAGTTTATAGCTAAATCACCTTACCAAAGGCAGTTTACAATCGAAATGAAACTGTTTGCCTTAAGAAAACTATAATAAAGTAACTAAATTTATAACAGAGTAACAATTAAAGTGTACACATAAAGAAACACATTGCAGGTACAATTCTCACCCCTGCATTCCAGACTTGGCGTGGCCAGCATCTTTCTCTCAATCCCTCAGGAAGAAGTAGGGCGAGGTTGGGCGTCCCATGGACCTCGGGAGACAATAAATACCTGCCAGCAGGTGTAGGTGATTGGAGCTCAAATGGGGTGGGCAACTAAACCCCTCTTTATACCCCTTGGGTCACATGGGTTCCTTCCTAGTCTCAAGTGGCCAATTAGGAAAAATGGCTTTGAACGCCAAGTTTCCCACAAAGGGTGCAAAGCATAATTCACACCTGGAAAGATGCAGACAATGGGCACCTCTTGTATGTGATGGGCGAAGATTCCTCTCCTGAGACAGTGCAGGAGTGTCAATTACTGATACTAGCCATCACGGGGACGGGAAGCCTCCCAGTCGTCAGCTAGCCCATTTACTGTCTGGTTTCTGTTTATGGTGGAGTCAGGGACAGGCACCACACCTGCATTTCCAGGGCATCAAAGGCTGACTGCCTTTCTCTTGCTCTCTGGGGGGGAGGGGGGAAACAAGATGGGGTTCGTGTCTGGCTACACTCCCCCACCCCAGGGGGCCCCCTCCATCTGTTTTCTGTGCACTCTCATGGATGGTTCTGACACTCATTCTTAGCCACCTTTTATATGAAAATTCACAAAGGAGCCAGCTACTCACACAATGGAAGCTAGCTACATGCCAAACAGAGCGCTGATCAACAGCTGTGAAGGGGGTATTGCAAAGGTAATTTGGGGCACAATTCAGTCACATGAGGATGCTGGCTTTACCATTTTTGGTACAGTTAAAACTGGAGGCTGGAGACCAATGTTATTCTGACCGCTCTATAAAGTTCCTTGATAACAAGAGAATCCATGGTAACAATGCAGCAAAACAAACACTGATACATTAAGTTTTGTGTTTATCTTGAATGATATATGTTTCTTTCCTTGAAAGATTCTCATAACGTGCGTGTGTATAAATGAGAGAACATGCAAGGCTGCCAGGGTTATACAGAATTACATATTATATTGCCTTCCAAATACTATTATAGTACAATAGTCTCAAATCTTAGCACTGACTTTTACAGAAAGCTACAGTTGGATGGGATATGGCTCATATTCCTTAAATTAAAGAACATATGGGTTTATGAAAATCAAGCTTTTCATCATGCAGGATGGGGAGCCTAATGAATGCAGTTAAAATTTTAATTTCATGATATAATTTTCATGTTGTGATCTGATAAAGGAAAATAATTGGGTTCTTGGAAGCAGAGAGTCTAATAATCCTCAAAGGCTAGTAATCAATAGCCAACATGCACAATAAGACATGTTAACAGAAGATAAACTTAAAAAAAAAAAATCACAGAGGATTTTCTCTGTTAGAGTTCAGAGATTTACACAGTCCCATTTCAGAGTTATATACATGCTGATTTACCAGGCCTGATCTTGCTACCATTAAAGTAAATGGAAAGACTTCTATCAGGGCAGGACGAGGTCCCACATAAGGAGAATTACTGTTCTTCTAAGGCCTGGTTTACACTTACTGCTGCAAGGATTGATCTCCCAAGAATCAATTTAGTGGGTCTAGTACAGACCCACTAAATCTACCACTGATTGCACTCCCATTGACATTGGTAGTCCACAGGAGCAAGAGGAGTCAACGGGAGAGTATTTTCCATTGATCCACTGCAATGCGGATGCTATGATAAGGCGAACTAAGATACTTCAACTATAGCTAGGCTATTCACATAGTTGCAGCTGCATACCTGAGTTTGACATTGTCCTCTAGAGTAGGCCTGGCCTAAGGCCATGTCTACAACACTTACAAGCTTATAGCAATATAGCTGTATTATACAGCTGTGCTGCTGTGAAAGCATTTGTGTAGCTGCATTATGCCGATGGGAGAGAGCACTCAGGTTTTCATAATAAAACCAGGTCAAAGAGCAGTTATGCTTATGATGATAGGAGACTATCTCCCGCCAATATAGTGTGGTGCACACAACTACTTATGTTAACAAAATGTCTGTCATTATAGGTGTGTTTTTTCACACACAAGGGGCAACAGTTCTGATGACACAAGGATTAGGTATGGTCTAAGGTATGTTTCATTCTTATTACATTTAAACCCAAAGCAAAAGCATAGGTACTAAATGTTATAATGTTGCCACAGCATTATTAGCCGCTTTAAAATACACAGGAAAACATACGGTGAGTAAGTGCTCACAATGAACAGAGTTTTTACATTCATATGTGTGTGTCTGTTGCTTTTAGCATTCATTTAGAAGTTTGAAAATAGTATTTTTACTACCAGTTTGATTCTTTTCCATTTGGTAAACAGACTGCCCCAATTATCTGCTTGTTTGGATTATACAGTAGCCCTCTCATTCATATCTGCAGTTCTGATTAGGTTATAAAGAACTACTGTTCACAACAGAGATGGGCAATTAATTTTTGGTGGGGGGCCACTTCAAGATTTTGGAAAGTGATGAAGGACTGCACTTTTCTGTGGAGACGGTGCAGGGTCTAGGATGGACGTTGGGTGCAGAAGGGCGCACGGGGTAAAGGACTGGGGTGCAGGAGACAGTGTGAGTTCTGAGAAGGAGTTTGGATGAAGTAGGTGGTTGTGACCTGGGTCAGAGGATTGGGGTGTAAGGTCAGGGAGGGAGTATGGGAGCAGGAGAGTATTCTGACCTGGAGGAAGGGCCACGAAGGGGTACAGGGTTTGGGAGGGACCTGTGACAGCGAGGTACAGCAGGTTTGGATGGTGACCTGGGGGAGGGAGTTGGAGTGCAGGAGGGGCAGAGGTACCAGAGGCAGGCTTTGGCTAGGAGACGCTCACCTACGCATCTCCCAGCCAGCATCCCTGCAACACCCCCAAGGCAGGCTGGGCTCGCTGCCTGTTGCAGCTCCAGATGCTTAAAACTGCAGGCTGCTCTCTTTACCGATATTGTGGGAAAAGGGGTTTCTGTGCAAAAAGAAAACATCCACACTGCTTATTTTTGCACAAAAACCCTAGCGAAAAAACCGATCAGCAGAAAATATGCAAATGAGATCATGACTCATTCATACGAGTCCCTCATTAATATATTTTTTGCTGAGAAACTCATAGTGTAGACGTAGCCTGTGTGTGTCCATCTGTGAGTCCATTTGTTCAGGAACTCGAGGGTTGTGCCCACAAAAGCTCATGATACCATCTACATGTTTTGTTAGTCTATTTGTTGTTTAAGTTTTTCCTCCTAAATAGTAAGAGCTAGGACCACCAAATTTGGTACGCAGCTTCCTCTTATCATAATTTAAAGCAAGGTCAGGGTCTGGTTGTGCCAGGGCAATGGGATGTGACTGGAATTAGACTGTTTCTCATAAAATGGAAGGGGAGGGGTCTGTCAGATGAGATAGTTATACTGCTGAATGAGCACAAGGGGCAGCAAGGGGCCAGAGATGGGACAGCTATAACTACTCCATTGGGTAGAGAAAGGGACAGCTATCCACTATATATTTCAGTGAGTATGAGTGTGTGTCTGTCAGTCTGTGTGTCTGTCCTCCAACTGAGCAACTCCGCCCCCAACTGTGCAACTGCAGCAGCCATGGACAGGCCTTCTCACATGGCCCCAAACTGCTGTGGCGAGAGAGGGCTGGGGTTGTCTTATACCCCCTCATTTCCAGCCCCATCCCAGACCAATGATTTAAATGAAGAAAAATAAAACTTGTTTGAGTGAAGAACCCACACAACACCGGGTAAATCTTCCAGTCACGTTATAACGTGAGCAGAGAAAGGAAGTAGGTCTCTGATTTTGTAAGTCAGAAGGCACCCTTGCCTGCAGGCACAACAACAGAGCTCCTGTAAGAAGAGAGGGGCATCAAGATGCTTTTTCTCATTGCCACTCAAACAGGTGCAGCTCATCCCTCACCAGCATTTCAGGCAAGTATACAAGATTATAAAAGGAAACCATTACTGTCCTGGTCCTGGCACAGTCAGTCATCGGATGACCACCAGGCAGCAAGAGATAATGAATCTGCTGGCAATCCATAGTCTCCTCAAACTGAAGCAAACACAACCCCCATAACAAAGCCCTCAAGGGAGCATCAGTGTCATACATCCGGGTGAAACGTGCTCAAATCATGGCTTCCTGTGTCTTCTTCAGTACGCACCTCAGAAACTGGTCTTCTCCCTCAAGGTCTGATGTATCTGCACCACATTCCTCACATCGAGATTATCACAAAGATCCATGAAGGTCCATGCCAGGGTGTGTACAGTGTGATAGATATACACTGTGCAGCAGCGTGAGTGTACTGCTGGCAGAACTGCTACATCCCACCACTGTCTCAGGGACTCATACAAGGCCTTCTTTCCCAACAATACTCCCAGAACATACTAACTGCTTGACTGACATTAAAGCCTCAGTAGGATACACGGGCAGAGAGAGGGAGACACATGCTAACAAATGTAACGGTCATAAAAATGAGTGGGAGACATGGAAGCCCTGAACAAATATATTCAACACTGGGTTTCACAGTGTCAAAATGAAGTGATCGGGGGTGGCCTTCAGACAGCAGTGCTGCCTAATAATGGAGTGAGAGCACCTCCACATATTGCTATGCCAACTGTCTGCAGGAAACCCTAGTTCACTGGCTGATTTGGGGTGTGGCTTAGGGATGTAAAATTACAATTAAAAAGTTCACCAAGTACATATTAAGCTTCATCGGTTAATCAGGCCCAGCAGGCTGCTCCAGCCTGACCAGGCACACCCCAGGCTGCTCCGGCCGGGCTGTGCTGTGCTGAGCACAATGCCACAGGCAGGGGCTGCTCAGACTGGGTCAGGCACAGGTTAATTGGTTATCCAGGTAAGTGTGCCACTAACTCAATGCTTACTGAGTAACCAGTTACTCCTTACATACCTAATGTGGCTCTCCATGATTTCTGTCTAAATCCCAGTCTACAGTACAGCATAATGCTCTCAGGATCACAGTCAAGCCTCTCCAGAGAGGAGACATGTTCCTTTTGCTAGAGTCCAGGATGGATACAAAATTTTGTATCTGCATCTGATTCCACAAAAATGAGCCATGGATATCTGCATCCATGGATGTGGATTCCTGAGGATATAAAGTGGATATCCAGGGATTTGCAGGGCTCTACCCATCATAGAGTGAGGGTATAGATAGTAAAAAAAAAAAAAACACAAAAAAATATGAACAGCTTCACCAATATGTTTCTCCACCTGGAGGAGTCAGCCCTGACCAATCACCGTCAGGGAAAAGCTGCATCCTTGAAAGACAAAAATAGCTTCCCCACGACTGAAGCCATAGCTGAGAAACCTCTCCTTTCCCACTCCTTCAGCAAGTCTTCCTGGAGATCATAATCTGAATGTCCCTTAGAAAAACAGGCCAGTGTTGTTTTTTTGTGTGAGAGTCAAAAAGTTGCACCTTTCTATGAGCAACCCAGAGAGCCAAGGCTGAGCAGTGTCACAGAAGCTAGAAGAAAGAAGAATGATTATCCTTCTGTCTTGCTTCCTACTTCCTTGAACAATGGAATTGGGAAGAAAGGAGAAAATGAACTAAAGCTAGGGAAATACATGGTTTTAAAACATGCTAACCTGCCACTAAAAGAAAGACTAACCTAGGGTTGAACCACGACCAGCAAAGTAATTTTAAAACACAACCTGTTGTCCTAGTCTAGACGGTGCCAAAGGAATGCAGGAGAGGACAAGGCTAGGGCCTGATGCAGCAAAGCAAGTAGTCCCATGGACTTCTGAAAAGCTGAGGAGTCATGTGAGCAAACAAACTCTTCAACTGATGGAATTGTTTTTCCTTTCCATAAAGGTATTTGTGTTTTGTTTGATTGGATGTATTTATTTAGTTGGTTTGTTTATGGGATTGTTCTGGTTTTTGCTTTTATTTATTTTTCAAAAGGAAAATGTTGTACCTTCCCAGCTGTTTTTTCCCCCGTTTTAGATAAGACCATGATTGTCAAATATATTTTTTCAACAAAGAACTTGGAAACGTGGTTGTTTTGTATAAGCCAATGAGGTCCAACCCAAAATTATTCACACTGGCTATGTCAAGAAGTTCCCCCAAGGTATTTAAGGCTGGCTTTATATTGTGCTTACAATAAAAACAAAATCACACCCTGGGCTTCCATGTCTGAATGAGTTGTTAGGGTTTTCCCTGAAGGGCCTGCTGTCACCTAGCATTCCCTGAACCAAAGAGAATCTCATTGCTTTTTTAATGCTCTTCATCATTCTAAGCATATGGTGTGGGTGGGAGTCTCCAAGTAGAACAGCTCTACACATCTGAGAAGGCTAGATCCTGAAGATATTTGGTTTGTTTTTTTAAATGAACATTTTTTTTTCCATTTTGAAGAGATCTTGTTTAGTAATGTGATATTTAAGTAAAAAGAAGAGGGAAGATCTGATTAGACTTGTAGTTCCACCTTTTTGTCTCCTATCTCTCAGAGCTGACCAGAAAACTACCTGACTACATGTACCTTACCATAAACTAAAACAGCTTCAGGGTTTCCTCTAATTTACACCCAGCTAACACAGTCCTTACCTGAGCTGCTGGATCACGGAAAAAATAAGTCACATTTCTATACCACAGAAGCCCAGACAGACTTTGAAACCTCATTAAAGCAAATCATTGTTCACTAGAAAATTAACCTCAGAGGTTTTACGGAAGAGGGCAAGTATTTTTGCAAAAATATTTAGTGTTTTTTGTGACCATCTCTTCTTAAACACTTCTCATCAACATCTGTTTATTATGCCTTTTCAAATTTATTTGCTGGCATGTGACGCAAATAGCTTCTGCTGAGACTTGCCTAGTTTAATAAATAAGTTCAAATCCTCCTCTCTCAACCAATAGCATAACCAGCAAGCCGTTCAGGGCAGTATTTTTTTTAAAACCAGCAAGAAGGTCAATACCTTAAATGTATTTTAGGAAACAGGGGCCGGTCTCAGCCAAATAGCTTGTCTGACAATAGAGTCTGCAATAAACATCATCATGCCTTCACATACTATGCAGTGCTATAGGAAGATGAAATTAGATATTGCAGCTTTGTATGACATAATTGACTCCCATTCTCTCATCTTATAAGAAAATGCCTTTTAGCTAAGACTCTGCCTAGATTCCCTAGAAGGAAGAAGAGAGGTAAGGGACACTCTCTCAATTATGCTGATCCTAGAAGATGAACACAAGGGCTGTGTCTACACTGGGCCACTTATTCCGGAAAATCAGCCGCTTTTCCGGAATAAGCTGCGAGCTGTCTACACTGGCCCTTGAATTTCCGGAAAAGCAACGATGCTTTACTGTACAAAATCAGCCGCTATTCTGGAAAAACTATTCTGCTCCCGCTCGGGCATAAGTCCTTATTCCGGAACACTGTTCCGGAAAAGGGCCAGCATAGACAGCCCAGTAGTCTTTTCCGGAAAAAAGCCCCAATCGCGAAAATGACGCTCGGGGCTCTTTTCCAGAAAAGCGCGTCTACATTGGCCATGGACGCTTTTCCAGAAAAAGGCCTTTTCCGGAAATACTTATAACGAAAACTATTCTGGTTTAAGCATTTCCGGAAATTCATGCCAGTGTAGACACAGCCAAGAAGTATGCACTGAATGCAGGAAGCAAGAGGAAGCTAGCAACAGAATTTGAAATAAAAGGAATGATATGGTTTGAATAGTAGAGGCCGTGGTCCCCAACCCGGTGCCCGCGGGCGCCATGGTGCCCGCTGGGCCCTTTACGTGCGCCCGCGGAACAATCTGGGCTGGCCCTGCCCCCGGGCCTGTGGCAGGTGCCAGCCTCGGGCGCATGGCCGGCCCTGGCCCCAGGTGCGCCGCGCGTGCCCTTGCCGGCCCTGGCGCTGGCCCCGCCCTCGGGTGCGCCGCGCGTGCCCTTGCCGGCCCTGGCGCTGGCCCCGCCCCCGGGTGCGCCGCGCGTGCCCTTGCCGGCCCTGGCGCTGGCCCCGCCCCCGGGTGCGCCGCGCGTGCCCTTGCCGGCCCTGGCGCTGGCCCCGCCCCCGGGTGCGCCGCGCGTGCCCTTGCCGGCCCTGGCGCTGGCCCCGCCCCCGGGTGCGCCGCGCGTGCCCTTGCCGCTGGCCCCGCCCCCGGGTGCGCCGCGCGTGCCCTTGCCGGCCCTGGCGCTGGCCCCACCCCCGGGTGCGCCGCGCGTGCCCTGGCCCCGGCCCCGCCCCCGGCGGCGCCGCGCGTGCCCTGGCCCCGGCCCCGCCCCCGGCGGCGCCGCGCGTGCCCTGGCCCCGGCCCCGCCCCCGGCGGCGCCGCGCGTGCCCTGGCCCTGGCCCCGGCCCCGCCCCCGGCGGCGCCGCGCGTGCCCTGGCCCCGGCCCCGGCGGCGCCGCGCGTGCCCTTGCCGGCCCTGGCCCCGGCCCCGGCGGCGCCGCGCGTGCCCTTGCCGGCCCTGGCCCCGGCCCCGGCGGCGCCGCGCGTGCCCGCACCGGCCCCGGCTGTGCGGAACCTAGGCAGCCCCTGCCCGGGATCACAGCACATGCCGCTGCCGGCCTCGGGCGTGCGGCGCATGCTTGGCCCCGCCCCCAGTCACGTGGCCTGTGAGTGGCCCCGCCCCCATACGCGCAGCGCGTAAGCGGCCCTGCCCCCAGGCGCCTGGCAGCCCCAAAAGGTTGGGGACCACTGAGTAGAGGGAAAGGGCAGTCTTTGTGGCAGCTTTTTTAATAGATTGTTTCTTTCTCCAAACCCCCACTGTCCAAACTCAAATGGGGGTAAAAAACCTCTTTTATGAGGTCATGCTACAGTGTTAGTACCCTGATGGAGAGACTAGAAACCCGCCTGTCAGTACTGTATAAGTTCTGGTGGATGGGAGAGCTAAACAGGAGGCTAGGACCACAAAAACACACTTTGCTAACTGGTGTCAACCAAAGATTTTTATACTGGGCCTCTTGAGCTTAGGGTTCCTCCTTCCCTTCAGAATGCCAAAGGAAATCCCTGCCAAACTCTCAAAGGTCTTAAAAAAAAACAAGGGAAAAAAAGGAGAAATGAAAATGTAATTAAATTGAAATTAATTCATCAGCCACCCAGGCCCAAAGAGAGAGAAAAATTCAAAAGTGTTAAGAACAAAGAATGTTTGCATAGAGAAGAGGGGAGGGTGCATGTAGAGAGAGAAAGGACATCACCATACTGCCCTGCAACAGTTCAAGGTGAGCTACTAAGTCCATTGTTTCTAATGTACATAACTCCTAGTCAGAGGATCTCACAGCAGGATCATCTTTTCCACACATTCTCATCACAACGTGCTGTCATGTACTCACACAGTTGTCACCAGTGCTGAATGAAGTTTACAACATATACTTCTAGTTCCATGCTCTCAGAACTACATCAGCTGCCCACGGCCACAATGCCATAGATACATTTGCTAAGGCAATAACCAACCCCAACGCAATCCTATAAATTCTAACACGCATTCATAAATTCTAATCTCTTTAAAAAATGCATTAAATAATTTAAGAGCAAGCACATTACAAAAGTTTTAATTTACTTGCACCACTGATATTTGCACCAAGTATTTGAAAATAAACAAAAAAATCACACTGATCCGTTCTTAAGAAAATTACAGATGTAAGCAACTAGTGCATATATTTATCAGGTAGTCGAGTAGTGACTTGAGTAGTCTCTTCCCCCGCCCTTGCTGCCTCTGTCAGAAAGAGGCAGCAAGGGGGGGAAGGAGCCGGTGCTGGGGGGGGGGTGTGTGGAAAGCAGGCTTAAAACCCAGTTCCTCCCAGCACCGTCTCCACAGGGGAAGCAGAGGTGTAGCAGGGAGTGGGGGGCGGGGGCTGGGAGAGGGAAAGACACCAGGTACTGTGGCTGTCTTTTAAATGTACAGTATTAAGAGCCTAGTAGCTCTTAATACATTAAAAAGGCAGAGCTACAGTGAGGTTAGTTCCTGGGGCTGGGAGCTAACCCTGCTGTGGCTCAGGAGTTTCCTCCCTTATCGACTACTCGATGGACATTCCATCGACTACTCGATTCGCTGATTAAATTCAATTTAACATCCCTAAATAAAATAGCACTCTACTTGCAGTTAAGATTGAGCTGTATTGACTGTGGAAGGCAGAAGATGCAATGAAGGCTTTGTGAACGATTCATCAATAAAACTGCATTTTGTAAGTGTCTCATGCAGGTCTGTCATATTGATTTAAAAAGTGTTTCATTTTATTAGACCAGACCAGTAGCACGATGTAAAAGTCAAAATCTGTCAGTGAACTTAGCAGAAATGGGGAAAGCTCACACTTGTTTGTTTTGTTTAATTCAAAACCTACAGTGGTTCCCTTTGTTTTGCTCCCCAGACAAGACAGCATGTGGTCTGTGAGCCACCCAGATATGGTACAAAGCTTTATCACGTCCTATCTGATTGATGACTACAGGAGTAAATTCTATGAAGGCCACGCCTTAATTGCTAGTTTGCAGCTGATCTTGATAAGGATTGCCTAAGCAATTTAACCACATAGGCGAATTGCTAGTAACAATGTAAATTATAGTCTCCCTCTTCACATCTTCCACTCCCCTTTTAGAACAATGACATTACCATGATAAGGAAGCATAACTCAAACACTGGTTAAGATTCTAAGTTGCTTAGCATCTGTAATTCATCTTTTTAAAAATTAAGCCAACTAGGTAATGAGACTTTTATTGGACAAACAAATCATTCCTATCACTCAAGTTTAGAGGTCTTAATTTTATTTGTTAATTTTACAAAAATGTGACCCATTAAGTAGCTTTTAGTTTCTCTTTTTTTCCCCATAAAGATAATATGCAATTATAAATATTCTATTAAATATCACAGTGCTAGTTTTGTTACTGTGGATTTATGAAATAGGCCAAGCTTCTGAATTCTATAGGGCCCATTTCTTAGCAGTGGCTACCAGGTGAGGATATAAATGAACCAGAAGACTGGTCAGCCAGTCAAGCAGAAATACAGCAAGTTCTTGTGTTCTATAAATGTTTAGCTATGATTAGGAAAAGAATAGTGACTTCAGGGATTCACAAACCTGATATGATGACAGGTCCCTAATGAATAATGTATATTCAGTACAGTTCACCACAATTACCTCACATGCACAAATGCTATATTCACCCACTGAGGGGTAAAATACCCAGTCTCTGAGACATCGGGAACAATACATATTAAACTGAAATCACTAGGTGCACTGATTTCTGATGCTTATTACTGATTAATGGGATTTTTTTAAAATTTAGCATTCAGTGTCTTTGGCAAAAGTGCAGAGATTATCTGCATCTGCCCTGGAACAAAAGTGCTATCACCACTCAGTTCTGAAACATGTCCTGGCAAAGATATGCCCAAGGCAACAGGCCATCAGAAAACAGAGATCCCAGAATTGTCTCAGAACTCATAACCAAACAATTGGTGCATTTTTATTTATTGCTTTTTACTTTTTTAAAAGCAAGCAGATTATCTTTTCTAGTTTATGCAGGACTTTTGTTTTTTAAAGTCAGTTTCTATTCATTTGTGTCAGTTATACTAGCAACCACATACTGTCTACTCTCAAGGCACTTGTATTTTTCTTTATAAAAGAAAAGCCAAAAGCAATCCTTTACAGTAATGTTTCCCCCTACTTATCTTGATAGGCACAGCAGTACAATATACAATAGACGGCCTGTCTACACTTAAAATTCTAGCACTGCACCACCTCAGTGTTCAGTGTAGACCAATGTTCCCTCTAACCTTTTTCATGCATGTGCAGAATATATTTTATGGGCAAAAAGGCCTATGCAAATGTACACCACCAACAGAAACACAAAACCTAGTGGTGGGCACTCTGCTAATCAGCCTGACCACACAAGCACACAGCTTACAGAGAACACTGGTGTAGATAATCCTGTCAGTGAAGGCAATCTACCTGCCCAAGAGACAGTAGCTAGGTTAACAGAGGAATGCTTCCATCAACCTAGTGAAGGTTAGGTTGGCTTAACTATACTACTCAGAGGATAGATTTTTCACAGCCCCGAACAACAAAGTTAAACTAACCATTTTCTAGCACAGCCTAGGAAACAATGTTGATAAATTTGCCCCACGGCATAGTATATTCTCCCAGGGCCACTTCCAAAATGAGTGGAGTGTCATTAACTCAGGGAACATCTACACTAGGAGGTAATGTGGACCTAAGGTACACAATTCCAGCTACATGAATAGCACAGTTAGAGTCAACATACCTTAGAATTGAGTTGACACCAGTGTGGGATTGATGGGAGAAACTTTCCTGTCAACTCCCCTTACACTTCTTGTTCTGGTGGAGTACCAGAGTCAATGATCAGTGATCCTAAATTGACTCTAAGGGGATCAATTGCTGCAGCACCAATCTTCTGGTAGGAGTAGATCTGCCCTCACATTGTCTTCAATAGGAATTGAGGGTGTACAGCAGCTTACAGGATCAGACTTTAGTGCATCATGCATACTTTCAAGTCACAGTCTGCCCTTGATAGCACAGCTGCACTTGTTTGAAGATTTGACCCACTCTATCCTTATATCACCTTTTGTTCTGATTATTTCCCAACCTCTTCCTCTAAGCATCCCGAAAGAAACAATACAAATCAAGCCACTTTTACAGGCTCTTATGCCATCCCAATAACCCAACTACAGGTAGAATGTGACCCATTCCCAGGTAGAAAAATAAGTGTTTTCATTATTCTTTTCTTTGATCGTCTTGCTCTGATTTGGTTAATATGCATTTAAGTTTTTACTGTTGCTTTTCCACGAGAGATATAAATGCAAGATCTCAGAGTTTCCTAAAAAAATTTCTAGTACTCTACAAGGCCAGCCTAAGATGCCATACAACTACAGGGACTCTTCCTCAATTCACAAGAGCACATGAATGGACAAAGAACTTAAAATAGGTATATTTCTCCAAGTTATGTTGTTAGATACACAAGGCCACTGTTTCAATGTTCATAGTAGCCTTACAGAGCCCAAGTCCAGCTCTGTTTTTCTATTTGGTGTGAATCGAATATGGGCTTCTTTGAAAAACTTAACACCATTGCCTATAGAAGTACATTAACCTAGATACCTGCCAATTATGTGTTCTCAGTGAATAATCAATAAACACAGTGATGATTAAGTGGAAACACAGAAATATATCCAGAGTAACTGGTTATTCTTGAATCATGTAACTGATCTTTCTAGATAGAAAGGTAGATCTCTCTTTTGAAGAGGCTACCAATAAAAGGATTTTAGAGTGTTTTAAGTACAAAAACATGAATTAAACAGCCCAATCATTTGCCTACTTACCATACACTCAACCTAATGCCCAATGCCCTAAACTTCGTCCTATGGTTTGTTTTGTTTTGTTTTGAATGAAAACAAGGTATCTGAACAGCTTTCTCCTAGAAGGCCACCAGGAGGCATAGGAGATGACTGAAGGATACCCAACAGAGGAGTGATGGGTAAAGTATTCCTAGATTGCTAAGTATTTCAACCAAACTACCAGCTGCCAAACCAGCTGATACCTTTTCCCATCTGCCATGGCTTCATATACCTGACACAGAAAAATTGACCTCACATTTCCCTGGACACTTTTTCAGCATCTCAGAGGTGTTACTGCCATCCAACAGTAGTTGGATAGTACCGCAAGGCTGTGTATGGGAGAGAGGGGTTCTCTATTTGTGAAAAACATCATTAACAATAGAGCACCCCATGTCAGAATAGAATTTTCTCCTAGAGAGAAAAACAAAGAGTACAGGTAATATCAACAGAAATGTATAGAGAGGTGAGGCTGGCATGCCCACAAGTTCACAGCACAATGTTTTTAAAGGGATCTCTCTGCATTCAGGGTCTGCTTCATTATTGTATATTCTGATTCTGCTTGAAACTATCACCCATGGTCCAACCTTGAAAAACTGAAGTCTTTGAAGTATGAGGAATAAACACTGATGAAACAAATGGGAGATGCTGGAAAAGCCAAACATCTTTTTCCATCCCTAACATCTATGGAGAACAAAGCTGATAACTCTGATATGTGGGTATATTCCTCCATATTACCCTCCAGATAGGTGAATCCCTTCCTTTCTCAAGGCCAATAGAGCATATTGGAAGTCTTTGGACTCTCTGCACATTCTCTAATTTTTGTACAATCTTCTTGGCCCCAAACATCTCTCTCTGTTGCCTCATTATTTATTTTCCAACAGGCTAAATCTTTGAGAAATTTCACCTATTCTCCAAATAGAACCCACGAAGTAAAATTTGAGGTTTTTTTTAAAAAAAAATCCCAGTGGAAGAAATCAAAATACGTCGCTGTGAACTGAACATCTTTCTACCAATCACACGGCTGCATTTTAGTTTTAACCTCTCCGTTAAACAGGAAATACAAGGGAGGGGATCATGTATTGGTGGGGATAGGTCTGGAAAGATGGTTTTTTTTCCCCTTCGCCCTGACTGACTCCGGCACTGTCACATGATGCAATCTATCCCCTGGGCTGAAACGGGTTGAAATGACAAATCCGGGATGGACTCCCCCCTCTCCCCTCACACACACACAGTCCCAGATGGGGGGTGGGTCAATGAAACCCACTGCCGTGCAAAGCAGCCGCCGCTCTGAGCTGGGGCAGCCCGTCAGACAGGCTGGGGCCGTGCGCCGCACATCTGAGTCACAAGGATCACAACCAGATGGCAGCCTCTGTGAGGAGCTCGACCCAGATTTGTGCTATTTCAACCCCTACGCAAGGGTTGCATCATGTAACAGCGCCGGAGTCAAGAGAAAAGCGGGGAGGGAAAGCCCAGGGTCCGGGATCTTGCAAGGGGGAACCAGTAACAGATGAACCGCGGCCGCCTGATGCTCTAGCTCCAGCTCAGCGTTTCCCATGTGCTTCCCCCGGCCAACCCAGGGAGAGACTTTTCGTCTCGGCGCTGGGCGCCTTCCAAAACCCTTCCCGCCCGGGCTGCGTACAGGGGCTGCCTGGAGGAGCAGCGCGAGCCGCTTGCTGGTGGCAGAGCCCCGGGGGCTGAGCCCAGCGGCTCCTGGGGCGGCGGCGGGGGAGGGTTGCAAGCAGCGAGCCGGGAGAGGGGCAGAGGACCGGGCGAGCGCTGCAGCCGCAGAGACTCTTCCTACCTCGAGCCGTGTCCTGCCGCAGTTCTCCGCAGCGAGCCGGGCGCCTGCCTAGAGCCTCGGAGCAACAATGGGGAGCGGGCGGGGAGCAGCTCCGCTCCAGGACCGGGGAAGGGGTGGGGGAGAGGAGGAGGAGGCAGCTGCAGCGAGCGAGCCCCACACGCTCGGGGAGTATCATTCACACGTGCCAGAGCCGGCCCAGACGGACGGCTCCGCTGACCAATGAGCCGGCCGCGCGGGGGGGGGAGGCGGAGCCAGGCAGAACAAAGGAGGGAGGGGGGCGCAGCCCCGGTTCTCGGCCCGGGGCAGGTGGTGGGGACCGCGCGCTGCTCCCTGAAAGGGCAAAGCGGCGTCGGGCGCTGCAGCGCCCTATGGACACATCTCCCTGGGACAGGGTGGCCCAGGTAAGCGGCTCGAGCACTTGGGGAGGGGGCTTGCAGGAGGAAAGGGCAGGGCCATTCGTGCGGGGGGGGGGGGCTGTAAGAGGGAACCAGAGCCACCCAGGACACTAAGGAGTTGCAAGAGGGGAGGCGCGGGGGACCACGGAGTGTGTGTGGAGGGGAGGGGGGTTGTCACGAGAGCCCAGCACCAGATTTCAGAAGGGATGAGGGCGAAGGAGGGAGCAGCTCTTGGCGCCCAGGAAGGATCAGGTGAGCTGTAAGACATGAAGGGATTGGGGGTTTTCTTGGGGACAGAGGGGCATAGGACGGAGCAGGCTACTGGCCGCTATGGATTCTGCCTGGGAACAAGCAAGTACTGGGAGGGGGGGGTTTACCCTGAGGGGCAGTAGCCTCCTGGTGGGGAAATGAGGGGTTGAGGTGGGAGCTGCAAGCCTGGTCCTCGTGGAGTCGAAGATGGAGAGAGGGATGTGAAGGGATGCTATCTCCTCCAGGGCTCTGATGCTTATTAAATGACACCTCTACCTGTTTCATTGTGTCCTGAGTCCTATACCAAATCAATACAGGATGTTCATTACCTGGTATTTCAGCATCAATTTCTCAGGCAATGCAGATGACTGGCATCCCTGACACATGAACTTTGTGCTGCAATACTTATAGCACACAGGTCAATGACCTCTTATTTTACCAGTTATTCTAAAGGCCAGGGTAATCCCTACAGTCCATCTCTTAGTCCCAAACTGTCCTTGCATAAAGCCTGCACATAAGGAGCAAGGGCACCCAGACACAAAGGTCCTGCTGCTCAAATCAATAGGAGCCCACCTCCTCCAGACCTCTTCTCTAGCAGGACAGCATTTGCCCTGTTCCTGCTCTGGTTTGTGTTCAACTGGGATAAAGCAATCTAGCAATCTGAGTCTGGCTATATGGAAAGCTGTATTTGTTTAAACAAACCTTTGATTTTAAAACCAGTTTGGTTAAAATGGTGCACCATCTTGTGTGGATACTGTTAAACCAGTTTAAGCATGGCTTGTTTTTGCTTCATGCAGAACAAATTAGAAAAGCATCTGTCAGCAGGGGTGCTGGAACAATTGAATAGTGGAGTTGAATTACTCTGCAAACCACATATATAATGGAAACCACTTCAGGCAGGGGTGCAGTAGCACCCTTGGGTTCAGCACCTATGCCTGTCGGGGGTGATGTAGATTTATTTGGTCATGTGTCAGTGCAGGAGGCTGAGCTAGATGACCTCTCAACGTCCCTTCCAGCCCTACATTTCTGTAATACAAACCAGATTTAAATAAGATTAATGATTTATGTAACAATGAGTCAATATAATTTAAACCAGGTTTAAATCAAATGAAAATTGTCCATAGAGAGTTTGGGGCTGATGTAGCTACTTTGGTTTTTAAAACATACTTGTAGTTAAAGTGGTGCAAATTGGAATATAGACAAGGCAATAGAGAGGCACTGGTTACTTGTTCAGTTTGAATGCTATTGATTTAAAACGAACATTAATTTGCACAAAGACTTATACTTTACACATCTTTGCTGAGGTACTAGTTAAATGACAAGTTTTTTGGGACAGAGGCTTGTGTTTGTACAGCACTTTACACAATAGGGACTCGGTTCATGTCCCTGTTGCTACTGAATACAAGTCAAGAATAATAGAGAAGGGCAGAAGTCTTTGCCATCTTGCCTATGCCAAGATGGGAGGTGAGATGACAAGATCTACAGCCTCTTCATGGAGATAAGCATGAGGGTGTGGAAGTGGGAAACATCCTTTATGAAGACAAACTTAGTCACAAATTCCTTTTAGTAACATGCCCTGCTTAAAGTTGAGGGGATTCCAAAAGATTTTGTTGCTGCTGTTGTTGCAGGTTTGGTTTAAAAAAACAAATATATGGTTTAAAATATATTTCCAGAAAAAGGAGTTTGCTGATTACTAACTTTTAAGCATTGTTTTCTCATGGCTGAATATTATTATGCATAATTTATGCAGCTCAGTTTCGTAATCAGCATTTGTGGATGTTAACTCTTTGCTTTTAATTTTTATTTGCTTACTACAAAAGTGGAACATGTCATCCTTAGACAAGTCATGTTGATTTCTGATTCCATACTTGTAACATTATTTATTTATCCTTTTCACACACTATGACAGCTGATAACATGGGAGGGCTCTATTGTTTCTGTATCTCATGAAAAATAAAATTGTTTGTGTCTAGGGGCCATCAATTCCTTCAGTCAAATATGTAATCCATTATGATAACCCATTGCTGACAAAAAATATTGCTGGGGTCTCCCAAAGCAGTATTTGACAGTTTTACATTTTATGATGTGATTGGGGGTGAGGACAGTCCAGTGTAGTAGCTAAAACACAGAATCATGCACCCAAATGGGGCAAGGTGGCTGATTATGCTCTCCACACCACAAGTAAGCTGTGAGGAGACAGAGGGACAGTCGGGCAGAAGCAAGGACATCTGAACATTAGATCCATGAGTGTGCAGCCAGTTCCCATGGAGATTCACAGCTGGGCTTAGTCATGAGGCAAATCTAAGTTGGCCTGGCAAGAGGGGCATGCTATGGGACTAGCTGATCCCTCTCTTACGCTCTTCATACTCCTGTATGTAAAACCAATTTGGATAGGTAGACGTCATAGATTAAAGAAAAATTCTGAGTCTTTCTCTGGAGGTAAATGTAGCTGGTTCAAAATGCTTCTGAGAAGGGCATTATGGGGTGTTGCCAGGCCTTCTCACATTGACAAGGCTAAAAAGTGCATGATGCACCTGGGGTTGGTAATCAAACACACACACACACACACACACACTCTCACCCTAATTAATTATTTAATATGAGATTAAGGGGCCTAGCAGAGCACAACATATATGAAAACATCAAAGAAATAACACCCAGGTGGGTTAGATATGTGCACCATAAGGAAGATGGAAGACATGCTAAACAAGCATTGAAATGGGTACCTGAGGAAGAAAAGAAAAAGTGAGGAAGGCCAAGGAAGACCCAGCAGAAAACCTTAAGAAAGGATATTAAATGTACTGGCATCACATAGAAAGAAGTACCACAAATAGCAAGCAACCATATTCTGTGGAGGATTAATTCATTAAATTTTACTTACATCTTACCTGTGCAGCTGACACATTGAGTAGGCTAATTCCTCCAGTGCTAGCGCCAGTGACTGATAGGACAACAGCCAGGCTTTAAACACATATCTGGGATAGAATAATCCAAGTATATGGACCAACACACCCTTCCCTGTGGGAAGGGAGCACTGCAATTGACAGTGGCTGCTAGGCCATGCTGCCCTGCAAAGCAGGGTTATTGACTCTGACGATTGGGCCACACTCTCCTAAAACAGGGGGGGCTTTGTTACTGACTGAAGCACCCTGGGATGAGGCATAGATACAGTTTGGAGGGGAGGCATAGCACCCCCTTTGCCCAAATTGGTACATACACAGGATTGAGCACCCGCCTAGGGGCCTTAGAGGCCCACTGCCCCACCTCCACAAGGGGATGGGGCATGCTCGCCCTGCAACAGTGTCCAACAAAAGCATGACACAATCTCCACTGGCATGAACTCTTCTGCCTCCCACAGTCTCAGTTGTCCTATATCAATGCAGGTCATTCGAGTCCATCCCCACCTCTTCACTGACAAAAAGAAACATTGTTAGGCACTGGAGTTATGGCAGTATTGGGGGGATGCTCTCACATGTTGCAATAGAATCCCCAGTCAACTTCTGATCCTCCCTTAGGTCAGTATCATGAAATTGTTCACTCACTATTGGGGAAAATCCTTTGGTTGTTTCTGCAGAATCGACTCTGATCCAGTGTAACATCACTTCCAATGATTACATCCTAAGGCCTCCCAGTTTCTACAACTTGGGGTGCTCTCCCTTTCTGTGACTCAGCCCTATGGTTTGGTCACTCTGTAGTTCCCCCCTTCTAGGGTAAAAAGTCCCTCTGGAACAGCTGTCTGGTTGGCATCTCCCATAATTGTATGCAACTTTCCTGTGGCTGGAAGGGGGAATTGGGACTGTCTTCTGCTTTGGGTTCAAGCATAGGGACCCTATAATCAGGGGCCAAAATCTGGACCATTTCTAATCTTGCTATTCTTTCTTTGAGCTCTTTACTTTATTCCTGTGCCTCTCATAGGCTTTCTTCTTTACCTTCTGGGTAACCCTTCCCTTGGGGCCAGGATCCCATGGCTTCTCTCTCTGCTTGGGTTTCTTCTTTTCCTCTCTCTAAGCCTAGAGAGTGACTGACAACTTCGACACTGTAGCCCATTTCTCCTGCAAACTTGCTGACTTTATATCCTAGTTAGCTTTGCCCCAGATGGGATTTATCTGTTGTTAGTCATTTTGGGTACATCTAAACTACATGGCTCCGTCGACGGAGCCATGTAGATTTGTTGTTTTGGCAAAGTCAAATGAAGCCGCGATTTAAATGATCGCGGCTTCATTTAAATTTACATGGCTGCCGCGCTGAGCCGACAAACAGCTGATCAGCTGTTTGTCCGCTCAGCGCGCTAGTCTGGATGCTCCCCTGCCGACATCAAAGCCCTTTGTCGGCAGCCCCGGTAAACCTTGTCCCATTTAAATCGCGGCTTCATTTGACTTTTCCTATGTGTCTAATCTACATGCCTCTGACGACAGAGGCATGTAGTCTAGACACAGCCTTTCATTCCAGCCAGACTCTAAACTGAGGTGTGGCCTATAATGTTTATTGGATACCTTATCACCTTCGAGGTTGGTATGGAGTGAACTTCCCATCATGACTGAGAAACACCAGAGCCCAGCCCTGGTAGAGGAGCTAGGGTTGAGTCACTGCTCCTCTTTTCCCCACAGACAACCAGGCTGTATCTACACTGGTGCGATCTTGCGCCAAAGCTGCCGCTCTTGCGCAAAAACTTGCTGCCTATCTACACTGGCCGTGTGTTCTTGCGCAAGTAAACTGATGTTCTACTGTATAAAACGCAAGAACTATGATGCTCCCACTCAGGAATAAGCCCTCTTGCGCAACTGTTCTTGCACAAGAGGCCAGTGTAGACAGGCAACATGAATTTCTTGTGCAAGAAAGCCCTATGGTTAAAATAGCCATCAGAGCTTTCTTGCACAAGAGAGCATCTACACTGGCATGGATGCTCTTGCACAAAAGCACATCTCTTGTGCAAAAGCACATCCCAGTGTAGATGCTCTCTTCTGGAAGAGTTTTTGCACAAGAATTCTTCTGCAAAAGAGTTTTTGTGTGAGAATGCGCCAGTATAGACGTAGCCCAGATGCTGCTGCCTCTCCACCAGAATCTTGGCAACCACTAACCAACACTCTATCTCACTGCCTCTCACTTTCAACTTTGGCATTCTGTCATGCCAAACTTTCACCTAGAGGCACTGTCCAACAAAAGCAACTCAGGCAATTTTATCAATCAGGACTTTGGTATGGGGCATCGAATTCCTATGCTCTTTAAGGAAGTCCCTGAACTTGTGGAAGCTATGGTCAGGTGGCTCCTCTTTTCTGGCCTCATCATATATCAGACAGCTGCTGGAGCAGTGTTCCCTGTAAACTGTGTGCTTGGGCGGCCACCCAGAAGCGATTCAAATGCTGATTAGCACAGCACCCATACTCCATAGTATGTGTTTCTGTTGTTGATGCACATCTGCACATGCCTCAGAGCACATTAAAGACAGGTAACTGTTTTTGTAACTGGTGTCCTTCGAGATGTTTTGCTCATGGCCATTCAACATAGGTGTGTTTGCTCGCCCCATGCACCAGTCCCAGAAGATTCCCCTCAGCAGTATTCATAGGGGACCAACTCCAGCACTCCCTGGAGTAACAGTCACATGCTGCACTATATAGGATGTGCCGGGCCCCCTCTTCCCTCAGTTGCTTCTTTGTTGGAAATTCTAACAGAGGGGAAGGAGGGTGGATATTGAATGGATATCAGCAACACATCTTGAAGAACTCCAGTTATGGAAACAGTGCTTTTTTGAGTGCTTGCTCATGCCCATTCAATGTAGATGACCCCAAGCAGTATTTGCAGAGGTGGATGGGAGTTTAAGGACATGCTGAAAGTGACACAGCTTTGCTGAACCCAATGTCATTCCTGACCTGCTGCATTATGCTGTAACGAGATATGAATACATGAGATATGAATGAGATAAGACTACATCATGGCCTTGCAGATGTCCTGAATAGGTATAAACACAGGACTTTTCATTGTTTATGCAGATTCAGACTAACACGGCTACCTCTCTGATACTGAATAGGGATGTGGGCCAGGAAGGAAGCCAAAGAGGCTTGTGCCCTGGTAGAATGTGCCCTCACACATGGGAGTGCCTGTACACCTGCCAAGTCATAGCACATCCTGGTGTATAGAATCATAGAATACTAGAAGTGGAAGAGACCTCGAGAGGTCATCAAGTCCAGTTCCCTGCCCTCATGGCAGGAAGGTAATGTAAAAGGTAATCAATTTGGATATCCTCTGTGAGGCTCCTGGAAGGCCCTTCATGCACTCAGTGTAGGCCACAAACAGCTGGGAAGACTTATAAAAGTGCTTCATCCATTCCAAGTAGAAAGCAAACACCCTCCTAATGTCCAACATGTGGAAGCACCTTTCCTCACTGGTCTTACGTGGCTTGGGATAGAAGACTGGAAGGAAGATATCCTGACTCATGTGGGAGCCAGAAACCACCTTTGGCAGGAAGGTTGGGTGGGGCCTGACCTGTACCTTATCTTGAAAAAAATCATATAAGGCACAGAATTTGGACACCCTCTTGGCTGATGTAATTGCCGCTAAAAAGGCCAACTTAGGAGAGTGAGGGAGCAGTAGACCCAGCAGCTCAAATGGAGGCCCAGTTAGCCTGGCAAGGACCAAGTTAAAGTCCCTTTGAGACACGGGCTGAGACCTGCGGGAAGAGCTTCTTAAGACCTTTGAAGACTTTAACTGTCATGCCCTGCAAAAACATTTAATGGCCTTGAATTGGTGGATGAAAGGCTTAGATTGCAGCCAGGTACACCCTGATGGAAGCCAGAGCCAAGCCAGCCTTCATGCTTCACATAGACTCATAGAATACTACAACTGAAAGGGACTTATAGAGATCATCAAGTCCAGTCCCTAGCATTCATGGCAGGACCCAGTATTGTCTAGACCATCCCTGCTAGATGTCTGTCTAACCTGCTCTTAAATAACTTAGGAAGTTTTTCTTAATGTCCAACCTAAACCTCCCTTACTGCAGTTTAAGCCCATTGCCTCTTGTCCTATCATCAAAAGGCAAGGAGAACAATTTTCTCCCCTCCTCCCTGTGACACCCTTTTAAATACCTGAAAACTGCTATCATGTCCCCTCTTAGTTTTCTTTTTTCCCATTCTTAATACTTTCTTAGCAAGCCCAGTTCCTTCAGCCTTGCCTCATAGTTAATGTTTTCTAGACCTTTGATCATTTTTGTTGCTTTTCTCTGGACCTTCTCCAATTTCTCCACATCTTTCTTTATATGTGGTGCCCAGAACCGGACACAATGCTCCAACTGAGGGCTAATCAGCACAGAGTAGAGTAGACTTATTCTCTTATTCTGTCTTGCTCACAACACTCGTGTTAATGCATCTCAGAATCATGTTTGCTTTTCTTGAGACAGTGTCATACTGTTGATTCATATTTAGTTTGTGGTCCACTATGATCCCTATATCCCTTTCTGCACTACTCCTTCCTAGACAGTCACTTCCCATTCTGCATGTATGAAATAAATTAATCCTTCCTATGGGAAGTACTTTGAATTTATCCTTATTAAACTTCATCCTGTTTACCTCAGAGTATTTCTCCAGTTTGTCCACATCATTTTGAACGATGACCCTATTCTCCAAAGCAGTTGAAACCCCTCCAGCTTGGTATCATCTGCAAACTTAATAAACGTACTCCCTATGACAATATCCAAATCTTTTATGAAGATATTGAACAGAACCGGTCCCAAAACAGACCCCTGCGGACCCCACTTGTTATGATCTTCCAGCATGACTGTGAACCATTAATAACTACTCTTTGAGAATGGTTATCCAGCCAGTTATGCACCTACCTTATAATAGCCCCATCAAAATTGTATTTGCCTAGTTTATTGATAAGGTCATGTGAGATGGTATCAAATGCCTTACTAAAGTCTAGGTATGCCACCTCCGCCACTTCTCCCTTATCCACAAAACTTGTTATTCTATCAAAGAAAGCTTTCAGATTGGTTTGACACGATGTATTGATCTGTGCTGCCTGTTACCTATCAACTTATTTTCTTCCAGATGTTTGCAGATGATTTCCTGAATTACCTGCTCCATTATCTTTCCTGGCACAGAAGTTAAACTGACTGGTGTGTAGTTTCCTGGATTGTTCTTATTTCCCTTTTTTATAGATGGGCACTATATTTGCCCTTTTCCAGGCTTCTGTAATCTCTCCTCACTTCTATGATTTTTCAAAGATGATCACTAAAGGCTCAGACACCTCCTCTCTCAGCTCCTTGAGTAGTCTTAGGATGCATTTCATCAGGCCCTAGTGACGTAAGACATATAACTTTTCTAAGTAATTTTAACTTATTCTTTTTTTCAACTTATAAACCTACCCTAATAGGTTGTGCCCACAAAAGCTCATGATACCATCTATATGTTTTGTTAATCTTTAAGGTGCTGCAATTTGTTGGTTTTTTAAGTTTTTCCAGTTACAGACTAACTCAGCTCCCCCTCTGAAGCATAATGAAGAAGATAGTAAAGCATTATTTGCAGAGGGGCCTCAATATGTTTTATCCCTCTCTGAGCATCCCTCACTGAGAACAGGCTCCATTTTACCAAGTAGGTAGTCCTGGTGGATAGCTTTTTGCTTTCTGAGCGAATCTGTGTCACCCCATGCAAACAGAACTTCTCCTTGGGATTCAGCCAGGTAATAACCATGCCATGAAATGGAGTGGTTGCAGATCCAGGTACAGGAAACAGCTATGATCCTAGGCAACAGCTCTACGTGGACTGGCTGAGGCTGAGGCCGTTACACTAAGAGGCTCAAGAGACATGGATGGATAGAAATGTATGCCGACAATTTGGTTTATGAACATTTTCTCCTTTCTTGATACTTTCTTAAATCACTTTGAGATCTATGCATGAAAAGCACTATGTAAGAGTAAGTATTATTGTTATACTTGGATCTACATATAGGGTGTGTCTAGACTACATGCCTCCTTCGACGGAGGCATGTAGATTAGCGAGATCGGAAGAGGGAAATGAAGCCGCGATTAAAATAATCGCGGCTTCATTTAAATTTAAATGGCTGCCCCGATCTGCCGATCAGCTGTTTGTCGGCAGATCGGGGGAGTCTGGACGCGATGCCCCGACAAAGAAGCCTTTCTTCATCGACACAGGTAAGCCTCGTGAAACCAGGCTTACCTGTGTCGATGAAGAAAGGCTTCTTTGTCGGGGCATCGCGTCCAGACTCCCCCGATCTGCCGACAAACAGCTGATCGGCAGATCGGGGCAGCCATTTAAATTTAAATGAAGCCGCGATTATTTTAATCGCGGCTTCATTTCCCTCTTCCGATCTGGCTAATCTACATGCCTCCGTCGAAGGAGGCATGTAGTCTAGACACACCCATAGTGGGTCCAATTCTACTCTTATTGTTGACATCAACAGAAGTTTTGTTTCAGATTTCCTAATAAATAAGATCTGGGATTTAGGGTGTAAAAGTAATGAAACCTTCTCCTTATGGAACATAGTGTAATGAGGTTTTGCCCTCAATGCCTCAAGCTCATTAGCCCCCATTTTTGGCTATCAAGAATGTGACTTTTTTGTGGATAGGAGAAACGTGGGACAGGAAGCTAATTGTTAAAAAATGAGACTTTGTGAATAGTGAAAGAACAAGGTTGAAGTCCCACTGAGGAGTAGGCTTTTTTTAATATGCAGAAAGGTTCTGAATAGGCCTTGCCAGAATTTGCTAATCAGATGCATGATTGCACCATATGCACCGATTGCTACTAAGTGGACCTATAAGTAATTCAAGTACAAACTACTAATTGTGCAGTCCTATATTGAGTATTGTGCACAATATTGGTCACCCATTTTAAAAAAGGATATTGACCCCTCATTAATTATGCAGAGAAGTGTGATGAAAATGATCATGGGCATAAAATATCTCACAAAAAAGACTGAAAATTAGGACTATGGACATAGAAGCTCTCCACACTAAATTCCACCCAAAGATGGACTACAAGCCACCTGGAACAGTATCCCTGATGATGTCATGGCACATTTGGTGACTAATTTTTCTCCTCATCCACAACCATTTCAGATTTGAGCACTATGTATACCTTCAAGTCAACAGCACTCCCATGGGTTCCCTCATAGCTCCACCATATGCCACCATGTTTATGGCTGATTTAGACCAATACTTCCTCAGCCTTCGTCCCTAAATGTCCCTCCTCTATTTATGCTACCTTGATGACATTTTCACCATCCTGACCCACAGGAAGGAGACTCTTGAAGAATTCTACTGTGATTTCACTCCACCATCAACCTCGGCCTGGAACAGTCCACACAAGAGATCCACTTCCTGGACACTACAGTGCAAATAAGTGATGGTCACATAAACACCACCCTGTACCAGAAACCCACTGATCTCTATACTTACCTACATGTTCCAGTTTTCATCCAAAACACATCACATGATCCATTGTCTACAGCCAAGCCCTAAGATACAACCACATTTGCTCCAATCCCTCAGATGGAGGCAAACACCCACACAATCTCTTTCAAGCATTCTTAAAACCACAGTATCCACCTGGGGAAGTGAAGAAACAGATTGATAGAGCCAGATGGGTATCCAGAAGTCAGTCTCCTGGGTATCTACTACAGGACAGGCATTGAAAGTAACAAAGTGCCACTGGTCATCAACTATAGCCCCCATCTAAAGCCTCTCTAGCACATCATCAAGGATCTACAACCTATCCTGGAAAATGATCTCTCACTCTCAGACCTTGGGAGGCAGGCCAGTTCTAACTTACAGAACTCCCCTCCCTCCTCTCCCTTCCCCCAGCATTGTGAAACAAACAATGATCAGCAACTACAATCCACACAACAGAAAGCTAGGAACCAATCCATGTTGCCAACTCTGCCCCTGTATCTACTCAAGTGACACCATCATAGGACCTAACCACATCAGCCATGCCATCAGGCGCTCATTCACCTGCACATCTGTTAGTGTTATATATGCCATCATGTGCCATCATGCCCCAGTTTCAAGGAGGGTTCCTCAGAAAATAAGTCAAACTAAGGAAGGGAAACCTAGTGCCTGTCAGGAAGCTGTGGATTTTGAAATCAAAAGGCCCAGACAGGCAGCCCTGGAGCCTATCTATCTTATCTGAAAATATTATAAATGTGCATCCTGCTAGTGATCAGCTGAAAGAATTAATGGAGTGAAGCAGTCTGGCTTGATCACAGCTGCATGCTTCCTCAGCATTTCGTGTGACGGGAGAAATCATGTCTTGACTGTCTTTGGACACTCACCTGAAATCCTTTTACAGAAGATTATTGCGTTCTATGTTACTTTCTGCAACTGTCTCTTTCCCAGTCTGCTATCTCAGCTGCTACAGTTCTTAGGAATATAAATAACAGTGGACTCTAGGCAGAAGAAAAAGCCAGTGTACAGCGAGGAATCAGGGAAAAGACTTCCATCTCCTTTGACAATGGTAGTTAGGAAGCTGATTGATTTCCTGCTGGAAGAGGAGCACAGGCCTGCTCTACCTCTGGTTAGAAGGTATTCATTTGTTACAGGATTCATTTGTCTGAAAAGCCAGGATGATGAAATACATTGGCTTCAGCATGGCTGCGGGGGATAACTAACATTCATAAGGTGATGGCCGAACCACACAACAGGGGAGATGTGAGAGTCAGAAACCCAAATTGGCTCCAAAGACAAAACACAGAATCTCTGAAGGGGAAGAAATACCAACAGAATTCATTGCTGATATAAAGACGTATATAATCACTCATAACTGATGTCCATAGCACAAAAAATATCCCATAAAGACACAATTGATAGCAGCATTGAGCATTTTATAAACTGTGAAAAGCATTGTCTAAAGAATGACAGATGTACTGCTGAAAGTCCAGGTTTGTAACAGCAATTTCTGGATCACATTACTAGATGGAAAATCCTGGGGGAAAAAACCTTATATAATTACCCTGTAACACATTTGTCCTGAGTGATGCAGATTTCTCCCCAGCATTTTCCATGTTGTAATGCTATTTAGGATTGTCTGTTGGAACAGTATAGACCTTGGAGTATACTGATTACTCCTTCTATAAGTCTATTACCATTTAGTAGATGCCCTTAGGTCACTGCATGTAAAATAAAGGAATAAAACCATAATATGCACCTCAAAGATAGAGCAAGGAACATTTTAGAAATTAAAAGATCAGATTATATGTTGGAATGGAAGGTATTGTTTGCAACCTGTGTAAGCATATTACTAGCTTTAATCTAGCAGACTTTCTGAAAAAAGCAATGAAGATACTGTTGTGCTGCTGGATAGAAAGACAGAGGTGGTCAGACCTACTGATCAGAGCTGTAGTGGTCAGATCCCAGAAGTCAGAATTGGAGACAGAGTCAGGCGTCAAACCAAGCGTCAGAGCCAGTCAGTAGCCAGGCTGGGCATAGAAGCAGAGAATCTGGAACAAGGCAGGAAAGCAGGAACAGGACAGGCAATGCTTACTTAGTAATAAAGCCAAGACTCAAGTGGTTTTTTACTTTCTTAACTGAAGTGGCAAATCCAGAGGTGCTGAGACCATGAACTGCTAAGCCAAGAGGACCTGGGCCCTAGCACAAATCAAGCACTGATGACAGGATAGGAAGGCAGGGATCAGAAGGAATAAGGCAAGGCTCAAGAATCATATGAGAAGGCAGGGTCCAATGTACCAGCCAGCCAGAAATTTACCTGGTTGCTCAGACAACTTTCCTGTGCCTCCTTCTGGCTAAATAGTAAGTCTAAGCCAATCGGAAAGGTCAGATGTCTCCTCCAATTGGGAGTTTTGGGAAAAGCCTGTAGTAAACAAGGGTGTGTCTAGACTACAGAGTTTTGTTGACAAAAGTGGACTTTTGTCGACAAAACTATACCTGCGTCTACACTACCGCTGAGTTCTGTCGACATAACGTTGACAGAACTCAGCAGTTTTGTCGACGCTGGTAAACCTCATTTTACGAGGCATAATGCCTTTTGTCGACAGAGTTCTGTCGACAGAAGGTGTTATTGCATCTACGGTTGTGTCTAGACTACAGGGTTTTGTTGACAAAGCAGCTTGCTTTGTCGACAGAACTGAATGTAGTCTAGACGCTCTTTGTCAACAGAAGCTTTGTCGACAGTATCTGTCGACAAAACTTCTGTTGACAAAAGCCTGTAGTCTAGATGTACCCCAAGGGTCCATCAACCCATGCTACCTGCAGGCAAGCAATCCAAGTACCCAGCCTGGGGGGCTGGATAGGTTAGTACAGCCTGTGCCAGCACATCTTCACTGCTGTTTTAACAAGCTTACTAGATTCAAGCATAGGTGTGTCCACATTACTGCAATCAGAGATTTGATCTGCAGGGTTTAGACAGAGCTTCGCGCACAATAAATCTGGTTTAACAGTTCTGGCAGTGTAAAATGAACAAATAAGAGGCTCATTAGAAAGTGAGTGATTATCCACGTGGCACACAAAATATCTTTACTAAAGAACAATTCAAATTAGCTGTGTAATGAAAATATAAAAAAGGCTTTTTAAGGCAGTATAGTAAAAGACTTACAATATCATTATGAGTGAAATTCATATCAGTATAGAAGGCCTGCAGGGTCCAGACTCTACGGAAGGGCCACTTAACCCTTATTTTAAGGATTTGTGCAAAGGGGGTTAGGTGGTCATTCTGAACAGGAGTGTATTTCACCCAATGGGTGCAGATACAAGTCTATACCCCCAATTGACTTCAGTGGGAAAAATAACTGAAGAATTCAGTTCTGTGTTCAAGTATTATGGAGAATCTTCTCTCCTCAATGTGTGAACATAACTCCCTATAAGTTTAATAAGAGTGACATATCAGTATCAAGGGCAATAAGACCTGTAGCAACATTACAGGGTGAAATTATATATATTAAATCAATTAGCACATTTAATGAGCTATGTCTTTCTTTTAATGGTTTTTCTAGACATACGTATTATCAGACAAAACATTTAGGTCATGAGAAAATATATATTTCCAACAGCATGAATTCTGAATGTTAATTGAAAGAAGGCATGTTCAACTCTACAATTTCTCCATCATTGGACCAGTTGAACTAGTGTGAAGCAGTGCATATATTAAATTACTTTAAGGAAATGAAAAAGACAGATTGATGTAGAAGATGAGTACAAACATTCAAGGCAGTAAAAAATGCAGAACGCTGACATATGGGTGAAAAATGTATTTTAAATGCTCTTTTAGTATCACATAAAACTAGCAATTCACTTTAAAAACATTCTTCATCAGCAACTCTATTTTTGATCATATGAAATCACTAAATTGAACACTGTCCATCAGCTGGAATTAATCTTAATACCTAATGTTCATATCAAACACGTATATTTTGTTAACTTTATTTGTTATTTAAGATAGTTTCAAGGTGCGGCACCAATATTACATAGGTTTATTATTTGATTTGTAAAGAAACATGCAAATATTAATAAACAAGGGTTTTCATAATAGTTATATTTGGTTATCATTTGATAATTATTGATAGAGCACACCAAGCTTTTTTGTGAGTAGTTTTTCTGTTACATTTTATGCTGAACACTACTATTCCACAGCTACCAAATTGCCACCATAGTTCTCAAGGCTTAAAAAGGAAAGCCAAAGAGGAAAGGAAATAAGTATGCCTTTAGGCTTTAACATATATTTACAAAACAATATTATTTTATATGAAGATAAATATATATAAAGAATTAATATTTCATGGTATTTGTATCAGCATGAAATGTAAAAAATCCCCAAAAGATTAGTAAAACACAAATAACTGGTACTTTACACCCTTGGACCAGTTTTGTATAAGGCTTTAGTTTTCCTGATGAATGGGACATACACTTTTTTAAAGTAGGTCTCTTTATATGCTTCAGTCATTATAACTGTAATTTGTCACAATACATTTTGTAATAAAATAAAAACTCTGTGTTGTAATTGAAGATAACTAGTTACCATTTAGATGTACATGACGTTTTATAGAATAGCTTCCATCGAAAGTATAAGAACTAGATTTAAGGTGCTTTGATAGTTTTGCTTTCATTCCTAAAAAGTACCACACAAAAAGAGTTGCAATAAGTACTTGCTGAAATGCTTTTCTTTGGCCTTTACCACATTTTCTAAAAAATAGCCTATTATCCCCCCATAGGAGAATGTTATGTTTATTAGTCATGTGTCATCATTATTGTAAAACTTATTGAAATGAAATGTTAGATGGATTTTTGTCACAGCTACCTTTCTTTCTTTTCCCTTTCAAATTTTCCTTTTTGCATCAAGCAATAACCATAAGCAACAATTAATTTAAAGCTAGATTTTTGTATGTTGTAAACTGGCTAGGACCAGGAGCTACTGACAGAACCAGCCAGTCATGCAATGTCAGCAAGTTACCTCTATATCAATATGCTGTCATATAATCCTTTCCTTTGTTTCCCTGCCACATCCACTAACACAATTATGCTGGATAATGGTTCAACAGTAACTGCATATGATAGTTCTAGCAAGACATTTTTTGTTTTAATCACATGATTTTTTCTTCTCTCTGAGAGGGGTTAGAAAAGTAGAGCCTTTTTCTTTAGGTCATTCCTCTTCCAAAGTGCCAGACGATCAAATTCTTCAATGGTCATTTTGAAGACTTCCTGGAACTCTTCAGGAGACAAGTGCCTCTTGAAAAAGAAAATACAAAGATACTATCAGTGCGTTCAGAAATAAGGAGTATTTCTCCCTCTCCTGCACCTTAATTCATACTATGAAACAATGCATTGGAATTTTCATTTAAATTCCCAAACTGATTCTGAAAAAGACTGCGTCAAAATCAAATAAGCTAAGCTCTGTTGTGAAATGAAATGGACAGCAATGGCTTAGTTGTATAAAAAGAAAACTTTTCCAATAAAGTTCCCACTAAGTAGAAACTGGAATCTTTGGGAAAGAGATATAGGTATTTCTACATATAATTTGATGACAGAACATACTGTGGCCAATTTAAGCCAATCTGGAAATTTAAAGATATTGTTATCAATATAATTTCAGAGCTAGATTTTTTCCCCTTCATCTACAATAAGTGCAATAGACACCATGTTATTTCTCTAATAGTAGCCTTGTAACAAAGGAGAAACCATGCTGCTAAGATCTTACGTGAAAAATGTGCTTACGCTTGGATTTAAAGCAGTGTTTCTCAACGTGGTCTGTGAAACCACGTTGAGAAACATGCTAACTGGCTGCATCCGTTTGTTTACTTACCAGCGCTGTGGACACAGGCCTTGTGATTCTCATTGGCTCCGGTTCGCCATTTGCAGCCAAGGGAAGCAGAGGCCCAGCCCATGCTACTTCCTGCGGCTCCCTTTGGCTGCAAACAGTGAACCGGAGCCAATGGGAGTCGCGAAGCACTGTGGCTGTGGCGCCAGAAAGGAAACAACCCGTCACGGACAGTTAACATGTTTCTCAAAGTGGTTTTGTGGACTTTTGAGAAATACTGATTTAGAGCAGCAATGGGTAATATAGGCTAGTGACTGGGCCACATGAGTGGCCAGCCCTTGTTTTAGCAGGTTGCAAATATCGTCATAACTGACACAATCTCCTGGGATAAGGCAGTTTTGCTAACAGCACTTGTGTACCTAGAATTTGCAGGGGGTGTCGATTGAACTGTAGCAGCACTTTGATTGGATGCAAAGGGAGCGCACAACTCTCCCTCACAGTCAATGTTGTGTGCAATCAGCACAGACCTCACTTCACATACCCTTGCTTTATGTGCATGTCTCTTTTGGAAAAAATCAGAGTTCATGGACAGAAACCACCAGTATCTGGCAACACTGCACACGAGCAATGGTAAACAAAAGGTCTTGTGGGCAACATATAGAACCCCGATGGTCAACATGCAGCCCGTGGGCTACAGGTTGCCCACCACTGGGTTAGAGATGTGGTATACAGCTGATTTGAAATGACCGAAGCTGTGCTTTTATTTGATGTTACCAGTTTATTCTGTATAAAGTGAGATACAGACCCAAAAAGAAAGAATTACAAAACAATGCTGCCAGTAGGGCCAACGTAAGGAACCTCTGTGAAAAAGTTATGCTCAGTACCTACTTATTATATTTACAGAATAGTAAAGTCTTTGGAGTAAAAGGTATACAGCTCAAATATGCACGGAAAAGAATTTTTAGATTCTCCATTAGCTATTTTGGATTCTATTTTGTCAAACCATTTTACAAACACTAAGTCTCACTACATCATGTAAGGTAAAAATTATACCCTTTAAAATGTATATAATCAACTATTACCAATAATGACCATTTTGGGTACTCATTTGAGACCCAATTTTCACAAATGCGGAGTGCCCACAACTACTACTGAAATTACTGCAAGGTAAGGTTGTGCACCACATTGAAAATCATCCGCCCTTCCCACCTCCCAGTGACTCATTGTCTTCCTATAACAAAGGTTTTCAAAATCAAAGGCTAATTTTTGGAAGTGTTGGCCTGAGTGAGTTCTCAGCTTCTTGAAGTGGTGCTCCTCAATCCCTGCTACTCTGCACTGTGTACCTGGGAGAAAGAGAGCAAAAACATCTCTTCTTGGCTCATCCTCCTCTTGTTATTAGTAATAGTAATAATTACTGTAGCCCCCAGCAGTCCCAGTCATGGCCCATTGTGCAAGGTGCTATACAAACACAGAACAAGAAGATAGACTGTAAGCAATTTGGGGACCAAAGTATAAGATGAGAAAACACAGGGCTACAGATAAGAAAATACCTGTCAGTGTGATAGTCTCAGCATGTTAACAGCCTAACCTGGCTGTTCTCCCCCCATTTTGGATATCAGTGCTTAGCATTATCTCCCTACTCACTGGCGCACCATACCCTGTAGCCCAGGAACACCAAATCCCCTCCACCAGGCTCCTTCTTTCATGAACACGAACTCCTTCACACCCCTCTCCCTCTCTCTCACACACACAGTTTACAGCCCCAGGAAATCTTAATCCCAAAGATGTCATTAAACTGGAGAGACTTCAGATAAAAGTAACAAAACTGATTATGGGGCTAAAGAATTTGATTTATGAGGAAAGATTAAAAAAACCTAACAATGTATCAACTTGGCCAAACGATGACTAATGGGGAGGATGATAAATGTCTACAAGTGTTTGAAGGGTCTAAATACCAAGAGGAAAGACCCATTGAGAGAGGTTACGGCAATTATTCATATTTTTCTAAGTACATATGATTTTAATTTTGTTGGACTTTACCTATAGCTGAGAATTTAATGCTCTTCACTAATGAAGTTGGGGAGAACAAATCCCAAAGAAATCTAGGGGTGAATTTTCTCTCTAATCAGTCTTTGAACATTAATTATCTTAAATGAAACTCTCTGGCCTCAATAGCAGGGGAATTGAAAATTTATGTATGAGGGGGAGAGAGAAAATATAAACTTGTGTGTGTGTATTTTATAAGGCTATCCTAAGACTTAGAAGTCTTTGTAGGAATGACTCAGTGAAAAACAAGTTACAATTCTAATATATTTTGTGTGACTCGACCACTACTGAAGAAATGTAAGCTGGTTTTGTCAGAACTGCAGGATTTTAGTCGTTTTCAATTGTATTATAAAATATTACTTTGTGAGATATTCTTTTTATTCCACATTTATGCTCACAATCTTTTATTAATTTAAAAAATAGAGTTCTGCGATCACCAATATAGCTTATGTTACTGGTACTATCTCTTGCAGCATGGCACAAGGAGTGAAAAATGACTTTTTTGTGCAGCATGTTTGGTGGTGTACAGAACACAGAGGAAGACTGGCTCTCTTTCCCAAAGTGATAATAATCTAAGGGCCACACTGATAGCAACATGGGAAAAACCTGCATAAAGATCAGAAAACGAAACAAGTTTCAACTTGCATGTCTCCCTTCAGATTGTTCTTGGGGTGGGTTGCCTTCCCTCAAAAGGGAAGGCAAAGCCCACTAAAATAAGCAAATTCCGTAAGATCTAAGAGGGAAGAGGTGAGTTGTACAAATGCTCTTTGCACCACTCCCTGACTTTCCTTCCCCATGTTCTGAGTCAGAGCATGTGCCCTTATCACAACAGTGCACATGTTTTGGGATAGGCCTGTGAGACACAGGGTCTGATTCTCCACACTGGCATTCTCCTCCTGTAACTCCAGTGAATTCAATGGGATTACAGCATGTAAAGAACTGATTGCTTGGGGCTGATGTTATTCTTAACCTCACTTACTCTCTATAAATACTATGCTAGACTAGAATTCAGTAAGTGATGCTGCTGTAAAAAAGAGGTCATCCAAATATTGCTATCAGTAACCCCATCAACACAAACACTGGAAGAATTAGAACACAAGAGCTTATTATCAAGAATTACAGTAAACTCCAACCACTTAATCATTAATTAAAATTTGTGCTTAATCTCTTTAAAGCAAGGAGGAAGGCAAGCATTACAATGTGAAATCCTCACATTCCAAGCTACAGGTTCATTAAAGTGAATCTTGCAGATATGGGTTCATTACATTGACTGCCAAAAGAAAGATAATTAATTGCACAGTCAGTCACTACATAATGTTTTAAATGATGCTTTTCTTTGCAAAATAATGAAGTTTGTCTCTGGTTTTCTATGGCCTGTTTAAAAAAAATACAAAACAGTTTAAATAAATTTATAATGTTTATTCAGTTGTTAACTTTATTTTATTTGAGAAGAATTATGCTTGTAATGAAATCCAGAGATCTTCAAAACGAATAGTTAGCAGCATTACATTAATGTGAATGAGTTACGGTGAGGGAAGACTGCAATTAACCTACAGCCATATTGCCTCAAGCTGTGGTCACATAAACTAAGCAGGTTTATGGTGTGTCAGTAATTAGATGGGAGGTCTCAAAGGAAAAGGTGCTAGAAATTCAGGAGGTATTATCCATCCTTGTTGTCAGTCAATAGTCCCATGTAATGCAGAGTACTGCATTGCTAGAGAGGATGAATTTAAGAAGAGAAAAACCAAGGTCCTGTTTACTAGTTGTCATCAAGACTATCATTCTATTTCAGTTACCTCCTGTATCCCGAGCAAAGTACAGCTAGGCTTTATATTACACCCAGCTGAATCCATACTGTGCTTCCAGTGGGACACATTTGTTCTGAAATACTATTTATTTTGTAGTATTGCTTGTAAATTGTTGCTTTGTTTAATTTTGGTGGTGACCACAGAGATTATATCACCTGCACTCTGCCCATTAATTGGTTTCTGTCAGGACTGCTATTGACATTCCCAAATCTGTGAGCAAGAGAATCTGGAAGTAAGAGTTGCAGAATCTGGCCCTGAGCTAGTACCAGCTCTCTAAACAGAAAATCTGAGACAGATTGTCCGCCCCTCACAAATATGGGATGGCAAATATCCACACAAGTGGTCTCCATTTCAGCTCTCCAATGTGAGCAAGTGATGGTCTGTCCTTTTAGGTGATCGTTTCTTGAGTGTAAAGATGTTAAAACTTTTAAAATTTTAAAATACTTCCAGTATCCTGAAATAGCGTTTTCTGCATCTTGACAGTGTGCTCATTGCTGCGAAATAGCTTTTGAAATAACGGAAGCACTATTCCGACATCCCTATAAACCTCTTTCTACAAGGATTAAGGGATGTTTCGGAATAGTGCTTTATTTTGAAATTTGGCACTGTGTTTACACTGCCAAATTTCAAATTTCAAAATTAACTCGAAATAAGTTACGTAGTTTGTGTAGCTCAAATTGCATAGCTTATTTCTAGGTAAGGGTGCAGTGTAGACTCACCCTAATTGACTACATACCATGCTGACGCAAGAGTTGTCTAACCTTCCTCTCCCCTCTATAGGTTGAGCCTCTGAAATTCAGGACTCTCTGTTCCAGCAACAGCCACAGATGTTCTGGGACCAGAGAGCCACAGCGGCCAGGAGCGAGGGCTGGGTGGTAGCCCAGGGCTAGGCAGCCAGGTAGGCCAGTGGCAGAGGAGCTATCAGCAGGTGGGAGCCCCAGTGGCTGCAGGGAAGGCCTGCGGCGGTGGTGGCTGACAGTGGCTGGGGAGCAGCAGCTGGGAGCCTCAGCCAGGACCGGGAAGCCGCAGTTGAGCTGGCAGCAGGGGGAGGCAGTGACCTGGAGTCCTGCTGGACCAGAAGCAGAGTCTAGTGGCCAGGGCTGGAGGCCAGGAGTAGGCTGATGGCTTAGAGGGGAGCCCAAGACTGGTGGCCAGTGGCCAGCAGCAGAGCATTGACCTCACCTAGTCTGGCAAACTCTCTGGTTCGAGATCGCTCAGGTCCCAAGGGAGCCTGTACTCTGCTGCTTGTGGCTCAGCAGGCTTGCTGGAAGCTTCTAACAAGCCTACCACAAGGCTAATTATAAAACTGTAATTAGCCATGTGCTAGGCTGCCAAGGGGTCATTTGGGGTTATTCTCATCTGTGGGGTAATTAGGCTGCACACTTAATAAATATTTCAGTCTATCAAGTAATTACATGATTGGAAAAAATGCTTCACTGGTGGCACTAGCTGCATTCTAATGAATGTTAAAAGCTAGCACAAGATGTATACAATAACTCCATTGACTACAGATATGGCTGGCAACCACAGCTGTCACTGAGCTAAACACTGGCATGTAGCCACAGTCTGAAGCAGTAGGGAGGCGGTTTGGAGTGGCAGCACCCCACATCCCATGGGGAGTGAGAATGCTTCACTCACACAATCTCTTCTTTCAGCACGCCTCCCAGATCGTCAAGCTTCTGCTGTGGCAGATGAGGAAAAGTATATTGAAGATGGCCCTGCCTAATGCCTACCTCATTCAAGCAATTTGTGCCCTCCAAAATGCTCAGAGGGAGCAATTCCTGAGTATCCTCATGCAGGAGGTACAATGGGAAGAGGGTTTATATGACCCTTCCAGTCCTTTACTGGACCTTTGGCTCTTTGGATGTTATGTCTTATATGTTAAGACATTGTGAGAGCACAAAGGAGCTCCATTTTACCCCGTGATGTTAGTGTGGGATGTCTCACAATCCCTTGTGACATATCACAAGGCTCTAGGAAAATCATCTGCAGAACCACAATGCCAACACTATTTCCCCCTATTTAGACAATTACCCAAGAAGCTAAACAAGATTTCTAATAGGGAATTTAAAAAATAGGAATTATTTCTCTCCGGGGAGCTATTCTCCTATCCAGTGATATAGCATCCTGGAACTCTGTGGATAACTTGTGTCACCACACTATTATTCACTAAAATGAACTTGTTCATATTGGGAATTACATAATTGGTCTCTGCATGGGATTTGTGATTAAACATATGATAATGCATAGAAAGGATGTACTGTGCATGTAAAGATGATTCTCTTAACAATTTAAGTTAACAATTCAAGTCTCAAATCTACTACTTTACTTTAAAAAGACAGATAATGTTAAGTTGTACAATCTCAAGACAAGTGCTCACAAGTTTTTCAAACTGACAGATGATGCTCAGAGGCTTAATATCTGCAAACTTGAACTTGAGCGCTAAAAGCCTGATCCAAAAATTCTCCATTTAATTAACTGGGCTTTGATCTTGTTCCTAAAATATGTCTTCTAATGTGTCCTGGATCTGGGCTACATGTCTACATAAGCATCTTCTACCTGCCTGCTGTGCACTTCTCACATTGTTCCCATCCTGATAAGAATTAACTTTTTTCATATTTGACATCATTCCAAATGAATAATTTTCATCTGACAAAGGCTTCCTTCATAAGGTTTCTGAAAACAGATCTGGAGAAATACTTAACACTAATAGCAGCTGAAGCATACAGCAAACACTAAACACATTTTCTGCAAGTTTAAAAGGGTACAATTCCATTAAAGTGTATGAATTGTGTCCTCTTCATGTCACTTGTGAATTTCAATGTGGGTGGGGTCCCTAATTTCCTTAGCCTCCTTTGAAAACTCCTGCCTGAAATGATAAACCATTCCTCTGATCTCAATACATGTAGCATTCCAATATTTTCTTGAAAAGTGGCTAGAACCCAGCATGAGTCTTGAGTAAAAATTAAGGCAGAAAACTTTATCCTTAAAACAGATCCAAGTAAGGATTTTTAGGGGGAATATAAATGTTTGAATCACTGTGTGAACTCTGTTCAAACAAGATCACACCCATATATAAATGGTTGATTTCTGTTTGCCAGAGTTGCATTCCTGTTTTTTTTTTAAATTAACAATTGTTTTTTGTGTATATATATATATCCTTCTGAAACCAACAATTAACAGGCACAGACATGAGTGAGCTGAGTTATCCTTTTCAACTGCATTCCATAGGAATGACTGAATAATGTGTCTTCATTAACACTTTATGATTGTCAAAAGAAAAGCCCAAGAAAAAGAAATACATGCCTGCCGATAAATGTAAATGATAAAACTGAAACGATAAATTTAAAATGAGCTAGTCTAAGCACATGTTTGCTTGTGAGACTCACAAATCATGGCCAAATGTGAAATCTGTGTTAAAACTAACTGCAGAAATGAAATCTATGAACACACCATTGCGTTAAAAGTGCATACAGTGAAAACCTTCAACATCATTGTGCTAGACCAGGAAGAAACAAACAACATATGATATCATGTAAGTGACGGTTACTTATTGTAACTAATGGTTCTTCAAGATGTGAAGTCCATACCTATACTACACATGTGGTATGCACATGCGTAAGTCTGAATGTTTTTCAAAGCAGCATTGGCCCATACATACTCTCCTCATACTTGCAACTTAGGGCATAAGAGGCAATGTGTGTCAATGGCTCTCAGCTTCTCTTTCCACAATCCTGCAGGATCTGAAGCCAAGGGGATGGGAGGGCAAGGTAGTAGAATACAGATAGTGATCACACATCTCATAGAACCTCCAGTCACTGTAGGTAACCAGAATTTCTTCAAGTAATGGGCCCTATGTAAATTCCACACATGGATGATTGGCAAACAGTGTTCAGACTAGAAGTCGGTGCAAAGAAGATGGTAGTAAATATGTTTGCATTACTGGTGATCCCACTATTGCATCTGCAGCGGAGATATTAATGAGGGCGTAGTGTGTCATAAACAAGTAGATCAAACTCCAGCTGGCCTCTCTGCAAATGTCCATCATTGGAACATCCGATGGAGATTCTGTGGCAGCAGTTTGTGCTTGCATGGAGTGAACTGCGATTCTCCCAGAGGGGGAGGAATGTTTGCTAACTTGTTGACTCTAGGTGCATCCTGAGCCTCATAGGGTGCGTCTACACAGCAGGGCTTAACTAGAAAAAAGCTACGCAAACTGAGCAACGTCAATTGCATAGCTAATTTCAAAATAGCTTATTTTGAAATTGGGAGTGTCTACACAGCACTTATTTTGAAACAGAGCACTCTTCCTCCGACTTCCTTTACTCCTTGTATAATGAGGGTTACAGGAATAGGAGTAAGAAGTTCTCCAGCTTGACAGTATTTTGACATTATTTCAAAATAACTACCTGCTGTGTAGATGCGAACAAGTTATTTCGAAATAACGCTAGTTATTTCAAAATAACGTTGCTGTGTAGATGTACCCATAGGGACCATCGCTGGAAGAAAAAAATAAATACCCAGAGTATTTTCCAAAAGCAACAAACTGACGTAGGAGCCTACAAGCAAGATTTAAAAAAGAATTTTAAGAGCCTGAAAGTACAAATAGGTGCCTACTGGGAATACTCCCTGACTTCTCTTTTATCTCAATTAGTGTTATAGCTGCATCTTTATTTGCCTAAATACAATTTAAAAATCTAGTCACAGAGGTGACTGGATTGATTTATCCTAGAGAAAAAGAGTGAGAAAATCTGTTCCTTGCATTCAAGGTTCAGACTGACTTTTTTTTTTAAATTTAATAATTATTAAAAATACCAAGAAGTTAATCAAATAATACAATCTTTTAAAAGTGTTCCATTCCAAACTGAGGAATGGCTTCCATCAATAAAGAAGACTGCATAGGAAAACCTTTGGAAATGTAACAGTTAACGAATGTGCTAATTTTATATAGTTAATACAGTCATTAGTCTTTAGAACAGCAGTCATCAGCCAGTAGATGGGGATCTACTGGTAGATCTTGGAGCCTCTGACAGGTGATCCTGACTGGTTTGGCCAAGAGGCTGTCAAGTGCCCGCACTTCAGCTGCCCCTCCCCACTGCTGTGCATCTCCTGCCCTTTGCCTTGGAGCTGTCCCCTCAGGAGCTTCCTGCTTGCTTTGCAGGGCAGGGAGAGAAGGGCACTGATGTCAAGGTGCCCCCTCTTCCATTCTGTATCTTATCTCCACAGAGCAGAGAGGGGGCACAACAGGACTAGGGATGGAGTTTGCTGGCTGCTTTAGGGAGTGGTACAGGACCAGGACAGGGGTGAGCCTGCCTTAGCCACACTGCACCACCACCCAGGAGCCACCTGAGGTAAGCAGTGCCCATCTGGAGCCCACATCCCAAAACCCTACCCAGTCGTGAACCTCCTCCTGCATCTCAAGCCCCTGCCCTAGCCCCGAGCATCCCTGTATCCTAATGCCCTCCCAGAGCTTGCACCTACAACCCCCTCTGATGCCCCAACTGCCTGCCCCAGGCTCAGCTCAGAGCCCCTCACACTCCAAATCCCTTAATCAAAGACCAGAGCCTGCACCCCCACCCTCTGCCCCAGACTGGTGAAAGTGAGCAGGGGGCAGGGCTAGAGTTACCAGGTAGACCCCTCCAAAAACCCGGACACACTTGATCATGGGGGGGGTGGAGGGGGAAGGACCGTCCAGGAGGGGGGCGGGGCTGGCTGGGAAGGGGGTGGGGCGGGAAGCAGAGCTGGCGGGGAGTGGGGCTAGCCAGAAGGAAGGTGGGGGGCTGGAAGCAGAGCTGGGGGGGAGGGGCGTGGGGCTGCCTGGGAAGAACGGGGGGGACCTGGGAGGAAGGGGGGCCAGGGAGCAGAGCTGGGGAGGGTCGGGGGCCGCGGGCCGCGGGGCTGGAAGGAAGGAAGGAAGAGGGGCCAGAGGAAGGGGGGCAGGAAGTGGAGCTGGCGGGGGAGGGGGGGCGCAGCCACTGACCGCAGCCGGAGTCCATGGGGCCACACCCCCAGCAGGCACTCCCTCAAGTTGCTTGTAGAAGCCAGGCGGGGGCATGGGGAGTGGCTGGGAGCCGCTCCTCCGGCCTGGCTTCTGTGCACAACCAGAGGC
Organism: Pelodiscus sinensis; assembly: GCF_052426305.1. Lineage (NCBI taxonomy): Eukaryota > Metazoa > Chordata > Testudines > Trionychidae > Pelodiscus > Pelodiscus sinensis. Next base: position 22,432,912 of record NC_143055.1, on the reverse strand, counting down.
TCCCAGCTGGGAGGCGGGGCTGCAATTGGCGCTGGGAGTCTCTGGTCACATGCAGAAGCCAGGTGGGGGGAATGGCTGGGAGTCCCAGACCCTCCCCCCCACCCCCCGGCTTTTGCATGCGACCACAGGCTCATAGCGCCAACCGTGGCCCCACCTCCCAGTCACTCCCCCGTCCCCGCCAGGCTTCTGTCCTGTGCCCAGCCAGAAATTCAGAAAATACTGGACATTGCACATATCCGGTATTTTCTGAATTTTTCTACTGGACAGAGGGTGCAAATACTGGACTGTCCGGTAGAAAACCAAACACCTGGCAACCCTAGGCAGGGCCTTGGAGAAGGGGCACGAAGGAGGCGGGACAAGGGTATTTAGGTGTGAGGTAGATCTTGGATTGCACTTATAGTCAAAAAAATGATTTCATGCTTAAAAAGGTTAGAGACCACTGCTTTAGAACCTTGAGTTTGTAAGCTCTCTGAAAATGGTCATCTCTCTTCTAGAACATGCAGTTCTACAGTTTTGCTGTATAAACTTATTCTTCTTACTAATCTTACTAATACTCAGAACAAACTACTACCAGTATAACTTTTCTTTCAAAACTACAGCACTGGCAACATTTTAGGACTACATTCTACAATCTTCAGACTAAGACTTTGTCTACAAAAATGTGGCAGCAATTGAATTAAGTCAGTAAGGAATCAATTTAAACTAAATTGTTATTGGGCACACAAGCGAAAACATGAACATCTAAACAAGGAGGTTGCCCCTATTTAAGTAAATTGGCTTCTAAAACAATTCACCTAAATTGCTGCAATTTACTTGTTTAGAAACAGCTTTAGGAACTCTCCTGTGAGTAGTCACCAATGAAGGGACTGTAGACTACTCAAAAGTACTACTCAAAGCAAGAGTTGCAGAGTATGATCTTTAAGAATTACACAAGTACTGTTTAATTACACAGTGCACTGTTCTGGTTTGTCACTTCAGAGGTACAGTTATTTTCCCTGCACAAGTATGCATGTGTGGCAATCAATATGCTTTGATCTAGTTGTAGGAAAACAAGTCGAAAAAGCTGTTCAGGAACTGGAATTACATATGCCCACTTTAATAGTTCTTAGTCTATTAAGTCAACCTTCTTTATCATTTAAATCCATATGTCATTATTGAGAAGAAATACCAGCGAACTACAAATAAGGGTGTCTGAAAGAGGCAAATAGAGGGACCGGAATTATTTTTATTGTATGAATCATGCTGCATTAAAAATTAACTCCAAAAATAATTATGCCCGTACCAGCTAATGCTGTTTTACTACTTCATTTCACAGGTTAAAACTCCTACATCTGGGACTCCCTGGTTCAGCAATATCTGTGGTCTAGCAGGACCACAGATGTTGCTGAACCATACAGCGCCAGTGGCTGAGAGTGAGAGTCGGCCTGGAGCTGGGAGCCTCAGTCTGGGCAGGAAGCGGCGGGGCAGAATTAGCAGGACCAGGAAGCCCCATCCCTGAGGAGCCCTAGCCAGGTGAGACAGCACTACAGCCTTCGAGCTGTCCCTAGGGAGCCCTACCCATGGCTGCCAGCAGCTTGCAAGCCCCGTTTCTGGGGAGCCCGGGCCAGGCGGTGCAGAAGTGGGGCCGGAGCCTGAGCCCAAGCCCTGCTGCAGCAAGGCCAGAGCCCAGTGGCATTGGGCCCTAGCTGAGCCAGCTGCCGAGAGGGACAGTAGGCTGGGGACCTTCCTTGATCAGGCAAATTTCCTCATCAGGTCACAAGGGTGCTGGACTATGTAGGTCCAACCTGTATTGAAATATTATTTAAGCTCATTCCTACCTCTTTCCACATTTCCTTTCAGAATCACTCCTGAGAATGCGGCTTCATTCATCTTAAATTAGAATAAAGTGAAGAAGAAACAGCTCAAAAAATTTGTGGGCCAGATCCTCAGTTGTTGTCAATTCACATAACATGACTGAAGTCAGTTTACAGCAGTTGAGGCTTTGGCACATTCATTTGAACTGAAGGATTCAGAGAGCCTAGGATGTACCTGTCAGGCAGCAGGCCACTTGTTCTAGGCAATTCTAAAAGGTCAGTATATAGTTAACTTTTGGCATTAATAATGTCTCCTCTGCAAGCAACAGGAACTGAGTTATATCAGCCTTAGTGCTGGTTTAGAACAAATAGAGAAAAATAAAGTCCTTATTTCTGCCTCTCAGATGTATGAGGCTTGGAAGAAAGAATTTATGTTATTTAAACACATTTATTCCCAATTGCACCTATCTACTCACTGGCTAAATCCATACATTGAAAAGCACACATTTAAATAGGTATGATTCTAAATTCTAAAACAGATTTCTTGAACAATGAAGGCGAGAGTCTCAAAATCACTCACAACGGGAGCATAAATCCTTTTTAACATGGCTTTTGTTGTAATGTCTCTTAACTGGACCCTCAGGGGCTAACTTTAGTCACTGGATTCTATTTGTCATTAGGGAAATATCCAATACAACAGATTTCCTCTCACATCTGAGAAAAGATGAACAACTACTCAAGATTTCTACAGAATCTACCAGAGAAGTGAAAACTAACAGTAATTATTTTTCCCTACAAAGAATTCAATTAAAGCCAATTTAAACCAGAACTGTTAAACAAACCCTGCTTATTCATAATCTCCAGCATTAGCAGCTTTAAGGACTGGCAAAGGGATCAGAAGTAGTGAGTTTACAGACCTTAATCACACTGGACAAGGAGAAGTAATATTCCTGTCCAAACTTTAGCAAAAAACATAATGGCTACAATAGACTGGCAAATAGACTGGCATGATTTTCCACAAATACTTTTAACAGAAAAGTTTTTCCATTAAAAGCATTTGCGGAAAAGAGCGTCTAGATTGGCATGGACGCTTTTCTGCAAAAGCACTTTTTGCGGAAAAACGTCCGTGCCAATCTAGACGCGGTTTTGCGCAAGAAAGCCCTGATTGCTATTTTCGCCTTCGGGGCTTTTTTGCGCAAAACAGTTTTCAGCTGTCTACACTGGCCCTTTTGCGCTAAAGCATTTCCGGAAAAGGGCTTTTGCCCAAACGGGAGCAGCATAGCATTTCCGCAAGAACACTGACAATCTTACATGAGATCGTCCGTGTTCTTGCAGAAATTCAAGCAGCCAGTGTAGACAGCTGGTAAGTTTTTCAGCAAAAGCAATTGCTTTTGCGGAAATACTTGCCAGTCTAGATGCAGCCAATGAGTTTCTTCTCTCCTCCAGCAGTTTTGCTCTGGTCCAAATCCATTGACATTGTGGGAGCTTCTACTGGTTTACAGCAGAGCAAGTGAGATAAAAATCAGGACCAGTGATTTTATTGCAGTAAAAGCGGGTGCTAGAAAATGTAGGTTGTTTAAAAGATCAAATCTGAGCGAGCCTACTGAATACATGAGTTATCTATATACCTTATCAGTGCTATCCCCCACACGAGCCCTTACAACAGAAAGCTTAGCAATTGGGGAGGGGAGTGGTAACAGACAAAAGGAGGATTTTCAGCATTGCGCTGTAGCTGATATTCTCCTGTATTTTCTGCCACTTCAAACCCACATGAGACTGCAGGTTGCAATGCACATTACCTAAGTCCTTTCTTACCACTTCAAAGGTGTGTGGTTGGAATTCTGCTCTGCTCCTGTGAAGGTGTGTGTCAGGGGCTGCTTGGGGTCTGGTCTGTCTCCCTCCCTGAAACCTACTAAGCTTACCCTCCACTTTTGCCCTTGCCCTGTTCAGAGCTCAGTTACTGGCTTCCTCCTTTGCTATGAGAAGAAATAACGATGAACTGATTTTCTGTGCAAAACTGTTTCAGCCCAGCAGTTCTCTAACGCGGGGAGCGGGAAGGGGAGGGGGACAGGACGATCAGCCTTGAATCTGCTCCGGTCACATAGCTTTCCTTTGCACAAAGGTTTGAAAGGGCAGATCTGTCCCCTCTGTTTTGCCAGTTGCTATCATCCTATTTAAATGTTGCTAATTTAATTGTTAAAAAAACTACCAACCCTTAATCAATCCAAGATGCTGCACACAGAGGTCCTTTTCTCAGATGCATGTTTTAACATAGCGCAGCAACTGCCGGGATCAGTTGTCTGGTCCCTTTATCGTTTTCCTACTGCAGATTTGAAGCAAATCTTGTTTATTGTTCTTTTGGAAATCACTATGAGATCTTTGAAGTGGTTGGGTTTCTCAAGACTTTAGGCAGAGGTCTGCACCTGGTGTGAAGCAGGCTGAGCCACTTTCATGTTAAACAAACAGCAGCCCCAGCTGAGGACAATGTATGAGTTATTGAGAATGGCAGCCAGAACATTCACTATCCATCCAAAGCAAACTATACATTGTCTAAAAAAAGCAATTTAGCGCAGTGCCTGCTATTCAGACCAGCCTGATAGTTTAAACAAAGACTCTATTTTTTCACGTAAAAAAAAAGAGAAAAGAATGCTTTAATGTATAGGATGTGTCCAGATGTGTGTTTTTCCTTTTCTTGGACTCTTCTTGATTTTTATTACACCTTTGGAGCTTTGCTATACCCCGGGCGTAAAACAGCACACATCTGAGACATTCTGTTTCGTACAATCAAATCACTATCGCCTGCTGGATAATCAAGCAAGAAGAGCACTGAAGCATTTAAAGAACAAACACCCATTCCAATAAATACCATAAGCCTATGCTATAGGGATCTTTGAAAATATTTACCACTGTTTAGTCTTCATATGGGAGCTTGCAACTATTTCACAGTTTTCCTTTCTTTTCTGTTTAAAGATTAATGCCCTTTTCTCCACATTTATTGGCAAATGTCATATTTTTTACTTTGCCGTTAACCTTCTTCAAAGATCAAGACTGGTAATCATTGACTTTTTATTTTACAATTATTGAATGATTTCTTAATCCTAAAATTAATCAACAATAATTCAGTAATCATTTATGTAAAATACTTGATTCATTATTCAGTCCTTACACAGACAAAAATTCCACTGATGGAGGAAACTGTGGTTGACTCTGGATGTCAGCAATTGGCCATTCTCAGATATGAACTGTTCAACACATGCATTAATGGTAACTCTGGTTTGCTCATATTTATGGCTCAAAGAGCCAAAGCTTGAGGTTTCAATTCTGATTCTGACATGTGTGTGACTTAATCAACTTCAAAGGAGACAATTTCTGATTTACACCAGAGTGAGTGACAGCAGAATAGGATCCTTAGACTCCCTGAAAACACAGGTACAAATTCTAGCAAGATAAACTCAGACATCTGATATCTTCAGCGTAAGTAATTTACTAATATGCACTTTATTCTGTGGGGTTCTTTTATATAGGACCTCAAAAGCCAAATGACTGGCTGCTCAATATGGATATTCAAGATACCCTGGAACCTTCTGAGGAGCAGGTTGCAATGGTATTATGATAGAAAAAGATTTCTGCCCACTTAGGTTATGTCTATGCTTGTACCCTCTTTCGAGAGAGGAATGCAAATAAAGTTGAGCGAAATTGCAACTAAAGCACGGATTTGAATTTCCCGTGCTTCATTTGCATAATTGCGGACCGCCACTTTTTTGAAACACCCTAATTTGAAATAACAAACACTGTGTAGATGCGGTTATTTTGAAAGAAACCCCTTCTTTCGAAATAGCCTTACTCCTCAAAAAATGAGATTTACCGGTTATTTCAAAAGAAGGGGTTCCTTTCAAAATAACCGCATCTACACAGCGTTTGTTATTTCAAAATAGGGTATTTTGAAATAGTGGCGGTTCGCGATTATGCAAATGAAGCACGGGAAATTCAAATCTGTGCTTCATTTGCAATTTTGCTCAGCTGCATTTGCATCCCTCTCTCGAAAGAGGGTGCAAGTGTAGACATACCCATATTTGTGAAGAGTGTGGTTGGCTGCTACCCTCACCAATCAGGAATGGCTGCATTTCACTGGTATTGTAAGATATACTGAGCTTGTTCAGTGTTTTTGGATATCGATAAATTAGGTAATTAGATATAAATGGAAGTTATTCCTATTGTCTTCATCTTGAGGAGAGAGAAATCTTCTGTTTCCTTGTCTGTTCATTTATTTGCTGCCTCTCTCACACCTACTGGTATCTATCATGAGCAATGGCTTTCTGGTTAGGAGAAGCTAGATGGGACTCTATCAGCAGCCTATCAATATCATACTTTAAATTGGCAAAGCACTATTGCACTAAAGCACTAAAGACACTAAAGCAACACAAGCAGAATTGAGCATACTGTTCTTCAATGCTCTCAGATCTTGCTGGTCTAGAAAATAATAAAATTGAACCCAAGAAATTATCCAGCAACATCGGATCTCCTGCAGGACCACCAGATAGCCACTGGCTCTCCAGAAACATCACTCAACTAGCACCTGAATGGGTTATTTTGATTATATGGTCTATCAGGTGAATCAGAATATACCGAAGTTCCCTGATGAAGGGGTTGTAGTTGGTCCATAGAATGTCTTTTTGTGCAGAAGCCTGCACGTACAGAATGTCCCTGATAATCATGCATTAAAAGTAAAGAACTGTCCTTAACAACAAAACAATCATACCTGAGAAGCTGCCAGAGTGATGTCATAGATTCAAACTTAATAAACTTCCATTTTTACTTTGGTGGTAATTTGCAGCTTTAACATATATTTAATGAAAAATGGATGTGATACTTCAAACTTAGATTTAATAATCTAACCCCAGTGGCTGATTCAGAGTCTAGTCATAAACTCCAAAATGTAAGAGCAATTCTGTTTGCCTTACTCTCTGACATAAAGCAGTTAAAATATCCATTGATGTTATGATCTACAAGCACTTTTTTGTTTTGCAGATGTGTATGTACACTGTTTTATAAAACAACCACCTTAATACAGCCTGTGAAATGAAGTCACCATGTTGATTAACACAAATATAATTAGACTGAGAATACCAAGTTTTGGGTTCAACCAAGACTTCCAAATTTAGAATTTATGTTGGCTTCAGAAATTGTTCTGTATATAGAAAGAGATTGGAGAATCAGGCCTTTTATTTATGAGAAGCACTCCTGGAATTCTGAATGTTTGATATATTAGAGCAAATTCTTTCACTGTCAAGATTTTTAATTCTGTCATGGTGTATAAATGGCCTGAAAGTTTGTAAACTTTTCTTTTTTCTCCATTCATAACCTCTTTTTATCAGAATATTTATACTCAGGCGGGTACAAATAATCAAAATACTAATTATTTTATTATTTTTTTCAAAAATGGTGAGAGACACAGACCTTTCCTGGAAAATACACCTTTGTACTCACAATGTTCACTAATGTCATATTCACCAACTCATTTAGTTAAGAGATCGGTAACTTGAAAATGAATGATATCTCCCAGGGTCAAGTCCCACAAGGGACTGAATTCCTTCAAATTCCATTGAGTTCAATGGATATTAAGAGACTGGAATATTTTTCTCGGCACTTTATAGAATAGGGCTCTCAGGGTATGTCTACACTAGGAAATTATTTCAAAATAACTAAATTTGAAATAATAACTCCCAAAATAACAATTTTAAAATAAGCGTCATTCTCTGAGGAAAGCAGGAGTACAGATTTCAAAATAACCAGCCCCTTATTTCGAAATAACAGGCTCGGTAGTATGGATGCTCCACATATTATTTTGAAATAAGGGGGGTTATTTTGAAATAACTTCCTAGTGTAAACCAGGGCTCAGTGAACTATGTAAACTGATAAGCATTGCTGCCCAAATAAATGATTGCTACAAAACATCAACATCTGGTTAATGGGCAAACCCCTCCAGACAAGCTCTGACATGATAACAGTTTTTAAGTACATAAAAGGTTGTTTCAAAATTATTGTTAACCTCTGAAGATAGGAAAAGAAGCGTTGGGCTTAAATTTCAGGAAGGGAGGTTTAGGTAAGACATTCCTGTCACGGTAATTAACTGCTGGAATAAACTGCCTAGGAAGGTTTTGGAATCTCCATCATTGAATATTTTTAAGAACAGGTTAGACAAGCACCTGTCAGAGATGGTTTAGGTAAAAAATCGTTCTGCCATGAGTATCTGAACTAGCTGACCTCTCGAAGTCCCTTCCAGTCCTATGATTCTATGATTTAGTTGGTGTAAACAAGTTTAGTTTCAAAGAGGAGAACCTGACTTCTAAGTTAATTTATACTAAGGACATACAGTAGCAGTAACTGTAAGTAAGTTAATGAATGAACAGAACAAGGATTTCAAAAGCATATGGTTTCCTACCTCCAGTCTGGTCCTGTCCACATCCTTTGGCAGTTTCACCCGAATTCGGTTTGTTACAATAAGCGTTTCATAAGGATAGATCTGTTACAAAAAGGAATAAAGGCATCAACTCTAGTAAAATGTGCTTCTGCTGTGTGGCAATGTGTAGAACTTACAAATTTAAATGATACATACTTTTATCCATATTTGACATACATATTTCACATGGACACAATAAGGAAAAAGGAACACATTTAACCTTGCTAGGAAGAGGTGAATCTGAACATTCTCCCAGTGTTGGCATGGCACTTCTTACCTTGTATTCTGTAAGAAAATGGGAAACGGTTTGATAGCTTAGAATATGCAGGGTTCTTTTATGATGGCATATGCAGATAGTTAGCAGAGATGAATGTTTCAAATTATTGCATTTCTCTCGATTCCTTGACTATCTTATGGATAACTGAGGGTAAGGTAATCGAACTCTGGTGGTCTGGAGGGTACTAACATTATCCATTGCTGAACAATGATGCTGAAAATCTGCATCACAGAAGTGGGATTAAACAACAGGCATCCTATGGGGAAAGCTGGAAATCTTTCTTCTCAAGTGGTTTGTGTGTGAGTTAACTCAGTGTCTTGTCTGAAACCTTCTCCCTTACTGCTCTTTACTGAAAATCATTAAAACATACAGATCACTAGACACATTAGAATCTTGGAACATATGAACATCATCATCTTAACAGAACGTTCCAAAGTGACAACACACTGCATTTGGACCAATTGAAGTGGAAGAAAAGACTGCAGGAAGAACAATGCGGGTTTCTTTTCTGTTCTTTTTAGGGGTTACTGGGCCTCAGCTAGCATAAGCCTACTAGTTAGGCCAATGTTGCTGAATAGACTGCCACATGGCCACCAGTCCCTATAGCATTTGGATGCCTGAAAGGACAACCAGAGTAGTGGGGAGGCCTTTGTGGAACCGCTGTTGCCTAAAATATTTCAAATCAGAGATGACATTTTTCTTTGAAGTTGTGCTCCCTTATCTACTCAGATCCTGAAACTAAATTAAGGATCAACACAGGCAAAGCCTAAGGGTGGGATTTTCAAAAGAGCTTAAGTGGCTTCAGAGTTCCTATTTGAGGTTTTAGGAATATCCCACCCCACATCTCCCCACCCAGCTCATTATGATCACGAACAGATTGACTCATAATAGGAGAAGTTAATGTAGACAGATACTGTATGTTGCGATCCTGCTAAGGTTTAGGTTCCATTGTAACACAGTGATTAAGTGCAATGCACACACTTTGTGATTGGTGACTAATCTGAATTTCCTCTCTACCTTGGGAATGAGAATATCACCGGCTAACAACGGAGGAAAATGGAGGCCACTGCCAAGTGCTGGGCAGGGCTAGATTAAGGAAGGGGCTAGCCAGGCAGCTGCCCGGGGCGCCAACCTATGGGGGGCGCCTGATGGCAGCTGTAAGGGGCACCATGCGCCCTGCTGCGTGGCGCCCCTTAGAGCTGCCATCAGGCGCCATGCGCCCGGGGCCGGGGGCCACGCGGCGCCCCTTGGAGCTGCCATCAGGCGCCTCATGCCCGATTGCAGCTGTAAGGTGTGCAGCGTGCTGGGGGGCAGGGCCGCACATGCGCCATGCGCCCAGGGGCAGAGCCGCGCATGCGTCACATGCCCGCTGCCTGGAGAGCAGGAACGGCTCGAGCAGGCCCTGGTGCTGGGGGTACAGAGACTGACTGAACTTATGATGGCAGTACTCTATTCAGGCCCGCTGTCCTTACTAAAGTAAAAAATAAGGAACAGTGTCAGCTGATTCTCCGAACTTGACAGATTGCTGAGCTGTGCTACCATCTAGCCATCCTTAGCAGAGCCATGAGAGGGCCTAACAGGATAACAGCAGTACCACCATGTTAACAAACCCCTCCAAAGAACAAAACCCATGAAAGACAGGAGTGTCTGAAAATCATCTCAAAGTACCTCTTGTCCCCCAACTGGAATCTTGGTCTGTTTCATACTGGCCCATACTTGCTGTCTGAAAAAGAAAGAAACAAATAGTGTAGCAACAAACACAAGAGTACGTAAATCACTATAGCTGGAAATAAGAAAGTATACCTGCCAATCAAAATACAAATCCTTTAAAAGAAGTAAACAGTTTCATTAAAACACAATCTAATTTTTCCAAGCAGGCTACTGAAGCAGCTGCAAAATGGCTTCCAGAGGAGATGAGACAAATCCAGAGCCTGAGCATCCTTAGGAAATGTTGCAAAATCTTCCTCTTTGAAAAGCTGCTTTAGCCAAAAGAACAAGACTAACACTGATGCTCCCTTTCTTGTGCTGTACCTCTACCAAAAACACTAAAACCAAAATCCTTCCCCAAAAGAGAATTAATCCCTTAAAAAGGAGAAGTGCTACAGACTCCTTGAAATTAATGAGGGACTTCACTATTGCTATGTATTTTATGTTGGAGGTGTTCAGATTCTATGGTGATTGGTGGCCGTATAAAACAGATGATTAGGTAGACACTAAAAGCCAGATTCTCAATCCCTCATATATCCCGTGCTTCATTCCACAGCAAATTGAGGTTTCTGTAACTTGAATGCCAATCCCCAGCATTCCCCAGAATCAAAGAGATGGAAAAATAGCAGAAAGTCACCTATACCCTCCTTCCCAACAGGTGTGCTGAACTATGTTTTAAAAGACCTGACACTATTGGCTAAGGCTAGAGTTTTCACAATAGACTAATAAAGTTAGGCACCCAAATCCCATTGAAATTGAGTGGAAGCTGAGAGAGTCAAACCTTTAGGCTCTTTGGAAACTCCCAACAAAATTCTGCCCTCGCTCACAGTTGCTAATAAAGTCAAATAGGAGTTGTGTGCATGTGACACATTCTCTGTTCTCCTTCTGATTGATAAATGCTATGATAAGTTGACTGACATTATAGGATACTGGAAAAACAGTGTTTTAAATCCTGATGTGCTTTTTTGCCTGTTAGGGGATGAGTCACATGCATAACCATGTTTACAGATCCTGTAAAGCCCCATTTTTGTTTTGTTTTGTTTTGTTTTATTATTCAGCATTGGGAGAATTGATTAAAAATAACAAACCACAAAAGTTGGTACAAGCCTGCATTCCAAACAGAGAACAGCTATGCTGAAAAGAATGCCACAGTTTTGGCCTAAAGGACTTGACCGTGCACAACCTTTTCAACTCATGAAGTTTATATATGTGTTTGAACTTTTGCATTGTATAATTGGGAGAAGTATTGCCACCTGCTGGTTGCAAATGTCTATTGCACTGTTTAATTCTGAATAGTAAACTGTTCTCCTGCAAACTTCTCGGGAATGTGGCATGGTACCTGTTCTAGAAGGGGTTACTCCCCCTGAAAGAACAAGTACACACCTTGGGAGTCCTCCTAGACCTGTTTTCAACATTTGAGAACTAGATTTCTTTGGTGGCCAGGAGTGCTTTAGGGCAGCTTCGTCTGATCCGCCAGCTGCGACTCTTCCCGGACAAGCATGACTTGGCCACAGTGATCCATGCTCTTGTTACATCCCAACTGGATTACTGTAATGTGCTTTATGTGGGGCTGCCTCTAAAGAGCCTTTGGAAACTTCAACTGGTCCAGAATGCGACTGCTCAAGTTTTAACTAATACTCGTTATGTGGAGTACATTATGCCAGTGCTTCAGCAGCTGCACTGGCTTCCGGTATGTTTCTGGACACAATTTAAGGTCTTGGTTATGACCTATGAAGCACCTAAACAGGTTGGGTCCGGGGTATCTGAAGGACTGTCTTCTCCCATATGAACCTGCCTGGGGACTGAAGTCAGCTGGGGAGGCCCTACTCAGTGTTCTGTCTCTTATGGAGATAAGATTAACATCTATGCAGAACACGGCCTTCTCAGCTTTTGCTCCCAGGCTGTGGAATTATCTTCCTTAGGATACTCACATGGCACCAATGTTAGCACTGTTTCGGTGTCAGGAAGCCATCCTTTTCACTCATGCTTTTATTGCTGTTTGAGTCTGTATGAGATGCTTTTAGTAGGTTTTATGTCCTTCTGGGGTCTCGGATTTTAACTTTTAATATATATGTGTACAGGCAGTCCCCGGGTTACGTACAAGATAGGGACTGGAGGTTTGTTCTTAAGTTGAATTTGTATGTAAGTCGGAACTGGTACATATTGTAGGGGAAACTCTAGCCAAACATTTCTCCAGAGCTCAGTTTTATTCTCTCAAACCTCACTTCCCTCAGTCCTTTATTCTCAAGCTGAGGTGTCTGCTGAGAAAAGCTGCTCTGCGTCTCCCTGGTCATCTGGGGGGGGGGGGGGGGGGGGGGTGGGGGGGGGGGGAAGAGCTAGTGCGGGGTTGCCTCACCACGTTTGTAAGTAGGGATCCGATGTAAGTCGGATCCATGTAACCCGGGGACTGCCTGTATTGTGTTTAAAAAATGTTATAAGCCGCCTCAAATATTTCAAATAGAGAGCCAGGGTAAAAATATTTTCAATAAATAAATAAAACAAAACATGCTTGTTTCACAATGCTACATAGCTAGCTTTGTCCCTCCCCATTGTGGTGGATGTATATGCCTACTGGAGCAATTAGGGATGAATTAATGCACAACTCAACATGCAGGGTCTAGACTTTTGTCTAGGGCAGCTCCATACTCCCTCCCCTTTCTCAGGGCTGGATTAAGGGGGGGGGGGTGACTAGCTGGGCAGCTGCCCAAGGCGCCAACCTATGGGGAGCGCCTGATGGCAGCTTTAAGGGGAGCCGCGCACCGGGGGGTGGAGCCACGCATGCATCACGCACCCGCTGCCCGGGGCGCAGGAATGGCTCGAGTCATCCCTGCCCTTTCTGTGAACTCATGAAAGATGGGTACAACAGTCTTCATTAACTATTCACAACACATTATGCACCTGTCAACTTAATTTATGACGATTACAATAAATAATCTCAATCACAACATCAGAAATAATGAACTACCAACCTCATTTGATGGCTGATTTTTAATCAGCTGACTCAACTATTGTTATTAGTTATTTGTTTTACAGTGCACCTTTACCTTGAAATAAGCTGCACAATTTGTGCTACACAAATTGAGTAGCGTACCGTATTTTCCGGCGTATAAGGCGACTGGGCGTAGAAGACGACCCCCTAATTTTCTAGTTAAAAGATAGATTTTCGTCTTATACTCGCTGTATAAGACTACCCCCCCTTAAGAGGCCAACCGGCAGCGCCCCAGCGCCCCTCCGCCTCCCCGGCTTTGCTCCCGGTGTCCCTGGTCTGCTGGAGACGGTCCCTAGCTGACCAGGGGCACCGGGAGCAAAGCCGCAGCCGTGGTGGGGTCCCACGCCTCCCCGGCTTTGCCAGAGCAAAGCCTCAGAGGCGCGGGACCCCTCTGCCTCCCCAGCTTTGCTCCCGGTGTCCCTGGTCTGCTGGAGACGGTCCCCAGCAGACCAGAGGCACCGGGAGCAAAGCCGCAGCAGCGGCGGGGTCCCGCACCTCTGAGGCTTTGCCAGAGCAAAGCCTCAGAAGCACGGCACCCTGCCGCCGCTTCGGCTTTGCTCCCAGTGCCTCTGGTCTGCTGGGGACCGTCTCCAGCAGACCAGGGACACCGGGAGCAAAGCCTCTGAGGAAGCCGGCAGCGGGACAGCGCGTCTGGGCTGCCCCACTGCCGGCTCCCCCGCGGCTTCGCAAAGCCGCGGAGGGGCTCGGGCAGCGCTGTCCCGCTGCCAGCTTCCCCCGAGGCTTTGCAAAGCCGCGGAGGGGCTCGGGCAGCGGGGCAGCCCAGGCGCGCCTGGGCTGCCCCGCTGCCGGAGCCCCTCCGTGGCTTTGCTCCATGTCCTCCTGGTCTGCAGACTACGGAGACGCGGAGCAGCTTTTCTCGCCCCGGAGTACACGGGTGGCGGGACTGCGAGGTCCCGCAGTCTGTGTCCTCCGGGGCGAGAAAAGCCACATTTGTACCTGCAAGTCGGGGACTGCCTGTATACCCGGCGTATAAGACAACCCCCGATTTTTGGGGGATGTTTTTTAACATAAAAAGTCGTCTTATACACTGGAAAATACGGTAATTTGAGGAAATTTCAAAATAGCTTATTTCAAAATTTGGCACTGTCTACCCAGCACCAAATTTTGAAATAAAGTGCTTTTTCGAAACGTCCCTTAACTCTCATGGAACGAGGTTTACAGGGACATCTGAATAGCGGGCCCGTTATATTTTGAAATAATGGGCGCACACAAAAGATGCAGGATAGCTATTTCGGGATACTTCTAGTATCCTAAAATAATGCCACAGTGTAGACATAGCCCAGGTGTCTACATGATCCAGTCTCAATCAGGACCATCATTGTGTTAGGTGCTGTACAAACAGAGAACAAAAACCTCCTGCCCCAAGAAGCTTACAGTGTAAGTAACTGTAAGGACTTCCCAGTTTTACTAAATTCAAAGTAATTTATTAATCTCCCTCTTGCCTCAAATTGGTAATTTTCTTACCAATAAACCAGCCAGATACCACTGATTCCCTAACTAAAGTATTCTGTATAGGCAGACATTGGAAGTCAAATCTCACTGAGCAAAGCAGAAAGGAGCAGAAACTCTCACAAGTCAAATGTAAAAGTATAATTAGGGAGGCCAAGAAAAAAAATGTGAGGAGCAACTAAGTAAAACCACAAAAGTAAATAGAAAAATATATTTTCTAAATGCACATCAGAAGCAGGAAGCCTGCCAAACAATCAGTGGGGACTCTGAACAATAAAGGTACTAAAGGAGCACTCAGTACAAAGCTGTTGTAGAGAAGCTAAATTAATTCTTTGTATTGGCTTGCTCTGTGCAGGAAGTGAAGGAGATTCCCACTCCTGAGTCATTCTTTTTCAGTGATAAATCTGAGGTAGTGTACTGGATTGAGGTGTCCGTCGAGATGGTTTTGGAACACATTGATAAGTTAAAGAGCAATAAGTCGCCAGGAGCAGATGGTATTCATCTAAGAGTTCTCAAGAAACTCAGACATGAAATTGAAGAACTACTAATTGTGGTATGGAACCTATTGCTTCTGTACCAGATAACTGGAGGGTAGCTAATATAATGCTGATCTTTAAAAATGCCTCCAGAAGCAATTCTGGCAATTATAGGCCAGTAAACCTAACTTCAGTAGCAGGCAGACCAGATGAAATTGTAGTAAAGATTAGAGCTATCAGATAGATACACATGAAACTTTGGGAAAGAGTGAACACAGCTTTTGTAAAGAGAAATCATGCCTCACTAACCTGTTAGAATTCTTAGAGTTATCAAGCATGTGGACAAGGGCGATCCAGGGGATATAATGTATGTGGAATTTCAGAAAGCCACACACAATCAAGAGCTCTTATTGGGCTCACTGCTTGTTGAAGACAGGCATGGTTGAACCCTTTGGTATATGATTATGTTATGCACAGTTGGCAGCCAAAAGCCTTTGAAGAGTGCTCTGTTATTTGTGATTATCTACCTGGTTACTAAGCTGTGTATTTATGGTACAGTATTAGCAGATGTTACACATTCTAAGGTAATATCTACCTGGTGCAATCCATTATTTCCATAGCCGGGAAGAGAAGCAGATTTGGCATAAGGGAATCCTGTTAAACAAAAAGAAATAAAGAAAGAAAATGCCATATGTATCAATACATTTTTGCAAAAGCCTTTTCAATCAGATTAATAAAAACAAACACAGAATGCAAGAAAAAAATTTGCAAGAGCTATCACCAGGTCTCTGAGATACTGTACAACTGTGTATGGCTCATCTCGGTCTTGCAACAGGTTTTCAAAAAGAGTAATACATCCATGTCTATAATTCATATCACATCAGAAAGGGATCATCCTACATTGCACGCTTGGCAGATGGCGATGGGAACATGTGTGCTGCAGAAGATCTCTAAGGAAGAGTTTGGTATGACAGAAAGTGGTACCGAGGACTCAGTAAGTGATAATCTTCTCTGTGACTCAGTACTGAGTCACTACAGGTTGAACCTCTTTAGTCAAGAACTCTCTGGTCTAGAAACATCTGCCATCTGGAATGATTGTAGTTAGTTGGATGGCCACTTTTCATGGCTGTGGCCAAGTTTCCTACAGTCTCATAAAGTTTGTTTACAGCCACCAGTCCTGACTCCCAGTGTTCTGTACTGTTATTTAGCCCTAATTTACCCCAAAAGCCTCCTAACAGCCCAGTAAGCAATAGAAGTGTTGGTAATGCTGCTAGACAATATTGATTTCCCGTGGTCCGGAAAATTCTCTCACTTGGAACCGGTCAAATCCTGAGGGTGCCGAACTAAAAAGGATCAACTTGTACTCCAGAATGGTAATAAACATGCCATTATTTCAGAGGTTCTTTCTACTTGCGTTCCTGGCACCTTTTATAACAATACAATCCTGGTGAAATATCTAATTTCAGAACAACTTTTTTTGCCCCCACTACAGTTTCAACTGGAAAAGATATTTTCTATTTCCAGTCTTAAACTGGTATACGGTGTTGCTAGGTGTTGTTAAAGAGTTATTTCATTTCTCCCTGAGGGGGCTGCACTTCAGTTGCAGGTAAAAGGATCATCAGGCGTTGTTCAGATACTCTGGCATCACTAGTGATGCTCTGATCTCTTTAAACTGCCCCTTTCAAACCTCCTTCTTAAATAATCAGTTTACTCCATTCGCTAGCTCTTTAGAAGGCATAAATCTGCACAGCTTTCTTCACTAGTACTTTGCCAATTTAAACCAGCAGAGGACCTAGTCCTGTACCTTTAGAGAGGAGATGAATACAAGGGGACACACTAAAGGTAGATAATATAATGAATGATGTAAGAGAAAGTAAACGGGGCACTCCTATTTATACTTCTACATAATATGAGACTGAGGAGAAGGTCGATGGAACTGAAAAGCTAAATATTTAAAAATAATAAAAGGAAAAAAAGATGAATGCACTACCCATGGAACTCATTACCACAAGATCTCACTGTGGTTAGAAACTTGACAGAATGCCAGAAAGGTAAAGATATTTATATGAATAAGGTGAACATTCACAGGTATAGTACATAGGATCCATTTAAAAATAAGTTATAAACTAAATACTGATTTGTGGGACTATATAATTGTCCATTATGGAGGATTCTTTCTTCTGAAGAAAGTGGTATTGGCCTCTATTAGTGACAAGACAATGAATTCTGTGGATCATTTATCTGATCCAACATGGCAAACTCTATGTTCCTACTCAAAGAACTAAGTGCACTATTTATTATTATTGTTTGTATTGCAGTAGTTCCTAGAGATCCCAATCAGGAATCAAGACCACATTGCGTTAGGCACTGAACATATAAACGATAAAGTTGCTGTCCCTGTCCTGGCCTATCAAACGGATTGAGAAGAACTCTGCTGGGGAGACAGATTTTTCTGACCTATCTGTCCTGCCAAGCAGTGACACTGAGTAGACGGCTGACATGGCTTAGTTTTATCTGAAAATATTATTACTTTACTGCATATATGAAAGAACAGGTTAAACAATGTGAGTAATGAACAGGTGCAAAATCCTATATAGCCTCTCTCCGACTTATGAACCGGTTATGGACCAAGCAATTGGTCATAACTCTGTTCTTCATAAGTCGGACCCGCTGAGTTATACGTGACCGCTCTGTTCGTAAGTACGGATCGCGTTCATAACTTGGGTTCTGCCATTTATGACAGTTTTGGTCGTAACTGCGAATGGTCGTAAGTCGATGGCTCGCAACTCGGGGACCAGCTGTATTCAAATGATTTAGGAACATAGAGATTGCAATGTCAGAAGGCTCAAAGGTTCATATCATGCAATTTCCAAATTCTAATGATGGTCTCTTCCTGTTTGTTAAAATTCCCACCATGCTCCTGGTTAAAGATGGAATATGCTTTGCAGTAAAGGAAACATTTTAGAATTACCAACCTTTTTTTTTTTTTTTTAACATCTAACAGTTTGGGAGTTTTATATCCTAAACTTTAATGAGGACAAACATTCATTTCAGGATGAACATGAATTTTGTGTGTAAAAATCAGAGAAGTGAAGTACAGGCGACATCTTGTGGCCATTTGGAAAATTTCCAGGGGTGAAATCCTTGCTTAATTAAAGTCAACAGGAAAACATCCTTTGACTTCTATGGGGACAGCATTTCACTGAGAATCTATCTAGCTCTTTTTTGCACATTGTTAAAGTTCTCGCCTTCACTGAATCCTCTGGCAAGGAGTTCCACAGGTTGACGGTGCGGTGAGTGAAGAAAAACTTCCTTTTGTTTGTTTTAAACCTGCTGCCTATTAATTTCATTTGGTGATGCCCTCTCCCCCATTTGTTCTTTTATTGTGGGAATGAGTAAATAACTTTTCCTTCTTCACTTTTTCCATACCAGTCATGATTGTATAGACCTCTATCACATCCTCCCTTAATCTCCTCTTTTCTAAGCTGAAAAGTCTAAGTCTTTTTAATCTCTCTTCATATGGGACCCGTTCCAAACTCCTAATCATTTTTGTTTCCCTTTTCTGAGTTCAGCATCTTAATGCCTAGTTTTTTCTTTAACTTGACAAGCTGATGCTTGAAATGGTATCCATGAATAAAACCTCTCGCTGTAAGAGAGTTCAGGGGGCATTCAAGGCCTAAGACTTTTTGTCACTAAGCCCACAGTATTAATACCAGACAAAAAAAAAAAAAAGGAACTAGGGTGGAGCAATTGTTATTATGATGTCTAGTTACCACAGAGTTTAACTGTGGCTTTGCTACAAGACCTCTGTGAGGGGCAGGGCCTTGGCACACTGCTCCAGAAGCTGACCTGAAACCAGACTGTGGTTCAGCGAGTCACTTGCAGTCTCCTCTTGCTTTATGGGGTAAGTGATCTGTGCTGGGCCTAAACCTGATACACATTACTTTCCTTGTTGCACCAACTACACAGCCTGAACCAGCTGTGTGGTTCTAAGGTTTTCTTCACTCCTCATCAACATGTGAGAGGGAGAATGGTTTAGCAATGATCAGTGAGGCACTCAGTAGCCTACAAATACTTGAATGGTGTAAACACTAAAGAAGGAAAAGAATTATTAAGGACAGCATGGGGAACAAAACTAGGAGTAACTGAATAAAATTTAGGAATGGAATAAAAGAGCTTGAATACCATGAAAAAACTGTTCAAAGCCTGAACTAACTGTCTGTTAAATGACCTTCTATGACAAGTGGTGGAAACCTTGCTGGTAGGCTGAAAACTACACTGCGCAAAAAAATCAGAAAATGTTAACATAAGGAACAACATGCACCAGCAGGGAGGTGACCATATAACTCACGGGGTCTTTTCTATCTCTGAATTCATGGTCCTGAAGTACCTATCTGCATCTTTAGGCAAGGCTGTTTAAATGTATTTTCATCTAAAGTTACTGTTTGATCATTCATGTACTAAAAGAAAAAATTAAGTTCCTTTATTCCTGATGGCTACATCCCTGTACTCCCCCCACCATCCTGTCAAGTTAAATGAAGAGAATGTGGAGAAATACTTTCAGTACTGACACTAGTGGGAGCAGCATTTCAAAATAAAGATCAGTTGGCTATTCCAGTTTACAAATATGGAGAGTTTGGGTGGAGGCCCAAGACAAAGAATGAAATTGTACAAAGAAGCCTATGGCATGGCTGTCTCCTCAGTCAAACCACGATGCCACGTCCATGACTTACTGTGTAAAGTAAATACTTACTTGAATATACAGTGGGTGTAGTCTCTTGCATTTGTCGGAGCTGTTCTCTGTCAGTTCCAGGACTGTGCGACAGTGACTGAGTATCCAAATCTGGAGAATTAGTTCTGGTGTCCATCTCCCCCTTCAGAATCAGCCAACTGGTCTTTAGCTGAATAAAACAAAACTGAACCTTAACCTTTGGATTTATTCTTGAAAATTCACTCACATGGGAATTCTCTCTGATCAGTTTTTATTTATAAGTAATTTTGAACCAATTGTCCACAGATGTGGAAGACAGATCACAAGCATTGTCACATGAGACTGTGTTAGAAGTTCTAGTATCAGATACTTAACATCCAGCTGGCTGAGCATAGGTTTCCTGTTAATTACGCTGTTACTCTGTCCTGGTATCAGTTCATGTGCATTTTTAAAAATTAAACTATGAATGCCTACGAATGAATTGCCTGACCAATCTGATTAGCTTCTATGATGAGGTAACTGGCTCTGTTGACATGGGGAAGTCGGTGTACGTGATATATCTTGACTTTAGCAAAGCTTTAGATACCATCTCCCACAATATTCTTGCCAGCAAGTTAAGGAAGTATAGATTGGATAAATGGACTGTAAGGTGGATAGAAAGGTGGCTAGACTGTCAGGCCCAACAGCTAGTGATCAACGGCTTGATGTCAGATAGGCGGTTGGTTTCAAGTGGAGTGCCCCAAGGATCAGTTTTACTCAACTGGTTTTAAGGCTGGTTTTACTCAACATCTTCATTAATGACCTGGATGAGGGTTGGATTGCACCCTCAGCAAGTTTGCGGATGACACTAAGCTAGGGGGAGAGGTAGATATGCTGCAGGGTAGGGATAGGGTCCAGAGTGACCTAGACAGATTAGAGGATTGGGCCAAAAGAAATCTGATGAGGTTCAACAAGGACAAGTGCAGAGTCCTGCACTTGGGACAGAAGAATCCCAAGCATTGTTACAGGCTGGAGACTGACTGGCTAAGTAGCAGTTCAGCAGAAAAGTACCTGGGGATTACAGTGGATGAGAAGCTGGATACGAGTCAACAGTGTGCCCTTGTAGCCAAGAAGACGAATAGAATATTAGGTTGCATTAGGAAGAGCTATTGCCAGCAGATCTAGAGAAATGATTATTCCCCTTTATTCAGCTCTGGTGAGGCCATATCTGGGTACGTCTAGATTACATGCCTCTGCTGACAGAGACATGTAAAATAGGCTACCGGACATAGTCAATGAAGTGGGGATTTAAATATCCTTTGCTTCATTAAAATAAAAATGGCCGCTGCGCTGTGTCGGTTCAGCTAATCGTCAGCACAGCGCACGAGTCAAGATGAGGATCGGTCGACAACGGAAGCCTTTGTCGACTGCTGCTGTAAACCTTGTTTCACGAGGCATAAGGGAGCAGTTGACAAAGGCTTCCCTTGTTGACCGATCCGCATCTTGATTCGCGTGCTGTGCCAATGATCAGCTGAACCGGCACAGCGTGGCAGCCATGTTTATTTTAATGAAGCCGGGGATATTTAAACCCCCGCTTCATTGACTATGACGGGTAGCCTATTTTACATGACTCTGTCGGCAGAGGCATGTAATCTAGAAGTACTCCTGGAGTATTGCATCCAGTTCTGGGCCCCCCACTACAGAAAGGATGTGGACACATTGGACAGGGTCCAGCGGAAGGCAACCAAAATGATTCGGGGGATGGATCACATGACCTATGAGGAGCAGCTGAGGGATTTGGGCTTATTTAGTCTGCAGAAGAGAAGGGTGAGGGGGATTTGATAGCAGCCTTCAACTTCCCGAAGGGAGGTTCCAACAAGGATGGAGAGAGACTGTTCTCAGTAGTGACGGATGGCAGAACAAGGCGCAATGGTCTTAAGTTACAGTGAGGGAGGTGTAGGACTATTTCACTAGGAGGGTTGTGAGGCACTGGAATGGGTTACCTAGGGAGGTGGTGGAATCTCCAACCCTAGAGATTTTGAAGTCTCAGCTTGACTAAGCCCTGACTGGGATGATTTAGTTGGGACTGGTCCTGCTTCGGACAGGGGGCTGGACTCGATGACCTCCTGAGGTCTCTTCCAGCCCTAGGATTCTATGATACTAGTGAATCAATGTCTCTTTATTACTCTGTCTCATTTTAAAACAAACACATTGAATTAAAAACCCAATTTTGACCTAGAAGATGTCTAGAATAAGAAAATGCATGCACTTATTACATTATTTCAATGCCCCTTACTTCTTTTGCCTCCCCTACTTGTTCCATCACTGGTAAAATTTAGACTGTAAGCACTTTGTGGGAGGTTCAATATCTTTCTGCATCTTCTGTGATGGACCAAACATACATTTGCTGCTATTAAATAACTAGAATTATGAGCAATAGAAATAACATGTAAAAATAATAAAAAAGATTTAAAAATGGCATTTTTGAGAAACACTAACACATTGCATGCTTCTCGTGCATTCTGGTGATTACCTTCCTATTGTCCTGATCAAAACTTCCATCCTCCCCCTCTGATCTTCTTACTGTTAGAATATAAAATTCATTGTAAGAGTTAAAACAGTATCATGTATTTTTTTCCATTTTGACTGTAACCATATTGCAGGTTTCTAAAAAGAATAAAATAACCCATACACAAAGGGATATGAGAAGCTGGAAGTGTACTGCTATGACATCAACTCATTTTGAAATGATCATTAAGAAACTATTAAAATGATATAATGCTGTAAATACACAGTTTAAGATAAAGTCTAATACAGTATTCCAATGTATCATTTTTAGGGAAGATGCTACTTTCTGGGGCTAGACTGGAGGGAATTTTAGGCATGGCTACACTAGAGTTTAAAATGGCGTCACTGTACTGCTGTAATCTCTCTAGTGTAGTTGTTCAATGTTGATGAGAGAAAAATCTCCTGTAGGTTTAGCTAATCCAACCCCCATGCCTACCAACATGACACACACTGTCCACAATGGCACTTAGGTCCATGTAATTTATGTTGCTCAGGGGGTGATTTATTCACCCTCTTGAGTGAGATAAATAATGCCAATGTTAGAAACAGATTGTGACTCAGCCTAATATAGCTGCCCAGGGGAGCAGGCCACTTTTTTCCTGTATTGCCTCATGTTAATGCCCCCCACATGGCAGTTTGGGTATAGCAGGTTTTACACTCCAGTCCCTCATTCCTCTCTCCCAGCAGGTAGGCAGGGAGGATACAGAAAATGGATCCACTAGCTCAAAAGGTCAGCCAGTAAAGCTAAACCACTGAAGGAGGGCTAAGGGGCAGGGAGTAAGCTATTTACTCCTCCCCTCCACAAAAGGGCTGCATTTCACCATCAGGAGCAGAGTCACATTCGGAGTCACAATTCCTCCCCCTGGCTCTTCAAGGACAGTGCTACACTGTCACCAGGCAGAGACAAAATTCTCAGTCTAGCTCTTCATGATCAGCATCATGGCATTAGGAAGAGCAGAGTCTCTATAATGGCTGTGATTACCAAAACCACTGCAGAAAAAGACAACCAAGGTGCAGCCTGTATTTTCTCAATGTATCAATTTGCTAAAGAATTATCTGTTGAAAACTTTCTGCATTGAGTTACCATGTCTGCAGTTAAAAAAAAAATCTTGTCATTAGAATTTTCCCATGTTCTTCTCTTTCCCTGCGTTTCTGGCTATTTGGGCTACATCTACACTGCAATGCTATTTCGGGATACCATAGTATCCCGAAATAACTATCCCATGACTTAACAGCTAGACCATTATTTTGGGCTCATTATTCTGACGTCCCTCTAAATCTCATTCCACAAGGAGTAAGGGAAGTTTTGGAATAGCATGTTATTTCGAAATTTGGTGCTGTGTAGACAGTGCCAAATTATGAAATAAGCTATTTTGAAATAAGATCGAAAGAAGATACACAATTTGTATAGCTCAAATTGTGTATCTTATTTCGAACTATAGTGCAGTGTAGACATAGCCTTTGTTTCCTTTATTTCCAGCCAGACTGATCTGCACTCCAAAAATAATTTCACGACCTGCAGACTTTGCAGACATAAACACACCAAACTGCATATAACAATTTGCCAAAGTTTGAATCCATGAGACTGATCATTTTAGAACACTGATAGATGCACCTTTTTAAAGCTGTCTTAATGGTCACAGCAGGGTTGCAACATGTCTGCAGATACTCCATATGTGTTCTGCCTTAACTGAGCAGACAGCATCTGCCATAGCATTCAGGTCCCACATCTCTGCATCCCCCAAAACTCCCCACATAAAGCTAAATTTTAAACCTAAATTTTTATTTCCATGTAGGGGAGTGAAACTCCTACCTCCAAAAGCTGGAAATGGTGAACATTATATTGCCCCATGTAAGCAGCAGAGGGCAAGTGAAAAATAACTCTGGAAAGATAGCTCTTGTGATGTCCACCTTGCACACCGAGCTGCTAGCTGCTGCTCTGGCTTCTGTAAGAGGTATGGACTGGCCACCACGCTTCCATCTCAGAGATACACACCAGATGTGCTTCACTATAAGTTATTTTACTGTACTACATGGCACCTCTGAGGTTAGCACCCATAAGGTATGCCACTCAGAGAATTGCCTAGTGGCTGAAGAGTATACTGAAATTTAGTTTTCATTACAACATCCCCTTCGTGGACATTGTTTACTAAGCTTTTTGTCCAGATTAATGCTGTGTGAAATGCTAATAACAGAAAACACAAGGAACTGAATCTTACAGTATATTTCTAAGCAAATGCCTCACACAATTCAACCTGAACCTTGAAAACAGTGGTCAAAATATTCAAACACAGGGCCTACTGCTGCTTTGAATGTCAGTGGGCAGACCCCTGCATTTGCTGGGAGTACAGAGTCAATGGGGCAAAGCATAAATGCCAGGGTCTGCCCATGCAGCATTCCTTGAATTTTAGGCACTTAAATCTATAGAGGCACCTACCTCACAGTGATCTGACTTGCAGAGGTGGTGAGTACTGGCTCCTGTGAGACTCAGCCCCTCTGAAAATCAGGCCCTTTTTACAAGGGCATATAACTGTGGACTCCAGGAGCCCAAGTTCAACCATTTGAGCTCTTTGCTTGGATCAGTGCTAAACCCCATGAAGGTCAAATTCTTATAAAGAGGTTTAATACTGAACCAAATATTTTGAAAATACT
Source organism: Pelodiscus sinensis (assembly GCF_052426305.1). Lineage (NCBI taxonomy): Eukaryota > Metazoa > Chordata > Testudines > Trionychidae > Pelodiscus > Pelodiscus sinensis. Next base: position 22,407,830 of record NC_143055.1, on the reverse strand, counting down.
AAGATACTAACAAGAGAATAACAATACCATCCTCCACCCAAATTCACAGCCTGAAATCATGCATGTGACATTTTTCCACCACATTTTTATTCTGAATTTGGGAGGGTATAAAAGAAACACAGAGACTACAGCAAATCAACTGGGCACTGCGATAACTGAGAACTTTTAAAGTCAAATGTTTTGGAAGAGATGCTTGCCATTTTGTGTTAGAGAACATTTTTGTGCTTGTTTGTTTTAACACGGTTTCTTCAACAAAAGAATATTCTCTGGCTCCAACTTCTGAATGTCCTAATTCAATACCCAGTTAGCTTAGGAAGCTGAATCATCAGTTACTAATGTGTTCCTTTTTTAGCAAGAAAAAAAAAAGATTTACACAACTGCTGCTGAGAGCTCCTCCAGAACAAAAGGTTGTTCCCATTGGTCTCTACATAGAAATGGATACTTCATCACTCTGTTTTTGTTTTCATTTAGAATAAATTAGGAGGTGCACTCTATAGAAACCCAGCCAGCCTCTATTTTCCACACTCCCTTTCTGAACCTTGTTTATATATAAAACAAAGATCAAAATACATCTCCTCAGGGTATCACAGACATGTCTGACTGACCTGCATATTAACAAATAGGACCTCTCACAGCAATGTATATCAGGAATAATTTGCTTAAGTCACCAATACCACATTCTATAGGCCTCTCTCCTCTGATTCCACTGGGGAATACTAAAAGAAACTCCACCATCTATCCAAGAAACTTCCTGCTACAGCTTGAGATCAAATCTGCACAAAAACACTCCCAGGTCCTGACCAGGAGTATTCTATCTGCTACCCATAAACCTGGAAATCCTGGACATCCCATCATATCAGGCAACAGGATTATCCAACTATGCTGATTCTCTTCTCAGACCCTATGCTATCAGTACTTCTAGCTATCTTCAAGACACCAATGACTTCCTGAGGAAACTACAGAGCATCAGTAATCTTCCTGAAAATACCATCCTGGCCATCATGGATGTAGAAGCTCTCCACACCAACATTCCACTTCAGGATGGACTAGAAGCTGTCAGGAACATTATCCTTGATGATGCCAGAGCACACCTGGTGGCTGAACACTGTGACTTTCACCTCACTCACAACTATTTCCAATTTGGGGACAATTTATATCTTCAAGTCAGAAGCACTGCTATGGATACCCACATGGTCCCACAATATGCCAACATTTTTATGGCTGACCTTGAACAATGTTTCCTCAGCTGCCATCGCCTGCTACTCCTCCTCTATTATGCTACGTTGATGACATCTTTATCATATGGACCCATGGGGAGGATACCCTTGAGGAATTCCACAGGAATTTCAACAATTTCCACCCTACTATCAAAGTCAGCCTAGACCAGTCCACACAAGAGATCCACTTCCTGGACACTACAGTACTAATAAATTATGGTCACGTAAACACCACCGTATACCAGAAACCTAATGCCTAGGCTTATTGATTATCTTGTCGACTACATGCATTCCCTCCCCTTGCTGTTTCTGTATCAAAGGCAGCAAGGCAGGAGGGAGAGTGAGAGCCAATGCCTGGGGGAGCTGGCTTAAAAGCCAGCTCCTCATGAGCACCAGATCTGTCTGCTTGCCCCCTCTGCACTGCTGCCTCAGCAGCCGGCTCCCCCCAGCACCAGCTCTGCAGTGCCACCTGCTCCCCTCCCATGCTACTGTCTATTAGAGGCAGCAACTCAGGGGTGGAGGAGGAGCAGGAGAGGCTGCCGTGAAGCAGCCTTTGTGTGTGGTGGGCCTGAGCTCCCCGCAAACAGAGGCTTCTCCACAGCAGCCCCTGTCCATGGGGGTGGGGGGAAGTCTGAGCGCCCCACAGACAGGGGATGCTGCAATGGAGAAGCCTCTGTCCGTGGGCAGCTCAGACTCCCCGCTGACAGGGGCTGCTGCCACCCCGCACTGCTGCCTCAGCATCGGAGGCAGCAGCCTGGGGTAGCAAGCAGCCTGTCTGCGTGGGAAGTTGTTTTTTAAACCATATCCTCTTGTGCACCGGCTCCCATGTGCTACAGAGGCAGCAGCATGGAGTGGCAGAGGGCTTCCTGGGAGTGAGGCCAGAGTGCACCAGCTGCCAGCCCTGCCTCCAGGGACTATAGAAAAGTTGTGTAACTGCTAAGATTTCATGCGGTTACATGGCTATTCAATTACCCAATACCTAACATCCCTATTACCTAAATGTCTCTAGCTTCCATCTAGGACAAATTACACGATCCACTGTTTACAGCCAAGCCCTAAAATACAACCAGATCTGTTCCAAGCCCACAGACAGAGACAAATACCTACAAGATCTTTATCAAGCATTTTTAAAACTTAAATATCCACCTGGGGAAGTAAGGAAACAGACTGACAGAGCCAGAAAAGTACCCAGAAGTCACCTATTTCAAGACAGTCCCAAGAAGGAAAATAACATAACACCACCTACAGTTCCCAGCTTACATCCCTCCAGTGCATTATTGACAAGCTACAGTGTACCCTGGAAAGCCATTTCTCACTCTCATAGGTCTTGGGAGATAGGCCAATCATTGCCTACATACAGTCTCCCAATTGTAAACAAATACCAGAAGCCACATGATTCACTCATCCAGGAACCTACCCCTGCAACAAACCCTGTTGCCAACTCTGTCCACACATCTATACAAGCGACAATATCACAGAACTTAACCACATAAGGCACATGAGGGGTTCATACAACTGCACATCCTCTAATGTAATATATGCTATTAGGTGCCAGCTGCCCCTCTGCCATGTGTACTGGCCAAACAGGACAGCCTCTGCGACAAAGCATAAACGGGTACAAATCAGACATCAGGAATGGTCACACATACAAACCTGTAAGGGCACATTTTAACCTCCCTGGACATTCAGTAGTTGATTTAAAAGAAATTTTATCATCCAATCGCAGAGGGAGACTGCTGAACTGGAATTCATTTACAAGCTGTACACTATTAACTTGGGCTTGAATAAAGAAAGATATTAACTCATTAATGTACTACAAAGGCAATTTCCATCATCTTTGATACTGACATTTATACATCAAAAACTATGAATGGGACACATCCCGTCTGACTCAATTAGCTTCATTAATACTGGTCCTACAATTGATAAGTTGTTATATATACTTTTGTTATTATATACACCCTGGATCCATAATTTCCATTCCAGCTCATCTAATGAAGTGAGTTTTACCCATGAAAGCTCATGATATATTTATCAGAGGGATAGCTGAGTTAGTCTGTAACTCAGTGGGAATAGGTCAATGGAGGGATGATAGGAGTTACTATAGAGAACTTTCTGGGTGTCTGGCTGATGAGTCTTGCCCACATGCTCAGGGTTTAGCTGATCACCATATTGGGGTTGGGAAGGAATTTTCCTCCGGGGTAGATTGGCAGAGGCCCTGGAGGTTTTTCACCTTCCTCTGTAGCATGGGGTACAGATCACAGCTAGATGATTCTCTGCATCTTGGGGTCTTCAAAGTATTTAAAGGCTTCAATAGCTGAGATATAAGTGAGAGGATTATTCTGGGAGGGGTGGGTGAGATTCTGTGGCCTGCACTGTGCAGCGGGTCAGACTAGATGATCATAATGGTCCCTTCTGACCTTTGTCTATGAGTCTATGAGTAACACAAAAAAACTTAAAAAACAACAAATAGTCTGGTAGCACTTTAAAGACTAACAAAACATGCAGATGGTATCATGAGCTTTTGTGGGCAGAGCCCACTTCTTCAGATGACCGGAGTTTTGGAGGTCCAGAACCAAGAATAAATAAGGGAAGGGGAGGGAGGAGAAAAAAATTGGAGTGAGGGAAAAAAGAGGACATTGGGTAGATAAGTTTCAAAGGGTTAGCTGAGCCAGTCTGTAAAAGGAAAAACTTAAAAAACAACAAATAGTCTATTAGCATCTTAAAGACTAAATAGTTAAAAGAGGCTGATAAGAACCATTAGTTTGCATTAGGAAAGGAAGAGTACTAACACCAGATTCTACACAGACATCAAGAACTATTGGCACCTTCATTCTTTGGTTAATTGATAATGTGTGAGCCAACCGATATCGCGATTTAAACCATTCTCATGAGAGTTAACCTTGAGAATGAAGTGGAGTTCCAGTCCTTCTCTGTGTATTTGGCCTGTGGAATTGGTATGAAACAAAACAGCAACTTGGAGATCCGTTAATGAGTATCCAGGGAGTTTAAAGTGTTCCCCAACATGTTTTTGTGTGTTGCCTTTTCGGATATCTGATTTGTGTTCATTAATTCTTTCTCGTAGGGACTGTTCAGTTTGTCCAATATATATTACAGTGCATCATTGCTGGCATGTGATGCCATAGATCACATTACTGGATGTGCAGTTAATTAAGCCTCTGATTTGGTGGCTGATGTGGTTGGGTCCAGTGATGAAATCGCTTGTATAGATGTGCGGGCAGAGTTGGCACTGGGGTTGATTGTAGGGGTGGGTTCCTGGATGCTTATGATGTAGCTGTGTAGTATGGTTACCGGAAAGGATTTATTTCAGGTTAGGGAGCTGACTGTAAGCGAGAATAGGCCTTTTCCCCAAGGTCTCTGACAGTAAGGGGTCATTTTCCAAGATAGGTTGTAAATTGTGGATAATGCGTTGGAGGGGTTTAAGTTGTGGTAATGACAAGTGGAATTCTTTTGTTTTCTCTTTTGGGTCTGTCTTGAAGCAGTTCATGTCTGGGTACTTTTTTGGCCCTGTCAATCTGTTTTTTCACTATTCCAGGTGGGTATTTCAGTTTTAAGAATGCTCTGCATAGATCCTGTAGATGTTTATCTCTGTCTGTGGGATTGGAGCAAATCCGGTTATATCTTAAGACTTGTCTGTAAACAGTAGATTGGGAAATGTGTCTGGGATGGAAGCTAGAGGCATGAAAGTAAGTGTAGCGGTCGGTAGGTTTCTGGTATAGGGTGGTAGAAATTTGTCCATCATTTAATTGTATTGTAATGTCAAGGAAGTGGATTTCTTTTGTGGACTGATATAGGCTGAGGTTGATAGTAGGGTGGAAGCTTGTGAAATCTTTGTGAAATTCTTCAAGGGTCTTTTTCCCGTGGGTCCATATGATGATGTCATCAATGTAGCATAAGTAAAGTAAGGATGTTAGGGGGTGAGAGCTGATTTGTTAGTTTCTAAGGTGCCACAGGACTGCTCATTTTTGCTGACGTCAATATAGTTATACCAGAATAAAAGTGAAAGAGATGAACCTGGCTCTTAGTTGTGAATGTCAGCATGAAAGCTGACCCAGAAAACATATGGCCAAGAAGAAAAACACCCTTTTTCAGAGTCATTTTTAGGCCTGGTCTACACTACCTTGGGCCACTGATCTAAGTTATGCAACTTCAGATGCATGACTAACGTAGCAGCAGTTGACTTACTTAGATCTGCTTACAATAGTATCTTCACTATGTTGAGTTGATGGCAGTTGCTCTCCCATAGACTCTTCCTGTGCTTCTCATTCCAATGGAGTACCAGAGTCAATGGGAGAGCACTCGGCAGTCGATTTATCACCTCTATACTAGAAGTGATAAATCGCCCCTTGCTGAATCAATTGCTGCCCATCGATCTGATGGGTAGCGTAGCATGCCCTTAGTAACCAGAGGCAGCTATAAAATAATTAAGGATGACATGCTCATGGACCAGGATGTTAGGGATAGATCCTCAGCTGGAGTAAACTGATGATCCACCAAAATCAATGAAGCTATGCCAATTTACACCAGCAAAGAATTTGGCTTTGCATTTTGCTTGTGATTTTCCCAAAATTCACTCCAAAGATTCAGACTTTTTTGCCTTGTCAGTAGCTTTTTAGCTTTGTTTGACTATTTATTATCAATGATTTGTAGCTCTGCAGAGAAGGAGAAATTAAAGGCTTTGGATAGACTTTAATGTTTGCTATTTATCCTAAAGCCAAGAGCTCAAATAAATGGATTCCATCTCATTGACACTGAGGTGACCTTAGTATGTGCAATGCAGATACTGTGAGCTGAAAACATCTATCAAAGTCCAAACAATAAAGAATATTAAAGCGCTACTGGAGCTTGCTTTGTTCTGAAGCTTAACCAGAACAGTCTCAGGGGCTATTTAAATGTCAATGATTTAAACCTGTTTATGCAATTGCCTAGCATCAGAAAGTTTGGTTATGGAGAATGTGTGCATGCTGACTCACTGTAATTAATCTCAGTTTGACTGATAAATGTAATAGTGCTGATACAATATGCTTAGACTTCTGCAACGCATTTTATTTTGTGCCACACAATATTTTGAATAAAAAAGAAGAAAGATGCAGAATGGTAATGGCACACATTAAAAAGATTACAAACTGCCTGATAGGTATCTATATAAGAAATCATTATCCGGTGGGTTATTTCTAGTTGGGTCTCACAAAAGGGTTCTTGGCCCTACATTACCATTTTTGTTAATGAGCCATAAAATCACCACTGATCAAGTTTGCAGACAATACCAAGATGGGAGGAGTGGTAAATAATGAAAAAAAGAGGTCACTTATTCAGTCCGATCTGGGTAGCTTGAGAAACTGGGCATAAGCAAACAGAGTGCATTTTAATATGGCTATAAGATACATGTGTACCTCTATGAAAAACTAATGGAGGGTGGGAGACTCTATTCCTAAGAAGCAGTGACTTGTGAAAAAGATGTCGGGTTCATGGTGGATAATTAGCTGAACATGAATTCCTAGTATGAGACTGTGGCTAAAAGGGCTAACACAAACCTTGGATGCATAAAGGGGGGAAATCTTGAGTAAGGGAACAGAGGGATTTTTACTTCTCTATTTGACACTGGTGTGACTGCTGCTGGACAACTCTGTTCTAGTGTCTACAAGTCAAGAAGGATGTTGAAACATTTGAAGAGGGCACAGATAAGAGCCATGGAAAGATTAAAAGGTTAGAAATATACCTGACGATGATAGTTTTGAAAAACTCAATATATTTAGCTCAGGGGTAACTTGATCAAAGTCTGTCAATTCCACCATGGGGACAAATTGAGACTTGAAATAAGAGAAATGTTTATTGGTGAGAATAATTGCACCTACAGTTGGAGCAATTTACCAAAGATTGTGGCAGATTCTTTAGCATGGGCAATTTTTAAATCTTGATTGGAGTTTTTAAAAACAATATACACCTTAGTTCAAAATGAATGAATTTGGGGGAGTTGTATGGCTTGTGTTTTGCAGGAGGCCAGACTAGATGATCACACTCTTCTGACCTTGAAATCTATGAATCAACAGCAGCCAGACAGAAACCCTTATTTATTTTCATTCTCCACAGCCATAAATCAGTAAGGTCTGATACTGGACACCATCCAGATTGGAAGAGTCAATGCCCTCCATGAAAAGAAACATAGGTAATTAAAAAAAAAAGTCAATGACTGGTACAATAGAACACCCTACTTTTGACAGTATAAAAGTTAATCAAAAATCTTAAATAGAACCATGAACCCAAATTGTGACTTGAAAAAAGACAGTCACACCCTGATTTGCTTCTGAAAATTTCAGCGGTTACATGTTTACACATGCGTAGCTTGCTGGGAGCTGGTGCATAGGAAGTCAGCTTTCAAATTGGCTCCCCACCAGCACCAGCTCCTGTGGAATCTGTCTCCCCCACACCGCTCTGCTGCCTCTGATACAGAGGCAGCAGCATGGGCAGGAAGGGATAGGGCAGGAGGCTGTGTAACCGTGTACACTATCACATCCCTAACTGGAGGTTGGGAACTCTAAATAATAGATTTAGCCAAGAAAACTGTTAGAGTTCAAGTAAATGCATAGCAGGCACTGGCTCTGGAAATCAACATACACAAGTGTAGACACAGCATGAAAAATAGAAGAACAGAAGACTACAAACTCTACTTAAAAATATCATTTTTGTGGTACTTAACTAGCTGTAGTACTTGTGAACTATAAAATACTGTCATTTTAAGCTGGGTCTTGAATTTTCAGAAGCTGATACCTGGATTTTACTTCACACATTTACAGTTTATATACATATTGAAATAAATATTGGCTGCTATTTTTAGCAGTTTTTCATGATGGTATCTGGTACCATTATGAAATTTTCTATTTTACGTCTTCATTTGAAGCACACATGATTTATACAAGTTCTTTTTTTTAAAGTGATGTGTCGTGTCAGATTACTACGTGCCACAAAAGCATTTTCTGTAGAGTTCTGTTGTTTAGGGATTTAGGTGCCAATCTTGCAATTGGGTCTGCCCATTCAGTTCCAATTGTATGGTGCAGATCAGAAGCCATCTTTAGTCAGGTCACAGCCATTAAAAAGGAAGATGTCCTCAACAGATATAACCTCATTAAGACTTATTCTAAGATTTTGATAAAGTAAAAAAATCTTGCAGATGAAAGATGGCTATTCAATATGCATCATACATCAATGAACTTAAAACTTTATTTTTTGGTGTAAAGTAGAAGCAAGAATTACCTTAAAATTTAGATATTCCCCAGGATCACCTGAAAACAGGATAGCAATATAATATATTTAACATACTACTGAGTCATTCTGATAATAAGCAAATTGCTTTAAATCAGTATTAGCTTTAAATTAATAATTCACAGCGAGACATTCCTATTCCAGCCACTTACTGAGTCTTCAGACTTCATGTTATGCTGATTTATCAATTTTCTGTGTTACTTCTTTTCCTTTTTAGATAATTGGGATTCTGGCACAATTAAATGAGAACATGATACCACAAGTAGTTCAATGGTAAATATGCACTTCCTTAACAAGGGCATGAGTAGAAAATAGTGCAGCAGAGAAAAGCAGACTGTACCATGCTGTCTGTAGATAGGGGGTTTCCTATAGATGTTATCTTTTACTCCAGTGTCTGAGAAAGAGGAAAGAAAAAAGTAAGAACAAAAGAGTAAGCAAGCAGTTTAGACTGTGCTTCTTTTGTTTATTCTCAGAAAAAAAAATCACTTGAGCAGAGATCATTCATTAATTGTAATGTGTAGCAACTGCTATTATAATACAATGCAAAATTTCTTATTAGTACACACTTACAACATTCTGAGCTGCATGGCTGCCCAAAATTTTTCATCAATCCTAAAGGGATATATGGCTCCATACCCAAAAGTTCATGTAGTAGATGGGTACTTAAAAATTCAGCCTAACAGCACATCCATAAATTCAACAGGCCTGTGCAACCAGCAGTAACATTTAAAGACAACTACATCTTCAAGAATTAACATAAAGTTGTCTCTTTGGGCTTCTCCTAGTGCAAACTTGTTTAGACATGGAAAAATGTTAAGAGGGTAATTCATTCACTTCTGAGATCATGTTTAACAGCTAACATATTTTCACTCTTCAGAAGAAATAAGGTTTTTTTTGTTATTGTTGTTCTACAGTTCAGAAAGCCATGCAAAGTCCATTGACAATTGAGGAGAAAATGAACACATGCCACAAGTTGAAGATTAAAAGCTATGCAGTGAATGCCTACCTGGAATATGGAAATGCCTAGGGGCCTGCTGATAGGCAGACGGCGAAGACTTGCTGTCTGAATACATGGATAAGCTTGGCGTGCTCCGACCACTTTCACTACCTCCAAGGGGAAGAGCAAAGAAAGCAGATAAAAGAAAAAAATGGAAAGCAAAGTAGAGTATTTCAAGCATAAAAAGCTCTCTCAAAATGACTTGTTAATCCAACATTTTTAAATAAATGGTTCAGTGTAAAGCCTCAGCCTGCTTATTGGCACCATGTCTGGTTTCTGATGTGACTCTCTTAGCAAAGGCAATACCGTACAGTGGTTCAATCACCAAATAGATCTAGGAATTGCAGTTTGCAATATCAGCAATAACACATACTTGATGGATAACATGAAGCATAAAGATCAGCCTCGCAGCTCTGTTTTGAAATCTAAAATTCTCTTCTCACAATGTGATACTGTTAAAAACAAATAAAATAAAAGAATCTCCAGGAATTTATAGGTTCTTTTTTTTTTCAAATGGCTTTTCATAGCCTTAAATGAGCAAATATATTAGGGAATTTTAGCAAAGTTTAAGGTTATGGCTTTAAATCATAGCCAGCTCTTAAAAACAATCAGTGAAATCATTCAGTAATGTTTAAATTAGTTCAAAGCAGGACTGCTCCAAAAAAGCAATTGTTATGGCTGAGTCATATCTTATTATATATATAAATTAATTATTGTTATTGAGGTCTTGTACCATGTTTATTCTAATTTCTCCCCAGTAGCCTTCTTTAGTGTTTTATAGATATGCAGCCAGGGTTGGATTATCAAGTCATGGATCTATAATGCCATAGCCAACTTGACAGAATTTAAAGGTACAGAGTATATTATTGATTCATACCCATTTATATCCTCATTTTGTCAAATTCTGTTGGAACCCCATTCATTTCCTGTCTATCAGTCCTCAGAGCACACTCTCTATGGCATTATAACCCTGCTTGGCAAACAAAAAAGTAAAGCTCTACTTTTTTAGGGTTGTAAAATACTGTTCATGTGTAGCATTGTTAAGCAACTAGAAGCTTAATATGATATTTTTACAAAACAGAACTGCTGACACAATTTGCAGTAACCATATTAGAGTGGATGGTACACAGAATTCATGGATATTAATGATGAAGGTACATCAGTTCTTTTGAAGAAAGGTCAGCTGCTCAGAATATAGCCATGTGGGAGAGAGGGATTTATGGGTAACTATGGATTAGTAGAAAGCCCATAGCAAAGGTATAAAATCTGGTAAACTGGAGATGGAGCACGGGATTGCAATTCACAAAGCTGAGCAGACTCTGTTGAGAAGCACTGGAGAAACAATAAATATAGTCCCAGAGAATGTTATGTATTCCATCATTTTAATCATGGGCCTGCCTTTGATGAAAGAATTTCTATTGACCTTAAAAGGAGCAGGACAAAGCCCCATAAGAAAAGAGGAGAGACCTGTGCGTCTCATGAATATTCCTGCTAATTAATCCACTTTAGTGTAGGGCTGTTACTTCCCAATAGAGTGTGGAATTAAATGAAAATAATTAAAACTACAAAACTATTAAGAATTAGTGCCATAGCCTGTCAGGTAGCAATGAATTGGTAAGAGGGTAACAATGTTTTAAGTATTCTGCATAGTTCAGAGACTGACATTTGAATATTAGTTTATATTCTCCAATTACTTCCAAGAATGGAGGGCTTGACTGTGGAGTTACTGCAAGTCATAAGTAAGGCCACGTCTATACTTACCCACAGATTGATACTTCAGAGACTGATCTGCTAGCATTTAATTTAGTAAGTTTAGTAAGGACCCATTAAATCAAATGCTGAGGTTGCCCCTTTCGGCACCAGTACTCCTACTCCTTGTGAGGAATAAGGGAAGTTAATGGGAGCGTTTCTCCCTTTGTTCTCCCGCTGTGGGGATGGCACCAAAGTTCAAATCAAGGTAGCTGGAGTTGTGTATCTTGATTCAAACATCTCCAAGTATAGACCTGGCCAAAGGGCAACATATCACCGTGCTGCTCTAGGGGCAAACCAGAATCTAACTTGTGAGTGATGGAATCACTATTTGGCTATCTTGCTTCAGGAAGAAAGCCAGGTGTACCAGCCATTTATCAGGTCCGGATTACTTCTCCCTCTGTGCCACTTCAGCTGCTGCACTTCACCTATTCCCCTGCTCCAACTAACTCACCTGTGTAGTCGATGGGGAGAAGCAGCCCTGTTGAAACCTATCTCCTGCCAAATTATGAACGTTTAGTAATACATCAAACCGAAGGCCAAAGTTAAAGGTCCACAAAGTCACATTCTGTAGCTTACAACAACGGTCAGGCCCTATATAATTGACTCTTGCCTGAGGTTTCCCTGAGTAAAAACTGAGTAAAGACCCCATGTCTGATCCCTTAGAACATACAACTACTGGAGAGAGAAGTTTTATAAAACTTAAAAAATAACAAATAGTCTGGCAGCACCTTCAAGACTAACAAAAAACGTAGTTGGTATCATGAGCTTTGGTGAGCACAACCCACTGCCTCAGATGAAGTGGGCTGTGCCCATGAAAGCTCACAATACCATCTACATGCAAGACTATTTGTTGATTTCAAGCTTTTCCAGTTACAGACTAATTTGGCTACTTCTCTGAAGCAGTTTTATAAAGTTTTGGTTTGGTTCTCTGCCAATAGAAGGGTGAAAAAATAGAACCATGAACTCTTTCCTGGATTTCATTTTATTTTATTTGGAAAGAATCCTGAAAGACATACTCATGTCTCTGGCTCTTAACAAGACAGGCTACCCTTTTAGCCTTGTATGTTTGCAGTGTCATGACCAGACCACAAGACATCCCCTCTCATGCCATTCCATGGTTGGTCAGGAAGAATATAGTGTCTTTTTATACCTCCTCCTTCTCAGCATTTTATTGCTAATCTCTTACATTTCCAATCTAGCCATTTAATTTTATTTTTCTAGAGGATGAAGGGTTTGGCAAGAATTTTGCAAATTCATGAAGCAGCTAGAGAGCCAGTGTAAGGGTGTTATGTCTGAAAATCATTCATGCCCTGGATCTCTTCAATGCACACAGTCACCAGTGGTCCAAAACAGAGATTCCAGAAATTATTTCTGAAATTGGGTCATTTTACATGTCCATATGTTCAGCATATGAACTTAAAGTTTTGAAAACAGCAATGATTCTTTTCAAGTTTTCAAAATGAAAGAATACTAAAATGGAATAAAAATGACATGTCCTGGAAAATGTGGTTCTCAAATTAAGAAACACAAGGCACATTTCATTGCATTCTGAAGGTGGGATTTTCAAAAGCTCTCAGCATTGGCTTCTCACTAACTCAATTTCATTAATGGGAGCATAGCTAAACCAATTCTGAGTGTTTTTGAAAATCCTCACATTTCTGACTTGTGATGGGCATGAACTGTGGGATAAGTGAGGATGTCGTTTTATTGAGGCAGTCACAGAAATCAGAGAGTCCTTCACTTTTATGATTAAAAAACAAACAAAAACCACCCAACCTAAGAAGATGTAACCAGATGATTTGAGGACTTTTGTAGTAAACGTAAGAGGTGAGAGTCAAACCTGTTATACCTGCCAACCTAAACTGTGGGTGGTCAAAACAAAGAGAAAAAGCTCAGTAACAACATTCTTATGACTAGAAAAGAGCCAACATTGGGAACTGTCAGCGAGAAGCTAAGTCAAAGCCCATTGAAGTCAAGAGAAAGGCCTATTGGACTGGTGAAGTTTCTCTCACCGAGAAATTTAAAGAAAAATATTGTTACATAAACATGGAGAGTTTTTTTGAGTTTATAAAGGTCAGGTCTTGTATCGTCATTTGTGTACATTCAAACTTGTTCATGTCTCTGAGACATGCACACCTCCAATTATTTTGACCTCAAATGGCAAAAATAAATCTTATCTTGAGCCTACGACACTTGACAATAGTTTATCAATATTCCCATGGCCTTTGCACAATGAATTCTCCGGGGCTTTCCCTGTATTTTTAAAAATAGAGACGATAAGGTAAACCTTCTACCAAGATAAAGAAGGAGGGAATCCTAGTCTTCAGAACAAATCACTTGGAGATCTCAACTCTCCCTTTTTTATTATTATTTGTTGTGACACTAATTCAATGTACAACAATGGGGAAACTACGTAATCCTTATTTAACCCATGTGTAAATTGTATACAAATACTTACCTACCTCATAGGAGAGTTATGTGGCTTACTTAGTTTATAAATGTTTTGCAAAAATGTTCCTTGATAACAGGTGCTACAGAAATGCAAAATATTATTATTTTGATTAATTTACTAATTGTTATGCTGTAACAACAGGCTGCCGCCTGATGGATTGTTTCCAAATGATAGTAGTAAATAATTGCTTGATGCACATCGCAACGACAGGTAGCCCTGAACATACACTGGTTTAAATGTGATCCAATAAAGTGGTGCTAAGCAACTGCCAACTGAATTTCAAATGAGAGCATTCCACATTGTGTAATCATGCAGTGCAGTACACAGACAGGTTTTCTAGCTAAATGCATCCGCTCTGATAAATTGTCCAGCTGTACAGTAAACATAAAACTCCACCCGTGCAGAGACTGATATGATACAAGAGAGTGATTCAGCCCTTCTAGATGTGTATGTGTGTGTGGGGGGGGGGGGGGGGAGGAACGGAATCTTTGTAGGTAGATCGTCTGTTAAAATGGCATCACTTTGTTTAAACTTCTTCCTTTCCAAAATACTCTTTGCGGAGGACACATTTGTAGGATATGGATCTGATTCTGCTCTTATTTACACCAATGTAACCCCAATGATTTCAATAGAGTTACTCCTATATAAACTGGAACCCAAACCTGACCTATTGTCTGTATTCCCAAAGATACTGAGCAACTGCTACTCACGCCAACCTTTAAAAATAACCCCTACTCATATATTTGACTCTTGGTCTATATTTGACTCTTGGTCTTTCAGGGAGTCACCTCCCTTCCTGTAACTGCTCTGATGACAAAGCTTCCTCAACTCAAATAGGACACATAGAATACAGGATGCAAAAGGAATTGAAAATGCCTGTGATTCCTGTCTGTTTGCTTCCTCTAACTCTCCACCCCAGTCCTCTTGGAAGGACACCGTTGTGGTCATTCATCATGGCACTTTCTTCTTTTTTAAGCAACATGCCAAGCAAAAGTATACTCTGCCTCAAAGGTTCCAGAGATTCCCCCATCTCAGTGACCTGTCTCCAGCATGCAGAACATTTAAAGTGCCTTTGTGAAATACTTTTACAGGAATGAGTGTCAATTTATCAAAATAAACTACACAGGATTAAATAAAATACAGGACTATGTAGCACTTTAAAGACTAACAAGATGGTTTATTAAAGCTCATCATCTAATAAACCATCTTGTTAGTCTTTAAAGTGCTACATAGTCCTGTATTTTGTTTCAGCTACACCAGACTAACACAGCTGCATTTCTATTAGGATTAAATAAAGTTTCTATGCTTTAAAGTTGATGGGCCAGCTCAATGGAACTATGCTGATTTAACCAGCTGCAGATCTGGCCCTCTAGATGTTAACTGTGTTAAAATGGACTAGCTCTCTCAATGTATTGTAAGGATACATGAATATTTGATCCTCTAGGGCATTAACGTCCCTTATTCCAATATCCAGTTAGCTTCACTAAACCATGGAAATAATGTTAAATATTTATTTAAACAATAATAAACAAAATTTACAATTTTCTCCCCTTCCCCCATCTTCAGATTTTTTTTCCCTTTGGAAAAAAACATTAAAACATTCACACACACACAAAAACACCACAGCAGGTCTCTCAGACTTACATGGTATGTCAAGAAAGCACTCACACAAAGTTAAGACAGACTATCCAGTTGGAAGCCATGCTTGCACAAAGAAAGTCAAAACACATGTGGAGAATCTACAGTTATCACAGCACAGTTGGCATTCCTGGACCTTACCTTTGAAGAAAGGGATGTAATGATGTCTGAATGTAGATGTAGGGCTTGGGTGTTGGGACAGGGAGATGCAGCTACTGGTACCAAGAGTCTGAGTACCAGCTAGGGGGCAACAAAGAGTAAGTGAAAATAAACTATTTAGTTCACTTACTGAAAACCATAAAATATTCCTAGCAATGACACCCTTCTCATAGGAACATGTTTCTCCACCTGACATAGAAACTTGGAAAACAGTACAGTTTGTTGTAGTTGAGCTCCAGTTTGTTTTCAGGTTTCTAAAATAATAAAGGTCATATTTGCAGTGCGGTAAGGGACAGAGACGCTTGATGAATGGAAAGAGAAAAACACACAAAATACTGATAAATTTATTGGCTGTTATTCACTATATGATCAGGAGGGCTGGGTTTACACCTTACATGCCCTAGGCTTAGCATCTTCAGCTCCACCCTCCACTCCCTGTCCACAGCTGCCCTTTGTGTTGTCCATAAAAATGAAAGGAAAAGAAATATAAACACAGCCTCCTCAGGAAGGCACAAACCCCTCCACCATGCCTGGCACTCCCAGCCTGCACCAAGGGGCAACCTGCACACCCTAGGTGACGCATGAAGGAGGAAATGGCTCTCTCTCCATGGTGCCCAGTCCCCAAAAGTCTTCCCTCCCTCCCGCAGCTCTGCAGAGCAGCTTCACTCATTCACTTGCATAGGCAGAGGCGGAGACACCAACCACACCCTTCCCTCTCTCCTTGGAATAGGGTGATTGAGATTGGGAAGGGAGGTGGATGTGCCCAGCCCCTTCAACAGCCACCCTACCTGTCTGTGATTCACAGCATCCTCAGGCAGGCTGACTCAGAATCTCACCCTGCTCTAGCCACTCATGCTGGGTGGCTACCAATCTGTACCAGGAGCCTGGATTCCTGGAGGGCAGCTGTATTAACTTTTGACCCACTTTTAACTTCTAAGCTGCCTCCTTCCGCCCCAGAACACCTGCACCCATAGGCACATGTCTACTGTGCCTAATTGGAAATCCAGCCTGGATGATCAGAATGATCCTGTCTGCTCTTGGGATCTATGAATTTAATAGGTGGACCATCAGAAAATATTCTAGAGAAAGGGACCATGAAGAGCACAATCTTGAGCAAAATCAGTGTTTTTAAAAGCCGCAACAGGGATGACATGTCCATAATGGGTCTAAGTGAAATGAAATGGGGAGATACAACATCTCTTTCTTTGCTAGCAACTTTGTTAGGGTAAGGTCCAGCTCACACTCAAGCTGCTGTTTTGCTATTAGATTAAAGGATACAGGACAAGCTCACGATGCTGTAAGATACTTATGCACATGTCTGACTTAAGACTCCAAGAAGCCCCATTGGCATTGTATGCTTAAAATTAGGTATGTGCTTAAGTGCTTTGCTGAACCACAGCCTTAAATCTTTCTCAAAAAGCCCTTTTTTGCTGTAACACCTTGCTGTGTGAAAAAATACTGTCAAAACAAATACAGGTTAAAAAGCACTTGCAGCCACACCCCAAAGGTACTTTGGGTTAGGAATTGTTTGTTTTCCTTCCCCTGCCTACCCTGCTCCCATAGCGTGCAACCAAGCAGAATCCTGACAGAATGGCCAGTCTTAGGAAAGAATAGTTCACCCTTTGCAGTAGATCTTTGATGCTCTACCAGTATTTTTTCATCCCACCAAAGATTGTACGAGTTATGCATCCTGACAAAAATCAGAAGGGGCTGAATCCTTCCCCAAATGTGTAGCACTCCTGCTGCTATGACCTCTGGCTATAAAAAGGGCTCTATTACAGGGGAGTTCTGATCACTACACCGGCAATTTCTCCATTCTGGTCATTAGTCCCTGAGGGTATGTCTTTACTTGCACCCTCTTTCGAGAGAGGGATGCAAATGCAGACATTTGAAATTGCAAATGAAGCCAGGATTTAAATATCCCGCACTTCATTTGCATATTTGCGTTATGGTGCTATTTCGAAATAGCGCTATTTCGAAATAACAGATGCTGTTACGACACAGTGATTTTGAGAGAAAACCCTTCTCTCGAAATAACTTCTCAAAATAAGGGTTTTCTCTTGAAATAACTGTGTCTTAACAGCATCTGTTATTTCGAAATAGCGCCATAACGCAAATATGCAAATGAAGCGCAAGATAATTAAATCCCAGCTTCCTGTGCAATTTCGAATGTCTGCATGTGCATCCCTCTCTCGAAAGAGACTGCAAGTCTAGACATACCCTGATTTCCCTCCCCCACCATGAAACATTACTCTGCAGTTCAAAGGTATGAAGTGCCATTCTTGGCAACACATTCGCTCCTTGCACTGGACAGTGGAACAATTGTGTTTTGCTGTTTAGATTCCCATGATCATTAAGACTAGGGACAGGATTTAATATTTAATCCATTGATTTTTCTGTTTTCAGCTACCATTCATTCAACACATAAATTCCTAATTCCCATTAAGTTTTATGAAAAAAATCACTGCATGAGCATAACTAAAGGTGTGTTTATCCCCCAGAACTAACATGCATGTTGTAATACACTTGAAAAGGGAGACTGGAATTGCTTTCCACAATATAAACCTTTCTCTTGGTGTCTTCTATACTTCTTAAATAGGCCAAAGTGGTGAGGAGGGAAAGCAGAGATTAAATTAACCTGCTTTGTCAATTACCTGGTCTGCTGTAATGCTGAGGAGAATGGGATGTTGGAGTGTAGCGACCATAACCCAGAGATCCAGTAGAACTCGGACTTGATGTCCTATACTGTTTGAAAGATCTATCGTCTTGGTCACCCTGAGAAGAAAGGCGGGGGGGAGAAATCTAAGTCAATAGGAAAGACAGAATGAATTGCAAGACATTCAGAAGTTATCCAAACTCCATTGTTGTTTTTCTGCCCTGTATGCAAAGGGTCCAATTCTGTCCTCATGCTCCATGCAATCATAATGAATACAGCCATACACATCTCACATCTTCTATGATTAGAGCAGTCCCAGAGTTGCCAGACATGTCAGAGAATGGTCATATAAACACAGGAGGCAACATGTGAGAAATGAGTCCAAAATGAAGATACACTTTGAAAAGAACATATTATAGCAGAAATGTTCTGTTTTAGCTCCACAGGCCAGATTCCCAATTTGTTTGTGCCTTATGTATTTGTTTATACCCAAGCAAAGTAAATGTAAGATGGGACCCAATAAAACTGACAGCATTTTACATTCATTTTGTACATGTAGAAATGACTATGCAAGGTGCCAGCCAGTATAGAAGCAAGCTTCATCTGCTTAATTACAGTATGCAGATCTAATGTGCCTTTTGTATAAACACACTCAGTTCTACAAACCAAACACATCCAGTAATATTTAGGTGATCAATTTATGCATCAATATGTAGCTTAGATTTAATGTTTGAGCATTAACACTTCCCATTTAAATCTATATTCTAATTCCTGCAAATGTACCTCATAAGGCTTTTCCCTTAGGCAGATTTAGTCCACTTCTCCCAAAATCACTGCAAAGATTTTAATTTGCTTTTAAAAAAATTAAACTACAAACTGGTGGCTGAAAAAGTTTTGTTTTTTTAGGAAGCAAAGCGCTACTTACGTAGAAACCACTTTTGAATAATTAGCATAATTCTGGGATTCCATTTTCTTAGTTCTTATTTAGGAAAATCATAATCTGCCTGATTCAAGGTGAATTAAAAAAATAACAGTCTCAGATTAATCTGTCCTAAAGAAAACCTGTGTGAAGGGTCCTAAGAAAATCCCTTGCAGAATGCTTCCCCCAATATTACATTGTTGGGGTGGGAGAGAGAGAGAGTGTTCCTCAAAGTATGTCACAAAGCCACCCTCCATCTTGGGAGATCTCTAGGGATGTCTGAATTCTAAGGGACCAGCTGATGGCCAGGCTCTGTATCATGGAGGCCTTGTGTCTCCTTATGTGCTTTTCCCTTGTCCCAGCACTCTCTCCCAAATTTCTGGCAGTGCAGCTCCATCACATCCACAGAGCCAGGGATGACTCCTGATCCCAGCTGCTCTGTGATTTGCCCAGAGTCCTAGGAATATTCCATAATCCAGAATTGGGACAACATACATCAATTGGCCCCAGTTCAGCCATCATTTACTTTCAGTGCTTTCCCTGTTTTCTTTCCCTGGGCAGGTCCCAGACTCACAAAGTACTCTTTGCAGGGTTCAAAAGAGGAGTCGTGGTGCCAGAGGGACACTTTCACATGGGTGAAAAGGCATCTGTGCCTAATGGATTCCCTCCAGGTGTGTATATGAGATAGGAAAGTAAAGAGTGATCAGGGTCTGTAGAAGCATTTGAAGATGTGGCCCTCAAAAAGGATGACCTGCAGATTTAGGGGCCTACTGTGCCGTCAAAAATACAGTCATGCAGAGCAAGCGGTTTTTTATGAAGCCACATGGCAATGGACAACAATGTATCTGAAGATAGAAACAAGACCTTGAGGCGTTTTTTTTAAAATGCCTGTTTAAGAATTCAAAATGGTCCAAAAAAAGGAAAATTATTTATGCCTGTATTCCCAGCCTTCACTTTTGATTGCCACCAACGGCTCCCTATGCTTACTTAAATCCCATGCTCATGCTGAAATACTTCTGAATGCCCTTTCCTAAGTAGTTGCATATCATCTACATTCTTACTTCTGAATAACGTACCCCAGGCAAAACAGCATAATGTCTTTGGGAGGCATTCTTTATGAAGTAGAACCTAATGAATAGTTATTTACCCACCATAGCAGTGTCACTAATACGCTAAATAGTGTACAGGCAGTCCCCGAGTTACATACAAGATAGGGACTGTAGGTTTGTTCTTAAGTTGAATTTGTATGTAAGTCGGAACTGGTACATATTGTAGGGGAAACTCTAGCCAAATATTTCTCCAAATATTTCTCAGTTTTATTCTCCCACACCTCACTTCCCTCAGTCCTTTATTCTCAAGCTGAGGTGTCTGCTGAGAAAAGCCGCTCCACGGCTCCCTGGTCTGCTGGGGGGGGGGGGGGGGGGCGCTAGCTTCGCATCTCCCTGGTCTGCTGGGGGGAAGCAGCTAGTGCGGGGTTGCCTCACCCCGTTTGTAAGTAGGGATCCGATGTAAGTCGGATCCATGTAACCCGGGGACTGCCTGTAGTATATTAATCTTGAGGAAAGTCCTGTAATGCTACTTATTTCAAAGCAGGCTGAATAGGAATGTAGGTAACAAGTACAGTGCCATCCTCAGCACAGAAAATATATTCTGCAGTGTGAGAGCAAACTATGGGCATATTTCAATATCCTTAAAGAATGTATGTGACTTCATGAATCACAACCGTTTTAAGACAAAGTACCAATATAACCTTTGGAGATTACTATTATGTCGGACAACAGATGGCCAGAAAGTGAGGTTATTATACTTCTAAAATACTGATATTTCCACTTTGATTATCTCAATCTTTACTTTCTGCATCTCTTTGGTCTCTGTAGGAAATAGTCTGCTAAAATCATGAAATACAACAATAAAAATAGTATCTTTCTTTTTTAAAAAGTTATCAAATAAATTACATTTCTAATTGATAACTACTTTTCTCTCTGAGTTCTAGTAACAGTTTGTACTTTATGATATTTAAGGGAAACTATCAATTCTTATTGGGCTGAAATGTTCTATCTGTTACAATAATTTTACAACAGCTTAATTCCACTTAGTACAATGAAGTGAAAAGAGGACATAAAATTGGTGAAGTAATGAGTCATGCCTGCCAGATTTATTTATATTCCATCTACATAAACTAGAAATCACTGTTCCTGAAAGTGGTATTTTTTGGGTGTGATGTTGTTGTGTTGTTTCCAAAGTGGTATTCCTTGAACTGGCATCTTTAACAATGATGTGTTCTGGGTACTGGTACAGTTCCATTAAAGTCAATGGATGTATACTGATCAGCTGTGTATCTGACTCCAGATGTGTGCAAATATACAGACAGATAGTTTAATTACATGAATATACAGATGGTTTAACCTTGTGTGGGGAAAAAGTGGATAGAAAGAGCCACATCAAGGCCCTAGTCCAGGCCAACTAAAAAAGTTAGTTGTTAAATCCAAAAGCAGATTACAGTTCCGAATGTTATTTATTTGGTAACATATGACAAAAGTTATGATCATCTAAACTGTATTACATGAACTATTTCTGAAATAGAAATGCAGATGACAGTCAATGAAACAGAAACATTCAGGTGACAATATAGAAGCACAGCAGCTGTTTGATATAAGTAACAGTATTAAAGAAACCTCTTTATAAAGACATCATGGCTCTGCAGACTCAGGAGGCAAACCATCCATATTTCAGGCTCTGATGATTATCTTTATAAACAAGTCTAGTGAATCATGAAATAGATCAGAACAGAACAAAGGCACTAGGGATTACCTCAGTAAGTGTTGGAGAGAGCAACTGAGGTGACTGCAAACGGCAACACACAAAGTGACAAATTAGTCATACAAAATTCATGCATGGTGCTATTTGTGAGAAATGCTATTTTAACGATATCAACATCCAGGTGCAACACATATGACACAAACAGTTTAAACAGGACATCTACCAATTAGATAAAAAAATTCCAAATTAGATTTTTTAAATAAAAACAAGAAAGAGTAAAAATGAAAATCTCTTCCTTACACAGCTATATAATTATTTCATTTCAAAAGAGAATTCCATGGCTAGGTTGTACTCTATTGAATCCTACAATAAGGACTGCACCTTTAATAGAACCCTCCCCCCCCCCCACTTGTTTAAAGCAACTACTTTAAAATAGAGAAAAGCCTGTGCCAAACCTCTGTCTAAATACAGCTGAGGTTTGGGTTGGAACTTGGAAGCTCAGCCCATCTCTGCTTTAAAATATTCCGAGATATCAGTACATGACCCCCATCATTAATTAGAGAGCAGCTTTATTTGACAGCTAATTTTTGCTGTTACCTTATTTTTCTCTGACAATTGGTAGAGAAATTCTGCTCTCTGCTACACCACTATAAATCCAGAGTAATTTTATTGAAACCAATACTGAAATTCATATAACAGAGCACAATTAGATCCTGTTTTTTAAAACAGTGTAGTGAAGTCACAGGCATTAAGCATACATTACATTTATGCCTAGCATTCAACTATGCTGATTTTGCCATAGCTAGTTAGTTTAAAGTAACCTAATATGACCTAAATGTAACTGAGTAACACACCGCAAGGAAATTTTAGCATTAGGATTTTTAGAAACATTTTATATTCTTTTTAGTCTTCTCAACCTATCATCTCTGAAACAGAAGGCTCTGACAGACAGCTCAGTTTATGAGGCATTTATGACTAAACTGTTTGGCTCCACCAGTCTAAAAATAAGTGCTGCACTCACAGAAATGTTTCTATCTATTTAAAAATATTTCATTTGGTCTTGAAAGTAAAAGGAATTTAACAACCTTTTTCAATAGCTAAAGATGCATAATGTCCATCAGGTAAAGGGGGATACATGGATGTCTGCGTGGACAAGAATATACAACTCACAACCTAACCTTGGAAAGAACAAGCAGAATCATACCTGTTTTATAAGGTAATGCAAAACTATGGAATGGCACTGTTGAATTGGCAAAAAGCAGGGCTACTGTTAGGTGTCAAATGATTAATGGTGAATGAGGGTCTGATTGAACCAATTACGGGCTCCACAAAGTAGCTTCCCAATTCACATATAAGGAACTGCTCCTTACAGGGAGAAATTTAAGGTGCCCTGAGGTTTTTTCATTAACCCAGGCCACACTGAAAGTGAAAGTTTCACCTCAATGCAGACAATCTGGTTTTTACCACAGGCTTTGATGGAGTCAGGATATCATTCCTAAACATATTCAGTCCCTACTAGGGATTTACAGGTTTTATGAATATAATTGTGCTTATTATTAATATCTCACTATTCGCCTATTGCTTTATTGGGCTTTCTGCTCTAACACTCTATTCTCAAATTCCTATATCACACCTCCCAACTACATCTTCCAGTGCCCTCTGTAATGGAGAGGGTCTGATACCCTTGATACCATAGAACAACACCTTACTCCACAGTCTAGTTGATTTCAGGTGGTCAATTCAAAGAATAAGGCACACTCCATTGTGAGCAGGGATGGCAGAGTCTGGACATATGATACAGGAAATACTTGGGTCCTAAGGAGACCACTGGGTTAAGATGCTGTATGTCCTATACATACAAAAACAGTCACAAGATTCCCTTGAGAGCAAATCCTTTCATTTTGAATGTGTTGTGTTTCAACTTCTGAACCACACAAGTAAGACTACTCAGGGTTATATCTTAGTTTATGGATTGGCAAAAAAACCCAACCCCCCCCCCCCACACACAAAAACCCATTCATCACTAATATGCATAGGCACCAATAAAAAACCTAGGCAGGTACTAGAAAGTCAAACTGCCAATGTAGCAGCATCATTCCCACTAGCAAGATTTCCAACAGGTGGGAAGAACTGCAATTAAGCAATGTTTCCAGTGTTTTAGATTATTTCCCAGGTGGATCATTAATACAGGCATAGAAATAATCTTTCAAATAATATTTTTGTTTGGAATTAATGTGAAATTGAAAAGGGGTAACTCAGCTTGTCTAAAATTCAGGGAGAGGTCAACATTTTTTAAATCCCGAAGAAATCTTATGAAGAAAGAAAGTGGAAAAGGCCAATTAAGGTCTTTACAGCCCCATGAAAAAAGCAGGATTGTTCCCTGCAGTACATTTACTTGTGCCTTTTTGAACAGTTATCTGTATAAAGTACATATGTAAGTTTTTGCAGGATTTGTGCCTTTATTATTCTATCACTATTATTTCAAGCATTTATTTAGACCCATCTATTTACATCAAAGTTAAGCTAATGTTCACAGCAATTAATTTTTCACAGAAATTTTAATTTAAAAAATCTAAAACTAGAAAAGAAATTAGAAAATGAAATGAAGGGCAAACATGAGAGAAAAAGAAAAACTACCTTGTATGACAGGAGTTATGTAAAAATACGTTTCACATAAAACATCATTAGAATTAAATTACTTTAGCAAAAATGTTATAACATTAGCTCTGCACTTGAAAAAGGCAATATGTATGCATGACATGAAGATTAACTTTATTATGGGGTGGTTGAAAGGAATTTGTACACAGAAAAATGATACCTTTGTTGTGGTACAGTACCAAAATAACATGCTACATTTAACAAAAGCATGAAGAGTATTTGGTTTGCCTTCTGATCTTTGTGTTATAATTAGCAATGGTTCCTATTTTCTACCACATGCAAGTATAATTTCTTTGGCAGAAAAATGTACTTTTATTAAATCTCATTTGTTTATTTTTTAAATCAATCACAAAAAGTTATATTTTAATTCCCATGAACTAACGAGTGAAATGTGAAACCCCACTTGTTCTACTATTCAAGTGATTATGAATGCATAAAATAACTCCCACGAATACAAGTTTACAAAAATTGCAAATGTGTCTAATAGTGTAGACACAGTGATGTGTTTAATGACTTATATTAATTTTTAGATTAACAAAAAAAACACAGGTTTCAGTACCTCCCCATAACTATGCCTGTCATCTGAAGAGTAACTGATATATGGAGAATAGGAGATCATATCTGGGCGGTCAATGTTATAGATGGCTTTATTTTTAGGAAGAGCAGCCAAATCCCTGTAGTCAAGAATTTCATCTCCAAGCTTTGCCTAAGAAAAGGAGGAAAGAAAGCAGTAAAGACAAGAAGGAATATGAGCAATACACAGTCAGAAAAGGATGGACCCATATAGGTAGAACCACCATAAACATTAACAGTAGCATTAATTAATATTAACATTTGTATGTCTGAGAATTTAAAAACTTTTCACTGCTTATCACAAGATCCTAAATGCATATAATTAATTTCTTTATAAATGTTCATGACTGTCAGCCATTCAAGTTTAGAGTATAGTGGTAATGTTGGTAATTGTAGTTTTCTTCCATTTCTATCCTGCTGACTATTAGCTATGCAAAGAGACAGCAGGGCTAACCTTGTAATCATGGGCTGGTCAAAAGAACCATTTCCTCTAAGGAGATTTTGGATTGCAGTGTTTATTTTCTTTTCCCATTATGGATGATAAAGAATAATCAAATTCTTCTTTCCAGCACTAACTATCCCCTATCCAGATGCTGAAATGCTGCTGGTCAGTAATTTCTCCCATGCAAAAGAGCTGCTTATTCTGTCCTACAGTTCCTGCATAACTAATCTCCAGTAAAATTGCATTACTGTGTGTGATCCGTACCCTGCAACTGAAGTTAGGATCTGTCTCCATGGAGCTCATTGCAAGATCAAGGTTTATGTTTGTAAGGCACCAAACTAAGGTCCTAAGCCTGTAAATACGTGTGTAGCTCCCTGGAATTCAATGAAGCCAAGCCAGTTTACATGAGGTTTGGATGATCTGGCTCTGAGACTATTAAAAAGCCTGTAAGTTTCACAGCACTCATTAGCTGTATCTATATACCTCAGAGTAGCTTGCCCTGACCCCTCTTATGCCTCAGTTTGGATGGAACATGATTTTGAGATGGATCAATGTACGCAATTTCTCTCTCTTTTTTGGGGTACATTTTATCTGCATGCAATACTACCTTCAGGAATATAGAACAAAATATGAATTTATTTATGTGCTGTAAGTAAACATATAAAACACCTTATAAAATTGCAGGAACACCGTATAAAACAAAATCCCAGGAACAAAATAAAATGGAAAACAAACATCCTCTTAGAATCACTTAAAGCAATTGCAAAAGTAAATACATTTCACCCCACTGCTTCCACTTATACAGAATAGATTTGTCTCAGGTAATCCAACTGTTATATGCATTGGGGTAAACAAATACCCATTCTTCCTTCCATAAAGCTATCTCAGAGAGTAACTGATCCTAAACACACTACTCCAGCTGTTGCCTACCACCATCTCCTTCATTATCTATTTCATTCAGCCCCCATTCTTCATTATGAACCTAAAGATACCAAGCCTTTCTAGAAAAAATACATTGTAGTATAATTCCTTCCACATGGCCCACCCAAATACAGGACATTTGAATGAAAACACATTTTGTTACAGACAACATGGCCCAGATCCGCTCTTACTACCCCACATCTGAATAGGTAAATTGTATGGTGGGTCATGTATGTAGGGCTGGGACAGAGGACTGATTGTGGGGTTTAGGAGGGGGTTCAGGGTAGGAGATTAAGACGGAGGGTTAGGGCTGTGAGCTCTGACTGGGCGCCACTTACCTTGGGCAGCACTGCAGTGGGGCTAAGGCAGGCTCCCCATGTGCCCGGCTCCACATTACTCCAAGAAGCAGGCAGCAGCTCCTGGGAAGGGGGC
Organism: Pelodiscus sinensis; assembly: GCF_052426305.1. Classification (NCBI taxonomy): domain Eukaryota; kingdom Metazoa; phylum Chordata; order Testudines; family Trionychidae; genus Pelodiscus; species Pelodiscus sinensis. The sequence continues at coordinate 22,380,973 of NC_143055.1, read as the reverse complement.
AGGTGGTTCTGCATGTTGCCCTCATCTGCAGGCACCATCCCCACAGCTTTCATTGACTTCAGTTCCCCATTCCTGGCCAATGGGAGCAGCAGAGATGGCACCTGCTGGTGAGGACAGCATATGGAGACCTCTGCCCCCATCTCAGGGGCTGCAGGGGCATGCCAACCACTTCCAAGAGCGGCACAGGGCCAAAGCAGGCAGGGAGCTGCCACTGGACTAGTAATCCTAAGGACCATGTTAAAAGCTCCGATGGGCCAGATGCAGCCCCGGGGCTATAGTTTGCCTACTCCTGTTAAGGGACCAAGTGCATCTTTACACCACTTGCATAATCAGTGTCTCACCATCTACTCTTCTATTATACCTGTGCTGGGGAGAAATGAAGTGTGTATTCTCTACATGCCACTGTAACAGGAGTGCAAAGAAGACATGCTCTGAAATAACATACGAATTCAATAACAACTGATTTGACTTCTCCTCCCTTTCTCTTCCCAGACATATAAATGGGAGTTAAACAATCTCAGAACTTTCTGACAATTAATACACATGAGAATGAGAGATACAGCAAAAACTGACATGCCCATGGGAATATTTTTCTCTGACTGACACAGCAAACTTGCTTCTTTTGAAGTACCAGCTGCCTCTAAATAAGTATGTCACACTTACTGACTTAAGACACTTTGAAAAACACAGTTTAGACAGAGAATGAGAATGGAGGTTTGTCCTTGACTATTAGCCACCCACGAAGCATACTTAATCACTGTCTTCAAGAAAAATGCTTGCAAGTACAACACCACAGCTACATATTTGCCACTACATGTATAAATCAAATAGAAAAATGTGAAAAAGTAATAGAAAGGCATAAGGGTAGAAATACCTCACACAGGTGACCATCTGGGCAAGGAAAATATGGTTAGGTGAGAAAAATCCCAGTTCACAATGAATATGTCTGTGCTGATGATGGCCATGTCATTGTTAGAGGAAGCATTTTAAAAACATGTCAGGTTAGAGCAATATGGAGTTCCTGCCAGAAAGGCAAGACCAAGCCCTACTGTCCTCCCTCAGGCTGCATCTAGACTGGCATGATTTTGCGCAAAGTTTTTCCGTTAAAAGTATTTGTGCAAGAGAGTGTCTATACTGGCATGTGCCTTTGCGCAAAAGATTTGCTTTTGCGCAAAAGCATCCATGCAAGTGTAGACGCTCTCTTGCGCAAGAAAGCTCCGATGGCCATTTTAGCCATCGGGCTTTCTTGCGCAAGAAATTAATGTTGCTGTCTACACTGGCCCTCTTGCTCAAGAATACTTGTACATTACAAAGTCAGTGTTTTTTTGTACATTACAAAGTCAGTGTTCTTGCGCAAATACTTGCAGCCAGTGTAGACAGGCAAAATCATGCCAGTCTAGACACAGCCTCAGAATTTAGTCAAGCAAAATTCCCATTCATAGTAATTTTACCTAAAGAAAGACTGCAGCCTTTGGCTCCAAGGCATCTCTCTGGTAGTAAGTACAGACACCTACACTTCATAAAATATACATCACGTTATAAACTGGTAAACTGTGGTCTATAGCTATTCTTTCTAGCTTTCATGCTGTGCCTCAGTGTCACTGCATGGGCCAGACAGGATCGGAAGTGGAATCTTGAAGGGTTCCCAGAAGTGAGTGCCAGTTGCGCTGATATTTGCTGCTTTGACCGTTTTGTGACCTTAAGAACATGCTTATGAACATCATCTCCAGATGGCTGTCATAGCAGGTACTAAAAGTAACACCCAACAGGTGCTGGAAAAATTAACAAATATAAGCTTTTTTTTTCAATGGTATTTAATTATTTTAAATGCTCATTTTGGCTGCTCTCTCAATTGGAACCTCTTGGTTCTTTATATGGTTAGGACCCTTCCAATTGTTTTATTAGTATAAGGTCCAAAATCTGTTCCCAATGAACATGGAGGTAAATCTCCCACTAACTTCAGTGAAAGCAGAAGTAGGTCCTAATTTCTTTCAGGTTAGAAAGAGTGTGATCCGCAAATGCAACATGTGCAGGCAGAAGCATGTTTGAATGCCATGAATTGAGGAATCAGGACTTAAGCTTGTAAAATATGACCATGTGAAAATTAGATCTTCTAAATCAGTGATGTTCAGCTTGAAACTTGCAATCTTCTTTCAGACTACTGTTTACTTAGAAATTTATTTCTTTTTTAGATACTTGGCATGTTTCGTAAAATTTAAGTGGTAATCTAAGACATAATAATATACAAGCAAAGGAAAAGAATAAACTACCAATATCCTGTTATTTGTAACTATGATATTAAAACAATTTAATGGAAGACTATTAGTTTTGATTTGTAAGAATAAACAAATAAAGAAGTCTTGAAAATTATCAGCTTTCTGTTCAGTAATGGAATATGATCAACAAGAGTTAACAGTAAAAAGTTCAACACTTTTCTTTCTATCTCCTAGCATGGACTGTAGAAGGGAATAACACACTTACATAGATCACACGGCTTGGGGAACCTGATGTACTTGACGCAGGAATGGAAATAACACTCTCAGAGGAGGTTCTAGTTTCCTACAATAGAAAACAAAAAGCAAAGGGAAATTTATATGTACCTTTCCAATAAAGAAAAAAGGTAAAAAGTCTTCCATTTAAGCTCAGAGTTGCCATTCACAAATAGAATGCTTCAGTAAACATATGCATCAAAGAGCACTAATCAGTTGTCCAAATAATTATTTTTTGCCATAGTCCGTAAGTTATCTCATGTATCATTTACCTTCCGCCTAACAGAATGAATTCCAGTGGTGTGGTCCTGGGCTACCAGAATGGTACCAGAAGGCTGTTAATGCTGGTGCAGTTATAGACGCTCTGAAGCAGGGGTCATTTAGGTGCCTAGGAGCAGAATTTGAGTCCCTATGTTTATGTCAAATTTTCACATTTGGTTTCTAAAATGTCTCATGGTTCTATGCAATTAATCAGCACCAGTAAACAGCACCTAGAACATTGCAAATAAAGCAAAATGCAAAAAAGACTCAGGACCAGACCATCAAAGATATTTATATGCCTAACTTCTACTGAAATGAAAAGAGGCTGGATGTGTAACTGCGTTGTAGGATCTTGCCTTCAGTCTCTTATTGCTATCTTACTATTGAGTCCATCAGATTAACATTCGTTACAATCTTAGCAGGCTTGTATTCCCTGTTGTTGTTTTTTAACTAGTTAGTGCATTTAAAATGTCATCTCTAAGTCATGACATAACTTCACTGTAATGTTTTTGGTAATTTCCTTTATTGCGAGAAGCAGCATTAATTATAAAGAAAAAAGAAGGGCTGTAAGATGCAAGAACAACAACAGCAAATGAATGTTCTTGACGGTTATTATTCAAATTGAAACCAACTTGTGACAGCCAGACGTTTAAATTATAAAATAATGAAATAACATTTATTCCTTACACTATCCTTCAATCGTGTACTTTAGCTCTTCATAAAATATTTTATGCTTGTACCGAGAAAGCTGTGCTTGATTGCAAATGGATGTGAATTTAGCCAGGAGCACAGTAATGGTCATGCACAGTATTGCTAAATCTAGCAATTTCTTGTCTGTTAGTGGTATTAAGCTGTAAGATAAGGGGTTGTCCTATCTATTCTGTTAACTAATGGTGGTAGCTGCTACCTACTAGGCATAGCCACAAAATGGCTCTAATTTCATAGTTGTCTGCAGGAGACATTCAACATAATTATCTTCAAAAAGCCCCTGACTAAATAATTTATAAAATGTGATTAAGGATTTTACAGTAAATCTTTGATCTCTAACATGACACTACCTTACCAACAGAAAAAAAACCCTATGATGGCTCTATATCATGTTCCTCTAGAAAAATAATGGTACAGTTTGAATCTCTCTCATCTGGCACTCTCTGATCAAGCAACATCCATGGTCTGTCATGATTTTAGTTAGCCCAATGTCCTCTTATCATGTGTGTGGCCAAGTTTCCCATGGTCGCATAAAGCTAAGTTTGTTTACAGCTACCAGTCTTGGCTCTCAGTATTCTGTGCTGTTATTTAGCTCTAATTTCCCCTACATGTCTTTTAAGGTAGTAGAAGTGTTGGTAACGCTGCTGGACAATATTTATCTCCTATGCTCTGGCAAATTCTCTGATTTGGCACAAGTCAGGTCCAAAGGGTGCCAGATTAGAGAGGTTCATCCTGTACATTTCTATTTATCATTGTTAATATTGCATTTTTGCTGCTTGTCTAGTTTGTTTATATGTCTTAAAAGTTAGATTGTGAAATCCTTCCTCATATATAATGCCTCACTGCACAAGTAGACCTACTACTTCTGGAACACTTAAGAAGAGAGGCAGTATTCAGTATGAGTAATGGGTCACTAAACAAATGGTTATATAAAACCCCCACTATTTTGGAATGTCTGGCTGATCTAGGAGGTGCTCTGCATTGTCCATTACTTCTCTTACAAACTCTTCACTAACAAGTTCTGATCCTGTCTCCCCCCCAAACTCACTCCTCAGTCTCTCTATTCTTTTACTTTCTGCTACTCTCTACACTTTCCTTTTGCTCCCTTCTCCCAGCATTCTGCCTTTGCACCTATCCACCAGTTTTTAGCCTCACCGTCCTGTGATGACTCTTGTCCTTCCTCTCCTTTACTTTCATATTTTCTTTCTCTTCTGGCTCCTTCCCATCTGTTTGCAAGCTTGTTCTTATATCGCTTAGATAAAAACAATATCCCTCAGCTCTACCAGTTCCTCCCCAACCTTTCCCCCTCCACGTCATCTTTAAAGCCCAGAGCATGCATCCGCCTACTCTTTCTGCCCTGTTCACATACATTATGGTGTTCAGTACATAGATAATAAACATTATTTTAAAATGATCACCCTGAGGATGCTCTCCGTCATTTATTAAAATGTCAGTCAATTGCCCCATCCTACACAGTCACCTCTTCAAGCTGTGCTAACAATCCTCTACTGCAACTCTTTATAAAATTCCATCCTTCACTTTTCTTTCTGTTACGTAAAAATGCACTGGTAAATAAAAAAAAATCAAAGTAAATGAGAGATAATTAGTGCTGAACAGCTTTTTGCTCCAATTGTGTATTTCTACTCCAACAAAACGCCCACAGACTTTTATAGGATTTACACACAGAGAGCCTCTTTCACTCTACTCAAGATTAGGGGCATTATGCATAGCACTTGAGAGATGTGTGACTAATGTGTCAGTCTTTAAACAATGTCTCATGAGGGTATTTTCTTTGCCATGGAGAGAAATCCAGCTAGCACATGGCCAGCAAAACAGTATCCACTGTCCTTCGTTTAAAGACAAAAAAGTAGTTAACTACATAGGAACATATGACTGGAAGGACATGGTGGGTAAACTAATCCAGTTCCTGCTATCACTCACAGGCACCCCCATCATATCATTCCATTCCTAAATTTATTAATCCCTATAATTTCAAAAGGCTGCATGAAGTTTTAGCCCCACAATTTCTACTAATCAATTGGAAAAAGAGGCTGTGTAAGTCTGATAATGTAAGATATATTGTTATGCTGAATCAATAGCACTTGTTTAAACCAAAATACACAACTGTCAAAAAGGACAACATGGGAATATTTTTTCTTTTGATTTCTATCCTGAAATACCACTGGCTATTGGCTCAAATTTATGAGGCAAAAGGTTAATTGCTTACTTCACATTTTAAATGCTCACTTGAGTTCAGAGCTCTCCAAAAAATGATGGACCAGATCAATCATTTATCTCTCTTAAACACATAGGTACAATACATGTGACCTTCACCTTCTAGGATGAAGCCAAAAATAATATCTATCAAAGCTGTACTTCAATCAGAGATGTAATTGCTAACACAGCAGATATTTAAGTCTTTCATAGTTGCTGGTCGGAATTCTATCCTGCTCTGCCCCATGCATTTGCAGTATAACTTTTCTCGAGCCTAATCAAAGCTCTTTCAAATACTTGACTCACCTAAAGAAAATCATCCAAAAGACCCCACATTTGGCCTCCCTACATTAAGCAAGTCTATGCTATCTCAATCCAACATCTTGAGACAAACTGTGTCTCTAATTATTGATTAATCTCCTTTCCACTACACACAGACAGATCATCCCCTTTTCACTACACAAATATTCTTATTGAGTATTTATTTAATATCAGAGATTAAATTAGGGCGAGATGGTGTAGTGGTGTGGCAGCTCAAAAAAAAAAAAAGGTGCTAGAAAGAGATTTTTATGTAAGGAAAATATACCTGGATTCCAATTATTCTTTATTTATATACATCTAAATAGAGAGGCTGCCAGTGCATTAATGTTTTCTTACATCCTAATCAAAAGACAAGAAGTTATATGCATAATCTCAGGCCAAGAATTTCCTCGGAGAATAGGTTTAATCAATACCTAGCAAAAATACAGACTATAAATTATTAGAGGTTGGATCTCTCTGGTCCGAATCACTATGACCTGAGTGGTTCTGAAAAAGAGAATTTGCTGGGACAGGGAAGGTGTCCTGCTACCATCCCCCAAACCTGTCACCCGCAGCTGGCAGACTGCCCCAGCAGATAATCCTGCCTCGCCCTCCCCCCGAAGCTGGTTGGGCTGCTTGCCCAGCTATTGCTGGCTCTATGGGCAGCATAGACTCTGGCTTCTGCCATGGGGCTCCATTCCTGTTAAGCTGGGAGCAGCAGTGGGGCTGGGGCTCCAACCCTGGCCCTGTGACATTGGGAAAGCTTTGGGGCTCTGGCCCCATCCCCGCACAGCCAGGGGAAGTCACAGAGCTCCAGCCCCAGCCCGGCTTTGCCCTGCCAGGGGAAGGCGTGGGGCTCCGGCCCCAGTCCCACGATGATCCCAGCCAGGCTACCAACTTTGATGTCCCACCCAGCTGGCCCTCTTGTCCTTAGGCTCCTGGGCTCTCTGCTCCAGGAGCATCCATGGTCCGGCAGCCAGACCCAAGAGTCCCATATTTTGGAGGTACAACCTGTACTGCGCCATCTGTACTGTCACTTAAAGTCACTATGCTTAATAATCTCAGTGGCCAACAGACCAGTAAGACAATGTAATCAAACTGGATTAAAAGATGCTTCATTTACCTTGCCTTTTTCTTCAGTCTTGGCTGCCTGTCTACAGGCTGGATGCCAAATGGAAGTTCCTGGAAATAAAAGCCAACACTCAGATAAATTCTGACCTATAAAATGCAGCTTTTAGTATGAAGGGCAGAACACTAATCTACAAAAATCATAGAAACTGGGGTGAAATCTTGGCCTCACTGAAGTCAGTGCGAGTTTTGCTGTTAACTTCAGCTGAGTGAGGCTTTCACCCATGGTTTCTAAGTCAAAATATGACAACACTGTGATATTCAGAAATCATTAAACAAGCTTTGCTGGGGGGTTTTTAACTCTGAAAATTCTTCAAACCACAACAACCTCTTACCCACCAAAACAAACAAAATGTCTTTATTTCCCTTTTTATCCTTGGAATAAAGTACATACTTTGGTTCAGATTCTCAGCTGGTATAAAATGCCATAGTTCTATTGACTTATGCTGATTTACATCAGCTGTTATTCTGGCCTCCTATCTGAATTGCTCATGAAATTAATATTTATCTTGTGGTCCCAACTTATAAGTGGGACTTAAGATAAATGCTGTCACATTAACTTATTTCAGGAAGATTGAATTAGGCCGTGATACTCAGACCTCAGTTGTTCAGGAGCCAAATTATCAATAAACATTACCCCAAAGACCCACATTAATGTAAATTAATTGTTTCATTTACTATAGAACTATTCATATTTAAATAGTATGGCATGGGAAATATTTAGCTTACATATATACATATACATTTCACAGCAAATAAGTTAATAATTTAGTAAAGTAAATAACTTGGAATGTTTAATAAAATAATAAAACATCCTGATTGGTTAATAACTAAATCACACAGTGTTTTAATATTACATGCTGTAAATTGCTGCTGGGGACACATTAAACAACTACTTGTGGCTCTTAAGATGCAGTATATCACTGGAATAAAGGAAAGAGAACAGGAAACAAATATGAAGCAAGCCTTAAAATACAATACATTAAAACCAGAAGATTATGGTACAATGGACATTAGAAAAAAACCCACAACAGAGTAGTCTTATTTTAGAACATATTAGCAAGCAAGCTTCAAAGAAGAGAGTTATATCATGAGAATTTAACTTTAAAAATAATGTCCACCATTGTTAATTCAAGATGCTAAGGAGCCATGGTCTTTTTGTTTTAGCTAAAGAAGTGTGTCTGCTTTTCTTTGAGATAAACTAGCAGTTTAACTACAATTGCAAGCACATTACCAAATAGAAATGGAAAAGCTTGGTCTGCAGGGAACAGGAGAATGGATTATCTGAACAACAGAAATTCACTTGATATATAAAACAACAACAAAAATGTACCTATATATAATCAAAAGTGTGCAAGTGTCTCAATTAAATGTCAGTGTCCTTAAGAAAACAGACTATGGGCAGAATTCAAGTAACATAAATAATAATTAAATAATAATTTAATAACCAGTAGCACAGTAATAGTTAAAAAAAAAGGGCATCGTCCAAGACAATGAGATTTCCACAACAGGACAATCTTGTGCCTCTATGCCCCACATTTGGTTTGGAATATTTTACCCAAATTTGGCTACATTAAATTAATAATTTGGGATAAGGGTATCATGGTTGATTTATATTTATGTTCCAAATATGAGTAGGCAGCAAATGATTTCACCATAATGTGACTTTTACAATTTCTGGGCAAATACTGTTGAGAACGTATTTTTGTGGTATTACAGGTTTATGAAATGGGCCTGGTAAAACTGTTCAGTGCTATTTCATGAAGGATGTTTTCAAGAGGGAGGGTTGTATCTGCGGGGGGATGAAAATAAAATTTAAATACGATAAAAATGATACATGCAACAAACAGAAAGGGAGAAAGAGAAAAATAGCACAGAAACTTGAGTAGAAAACAAAATAAAATGTGAAAAGTCAAACATAACATCAGTACAGTCAGAATATAGAGGTAATCTGTACGCAAATTTAACTGCAGAAAACAAAAAAAGAAAGACTCTGGAGAATACCCCTGAACTTTGGGAGTATTTCAATCTGATCTCAGAGCAAAAATTAGAAAATGCTGAGCTTGCAATTAACCAAGAAACCACAACATTCCCTGGCTCCTGTAGTGAGTGAAGTCACCGATCACACTGGCCCTTATTGAACTAATTTCCCATAAATCAACGTGACAAGAGAATAATTGTGATTTTAAATAATGTCAAGGCAAATCTTATGAAGGTAGAGTCTAATTTTCTCTGTTTAAAGAATGAACACAAAAGTTGATTCAAGTGTAGTACAGTACTGATACTTGCAGGTAACCAGAGCTGGAGAAAAACATTCCTCTTTGGTTAGTACAGGCAGTCCCCGGGTTACGTACAAGATAGGGACTATAGGTTTGTTCTTAAGTTGAATCTGTATGTAAGTCGGAACTGGCGTCCAGATTCAGCCGCTGCTGAAACTGATCAGTTTCAACAGCGGCTGAATCTGGACGCCAGTTCTGACTTACATACAGATTCAACTTAAGAACCCCAGGCATCCCCAAGTCAGCTACTGCTGAAACTGATCAGCGGCTGATTCCAGGAAGCCCGGGGCAGGGGCTTCCTGTAGTCAGCCACTGGTCAGTTTCAGCAGCGGCTGACTTGGGGATGCCTGGGGCAGAGCAGCTGAGGTGCTGCTGGGTTGGTCCAGTAGCGCCGCCGCTCCTCGGCGCTACTGGACCAACCCAGCAGCACCCAAGCTGCTCTGCCCCAGGCGTCCTGATTCAGCCGCTGCTGAATCTGACCAGCAGTGGCTGAATCAGGACGCCTGGGGCAGAACAGCTGGAGTGCTGCCCGGTTGGTCCAGTAGCGCCCAGAGCGGCACTATGGGACCAACTGGCAGCGCCCCAGCTGCTGTACCACAGGTGTCCGGAGCAAAGCCACGGAGCACGGGGGCAGCGGGACAGCCCAGTCGCGCCGTGGCTGTCCTGCTGCCCTCGGGCTCTGCGGCTTTGCTCTGCTTTGCCCCCCGTCCCCCTGGTCTGCAGACCAGGGGGACGGGGGGGGGAGGGGGAGCAAAGCAGAGCTAAGCCGCGGAGGACGCAGCCAGCTGACAGCTGTCAGCTGACCGCGCGCTCCGCGGCTTGGCTCTGCTTTGCTCTGCTTTGCCCCCCCCGTCCCCCTGGTCTGCAGACCGGGGGACGGGGGACGGGGCAAAGCAGAGCCAAGCCGCGGAGCGCGTGGGCAGCGGACAGCCCTGTCCGCTGCCCACGTGTTCCGCCGCTTTGCTTCCTCTCCCTGGTCTGCTGAAGACCAGGGAGAGGAACGGCCCCGTTCGTAACTGCGGATCCGACATAAGTCGGATCCGCGTAACTCGGGGACTGCCTGTACATCAAATTGGTAGTTACCTCTGCTCATTTAATTTCTTTTTCTGTTTTGCCAAGAAAGTACACCACCAGAGAGGCTGTGCCTAGATGCTTATGCTAGAGATGTTTGTCTTATAAATGCAGATATTGTTTTAATAAATATACTAAGAATCAACACTAATAATATATTTTATTTGTTTACCTTGCAGATACATTTCTTCTCCTTCTGCAAACATCTGACTGCATCTGACACATCGTGCACAAACTGGGTGATAATGTTTTTCTCCGGCCTGTTGGGGGAAAAAAAGTAATTATGGACAATGCTAATTCTAGATAGCCCAGCAGTTTATTCACTGGTTACACCTTCATATGTTGTACTAAGGTTTGGAAGAAAATATTTCATTACAGGTTATTTTACATGTTATTTTCTTTCAAACTGCGGAGTGCATTTTTAATTAAGTAAATTGAGTAATACTAATCAGTTAAATCAAGTTTTCAAAATCGCAGTGCTGATTTCAGTTACAAACAATGCTTCTTTTAAAAATAAATATGCTTTTGATAGTAGATCTGATCTGATTCAATTTAAGTGAATGAAAGTATTCCTATTGACTTGAATGAGAGTAGGATTGAGCCTTAAATTTACTTAAAACCAATGAGATGACTAAAAAAATCAAGCTTCCAAATACCTTATACCCTATTTTACCATAGCCTGTTCCAAACTACTGCTACCTCTGACAAAGCTTGTTCTTGTCCACACAAACTTATGCCCAAATAAATATGCTGGTTTCTAAGGTGCCACAGCACTTCTCATTACCTCTCTTCATGTAACAGAATAACCAAGGATCATCCCAATGAAATTAACTATCACTAAGTTTAAAACATACAGAAGATAGTACTTCATACAACACACAACGCCAGGAGATGTTCTGAAGATTGAAAGTATAACTGGGCTCTAAAACGAATAAGATAAATTCATGAAGGACAGGTCCATCAAGGACTCTTAGTCAAGATAGTAAGGGATGCAACCTTATGGTCCAAGTTTCCCTAAACTTGACTGCCAGAAGCTGGCACTGGACAATAGGGGATTGATCACTTAATAACTGATCTGTTCATTCCCTCTGAAGCATCAGCCATTGTTGGATCACGTGATACCAAGGAAGGCATCCCATTGGTCTGACCCACTATGGCAATTCTTATGGTCTTATTTATGGTATAAAATCTTGGCTCCAGTGAAATCAATGGTAAAACTCCCATGATTTAATCAGGGCCAGATTTCATCCCCTTTGACCAAATGACCTACTAGCATTAAAAAACAAAATGGTGTTGACATGGACCACATGTTACATTATGCATCAAATACTGCAGACCTGACTGAGGAAAAACAAAGCTGAAGTCAAGAGTCAGTTCAGAAAGTATTTTGTCTTAATTAGAAGTGATTGCATGATTTGGCATGATTAGATATCCTGTTTCCTTGGAAAACTGAGATTGGAAGCTAATACAATGAATGTCAGGTATTGGTGCTGTTCGTGTGTTTCTACAGTATGGCAAGTCTCTTTGTTCTGTCCAGAAATGAACAGTCAGCAGTCAGACAATAATAATAAATCAATAATTAATAATAATTAATTGAAGGCACTCAATAATCCAGCAAAAATTACATGCAGTTAGAATTTAATTGTGACTAGATGGATGATCTGACTGATAATTTATGACTGACAAAGTCAAAGGGATCAGCAAAGGTTTGTATCACAAAGAATAATCTTGGTCCACTAGCTGCTCTCTCATTACTAAATGCTGGGATCTGATGAACACAAGTTCAAAGATTCTGTTTTTTTATTTCATTAATATAAAACGTATTTTACCCACGAAAACCTATTGCCATGCAGATATGTAACACCAAAGTTAAGAAAGAAAACAGTACATTAACTGAACACTTTGGATCCTTTCAGCAGATATGGGAGAATTACTTCAGCAGGGATAAGGAATGTGCTGATAACATGTTTGTGAGATCTGTGTTTATGTAAGAGAAGTACTGTAACTCTGAGGTGGAATAACAGCCCTTAAAATATATATCTCCTGATGCACAATGACTTATACCTGATTCACCCTACGGCTTAAAAGAAGACAGGAGGAAGATCTTTTGGCTGAACTATATCGTCTGGGGAAAATATTAAAGAATCAGACTTTTTATCATCTTCTCTGATTTTCTGCTCTGTTAACAGGATGAAAAGAGGTTTCTATTTCTTTGTACAGCTAGTAGTTAGAGTTTAGTTATTATACAGGTAAGTGATCTGAAATTATAGATTTAGGTTGTCTTTTAAAATTTTGGAAAATCAGTTCTAATATAATGAGACTTCCAAATTCTTTCAGAATTTATTTAAATAGCTTCTTTGGGCAATAAAGTCATTGACTTCCTCTAGATATTTTTAGCCAAGGTTTGTATTGTATCAGCTAGAACAAATCAATCAAATTCACTGAGATTTTGCTCTGCATTAGCATCTGCCTATATAATTCCAACTATCCAAAAGAAATGTTCCTTTTTTTTTTTGCCTTCAAATCCCAACTTCGGGTTTTTCTGATTTATTTCTGTGTTCATCTATGCTTATGTAATCTACACACCTACTGGGTGTAGTTCACTGTCCCATGTAGGGGCACTTAGACCACTTACAGACAGAAAGAATGAGTATACTCCATCATACCTTATAGGGTTTCTGATGAAGCTCGTGGGATTAGGTGTAACCAAAGTTTTTTGTATAATACAATAATAGTGATTTTTGGCCTAAAGCCAGAATTAGAACATGTGAGTGTGGAATATGGTAGTTTTCCTTTCACTTGAAGTGTTTAAGTCAAGACTGAATATCTTTTAACAAGACAGGTGATAGCAGAGCCTAAGGTTATAGTCTTACTGGGTGAAATTCTATGGCCTGTGTTTGGCTGGCTATCAGACTTTATGATCTCTTCTGGCCTTAAAAAAAAAATCTATGAATACTTTTCAGTAAGGACTTATAGGTTGCTACAACCAATTCTCACAAATTTTCCACAAAACATTGTGAACATAAGTGTGATTTCTAGAAAGCACGCATACATTTTTCCTGTTGAATTGTGTTAGAGTACTTTTAGTTAAATGAAGTACATATACAATTTTAACCAACTATTATTCAAGACTGACTTTGCAACTGTACAACTAATTAGCTGCCAATTTCCCTGTATTACCTATTCAGAAGGATCTAGAAAGTCTGCAGAGAAAGGGAAAGTTAAGAGGCACTTACATCAAAGCTGGTTGAGAAACAGAAAATGCATTCAACAGATATTTTCACAAAAAGTTTGTCTGTTTTTCAATTACATTTTGTTTTTCTTACAAACGTTCCGACCCATATGCATTAGAAGTCTTAATACACAGAGCAACAAATGGTAATGAAGAACACAATTATCAGGGAAATGTCTCTTTTAGGCATACAGATGTCTGTGCTGCATTCTTCTGTCTTGTGATTCAGGGTACAGGACTCCACTCCAACAGGAACCAACTTTGAACAGATCTATTTGGGAATGAGATGGGAAGCGGAGGAACAGTAGCTCCATAACATGTTCTAAAACCCTCTCCACACTAATTTGGAAGGGTTGGGGTTCAAGAGAGATTATGTTCCATTCTTCATATTCACTCTTGACAGATTTTACAGACTGACGTAATTCTGATATTTCTTTGTAAGCACTGGTATATATACATATTTTTTACTGAGGAATCCTAAAGTATCAGTAGATCAACAAAGAATAATTGACAATATTTTATTATAGTAACATTTATTCCATAGTAACAGAAACAAATTCCAATCATATAGGACCAGATTCAGCCTTACTCATGTTGAATAAAGTGTTTGTGTCTCTGTAGTCCCAGCAAACCAGATGGAAAAACTCACTGAATAATGTACTAACATGGTTGCAGAATAAGTATCCCAGAATCTGGCCCATTATAATTTGTTCATCAGATGTAAGAATCCTTGCAATGCCTTACAGCAACATAGAGTCAGATCCTCAGCTGATGTAAGCTGTCATAGCTCCACTCAGAGATGGACAAGTTACACTAATTAGGAATCTGCCAAAATGATGAAAATAGATGTGTATTTTTAGGACATATCAAAGTGTACCAGCTGGAATTGAGATTTATTGTGTAAAACTTTTGCCCTACTGATTACAGAAAAGGGGTAACGAAAATGCACTGCCAGTTTCTCCAAAAGCCGACTGAAACAGAGGCAAGGCTATTTTAAAAAAGACAAATTGCTCAACTGGTGCCACATCTTGAACCAAAGCTGGACTACCAATTCCTACAGAACTCGGAAATGTTGTGGCCTTAAGCATATATATTGTTGAAAAGATGGACTTGCCATTTTTTTTGGTTGCATTGATGTGAGGGAGTCTAATGTGGCAATCAAATTCCTAACCATATGGATGTTTCTTCACTGAAGTTTGGAAGCTTGGTTTGCCAGACTGTATTTTATAAAATGGGCAACACTGTGACAACAAATACACATGCAATGCGTAAGTGACAATTTGTTCTCATGAATCTCTTACTATTTTTGATCCTGACTGTAAGAGCTCCTCTAATGCCCTACTTCAGCCACCTGTACATGCTGGAAAAAGTGATATTATGAGGTTAATACTGTTCCAAGGAAAATCCTTCTAGTCTGAGGAAAATATGCCACGGACAATGGCAGTGTATCCCTGCAGCAACACAAGTTACCAAGAGCCCATCTGTTTATTCTTTATGCTGGCTTCTGAGAGAATAGTGTGTCAAGATCTTGGTTCCTATTTTTGAGTTGGTCAATAGTTAGAGTCCCTGGATTCCTAAAGGAGGACCTAAAGAAGAATATGGTCAACAATTCCTCTCCTCAGACATGAAAGAACAGTTCTGTGTAAATGTAAAAAAGTTCAAATATACAGCAGGCAAAGCTTTCTTGGGGCTAGTGAAATTCCGTGGAATTAACAGGAACCACAACAAATCTCATCACCTTCCGCTCCAAGTGCATGGAGGCAGGGTTACTTCAAAGGACTTTTGGATCTTGCTGTCTTCAATATAAACACACAGCACAACATACATATTCTGATGCTAGCAGGCCAGGTGCCAGATCACACCCAGGCCTCCCAAACCTCATTGAACATTGACAAGGAAATAGCTGGAAACCAATTTAGCTATTAGTATGTTAGCATTTTAAAAACTGATATTCATTTTAGGATGTGTTTAAAAATGATTAAATCTATAGGGCTATGTTTACATAGCAGCGTTATTTCGGAATAACTGATGTTATTTTATTTCAAAATAACATAGGGTATGTCTACACTACAGCGCTAATTCGAACTAACTTAGTTCGAATTAGTTAATTCGAACTAAGCTAATTCGAACCAACGCATCTAGAACTAAAAACTAGTTCGAATTAGCGTTTTGCTAATTCGAACTAGCAAGTCCACATTAAGTGGACCCTGAACCGGGGTTAAGGATGGCCGGAAGCAGTGCCAGCAGGGCATCAGAGGAGGACTTAGAGCGTGGAGATGCTGTCTCAGGCTAGCCGAGGGCTGCGCTTAAAGTGACCCGACCCCCACCCCGGACAGACAGTTCTCAGGGGTGCCCCGCTTGCAAACCAGTCCTGGCTTGGAGTGCCCAGAGTACCCACACTGGGCACATCACAGCACTTGGCCATCAGACCGGCTGCACTTGCTGCAGGCTACCATCTGGGGAGAGGGGGCAATTGGGGGACTGCAGGAGAGCTTCCACCCCCAGAAGCCCGCAGAGCCAGCCCAGTCCTCCCCATCAGGGGCTCGTACCCCATTCCTCCCTCACCTCCTTCCACTTACCCTTCCCTAGCCCCTTTTCTTGATGTACAAAATAAAGGACAATTGTGTTCAAAAATGGAATCTGTCTTTATTGAATAAAACTGAGGGTATGTCTACACTACAAAGTTAGTTCGAACTAACGGACGTTAGTTCGAACTAACTTTAATAGGTGCTACACTAGCGCTCCGCTAGTTCGAATTTGAATCGAACTAGCGGAGCGCTTATTCGAACTAGGAAAACCTCATTTTACGAGGACTAACGCCTAGTTCGAACTAGCTAGTTCGAACTAAGGGCTGTGTAGCCCTTTAGTTCGAACTAGTGGGAGGCTAGCCCTCCCCAGGTTTCCCTGGTGGCCACTCTGGCCAACACCAGGGAAACTCTATGCCCCCTCCCAGCCCCGGACCCCTTAAAGGGGCACGGGCTGGCTACGGTGCCCGTGCCAGGTGCAAGCCTGCCAGCACCCAGCTAGCAGACCCTGCACCTGGCACGGCACAGAGCCACCCACCCGATGCCCCCCAGCCCACCCCCTCTTGCCGGGACCAGGCTGGCGGCTCCCGGGAGTTTGCCCTGGACCGCAAGAGGCGGGCACCTTCCTGGGCTAGTGCGGACATCGTGGACCTCGTCCACGATCTCCGCACTAGGCACAGGAAAGTGGCCGTCTAGGGCAGGAGAGCTGCCAGCCTGGCCACCCAGGACCAGGTGTGCATGAAAATCAGGGGGGTCCACTGAGACCCCCGACACTGAGCCCTGAGCTTACAATGGCCGTCCTGGGTCAGACCAAAGGTCCATCTAGCCCAGTAGCCTGTCTGCCAACAGCGGCCAACCCTAGGAACCCTGGAGGGGATGGACCGAAGACAGTGACCAAGCCATTTGTCTCGTGCCATCCCTCTCCAGCCTTCCACAAACTTTGGGCAGGGACACCACTCCTACCCTCTGGCTAATAGGACTCCATGGACCCAACCTCCATCACTTGATCTCACTTCCCTTTCAACTCTGTTCTAGTTCTAGCCTTCACAGCCTCCTGCAGCAAGGAGTTCCACAGGTTAACTATTTGCTTTGTCAACAACAACAACAACTTTCTCTTACTAGTTTCAAGCCTGCTACCCATTCCTTTCCTTTGGTGTCCTCTAGTCCTTCTTGATGGGAACTCAGGAAGAACTTTTCCGAATGCACCCTCTCCACCCAACCCCTGCTTTTAGAGACCTCTATCCTGTCCCCCTCCGTCTCCTCTTTTCTAAGTTGAACAGTCCCAGTCTCTGTAGCCTCTCTTCATCTGGGACCTGTTCCCAACCCCTGATCATGTTAGTTGCCCTCCCCTCTCCCAGCCTTTCTCTTCCCCTCTCCCACCTCCTTTTCCCAGTCTCCCCCAGTTTTTTTTCAATAAAGACAGAGTCAATGTTGGAAGAAACGTTATCTTTATTTTGTACATCAATAAGAAGGGGGGCTAAGGAAGGGTAAGTGGAAGGAGGTGAGGGAGGAATGGGGTACGAGCCCCCGATGGGGAGGACTGGGCTGGCTCTGCGGGCTTCTGGGGCTGGAAGCTCTCCTGCAGCCCCCCAATTACTCCCTCTCCCCAGATGGCAGCCTGCGGCAAGTGCAGCTGGGCTGATGGCCGAGTGGTGTGATGTGCCCAGTGTGGGCACTCAGGGCACTCCAAGCCAGAACTTCTTTGCAAGCGGGGCACCCCTTAGAACTGTGTGTCCGGGGTGGGGGTCGGGACCCTTTAAGCGCAGCCCTCGGCTAGCCTGAGACAGCATCTCCATGCTCTAAGTCCTCCTTTTATGCCCTGCCAGCACTGCTTCCGGCCATCCTTAAGCCCTGTTCAGAGTCCACTCAATGTGGACTTGCTAGTTCGAACTAGCAAAACGCTAGTTCGAACTAGTTTTTAGTTCTAGACGCGTTAGTTCGAACTAGCTTAGTTCGAATTAACTAATTCGAACTAAGTTAGTTCGAACTAGCGCTGTAGTGTAGACATACCCTGAGGGAGACTAGGAAAAGGAGGTGGGAGAGGGGAAGAGAGAGGCTGGGAGAGGGGAGGGCAACGAAAATGATCAGGGGTTGGGAACAGGTCTCATATGAAGAGAGGCTAAAGAGACTGGGACTTTTCAGCTTAGAAAAGAGGAGACGGAGGGGGGACAGGATAGAGGTCTCTAAAAGCAGGAGTTGGGTGGAGAAGGTGCATACAGAAAAGTTCTTCATTAGTTCCCATAAAGAAGGACTAGAGGACACCAAAGGAAAGGAATGGGTAGCAGGCTTCAAACTAGTAACAGAAAGTTGTTCTTCACAAAGCAAAGAGTCAACCTATGGAACTCCTTGCTGCAGGAGGCTGTGAAGGCTAGAACTAGAACAGAGTTTAAAGGGACGTGAGATCAAGTGATGGAGGTTGGGTCCATTGAGTGCT
Source organism: Pelodiscus sinensis (assembly GCF_052426305.1). Classification (NCBI taxonomy): domain Eukaryota; kingdom Metazoa; phylum Chordata; order Testudines; family Trionychidae; genus Pelodiscus; species Pelodiscus sinensis. The sequence goes on along the minus strand of NC_143055.1, from coordinate 22,362,332 downwards.
ATTAGCCAGGGGGTAGGAGTGGTGTCCCTGCCCAAGGTTTGTGGAAGGCTGGAGAGGGATGGCACGAGACAAATGACTTGGTCACTGTCTTCGGTCCATCCCCTCCAAGGTCCCTAGGGTTGGCCGCTGTTGGCAGACAGGCTACTGGGCTAGATGGACCTTTGGTCTGAACCAGGACGGCCATTGTAAGCTCAGGGCTCAGGGTCGGGGGTCTCAGTGGATCCCCTTGATTTTCATGCACACCTGCTCCTGGGTGGCCAGGCTGGCAGCTCTCCTGCCCTAAATGGCCACTTTCCTGTGCCTAGTGCGGAGATCGTGGCTTCCTAGTTCGAACTACCTAGTTCGTGTCCCGTGTAGCCGCGCTGCACGGGGTTCGAACCAGCGGGGTTTTAAAAATGGCGGCTCCCCGCTTATGCAAATGAAGCCCGGGAAATTCAAATCCCGGGCTTCATTTGCAAGTGCGGTATGCCTACATTACCCTCCTAGTTCGAACTAGGAGGATAGTGTAGACATACCCTTAGTCTTCTGCAGTTTCATCTGATCATATAGTGCTTACAGAAAGAATAGTATTCAGGTTTAAAATTCAGAAAATGTGCAAATATATGCCACACTGAAATAGATGCTATTCACTCAAATATAGAGAACTAATTACAGTAAACTTCCGATAAGCTGGCACCTTTAGGACCCAGGGGGTGCCGGATTATCAGATATGCCAGACTATCAGAAGGGGGGGCTATGAGGGGTCTGGAGTGCGGTGGGAGGGGATGCCACCCCAGACCCGTCATAGCCCCCTCTTACGATAGACTGGCTCTGCCCCAGGCATCCCTGATTCAGCCGCTGCTGGTCAGTTTCAGCAGCAGCTGAATTGGGGATGCCTGCAATAGAGCAGCTGGGGTGCTGCCGGGTTGGTCCCGCAGCGCCGAGGGGCAGCACTACGGCACCAACCCAGCAACACTTCAGCTGCTCTTAGGGACGCCTGGGACAGAGCAGCTGGGGTACTGCCCGGTTGGTCCCGTAGCGCTGCCCCTCGGGGCTGCGGGACCAACCTGGCAGCACCCCAAGCTGCTCTTGGGGACGCCGGGGGCAGAGCAGCTGGAGTGCTGCCGGGTTGGTTCCGCAGCACCAAAGGACGGCGCTGCGGGACCAACCCGGCAGGACCCCAGCTGCTCTGCCCCAGGGGTCCCCGATTCAGCCGCTGCTGAAACAGATCAGCAGCTGATTCCAGGAAGCCCAGGGCAGAGCTGCTCTGCCCGGGGCTTCCTGGAATCAGCCGCTGATCTGTTTCAGCAGCAGCTGACTTGGGGACCCCTGGGGCAGAGCAGCTGGGGTCCTGCCAGGTTGGTCCCGCAGCGCCGAGGGGCGGCGCTATGAGACCAACCCCGCAGCACCCCAGCTGCTCTACCCCAGGCGTCCAGATTCAGCCTGCTGGTGAAACTGACGCTGCTGGTCAGTTTCAGCAGCGGCTGAATCCCGACCCTGGGGCAAAGCAGTTGGGGTGCTGCGGGACCAACCTGGCAGCACTCCAGCTGCTCTACCCCAGGCGTCCCCAAGAGCAGCTGGGGTGCTGCCGGGTTGGTCCCCCATCCCCGAGGGGCAGCGCTACCAGACCAACCCGGCAGCACCCCAGCTGCTCTGCTCCCGGCTTCCCCGATTCAGCTGCTGGTCAGTTTCAGCAGCAGCTGAATGGGGGAAGCCTGTCCGGCTGCCCCAGCACTTCCGGGTTCCTGATGGTGCCGGACCATCAGGAGTCCCAGAGCATTGGATGCCAGACTAATGGAGTTTTACTGTAAATATACACAAACATATTGAAATAAGTGCAAAAAAGTGTGAAGCAATTCATAATGAAATAGATTTTCAGGAGTCATTACCTGAAAACCACTCCTTGAAAAATACATCATCGAGCTTATCAAACATACTTTTCATTGTGTTTTGTTCAAATTTGATCATGACACTTTTCTAAAATGTGTTTTTATAGCTAGTATGTCTTTATATGAGTGAACTCCCCTCCCCCCCAGATAGCTGAATTATTTTGAACAGATTGATTTCTTTTTCTGTATAAACTTTAGTAGTTTTTTAATCTCATGCTGCATTTATCTTCTAGGAATACAATGTAATTGAAGAAAAGACATAATAAAAAACTGTATTAATTCACAGGGTCAAATTCACAAGTGGCCTAACTTGATGAAGTTTTACACATTGACTTTAATGGAGCCACACTGATTTACATCAGCTAAGGAACTGACCTTCAGCATCTTAGAACTAACAGCAGTTTTGTACATAGTTTAACAGGCTTCTTAGTCCACCTTCTTACCCATATCAAATGTTTGCAGAGGGTCAGACAGATTATACGATTATTTATTGAGACAGAAATTTCCAACCTTCATTACTAACGTGCAGACATGCAATCAGCTAGCTCACTAACTGGTGCAAAAAGTCAGCATTGGCCAACTGTTACAATACAACCACTATTCTTAGAACAGAAGATATTTATGATATTAAAGCATGATTCTGCATAGTAAAGGAATGGAGTACCAAGGAGAGAAGTATAAGATAAAAGGTGATGAGAAGGGATAGCTTCTTCCATTAATAAATGAGCTGCTGCATGCCCATCAAGTTACTCTACATAGAAGCAAGGTTAACACTTTGGATCCTGATCCTGCAATCATTTGAAGTCACTTTTGCCATTGATTTCAGTAGGTATGTGTAGTGAGTCATCCTGGCCTCCCGCTGACCCAGAAGAGGAAACTCCTCCTAAGAACTCTTGGGGGGCAGTCCCAGAGCAACCCAGCCCCACCCATAGGAAGCAGAAAGGAGGGGCCGGAAGTATAAAAAGCCAAGCTCAGAGCTCAGTTGGATGCTGAGCAGGCTAGACGCTCGACCCAAGCTCCAGTGGAGGAAGATCCAGCTGCAGTGCCCTCGCTGGGAGAACTGGGTTGGGCCACCAGAGCCACTGCCAGCCCATGAAGACTGCCCAAGGCCGCGACAGCTGCTGCCAGGCCTTGATGACTGGTCAGGGCCACAGAGACCACTACCAACACCTGAGGATCTGCCAGGAACCCCAGGACCTTGCCTACAGAGGTTGAATGGCTTTTGGGGCCTGTGCCACACTGTAATCTGGGCCCAGGAAAAAGGAAGGACCTCTAACAGTTTCCTTCCAGGCCTGAGATTGGGGGCTTAGGACTAAGTCGCAACTTCTACAGTATGGAACTGACCCTTGGAGGGGGATGCATTGCTCAGCACTTTTCCAAACTTTTCTACACGTAAACACTTGTCCACTCAGTCGTGGCCATTCTCTGCTCTCTCTTTGCAATTGTATCTGCAAGGAAGAGAGCAGGTGCACAGGGATGCGAATATCTACCACTGGTCAGAGCAGAGGATTATGACCAGACATTACCTTTATTTGTAGCCAGATAGAATCTCCATTCACCCAAACAGGAAAGCAACAACCTTACATAACAATAACTTGCAGGTTTTACTGGCTAGACTAGCAGACATTTATAATGGCTTCTACTATATTTGAAGTCAGTTATGTTGGGCAAATATTGTACCAATTTTTAAGAAGTGGGGGGGAAAGGATCCAAAGAATCCTAGACTTCAATACCTATAAAGATGCTGGAACAAATTATTAAATAATCTATTTAAATATCCCGGGCTTCATTTGCATGTTCCCAGGTGCCGCCATTTTTAAATCCCCCTTAGTCCGAACTCCATGCCCGCGGCTACACACGGCACAGAGTAGGTAGTTCGAATTAGGATCTTTAATTCGAACTACTTAGTCCATGCCGCTTGTAGCCGTGGGCACGGAGTTCGGACTAAGGGAGATTTAAAAATGGTGGTGCCCGGGACCATGCAAATGAAGCCCGGGATATTTAAATCCCGGGCTTCATTTGCAACTCCGCTTGTCCTTATTACCCTACCTAGCTCGAACTAATGAGCTAGTGTAGACCCTAAATGTGTTATCTTGATGGTAGTAGGATGTCTGACATGGCATTCTCATAAGCAAAACAGGGAAAGGTGATCTAGATGAAATTACTGTAAGAAAGATGCATAATTGATTGAAAGACCATGATCAAAGAGTAGTTACAAATAATTCACTGTCAGATTGGGAACGTGTTATGAGAAGTATGCCCTCCCCTTCTGTGGTGCCACCTGATATACTGGGGTATCGCTGAACCTATCTGTTCCATCAGCCAGGGCTCCCTTACACTGTCTTGCTGAGCCCGGCCTTTTCAAGTCTCCTCCAGCACACACACAGGTAGGGACATGTCCCACTGCAAAAAAATAAAGACACTGAAAACAGCACTGCATGGAAAGGCTACAGCTAAGGAATTGCCCAGCACTCAAGTGCACACCTCTGGAGTGTAAATCCAAAACTGTGTTGTCTTGTACTGCACAAAGACCTGTCCAGCATACGCTCATGAAATGTAACCCCTTCCTCAATGTGGAGGGAGATATGCACTTTTTGCCCCTAAATTACGAATTCTAAAAACTAGGATTAGAGAAAACAAAACCAAGTTATAATATGTTACTATAAGGGTTAGAAAATAGATCAAAGCAGATTACTCCAACAATTAAAACCAAAATGTAATATAAGCTTAGATATTAAGGAAACTGGTTATGAGCAGTAATTTCTCACCCTAATGTTGTTTTAAGTAGATCGATGAGTTTCTTGAAAGCAAACTGCTCTTGCCTGCAGCTTAAAACTCCAGATATTCTGTGCACAAGCTAGACTTTTCTACGCTCAATCATTCTGCTCCCACACACACGCACACACCCGCCCACCACACACATACACACTTTGGGTTTGTTTCTTAGATGTTCTCAGCAGTTTGTCTTGGGTGGAGACTCAACTTCTCAGGAAAGTAGGAGATTAGGATCTTCAAAGACCTACTGTTCTTTCTAATGGCTCATTGACATGACTCCAGCTAACCAGCCAGACTGGTTGCTTTTTGTCTGTCTGGTGGGAGTTCTCCAGGAGCAAACACTTTTGTAGTACAGATGTTATAGTCAATATTTTTAACTTTAGATACGAAATAACACATGCATACAAATGGATAATCATATTCAATATATCATAACCTTTCCATGGTATCTCACATGCCTTATCTTGAACAAAGTATATCCTAATTATGATATAATAATATTATAACAATATTTCTATGAAGAAAATGGAATGTAACATCACAGGTGTATCTAAGGGAGTCTCATATGGGTTACTCTTGAATATGCTACTATTCAATGTTTTCATTAATAACTTGGATAATGGAGTGGAGAATATGCCCATAAAATCTGTGGATGACACCAAGTTGGGAGGAGTTGCAAGCACTTTGGAGGACAGGATTCAAGTCAAAACAACCTTGACAAATTCAAGAATTGGTCTGAAATCAACAAGACTAACGTAAATAAAGATGAAGTACTGCATTTAGGAATGAAAAATCACAATGAGGATTGCACAATGAGGAATAACTGGCTAACTTGATGTTAGTACTGCAGAAAAGGAAGTGGGGATTATAGAGACCGCAAATTGAATATAAGTCAAATATGATGCAGTTGCAAAAAAGACTCATATCATTTTAGGATGTATTAAAAGGAGCGTTGTATGTAAGAGAAGGGAGGTAACAGTTCTACTCTACTCTGCTTCAGATGGATTACTATGTACAGTTCTGGACTTGGCTCTTTAAAAAGGATGTGGACAAACTGAAGAGAATCCAGAGATAAATAAAAGTAAGAAAACGTTTAGAAAATCTGACCTAGACATGAAAAATCTGTGTAATTAGTTAACAGGTTAAACATACTATTTATCCGGTTAAATGATTAAAGGGGGGCTGGCACTGCAGCCAGGCTGAAATGCCCTCCCCCCCCCTTCAGTCAGGGGCTGCTTTGGCTAGGGCTGGAGCACTCTCCATCCACAGCAGGATCATTAAGGAAGGACAAGTAGTAATGGCCTTAATCTTCAAGAAGGACATTTAGGTTAGATATTAGGAAAATCTTCCCAACTATAAGAGTAGTAAAGCTCTGGTATAGGCTTCCAAGAGAGGCTGTGTAACCCCCACCACTGGAAGTTTTAAGAACAGATGGTACAAATACCTGTCAGAGATCGTCTACATTTTACTTGGTGCTTCCTCAATTCAAGGGGTCAGACTTGATGATTCTCAAGATCCATTCCTGCTCGACAATCCTAAGATTCGGTGAAGTATTTACTATGTACAGTAGACAATATATCAGAGGAGGAAAAATTTGTAAAAGAGCAGATACTGGGAGAAATATATATGGGAGAAATTGTTCTATAACCTGATTCACCATTGTGTCACTCCAATTTTATGCCAGTGCAACTGTACTGATTTCAATGGAGTTATAAGTGTGTCAAAGTGGAGTAACACTGAACTAAATCCGACACTCCTCTCTCTTTTTTCACTGGAGTCATCTGTCAACCCACACGTAGCCAAGAATCTGTCATTTAAAATGTTCTACATGTGCACTCGCAGCACTACTTCAGCGAGCTCACATGTACAGTTATTTCACGTTCATCCCCATGTGCTTTGCAAAGCCCTAAGTTTTCCCACCCACAGTGGATACATCTGAATCATACTTGCTGCCTCCTACGGTTTTCTTTATTCTTTTAGGTATAGAGTGCAGAGCCAGATGTACAAATGAGGAGATTTCTCTTTCAAAGAAAGAAGCTCACCGTATTCCAGTTTCTCCCAAGACAAATTCCTAGCTACTGAAAACAACAGTTAAAGGAATAATTTAAAAGAAAATAGTATAAATAACTCAGATCTTAATCTGTGACCTCTAGGGCCAAGTTTAGGTTGGGTGGAGGCAAGTGTAACTTTGATGGCTTCAGTAGTGCCCTGGTTAATTATATCACAGCAGAATTTGGCCCATATTTCTGATGGTAAAAAGTCCATGGATACAGCTTTTGGCTTTGTCACTTGGTTGCATATATGTATCTATATATAGAAATGCAATGTCTGTCTGTCAGTCTGTTTGTTCAGGAACTCCTCATAAACAGTAAGAGCTAGGGCCACCAAATTTGGTAGGCAGCTTCCTCTTACCCTAACTTAAAGCAAGGTCTGGGTTTGTGCCAGAAACACTGGGAGTGGCAGGAATGGGGTCCTCCCCCCCCCATGGAAAGGGAGGGACAGAGAGAGGAGAGATGCAATCCTCATACTCACCACTGGGGGCAACGCGCAGGGATGGGATACTGCACAGGGAGCACTGGGGACAGCCACACCTGCACAAGACAGGCTAGCAGGGGATGGGGCTCCTCATGTTACCAGCCAGGCCACCTTATACAGGTAAGGTTCCCCAGCCTCCCCCTGCAGCTACAGGCCCTGGTTATTACCCTCCCATGCTGTTGCTGCACCTGGGGTTCCTCCCCGCACGCCACATACAGAGGCCTGCATATTTCCCCTCCCCTGCTGCTCCACATGGGTACATGCAGATCCCCCCCATCCCCGTGAGGTTCCTATGGAGCCTAGTGATTTCTCCCTCAGGGTACGTCTACACTACAACGTTAATTCGAACTAAGCTAATTCGAACTAACGGATCTAGACTAAAAAACTAGTTCGAATTAGCGTTTTGCTAATTCGAACTAGCATGTCCACATTAAGTGGACCCTGAACCGGGCTTAAGGATGGCCGTAAGCAGTGCCAGCAGGGCATCAGAGGAGGGCTTAGAGCGTGGAGATGCTGTCTCAGGCTAGCCCAGGGCTGCGCTTAAAGGGACCCGACCCCCACCCCGGACAGACAGTTCTCAGGGGTGCCCTGCTTGCAAAGCAGTCCTGGCTTGGAGTACCCGGAGTACCCACACTGGGCACATCACACCACTCGGCCATCAGACCGGATGCACGTGCCGCAGGCTGCCATCTGGGGAGAAGGGGCAATTGGGGGACTGCAAGAGAGCTTCCACCTCCAGAAGCCCGCAGAGCCAGCCCAGTCCTCCCCATCGGGGGCTCGTGCCCCATTCCTCCCTCACCTCCTTCCACTTACCCTTCCCTAGCCCCTCTTCTTGATGTACAAAATAAAGGACACGTGTGTTCAAAAATAGAAACTCTGTTTATTTAACAAAACTCGGGGAAACTGGGAAAAGGAGGTGGGAGAGGGGAAGAGAGAGGCTGGGAGAGGGGAGGAGGAAAACTGGGAGGAGGGAGCTGAAAGGGGGAAGCAAGGGAAAGGAGGGGGTGGGGAAACTGAAGGATCAGGGGTGGGGGTCTCGCCGGGCCAACCGCCTCCCAGCACGGCGAGGGAGGGGGCCTCTGCGTCCCCGGGGGTATGGGGTGGAGGGTGCGGAGGTCGAGGTGGGGGGTGTGGACATTGAGGAAGAGGTTGTGGGGGTTGAGGAGGGAGAGGTGGGAGGGGGAGCAGGAGTGGGAGGAGGGACAGCAGTTGGGGGGGCAGCAGGTGCAGGACCAGCACGGGGCACCATGCTCTGCAGCAGGAGCTGCAGGTTGGTGCTCAGCCCTCGGAGCTCAGCCAGCAGCTCGTGGCGGACCTGCAGGTCTTCCCTCATCCACGCCTGTAGTGTGCGGTGCATGGCTCGCAGGGCCCCAAGGTGCTGGTCCCTGTACTCCTGCTCCATGCTGGCGGTCCGGAGCAGGCCGCGGGTGCGGGAGCATGTCCCGGGCGGGGTGGTGCGCCCTGCACGAGCAGCTGGTGCAGCTGTAGAGACAGAAGAGAAGTGGTCAGTTCTCCCTGGGGACGCAGAGGATGATGCCCAGCCCCCTCCCCAACTCCGTAACGTGAGGGTGACCATGTCCTGCACCGTCACAGCCGCTGTGCTTGTACAGAGGCCATGGTCAGGATGTCTGGCTCTCCCCGAGACTGGGAGCTGCCCCAAGACCGCACCCATGTCCCTGTGCCATGTATAGTGTGGCCGGGGCGGCGGGGGGACGGGGAGATGTCCCCTGCCTCCGTGTAGAGGGGATATGTGAAGGGAAATCATCCTGCTGGGTCCTGCCCCGGGGTCGGGAGCATGTCACGTCTCTTTGCACAAGCATGTGCCTATTGGGCAATGGCCCCTGGGTGTCACGCAGCTGGAGCCACCTGCCCAAGGGTGGCATGGCACGTGCTCGCACGTGCACAGGTGTCTGCGTGATCCGTGGAAGGCATGGCCCACGCGTGCGGTCTCTGGTCTCCCTCCCACCTCCCCCCCCCCCCCCGAACTACTTAATTCAAACTACTTACCCGGTACGGTCTCCCTGGACGACACTGCTGGCGGTGACCCTTCTGGTGCGCCCAGGTCAGGGCCCTCTGGTCCTGGCTCGATGTCCCCCGGGCTGGCACGGACCGCCCTGCCCTCCAATAGTTGGTGGAGGGCAGCGAAGTAGGGGCAGGTGGCAGCCCCTGCAGCAGCGCCGCCCCTTGTGGCCCTGGCGTACGCCTGCCGCAGCTGTTTAACCTTAATGCGCACCTGCTCCTGGGTGCGCCTGTGTCCCCTGCTGGCCATAGACGGCCGCATTCCTCCTCCTAGTGTGGAGATCATGGACGTTGGGGGCCTGCCCCCAAACCTCAATGAGGTCCATGACCTCCGCACTAGACCAGGAGGCCGCGCGCCGTCTACAGCCCCTGGCTGGCCCCTGGGTGCTTGGGGACTGAGCAGGGGACGTCTCGCTGGCACTGGCTGCCTGGCTCATCATGCAACCACTGGCTCAGGGGCAGAGACTACTAGTAGGGCTGGCTGACTCTAGTGCCGTCTGGCCAGAGTCTACCCCTTTAAGGGCCCGGGGCTGGGGGAGAGGAGAAGAGTTTTCCTGGTTGTGCCCAGAGAGGCCACCAGGGGGAACCTGGGAAGGGCTAGCCTCCCACTAGTTCGAACTAAAGGGCTACACAGCCCTTAGTTCGAACTAGCTAGTTCGAACTAGGCTTAATCCTCGTAAAATGAGGTTTACCTAGTTCGAACTAAGCGCTCCGTTAGTTCGAATTAAGTTCGAACTAACGGAGCGTTAGTGTAGCACCTAGGAAAGTTAGTTCGAACTAACGTCCGTTAGTTCGAACTAACTTTGTAGTGTAGACATACCCTCACACTCACTTCACCTGGAGTGAGGATTTTCTTCACTCCCTCCCCCTCTCCCCAATCCCATGGGGCCTGGAGAATCCCTCCTTCTCTCCGCCACCCCCACGCCAATTCATCTGGAGCCAGGGGATTTTATCCTTCTCCCCTGAGGGCTCCTCACAGTGCCTAAGGATGCCTTCCTTTCTCCCTCCTCCCAACTCCTCTCAAGCCTTGGGGTTCCTTCTCTCCCACCACGCTGCTCCTCATGGGACCAGGCTGTGCCATCCTTCCCCCCTCTATGCCACTCCTCCATTTAGTTATCAACAAAATCCAACAAACCATTTTTTGAGTTACACGCCCAAGCAACACTGAGTAAATCTGCTGGTATTTCGTAATAGATAACCTACACTTTTTGACTTTTTCTTGGCTTTGCACCTTTCTTACGACACCGACTATGCCTAGAATAGACTTCTGCTTCCCGTTTGCTAAATAACCTCTTTCATCTCTTCCATATCCACCCTTCAGTTCCTTAGGCATGATTCTCTCCTAGTACAAATAACGTCCACTCCACTGGAGTCAATGAAACAGAGGCTTTGGCCCACGGGGTAGCCTCCCCATGGGGATGGAGCAGTCCCTTGCCTGTGGCAGATGGCGAGCTGCTCCAGCCCCACTGGTTAACCTTAACCAGTAAAACCCACCTGTTAAGGGTAAAGCTTACCGGTTAACTGATTAAACCTTCATATCCCCTAGTCCAAAGTCATTTATCCATACATGTTTCTGTGCCTCTGTTATCCTTCACACCCTTTATTTGTCTTGTTGATCTGGGCTAAAAGATTTTCAGGATAGGGATTTTCTCTCACATACCTGTACAGGGGTAACTCTGTGGCACTACTGAAATACCAATATTGCTTTTTTATAATAATATTGCCAACCAATTTAAGTTGCATTAATGCACTGCTAGGTCAAAGCATAAGTTCAAAGTTCTTATTTTAGTTGAAAACCAATTTAACCCTCCCTCCCCCCCCAAAACACACTGAAGGATGGAAGGAGGTAAATCAAAAAGTGACATACAGTATTTTACCCCAACAGATTCTGTTTTCCTTCTTGCAGTAGATACACAGTACATCCTTCAGCGGGTCAGAACACACTGGAGATATTTTATCAACAAAACCAAGTGCCACTAAGTGCAGTTAAAGGTGCTAGACAAAGCTTAATGCTACACCACTGCCATGGTTACCGAAGAGAGTTAGAGAGAGGATGTTCTAGTGTTGGCTGGATCCACAGATACGTTGCCAGTACTGCAGTGAAGCAGCCTTGCTCACTTTAGGGGCAGTCAGTCAGATGCCAAAGAGAAACGAAGGGAATTTTGTAAAGCAGAAGAGTGAGGAATTAAAAAAAACCACACAATTAATTATTTCGTCTAGCTGAGACATTCATCAGGTGGAAAGAAGCACTACATGCTCTGATAATATTAATGCATCACTGCACCAACATGGAGCTAAGAAAGGCAGCCTAACTGGCAAATTGTAAGCAGTTTATAGTTAAAGTTCAAAGTGGCAAGGTGGCTGCTGAAACCAGGCATGATTCATTTTGTAGCCAAACTGTCTTAATTTGTCATTATATGTCACTTTAGCATGATGAGAAACAAAAGTTATCCATCAGTCCCTCCAACTCACAATACTGACCATGTTCCAATCATGCACACACAAAAGAGTAAACAGGGCTCTTATCAGTGACCTCTAACACATGCAGAAGGAAAAAAGGGAAACTATTAAGAGGAAGACAAGCAAGCAAGCGCAAAGCATTACAATGACCTTTCTCATGGCAATGCTATTTTTCTTAAATTTCAAATATAGTTTTGTATTATTCAAAATATTCAGTAGCATCTAGCACATTGGTTAAAACATGTACATGATTAAGATCCTGATGTACATGTTATCAGCTGAACTGCATGCTAAATAAAACATGTAATTGATGAGTAAAGTAACACGCAATAGCTCATTTTAACGTTAAGCAGTTTTTCTGACAGTTATGATTTTTTTTATGTCACAGTACAAAAAAAAATAATGCATATTGAAAGTGATGGATTCTTGAAAGATGAGACTTCTAAAACTGCGTGGAAGAATAAGAAACCTGGGATGAACAAATCCAAAATAGAAGAATTAGCTAAAGCACTGAATAGGCTAAAGCCATGATTAAAAGCATTTTCATTGCTATTTATGTGTTTATGTTTGGATGACGCCTATTTAAAAGTAACAAATCACTGTGACTTGTGATCACGATACTCAAATGAAGGCAACTGAGTATCAATGGACACTTAACCAGCCAAATTCAGGAGGCATGCACTGAAGATTAACATGACTTTGTAAACCAGCAGCCCCAAGCAATCCCAAAGGCACCAAAACCAAAGGATCCAAACCAAACTGAAAAATGCACTGAACCTCCATACATAATCCTTTTTGCAAGTGCTGTTTAATCTTTCCTACCTTAGCTGGTTTCCTCTCGCAAAAGCTAATGCTGATTTATTAAGACATATCGTTTCTCCAACAGGTTTTGCTTCCTTCTCTCGTGATAGAGAAAACTGGCTTTGGCAGCAGTTTGGAAGTGATGATTAATTCTGTCACTTCAGTCCTTTTGCCTTTCTTGCCAGCCTTTCAAAAGCTGGCCATTCTATAGGAAATGCCTTGATCTTAGAGAACCTTTCCTTTTATTGTTTCATTATTCACTGCTAACATCTGTATTATAATCTGCTCAAATACATTTTACACATCACTAGGTTTTGTTGTCAGTGAAACAGCAGGATAATAGACATTTCAGAATAAACCATTATTTCACATGGCAGGCAGAAATTTGCACACCCTGCTTTAGGGAATTAGTCTCGTCTCAGTACCATACTAAGATTTTCAAAACGGGGAAAGCATCTGATTTACAAACTAGGCTGCAAATGGAAACAATCTAGGCTTAGAGAAAAGGAAAAAACATTTGGCTATCAAGCAAGGGGCATTTTTTTAGTACATATTAACTCATTTTGCCACAATACATAATGCCTACCATAATCCACAATATAAATGAGAGAGTTTGTCTGTTTCTCTGTGTGTGTGTTTGTTCATGAACTCTTCCTAAACAGAAGCTTCAGGGGGTAGCCAAATTAATCTATACAGGATAAACTTTAAAAAACAACAAATAGTCTGGTAGCACTTTAAAGACTAAACATGTAGATGGTATCCTGAGCTTTCGTGGGCACAGCCCACTTCTTCAGATGTGACACTCTGAAGTAAGAGCTAAAACCATCAAATTTGATATGCAGTTTCCTCTTATCATAACTTAAAGGAAGGTAAGGGCTCGGACAATGGGATGTGCCTGAAATGCATTTGTTTTTCATAAAATGGAAAGGGAGAGTTGTGATAGCAGGGACAGTTATATTGCAGAATGACCACAGGGAGGCAGCAAGGGGCCAGAGATGGGGACTGGGACAACTATAATCCTGTGGGGCAGCAGGGAGTAGGGATGGAGAAAGGGACAGCTATCTACTAAATATTTTAGAAAGTTTGTGTGTCTGTGTATCTATCTGTCCCCAAACCAGGGGACATGTACTCCTCCCCTAGCTGTGCCCACTGCAGCTGCAACAGCTATGGACAGGCACTTCCCACCCTTCCCCAAGCTGCTGTGGTGAGAGAAGGCTGGGGTTATCCTTTCTCCCTGGAGCTGCCTACATACTGAACCCCTTGTCCCCAACCCCACCCCAGAGCAATGATTTAAATGAAGAAAAACTAAAATCATTTGAATTAAGGACCTAAGCAATGCTGGGTAAATCCTATAGTACAGCATATTTTAGGAAGCCATCTACTTACTGCCCATTAGCAGTCCTTGCCCACTTGGTTCCTGCGGAGGAGGCTTTGCTGAGTGTAACCAACACCATTAACCAATAAGCATCTGCTTTATAAGTTAAGTGGTTAGTCGTTTACACTCAAACATTCCGTGTGTTTGTGTGTGTGTGACAGAAGAAAGAAAGAAAGAAAGAAAGAAAGAAAGAAAGAAAGAAAGAAAGAAAGAAAGAAAGAAAGAAAGAAAGAAAGAAAGAAAGAAAGAAAGAAAGAAAGAAAGAAAGAAAGAAAGAAAGAAAGAAAGAAAGAAAGAAAGAAAGAAAGAAAGAAAGAAAGAAAGAAAGAAAAATGCTGTTTGACTCTTCTTTCTAAACAGGTCACAGAAATAACTTGCATTCCTCTCAGTGAAATTGAGTATTTTGCAACTGCTTCTTAAAGCATCATAAATCCCAAATACACACACCTTATTTGACTCTAGTCACGCAACTAAGAATGAGCATTATGAGCCAAATTCATAGTCACAACACATCTTATTTAGTCTGCAGAACACAATAGCCTTGTTCCCAGCAAAATCAGAAAAAAAGAGGACTCCCCTTATATGACTGATTCTTCCAGTGGCATAGTACCATCATAGCTGCTCCTATGCCTTCTCCTTCCAGCACATAGTCAGGGGGTCTGGCAGGGCAGAGATGTGTGGAGGACATCACTGCATTCAAAAGATCCCCTGTTGCTAGGATGGCACTTTCAGCTCTGGGTAATCTAAAGGTTTCTGAAAGCCACTGCTGACATTCAACCTTCAATTCCTGTACCAAACACAATGGGGCCGAATAGAGGATCTCCCTCTATTCTGACTAGGGACAGGAATTGCCACCCAAGTGAATGGAAAGACTCACTGACGTCCAGGGGATTTGGATCAGACCCCGAGTTACCAGCACAGAATGCCGCGTATTGTTTATAAAGTCTATTTATGTTTATTTTCTGTTTTTATGATACGTTATTAGTGCAAATTTAGAATTTTAATTCACAAATAGCTGTTTGCAACATAAAAACAGAAACCAAGTCTTTCTTCATGCCAAAACAAAGAGAAGCCTCCTGCACCATGACAGAAGCAAAAGGGCTGATTCTAAAAATTAACAGCTTGGGTTTATAATGTTTGTTTATTTTCTGTGTTCTTCCCTGATGTCGTTTGCTGCTGTATTGGGAGAAAGGCCATTCTGCGGACACCAAAATAAACCATTTTTTCTAAGCAGTTTTGCAGTTCTAGCACTCCTGGCTAAAACCAAACTCAGCTGCTGTAAAGAAACCTCCACTCATCCTGGGCGACAGCAGCTTAGAACAAATGCATACAGAAACAACACAGCAATTTCCACAAGGGCAGCACTAATGCAGGATGAACCTCTCTAGTCTGGAAACACCTGTCACCTGGAATGATTTTAGTTAGCAAAATGTCCACTTTTCATGGGTGTGGCCAAGTTTCCCGCAGTTCCATAAAGTTTGTTTACAGCCACCAGTCCTGACTCTCAGTGTTCTGTGCTGTTATTTAGCTCTAATTTACCCCTATACGTCCTCTAACAGCCCAATAAGCAGCAGAAGTGTTGGTAATGCTGTTAGACAATAGTGACCTCCCATGGTCTGGAAAATTCTCTGAACCAGTCAGGTTCCAAGGGTGCTGGACTAGAGAGGTTCGACCTGTACTGCACCAGACACAGATCCCTTTTCTTATTCATTGCAAGGGCCTAATTTTACCCAGTCCTGCATGGATAAGCAAGGGCTTTAAAGCAGCAGCGCAGTGATCAGTGCAGTGTAAGGAAGAAGAGGGTGACAGAAAATGTACCCTCTAATTTTTTACATCCACTGGCAGAATACATTTTGTTATGTACACCAAGACATGTATGGATGTGCACCACCAACAGAAACACATGCTGATGGCTATGAGTACTGTAGGCATTCTGCTAATCCACAGGGTGGCACTGAATCTTTTCCGGGCAGCTCCCCAAGTGCTCAGCTTACAGGGAACACTGGTGGCAGACCACACAAGAAGGTTCTACACATCTCCGGGCACATTTCATGCATAACTCCATTGTGGATTCTTGTGCAAGGGGATGTTTGGGAGTGACATGAAACAGACTAGAGAGGTGTTAGGGTCCAGGTCAGTCAGACTACATGAGATCAGAACAAATAGGCAAATTCAATTGCACAAACCCCTGCAATCAGTGACAACAGGTACAATATTTCACAAAATGAAAACAGTACACAGGCAACACTGATACTCCATATCCTGGGGGAGTTTATTCTCCTTAGCTACATAGAAAGATATCCTGTACTACGCTCATTTTACTTTGACTTTACAGAGGAAATGAGGATTTGACCCTCAGAAAAGAGAACACAGGAAGAACTTAAGCAAACAAATCATGCATGATATTTGGCTGCAGAATATGAAAACAACTTTATTATTATAAGTTGTCAGCAGTTTGTACTTACTAATCTCCCCCTTTCATTTCTCCTGAATAAATACTTACATTGGACCAAAACCTATAAAGAGACGTTAAACTATTAAATCTGGCCACAGAGATTAGATACAGAAACAGCTGTCCTGCTGATTGTTAATTAGCATAGAAATCAGAGATGGAAAATATCATATTAAGTCCTTTCCTTTGTCAGTGCATGATTTTTCCCTAACATTCATTTTCCAGTGCATTGTTCAGTCTAGTTTTAGTACAGTATGACCTAAGTGATATCTTCCAGCATTTCTCTTTGGAGACTATTCCACCTTTCCCCTCTTTAGTAGCAATTGTCCCTGATCACACTTTGGAATCCTCACAACATAGTCAATATCATAAAATGAAAACAAAAGTGTTGAAAAAAAGAAAGCAAGTGCTGCTGAGGTTTTCAGAGACAAGTGTTAGAAGTAGCTATGACTGCTTAATTTTTTAATCTAAGAATTATTTAAATCCATTGTGAGAAGATCTGTAAAGGCAGGGGGAAACAAATATGGGATTAGATACTAAACTGGAATTGAAATATCTGGCCTAATTCGAATCTAGCCCATTACGGCACGTCTACACTAGGAAATTATTTCAAAATAACTTATTACAAAATAATAAAATAATTATTTTGAAATAGCGTATCCACACTACAGGAAAGCCTCGAAATTAGTCCAAGGCAGACTCCCTTAATGTAGACATAATACTTCGATTTAGAGCCCCAGGAAGCACAGGGGAGCAATTACTTTGAATGACCCGGGGGCATAGTTACTTCTAAATAGCAGCAATGGAGCGTCCACACTCCCGCTATTTTGAAATAACTATTTTGAAATAAGTGTTATTCTTCGTGAAAAGCAGGAGTTATTAATTCAAAATAACCAGCCCATTATTTTGAAATAATGGGCTTGATAGTGTGGACACCCTAATTGTTATTTTGAAGTAAGGGAATTATTTTAAAATAAATAACTGGTGTAGACCAGGGCTTAGAGTAGGCCCATCAGACAGCTGACATACAGAATATAAGACTGTTTACATTGGATATGGATTCAGATTTCTTTTGTGTTCATGTTTTTACTGCCTTTTGTCTGGATTTTTTAATATCTTATTTGGTTGGAAAATCTTTTTTTAGGATATTGTTTATTATCATTGTTGCAAAGACACTGTGGATTAATTTACTTGTTCAAATCCATTTTCCCTCTTTTGTGCTAAACACTTTGCTGGTTCTTTTTTTTTTTTAATCTTGGATTTCAATCCTCCTCCCTTATTTTTCAGATATTTAGGTCCCAATCTTCTTTCTCATGAATATTTTTCACCCATGTAATTTCACTAATTTTGGAAGATTTACTCATATCAGTGAGAGGCAAATCAGCCCTGAGGTATTTTCTTTACATCACTTTAAAAACACCTTCCCCCCAACAGCTGACAGAAACTAAAAAACAAAAGGAAGGACTTTTTCAACTTCTTTATAAAGGTCGCCTGCCACTGATCATGGCAAAACTCCTAGAACATATTAAAAGTGTGACATTTTCTCAGCTTTATTATGGCCAATATATGAAATAAAATAGTGAGTTGTGCCAAGGAATGGATTCATCCTGATGTATCTGTTCTTATCAGCAAATTGCACATACCATCAGTTTCCAATCTAACAAAACAAATGCTACTGCTGCTACACATTGAAGGCTTTCTCATCCTTTCCTCCTCAACCAAACATTAAAGGCCTGATTCTCAACTACCTTGAACCTTGTGTCATCATTTATTTTTGTGAAAAGTGGGTGCAAAATGCTACCAAATGAGAAAGGAGACCATTTAAACTCACTTGGCACTGACGCTGCAAGGCAATGGAGAATAAGGCCCTAAAAAGACCTTTATGTATTGAAGAGCCAACAGGAATTCAAGGCGCAGGTGCTACCACTTTTGTCTAACAACCCTCAGACAAACACACCCAGGAACCTACCTACCCCTGCAATAAATCCTGTTTCCAAATCTGTCCACACATCTATACAAGCGACACCATCACAGGGCTTAACCACATAAGCCACAACATCAGAGGCTCATACAATTGCACATCCCTAATGTGATATATCTATCAAGTGCCAGCAACGCCCCTCTGCCATGTATAATGGCCAATCCAAACAGTCTCTATGACAAAAGATAAATGGACACAAGTCAGATCTCAGAAATGGTAGCATACAAAAACGTATAGGACAATGCTTCTCAAAGTGATCCACAGAACCACTCTGAGAAAGCTGCTACTGGGCCGCTCTGGTTTGTTTACTTACCAGCTCCACAGTCATGGAGCCTTGCGGCTTCCATTGACTGCAGTTTGTCATTTGTAGCCAATGGGAGCTGCGAGACTCCGTGGCTGCGGAGCTGGTAAGTAAACAAACTGGAGCAGCCTGGTGGCAGCTTTCTCAAAGTGGGTCTGCAGAGAAAGCACTGACTTATAGGAGAACATTTTAACCTACCTGGGAACTCATTAACAGATTTAAAAGTAGCCATTCTTCTATAAAGGAATTTCAAAAAAACAACTAGGGCACGTCTACACAGCAGGGCAAAAGTCGAATTAAGCTACACAATTTGAGCTACGCCAATTGAGTAGCTTAAGTCGAAATAGCTTAATTCAGCTTTTGGCACTGTCTACACAGAAGGAAGTTGAAGGAAGAACACTTTTCCTTTTACTTCCCTTACTCCTCGTAAAATGAGGGTTATAGGAGTCAGAGTAAGAAGCCCGTTATTTCAAAGTTATTTCAAAATAATGGGCTCGCTGTGTAGATATGCCCTTTGTTATTTCGGAATACCATCAGTTATTCAAAAAGTATGGCGCATTTCCAGCCCACTCAGTTAGCCTCATTAGCACAGGCTAGTCTCTAAGGCTGTGTCTAGACTACATGCCTCTGTCATCAGAGGCATGTAGATTAGACACATAGGCAAAGGCAAATGAAGCTGCAATTTAAATGATCATGGCTTCATTTACATTTACATGGCTGCCGCGCTGAGCCGACAAACAGCTAATCAGCTGTTTGTCCGCTCAGCGCGCTAGTCTGGACGCTCCCCTGCCAACATCAAAGCCCTTTGTCGGCAGCCCCGTTATTCCTCGTGGGACGAGGTTTACCGGGGCTGCTGACAAAGGGCTTTGATGTCGGCAGGGGAGCGTCCAGATTAGCGCGCTGAGCGGACAAACAGCTGATCAGCTGTTTGTCGGCTCAGCCGGCAGCCATGTAAATGTAAATGAAGCTGTGATCATTTAAATCGTGGCTTCATTTGCCTTTGCCAAAACAACAAATCTACATGCCTCTGACGACAGAGGCATGTAGTTTAGACGTACCCTAAGATGCTACAGGACAACTTGTTTTTTATTAGCACTGTTTATTTCTTGCTGGAGCCATTGACACCTATTTATGGATACTGGAGACTGCCTTATGAGTACCTCAAGTGGAAGAATGAGACTTCCTTTACAATCTTTCATTATTACTTCTTAACCCACCTGAAGGAGTCACTATTATGTGATATGCAGAACTCCCCCTGACTCCAGTACTGAGTGGACTAACTGGTGATATTAGAAAGACAAGCTGGATAAGGTTATATCTTTTATTGAACCAACTTCTACTGGTGAGAGAGCTTTTTTTGTAAGCCTAAAAGCTTCTCTCTCACACCAACAGAAGTTGGTCCAATAAAAAGATGTTACCGTACCCATCTTGTGTTTCTAATATCCTGGGACTAACATGGCTACAACACTGCATATAACTGGAGATACCACACAGAAACAGAAAGAAAAACACACCTTCATAAATCATGTGGATAAGCATTCACCTAGAACCAAAGACTATGTTCTGTGTTTAATCTTGGTTAAGTTTGGTCTTTAGTCACAGAAGGCCATAACATCATCAGGTACAGCATACAAACCACAATGGTATTTCCAATCTTATTTCAGAACAACCAACAGTCCTGGTGAAACTACAACATGACTCATTTATGACCACAGATAAAAATATTGAAAAGTTCATTTTAGTTCAATAGCTTAACTTTGAATGCTGAAGAATATAGACTAGATAAATGTATTTATAATTTCACAGAACACTTACATTGTTGCATGCCAGACAGCCCTCTAAATTATCTCTACTCAACTGCTTTGCCACCTTTCAATAACTTAAAATATTAAAGCATGAAGCAGAGGTATGTACAGAATTATGGAAACAATTCCTGATCATTCAAAAAAAGTCATGTGAATGATTTAACACACATTGATTCTGGGAAGGAAATGGGAAGAGAAATTCTGTTAATAAAAATGTTTGCATTCAGTTCTTGCATATGAATAACCCAAACAAAGGAGGTCTCATACCCCTGGTCTACAATAGGGGATAAATTTGAATTAAGATACGCAACTTCAGCTACGTTCATTACACAGCTTAAGTCGAAGTATCCTAAGTCCAATTTTGGCACCATCCACACTGTGGGAAGCTGAAGGAAGCACACTCTCCCTTCAACTTCCCTTAATCCTCATGGAAGCTGGACTACTGGCATCAATGGGAGCGCCCCTCTCAGTTCAAATTAGCATGTCTTCACTAGACCTGCTAATTTGAACCCCGAAGATTAACTGTGGCTATTTTAATCTTATATGTAGTGTAGACATGGCCTTAAGGTTTGAGAATGGCTGTCTGTCCAGTTGACAGAATTTTCTTACCTCTAGCACTCTTCCCGTGATGTACTTCTCACAGCTGTCACATTTTATGCCAAATTTAGAATGATAGTCCATTTCACAGTATGGAACACCATCCCTAGGAAAAAAGATAGATATTACTTGGATAGCTTCAAAGATGCCTATAATTCCCCTAGCAGATCACACAGGACATTACAGAAGGGGTTGATTACAGACTTCCTTTCTTTCCCATTTATTAATGTGGTAAAGACCTGAATAATTAATAAATGGGAAACTACACTTGGCTCATCCAAATCTCACTGTGCAAACTGATCTCAATCCCACTTTCCTTCTTGACACTGTATTCAGGAGTTTCCCCTTTCTCAATAATAAGATCAAATGTCTCATACACTCAAACATATTATAGTACTTGCTGTGATGGTCTTATTCATTAACTTATTCCATATGTTTCCCAGTCTGAGAAATAACTCAGTCCCTATTTCCACTTACTTTTCTATCCTTTTGTATTTGTTGTGTAAACTCATTCTGAGCCTGAATTGCACAGGAATAATTCCTCATTTGCTGATTTTTAATTCCATTGACACTCTTTTGAGTTTGGAACTTTCAAAGGGCATCAGGATGTCAAAGGGTATGTCTACACTTGCACCCTCTTTCAATAAATTTGAAATTGCAAATGAAGCTGGGATTTAAATATCCTGAGCTTCATTTGCATATTCACATTATGGTGCTATTTCAAAATAACAGACGCTGTTAAGACACGGTGATTTTGAGAGAAAACCCTTCTCTCTAAATAACCCTTATTCCTCATACAATGAGGCTACGTCAACATTGGCAAGATTTTGTGCAAATACTTTCAACACAAGTGTTTTTGCATTAAAGTATTTGCGCAAGAGAACGTCTACACTGGCATGTGCTTTTGCGCAAAAGCATCCGCGCCAGTGTAGACGCTCTCTTGCGCAAGAAAGCTCTGATGGCCATTTTAGCCATCAGGCTTTCTTGCGCAAGAAATTCATGTTACCTGTCTACACTGGCCTCTTACGCAAGAACAATTGCGCAAGAGGGCTTATTCCTGAGCAGGAGTATCATAGTTCTTGCACAAGAAACACTGATTTCACACATTAGAACATCAGTGTTCTTGCGCAAGAACTCCCCGCCAGTGTAGACAGGAAGTGTAGACAGACAGCTGCTTTTGCGCAAAATCATGCCAATGTAGATACAGCCTGAGGTTTACCAGTTATTTCGAGAGAAGGGTTTTCTTTCAAAATAACCACGTCTTAACAATGTCTGTTATTTCGAAATAGCGCTATTTTGAAATAGCACCATAACATGAATATGCAAATGAAGCACGGTATATTTAAATCCCGGCTTCATTTGCAATTTCAAATGTCTTCATTTGCATCTCTCTCTTGAAAGAGGGTGCAAGTGTAGACATACTCAATGTTTTCTCTACAGAAGATGACTATACAGAGCTATGTCTATGTGACAGAAAAGTCTTGAAAATATGCCCAGGCATGCAGTAAACAGCAGGATTTGGGGTGGTTTTATTTGCAGGATTTAAAATGATGAGCAATCCATATTTAGAAAAGCATGCAATGAGAGCTCTAAATCTCAGATTTTGGCTCCAAATAAATCTTATGTTGGCCTAACAGTTTATATTACACAATCAATAACTACAAATAACTCATCAGAAATCTACTTGGATCCTGACTGCTCTAAGTAAAAAAATTCCTACCACTACTTAAAATAATAAAAAGCAAACATCTGGATCATTTCTATCAATTGAGCTACACCTAAACTAAGACCAAATTAGGGATGTTAAAATGTGTAAAGTCAACATGTAACCTCTGAAAATTTCAGCAGTTACATGGTTACATGGGGGGTAGGAGCAGGCAGCGTTCAACAACTTCCGCCTATTCCTCTGCTGCCTTTGACACAAAACAAATGGGCCGTACACTAATTGCTTAAGATGTTCTTTGTCAAGCATAAAGTTCAAACTCCATAGCAAATGAAAAATGTTTGGCTCAGAGAAGAGTTTTAGTCCCAGAGGGTATGTCTGCCCAGCACGGAAAAACTTGCGGCTGGTCTATCCCAGGCAACTCAGCTGTGGAGGACTCAAGGGTTGTTTTACTGTTGTATGGACTTTTGTGCTGAGGCTGGCACCCAAGCTCTAAGACCTGGCAGGATGGCAGGGTCCCAGAGCCCAGGCTCCAGCCCCAGCCCAGAAGTCTACACAGCAAATGAAATAACTTTGCAGCCTGAGGCTTATGAGCCCGACTCGGCTGCCACAGGCCATCCATGAGTTTTTCTTTCCTGTGTAGACATACCCAGAATGTAACTAGGAGGAGGGAAAAATGAACTAACTTAGGGTACGTCTACACTACAACGTTAATTCGAACTAACGGATCTAGACTAAAAAACTAGTTCGAATTAGTGTTTTGCTAATTTGAACTAGCATGTCCACATTAAGTGGACCCTGAACCGGGCTTAAGGATGGCCGGAAGCAGTGCCGGCAGGGCATCAGAGGAGGACTTAGAGCGTGGAGATGCTGTCTCAGGCTAGCCGAGTGCTGCGCTTAAAGGGTCCCGACCCCCACCCCGGACAGACAGTTCTCAGGGGTGCCCCGCTTGAAAAGCAGTCCTGGCTTGGAGTACCCGGAGTACCCACACTGGGCACATCACAGCACTCGGCCATCAGCCCGGCTGCACTTGCCGCAGGCTGCCATCTGGGGAGATGGGGCAATCGGGGGGGCTGCAGGAGAGGTTCCACCCCAAAAGCCCGCAGAGCCAGCCCAGTCCTCCCCATCGGGGGCTCGTGCCCCATTCCTCCCTCACCTCCTTCCACTTACCCTTCACTAGCCCCTTTACTTGATGTACAAAATAAAGGACAATTGTGTTCAAAAATGGAATCTGTCTTTATTGAACAAAACTGGGGGAGACTGGGAAAAGGAGGTGGGAGAGGGGAAGAGAGAGGCTGGGAGAGGGGAGGGCAACTAAAATGATCAGGGGTTAGGAACAGGTCCCATATGAAGAGAGGCTAAAGAGACTGGGACTTTTCAGCTTAGAAAAGAGGAGACGGAGGGGGGACAGGATAGAGGTCTCTAAAAGCAGGAGTTGGGTGGAGAGGGTGCATCCAGAAAAGTTCTTCATTAGTTCCCATAAAGAAGGACTAGAGGACACCAAAGGAAAGGAATGGGTAGCAGGCTTCAAACTAGTAACAAAAAGTTGTTCTTCACAAAGCAAAGAGTCAACCTGTGGAACTTCTTGCTGCAGGAGGCTGTGAAGGCTAGAACTAGAACAGAGTTTAAAGAGAAGTGAGATCAATTCATGGAGGTTGGGTCCATGCAGTGGTATTAGCCAGGGGGTAGGAGTGGTGTCCCTGCCCGAAGTTTGTGGAAGGCTGGAGAGGGATGGCACGAGACAAATGGCTTGGTCACTTTCTTTGGTCCATCCCCTCCAGGGTCCCTAGGGTTGGCCGCTGTCGGCAGACAGGCTACTGGGCTAGATGGACCTTTGGTCTGACCCAGGACGGCCATTGTAAGCACAGGGCTCAGGGTCGGGGGTCTCAGTGGACCCCCTTGATTTTCATGCACACCTGCTCCTGGGTGGCCAGGCTGGCAGCTCTCCTGCCCTAGACGGCCACTTTCCTGTGCCTAGTGTGGAGATCATGGACGAGGTCCACGATCTCCGCACTAGCCCAGGCGGGTGCCCGCCTCTTGCGGTCCCGGGCAAGCTCCCGGGAGCCGCCAGCCTGGTCCCGGGAAGAAGGGGAGGGCTGGGGGGCATCGGGTGGGTGGCTCAAGTCGTGCCAGGTGCAGGGTCTGCTGGCTGGGTGCTGGCAGGCTTGCACCTGGCACGGGCACCGTAGCCAGCCCGTGCCCCTTTAAGGGGTCCGGGGCCGGGAGGGGGGCAGAAGAGTTTCCCTGGTGTTGGCCAGAGTGGCCACCAGGGAAACCTGGGGAGGGCTAGCCTCCCACTAGTTCGAATTAAGGGTCTACACAGCCCTTAATTCGAACTAGTAAGTTCGAACTAGGCTTAATCCTCGTGGAATGAGGATTACCTCGTTCGAACTAAGCGCTCCGTTAGTTCGAATTAAATTCGAACTAACGGAGCGCTAGTGTAGCGCCTATGAAAGTTAGTTCGAACTAACGTCCGTTAGTTCGAACTAACTTTGTAGTGTAGACATACCCTAAGGGAAGAAGGCATGTATGGAGATAAACTGCAATAATGCTGCTTCCTTTTGATCCTAGCCATTAGTCAAAGTTCAGGGCTCTGGGGATAGTCCCCTTGGAAACAGAAATGGATGGAGTGTGATATTTTCTTTGATGCAATCATATCAGTTTACAGGGAATATACAAAATCCTTCTGCAAATGCAGGAGAAATAAAGAACAAAAGAAGCAGTTTCTTAGTTTATAGCCGGGCCGGACAAGAGAACCTCCGTGGGACAGATCCAGCCCTCCAAGCTGGATGATCCAGCCCACTGCCATCCTGCTACTTCCCCACCCTCAGGCCAATGCTCCTCCCCCGCCAGGGGCATGGAGCACCAGAAGGAATCACACCAGATGTTCTAATACAGCTGGAGATTCTCTCTAGCTGCCAAATGCCTCTGACAGGATGGGAACACGGGGAAAAGAGTTCATGCACTCCCCTGCCCCCAGCCTATGGCAGAGGGAGTACATGAAGTCTCCTCCCACTGCCAGGGGTGCCCGGTGCCTAGAGGGAACCGCTAACTGTTTAAAACAGCTGGTAATTCTCTCTAGGCACCAGGGGATTGGGGACAAAGACTTCACGTGCTCCACTATCCCCAGGCCAATCAGGATCTGTAGGCGGGGGAGCACAAGAAGTCTCCCAGCCCCGCCCCTTTCACCTGAGGCCCCACCCCTCATGGGGCAACCCAGGGCCTCTTCAGAAATGTGTAAGGTGGCCCCTCTTTAAAAATTATTGCCCACCCCTGGCTTGCAGGCTGAAATCTCTTTAAGTAAAAGAATGAAAAGCTCTCTAGCTTTTCCAGGTTCATACTGGGCATAGGAGGCTTGTGTGGTTTTTGCTCTCTCTCAGTTTTCTTTTTCCATTTTTTTTTTGTACCTTTACCCAAGAAAATTCTCAGTTAAAGCTCCTGGGCAATATTCTGTCATATGCTAACTTTGTTACACCCAAACTGGCAATAGAGCTGCTTTAAGCTGCCTCTCAGGCTAAGTCTACAGTGGCATTTTACAGCACTGTACCTTTCTATCTCAGGGGTGTGAGAATGCTCCCTCCCCCCAAGTGCAGCAAGTTACAGTGCTGTAAAGCACCAGTGTAAACCAGGCTATAGCGCTGAGAGCTGTGCCCCCAGCTCTGTTAGCTACTCCCCTCATCGAAGTGGTTTACATAGAGTGCTGAGCGAGCTCCCTCCCAACACTTGTGCCATGGCCATGTTTTCAAATTAAAGCACTGCTGTGCCCATACTTTAAACGTTAAAGTGTAGACAAAGCCTTAGCACAGCTGTTAAATTCAGTGTAAGCAGTCAAACTCTCTGGGTATGTCTATGCTACGTGCTTAATGCGAAATAAGCTATTTTGGAATAATAAATACCAAATTAACTGTTTTGAAATAGTGCGCCCACACTACAAATGCCCATCGAAATAGTGCAGAATTATGTTGAAATAGCGTGTCCACAATGATTGGAGCCTGTATCGCATTTAACTGCTCCCGCCCCCAAAGCATTCTGGGCAGGGCATCAGGACAGCCGTCACTTCCTGTAGCTGCTGCGTGAGGCTAGCTGAGGCTTGTGCTTAAAGGGGCTCTCCTCCTGTACGGCCGTCTCTCAATCTCCTTTCCATTGCCTACCTCCTTGAGGGACAGAAAACTCTTCTCATTGTGTGCTCTGGTTGCCCTTACGGACAACCACAGAACTTCTGCAGGACCAGGACCAGCAGCTCACTCTGGGGTACCTCCTGACCCCACTCACTTGCTTCTCATGCAGCACAGCCCCTCCCACCCTGTCTTGCACACTGTGCACTGCCGCTTCTGGCACCGGGACACCAGCTCCGACTGGTGGGACCGCATCATCATGGAGCTCTGGGATAACCAGCGGTGGCACCAGAACTTCTGCATGTGGAAGGACACCTTCCTGGAGCTCTGCAGGTGGCTCACCCCTGCTCTCAGGGACAGGACACCCACATGTGACCCACCATCCTCCTCCAGAAGCATGTTGCCATCACTATTTTGAAGCTCACTAAGCTGGACAGCTACCATTCCATTGGAAACCAGTTCAGTGTAGGGAGATCAACAGTAAGGGCCATGATCAGGAAGGTATATCTTTCTTGCTATTGTCCCAGGAAGAGAAGGGTGGTGAAGCATTAGAATGGGGTTCCCTAAAGAAGTGGGGGAGGAGAGGAGGGTGGACTCTCCCTCCCTGGAAATGTTTCAGTCCTGCCTTAACAAAGCCCTGCCTGGGAAACAGCAGTTGAGTTTGCTCCTGCTATAGTAAAGGGCTTGGTATTGGGGACCTCCCGAGGGCTCTGGCAACCCTATGATTCTCTGTTTGTATCCTCTCGGGGGTAATGAAGGCCATCAACAGTATCCTGCTGTGCAGGGTCGTCATCTTGGGCAACGTGGACCTCATTGTCACCGGCTTTGATGCGGGGAGGGACGAGACACTGATGGCACTCACATCCCCATCTGGGCTCCCGACCACCTGGCCTCCGATTACATCAACCAGAAAGGGTACTTTTCAGTGGTGCTGTAGGCCCTCATAGACCACCAAGGCCGCTTCACTGACATTAACATTAAATGGTCAGGGAAGACTTATGACTCCCATGTCTTCAAGAACTCCAGCCTGTTCCAGAAGGTGCACGCTGGCACTTTCCTCCCAACCACACCCTCAAGGTTAAGGATGTGGACATAGCCATGTGCATCATGGGTGACACAACCTAACCCTTGCTTCCCTAGCTAATGATGCCCACCACGGGACACCTGGACCCAACCAAGGAATGGTTCAATGCCAGGCTCAGCAGGGCCCACATTGTAGTGGAGGGCACCTTCAGCCATTTGAAGGGGAAGTTCTGGTGTCTCCTCACCCGTCTGGACCTCAGCAAGTGGAACATCCCCTAGGTGATGGCGTCCTGCTGCATCCTGCACAACTTGTGCAAGAGCAAGGGGGAGATGTTCCTGTCATGGTGGGGGGGGGGGCAAAACTTGAGCAGCTTGCCAAGGCCTTTGAGCAGCTGTGCACTGGAGGCCCTGAAAGAGAGTTTTAGACAAGGCCAGTTGTGACACTCTTCCTGGGCTTCCCTACAAGGGACCTCTGCATTGCCCCTGTGTGCCTTCCCTCCCACATCCTTCTCTTCCCCTACCCTCCCTTCCCATCTTCCCCCACTTCCCTGCAGACCAAATAAATCACACTTTTTGTTTTGGAACAATCAACCGTCTTTTTTTATTTGGGGTAAATATAAATGGGGAGGGACTGGGGAAAGAACCTGGCAGGGAGAGGAGGCGGGAGGTAAAAGGAAGAGGGGGAAGGAGGGTCTCAGGGCTGGGACTGGCGCCTGCCTTGGGTAGTCCCACTGCCTTGAATACAGGGCCCTTGATGGCCACAGCAGAGGTTAGGGGGAGAAGCCGGAGGGGCAGGGGCAGGACAAGGACAGGAGCAGGTGTGTGTGAGGGGGACTTGTGAAGGAGCGGGTGAAGGGAGGGCAGCTTACTG
Source organism: Pelodiscus sinensis (assembly GCF_052426305.1). Classification (NCBI taxonomy): domain Eukaryota; kingdom Metazoa; phylum Chordata; order Testudines; family Trionychidae; genus Pelodiscus; species Pelodiscus sinensis. Next base: position 22,333,691 of record NC_143055.1, on the reverse strand, counting down.
GATCGCTCAATTGTGGTGAACAGGTGGTCGACAGTGGCAGTGTATGCTGCGCACATGCCGTGGTTCTGCTGGGATAACTGCCAGGCAGTGTGGCACAGCTCCCAGTCAGCACAGCACTCCTCCAAGTCAGCACCCCACCTCTGCTCCTACCACATGAGACACCACTGGAGGGCCCACAGGCAGATGATGTGTTCCTGCTCCAGGTACTCGCAGGGTTGTCTGCAGCAGCCGCTCTTGCGGGGTCAGAGGAATGGCACAGGAGGTGGAGGGTGCGCCTCACTCACAGCTGATTTAGCTGTGAAGAAAAGTGAGCAGGGCAGTCATCTCAGGAGACACTGTGCATGAAGCCTCACTCTCATCTCTGAGCCGACACCGAAAAGTCTCAGTTCAGACGATGGGCTTCAAGCAAGGCCATCTGTGGCCTAGAAAGCTTGCACTTGTCCTGCAGGGGCACAGATGTCCCAGGGGATCCTTGCCACCCCCACGTCCCGGGAACAAGCAGGCATGAGAAGGTGCCAGACAGGTCAGAAGCTTGCAGGTGGGAGGGGGGCAATGGTGCTGCACACATGCCAGGTCTGGCAGTTCTGGGGAGGGTGCTATTTGGGTCCCCTCCTCTTCTTCCCCCCATGGTGTAGGTTCTCATGCAGAGGTTAAGTGTCCTCTGCCTCGCTGCGCTTGACCAGGAACAGATGCTGCCCCAAGAGTGAGGGCATGAGCCTGCGCCATGTGCAGCACTGCTGTCTGTATCCATGCCCCCAGCCTCCTTCCTGGTGACTAGTGGTAGGAAGGTATCCCACTACAGAGCCGGGAGTAAGGCAGGCCTCTCCAGAAACCCAGTGTGCAGGAGTGAAAGGTTCCTTTGTGGCAGCCTCATGTGGCAGTCTACTGCAGACTGGTTGCTCCACATGCACCCATATGCACAGGCTGCTGTGCAATCCCCAGCAGAGAAAGCCGAGTGAGGAGTGTGCACCACTCACTGTCTCCCCCAACGTTTGTCTAGGGAAAGTAATGGAACTCACCTGATGGACCTTTCCTGGCTTCGTCTGAACGACATCCTGGGACAAAGGTACTGGCACCAGGGACAGGATGACTTCTCGGTTGGCAGGCATCATGTCCTGGCTGACCTCATCTTCCTCCTCCACCTCCTCTTCATCCACAGTCCTCATGACAGGCGCCTCCAGGCCAGAGCCCACAACAAGGCGGGGGAGGGGGAGGGACTGATCCCCCCCTCCCAAGATGCGGTACAGCAGCTCATAAAACTGGCAAGTCTGGGGTATCGCTCATGAGCAGGAACTGCATTCCCTGGGCTTGGTGTAGGCCTTCCTAAGTTATTTGATTTTCATGCATACTTGCTACTGGGTGTGCATGTGGCCCTTCTGGACTAGGCTTGCAACCATCCAGCCATTAACATCCGCATTCCTGTATCTGGTGCAGAGATCCTAGAGGTTAGTCTCCTCTCCCCAGACCTCAATGAGATTCAATGAGATTCCGCACCAGACCAGGAAGGGGCCCTCTTCTTCTGCCTCTTGCCAGGGGCTTGGGATCTGGATGCCAGCTCGCTAGAAGCCCTGGGGGCTTGTTGGGAACACTGGAGTCGCTCATGGCAGCACAACAGGGTCCTACTCTGTGGCACAGGGATAGCAGGGCCGGTGTGGTTCCACAAGCAGTTTCCCTTCTGGCTGCAGCTTTAAAAGCTGTAGGGGAAGAGAAACTATAGAGTTTTGATGAGTGTGGACTGAGCGGCCACCAGGGCAGCTGTGAGAAGCCCTGGAGGCCAATTATTTTGAAATAATCAAAGCTGTGCCGTCCACACACATCTTATTTTAAAATAGGCGTTATTCCTCATGAAATGAGGGTTTATTATTCCACAATAAGAAGCCTGTTATTTCAAAATAATTTTGACATAATGGGCTTGCTGTGTGGACACTCACCTTGTTATTTTGAAATAACACAATAGTGAAGACGTGGCCTCAGTGAGAAGGCGGCTTTGGAGTGACACCTTGATGATCATTTTTAGGATACTCATTTTAGCAGAAAACATTGTGGGAACATTTTGTTCACATACCAGCACTACTGCACTCTCTCCAATGCAGATGATAGAGTCTGTTCAGAAGAGGGCCAGGACTAGAAAAGCAGGCCTGGAATAGCTAAGGACTGATGGGATGGATTTGACTAAGCACCGAAGTAACATCGTAGCCTAGGACCCCTGGATATTGTGTTCCTAAATCATATAAGTGTATAGGCAGAGTCTTGGGCATAAGATTGCACTTACCCTTTCTCCAATGTGTTTGGCTCAAGCTAGCAGTATTAGTTCTTCGCTTTCACTAACAATTTGAACATTTGTGGAAAAAAACCTCCTATGCTTTTATAATTACCAAAGAATGCCAGTACAGTCTTAAGAATAAACAACAAACAGCTAACTAAATACCTTTTTGCTAATGTAACCCACACATCTACGGGGTGTAGTTCATTGTCCCATGTAGTGGCACTTAGACCACTTACAGAGAGAAAGAATGAGTTTGCTCTACAACCTTAGCTGAGAATCAGCTGGCTTTTTACCAAGCTGTAAGCTCTAGAGGTCCCATGTTCGGCTCCATCTGTCGGCATTACACTAACAGCTGCTAAAAATGAATTAGTGGCTATAAGGATTGGTGAGCTTCTCTCATTCCAACTTACTTGCTGATGTACTCTGCATTCAGAAGTTTGCCACATGTCTTGCATTTAAAACAGCCCAAATGCCAGTGTTTGTCCAAAGCCACCAATGACTGTCCATTTTTTATTTCTGAACCACAGCCACCACAATCTGCAAAAGAAAAAGCCCTCTGGAAATGAATCATATGCTTTATGCATAACTGACCATGAAGGTGCAATACTACAGGTCTGCAAGAGAAGATTCCATTGGTATTATCACAGCAACTGCACAAGGAAATTTTTAATCTCATCACCTCCTGCCCTCCCGTGCATGCTTCATTTTGGGTGGCAAGCTGGATAAACATATTATCATTGACGGGGTGACTTCTTAAAAGAAACATTAGGTTTTTTTTCTAAGTAAGTGGATTTTGCAGATACTTTAATACCTGCCAAACCCAAGCATTTCAAAACTCAAGAGTCAGGCCCTCCAAAAGCCATGAAATTGTCTTAAAACAATTAAGATTTTTTTAAATAATAAATTTTAGGTTCTTATGCGTCTTGTTTTTGAGTTCTTAGGTTACATTTAGATCAATTTTTTCTGCAAATCTGAGAGCTGGAAACTTAAAAATAGAAAAAGATGAAAGTTTCAAGTAATAATTTGACTCTCAGATCTGGGGATTTAAGAAAAAACAGCAAGTTTCATAAGCCTCACTATCAAATCAAGAGAGTTGTTAACATAGAATGTACCACATGTAAAGGTCAATCTTTTTTTTTAACTTATTTATAAAATGCTCTTATCAACATTAACAAAGTTCTAAGCATATACAGGCAGTTCCCGACTTACGTCGGATCCGCACTTATGTCAGATCCGCACTTACGAACGGGGCTTTTCTCGCCCAGGAGCTCACGGGCGGCGGGTCGCCGCCCGTGTCCTCCGGGGCGAGAAAAGCTTCTCCCGGTCTCCCTGGTCTGCTGGGGGGATCCAGCAAAGCTGCTGGACCCCCCCAGCAGACCAGGGACACCCGAGCAAAGCCGCCGCCTGGGCGGCTTTGCTCGTTTGCCCGGGAGCAAAGCCGCCCAGGTGGCGAGGGTCCCGCTGCCTGGGCGGCTTTGTTCCTGGGCAAACGAGCAAAGCTGCCCAGGCGGCGGCTTTGCTCGGGTGTCCCTGGTCTGCTGGGGGGGTCCAGTGGCTTTGCTGGACCCCCCCCCCCAGCAGACCAGGGAGACAGGAGCAAAGCCACACGGGTGGCGGGGTCCCTCCACCTGTGCAGCTTTGCTCGGGTCTCCCTGGTCTGCTGGGGGGGAGGGGTGCACCCCCCCCCCCAGCAGACCAGGCTTTTGTTGTGGGATGCCTCGGGTAGAGCAGCTGGGGTGCTGCTGGGTTGGTCCTGTGGGAACCTACCGGGCAGCGCCCCAGCTGTTCTGTCCCAGGCTCCAGATTCAGCAACTGCTGAAACTGATCAGGCTGATTCCAGGAAGCTGGGGGCAGAACAACTCTGCCTCCGGCTTCCTGTAGTCAGCCCCTGGTCAGTTTCAGTGGCAGCAGCTGAATCTGGAGCCAGTTCCAACTTACATACAAATTCAACTTAAGAACAAACCTATAGTCCCTATCTTGTACGTAACCCGGGGACTGCCTGTATATACAAATTGTAACATCACACAACTTATCAACATTAACAAATAGGCTATCTCCAAGTTGCACCATTCCCTTCCTATATCCACTCATTCCAGCACAGATTCAGGGTAAGATTTAAAAACTGGGTTCTTAAAGCTTCCAAGTCCATATTTAGGCACTTAAATAAGTGATCTAATTTACTTAAGTGTGGAGTATCCGGCTACTTCCACTGAATCCAGTTAATCAAATTCATTACTCAAATTCGGAAGAAAAATATGGAGCATTTTTTTGGTCTTAGTCTTGGCCTACCCTACAGATATATGTCAGTGTAACTATATTGCCTGGGGGTGCGGAAATCCACAGCGACGCAGTTATGCTGACCTAACACCCTAGAGTAGACAGTACTATGTCACTGAGAGGGTTTCTCCTGTTAAAATAGCTACTACCTCTTGGGGAAATGAAGGTAACTTCTTCACTAAGGCCATGCCTTTACTTCCCATAATATTGATGCTGCATTGATCTCTGCTGTGAGTATGGTGCAGTCCTCAGCTTAAGGTACACTGACTCCAGCTGCATTTTTCATATACCTGGAATTGCATACCTTAAACCAACCTTCGGCTGTCATGTGGACCAAGCCTTAGTGCTGCAGCAGCACAACTGCAGCATTGTATGTACAGGCAACCTTAAAGGAAGCAGTAAGATTTATATTGAATCAGTTCACTGTCTGATATTACCAGCTCAGATTGAACACTAAGTAAATATGAAAAACTTGGCTTCAAGTCCCTAGGAGCAGATGAAATTTGCCAGAGAAGTTTAAAAGCAACAACAAACATATAAGCAGATAATTGCTGAGGGCACATCTACACAGCAGGGCAAAAATTGAATTAAGATACGTAACTTCAGCTATGTTAGTTGCGAAGCTGAAGTCAAAATAGCTTAATTCAACTTTTGGTGATATCTATACAGCAGGAAGTTGAAGGAAGAACACTCTTCCTTAACTTCCCTTACTCCTCATAAAACAAGAGATACAGGAGTCGGAGTAAGAAGTTCTCCATCTCGACATTATTTTGAAATAGTGCCTTGCTGTGTAGATGCGCATTTTGTTATTTTGAAATAATGTCAGTTATTCCAAAATAGTGCTGCTGTGTAGACGTACCCTATGCTTTATATAAGCGCGAAACAATGTGAAAAGGAATTGAACTGGGAAAATATGTGGCTCTGGGGAGCCCTCTCAGTTCTTCCTTGGATAGACCTCTTGGTATTGGTACAAAAAAGGAGAATGATACTAAACTACAAAACACAGTCACTTCTAATTAGCATGCAAAATACAAGGTACTCTTCCTCATTCACTATTTTCAGAGTCCCATAAAAGTCTCAAGCTAATGAAAGCTTCCATTGCTCAGCAGTGCAATAAAAGAAAAGGGAATAGATGTTCCCAGTTATCTTATATTCAGGTCAGTACTATTAAAACAGTAATGTCTCTATAGATTTAAATGGATTCAAGCAGCAATGGTGTTTGGAGTGGAATATTTTAAGATGTAGACGAGATACATTAGCAGTGTTTTTATTTTCATAAGGGGCTACTTTCAAGATAGGAAGTGTGGAATCAGGACTCCAGTGTACCCAAAGCACAATGCTAGTGCTTAGTTCTAGGGTCGCTAACAACATGGTGCTCATGTAACACTTCTCACTTTAAGAGTGTAACACACTGGTAAGGATGTGTTTTAAGTCCCTCTCAATGCCAATCCACTATTACAGTCCGTAGTTATGGAGCTCCAGCTCAAACTGTAGCAGCTCCCTCATTTAGCTGTGGAGGTCCGTGGTTCAAGAAGTTGGCCAATATGGCTGTCACACAGCACTTTACAAACATTAATCAGTTAATGCATAACATCATCCTTGTGCTGTAGATAATTATAATTAAGAAACTGAGGCAGAAAGGTCAAAATGTATTTTCTAAAGCCTTAGAGAGGGATCATAGAATCATAGACTACTAGGACTGGAAGGGACCCCGAGAGGTCATCGAGTCCAGTCCCCTGCCTTCATGGCATGACCAAACACTGTCTAGACCATCCCTGATAGACATTTATCTAACCGACTCTTAAATATCTCCAGAGATGGTGATTCCACAACCTCCCTGGGCAATTTATTCCAGTGTTTGACTACCCTGACAGTTAATGTCCAACCTAAACCTCCCTTGCTGCAGTTTAAGCCCATTGCTTCTTGTTCTATCTTCGGAGGCCAAAATGAACAAGTTTTCTCCCTCCTCCTTATGACACCCTTATAGATACCTGAAAACTGCTATCATGTCCCCCCTCAATCTTCTCTTTTCTAAACTAAACAAACCCAATTCTTTCAGCCTTCCCTCGTAGGTCATGTTCTCTAGACCTTTAATCATTCTCATTGCTCTTCTCTAGACCCTCTCCAATTTTTCCACATCTTTCTTGAAATGCAGTGCCCAGAACTGACACAATACTCCAATTGAGGCCTAACCAGCACAGAGTTGAGCGGAAGAATTACTTCTCATTTCTTGCTCACTACACACCTGTTAACACATCCCAGAATCATGTTTGCTTTCTTTGCAACAGCATCACACTGCTGACTCACATTTAACTTGTGGTCCACTATAACCCCTGGATCCCTTTCTGCCGTACTCCTTCCCAGACCATCGCTTCCCATTCTGTATGTGTGAAACTCATTGTTCTTTCCTAAGTGGAGCACTTTGCATTTGTCTTTATTAAATTTCATCCTGTTTACCTCAGACCATTTCACCAATTTGTCCAGGTCATTTTGAATTATGACCCTATCCTCCAGATAAGTCGCAATCCCTCCCACCTTGGTATCACCTGCAAACTTAATAAGCGTACCTTCTATACCAATATCTAAATCGTTGATGAAGATATTGAACAGAGCCGGTCCCAAAACAGACCCCTGCGGAACCCCACTTGTTATGCCTTTCCAGCAGGATTGTGAACCATTAATAACTACTCTCTGAGTATGGTTATCCAGCCAGTTATGCACCCACCTTATAGTAGCCCCATCTAAGTTGTATTTTCCTAGTTTATTGATAAGAATATCATGCGAGACTGTATCAAATGCCTTACTAAAGTCTAGGTATACCACATCTACCGCTTCTCCCTTATCCACAAGACTTATTATCCTATTAAAGAAAGCTTTCAGATTGGTTTGACATGATTTGTTCTTTACAAATCCATGCTGGCTGTTCCCTATCACCTTGCCACTTTCCAAGTGTTTACAGATGATTTCCTTAATTACTTGCTCCATTATTTTCCCTGGCACAAAAGTTAAACTAACTGGTCTTTAGTTTCCTGGGTTGTTCTTATTTCCCTTTTTATAGATGGGCACTATATTTGCCCTTTTCCAGTCTTCTGGAATCTCTTCTGTCTCCCATGATTTTCCAAAGATGATAGCGGCTGAATCAGGACTCCTGGGGCAGAGCAGCTGGGGTGCTGCCGGGTTGGTCCAGTAGCGCCAAGGAGCGGTGCTGCGGGACCAACCGGCAGTGCCCCACCTGCTCTACCACAGGCCCCGGGCTTTGCTCCACGTCTCCCTGGTCTGCTGGGGGGGGGCACTAGCTGCGTCCCCCCAGTAGACCAGGGAGACGCTGAGCAAAGCAGCGGAGGACCCGGGGCGGACCCGTGGCCGCTTCCAGATCAGCTGGAAGCGCCGCGGGTCCGGCCGGGTCCTCCGAGGCTTTGCTCAGCGTCTCCCTGATCTGGAAGCGGCCGCGGGTCCGGCCCCGGGTCCTCCGCCGCTTTGCTCCCCGTCTCCCTGGTCTGCTGGCTCCCCCACCAGACCAGGGAGATGGGGAGCAGCTTTTCTCGCCCCGGAGGAGGCGGGCAGCGGGACCAGGCGTCCCGCCGCTCCAGTCCTCCGGGGCGAGAAAATCCCCATTTGTAACTGCGGATCCGGCATAAGTCGGATCCGTGTAACTCGGGGACTGCCTGTAATCCCTGTTGGTAGGAGGATGGTGGGAAAAGTCCTTCGAGAGGGGTGATATGATACCTTTTACTTCTGGTCATGTGTCCATCTTGCCCCAAGCATGTTGCCTCCAGAGGCCTGGTCAAGGGGGGTCGGGGTGGGGTTAATGGGGTCAGGGGGTGTGGCTAATGGGGCACTACCAAAAATTATACAAATCTGCTGGCCCCGGAGGAAGAGTGTGTCGGTTGCCTGTGCCACAGGCGGTGTGAGTTTAGCGCAGGATGTGTGTGTGTATGTGCTGGCGGGGGATTTTTTTGTGTTGTGGTTTTTTTTTCTTTTTTGCTCAACCACAATTGCTGTGGGCCCCGTCAAAATTGTTCGAATTGGGCCCCGCACTTCCTAAAGCCAGCCCTGTCTCCTGGGGCTCTAAATCGGAGTAGCACATCTACATTAGGGAAGCCTGCCTCGAACTAATTTTGAGATTTCCCTGCAGTGTAGACGTACTACTGTATTTTGAAATAAGCTATTTCAAAATAACTATTCCGAAATAGCTTATTCTGAAATAACTGTACAGTGTAGATGTAGCCATAGTTTTGGATTCAAGCCCTACTTCACTAAGTTAAAATAAAGACAAATTCATTAAAGGTATTTCACAGCAGTTCCTGATGTTGGCTGGGTGGTGAGAAAGTCAGATCATATTGGCTGGAGAAAAGATGTGTGCATTTGGAAATAAAACCATTCATTAACACATTTAACACTGAAATGTAAATATTAAATTTCAATGAAGAAAAAATGGCAATTCCCTCTCTCCCGCTGGTCATTATTTTGATCACCTAGATCAATAATAAGGACAAGAGAGATATCCAGCTAAGTAGCAAGAACATGAGTCAGGTTAAAAACAGCTATAAAAGAAGACAATAGAGAGTAACTCAGAAGCTGCACAAATCTCCATGATTTAAATGATGGACTATAGTATACACTATCAAATCTGCTATGCCTTGAAAGCAGAACTGGAAAAGAAAAAAAATAAGGGAGCTCTCGAGCTTTACCAGCATAAGAAAGTAGAATGCATAAATTTAGGTGTGAAGATAGAAACAAGATTTTTAGCAGTGGCAGTCTAAAAAGAAAAGATTTCAAAATAAAGAAGAATATATGGTTAATTTAAAAAAAGAAAAGCTTTTAAAAAGGTGTTAATATAAGCACAGATTGTGAGAAAAAGCAAAGATCTAGTTACAAACAAAGTGAAACCAGCATAAGGGTTAAGGTAATCTCCCTTCTTTTCTATGTGAGTCAGTTATTACTGGAAGAACTCTGGATGCATAACAACAGTTTGATAGAGAAGAGGCAGAACCACAAATAAGAAGACATCTAGAGTCATTCAGAGACACCAGAAAGGAAAACAAACAAATCCTTTAAGGGGGAAATAAGATGCACAAAGCCATTCAAGATCCAGAAAGATTGTTGCTGGTAAAGAGATTCCTAATCAAAGGAATCTATTATAAATCTTTGAAAACCTAACTTCCTTAGCATAATTACTGTTTAAAATAAAAAAATGCATGGCGTTGCTTACATGTAATAAGACTACAAACAATATAACCTAAAGAAATGTGATTTAACAGCATTTTGATGAGCACAGAGTGATAGCAGGTGATCTTTGTTTGTCTTTGATGGATTTGTGAAGCATGAGGAAAATTATAATGTCTCTCTTTAAGGCCATTATGCCAACCCTCAGCACAGCTGGAAATCAGCTTAGGGCAAAAGCCTTTACAGTGTGGAGCAGATTGCTGGAGCTCTGCTAATCAATTAACCCCAGACTCGGGTATGTGCCCTGACCTACTCCCACAAGACACCACACAACTCCATAAATGTTCTCTTAAAGAGAGCAGCAATCTGTTTGGGAACTGGCATGCGCTGAGGATTCTATTTGGTAATCTAACTTGATATCCTCAATAGAGTTTTATTTTTATAGACTTAGGATAATACAATGCATTTGGTTGTCATTCACTCTATGTCTTACTCAAGTCTTTGGCTGGCAGAGAATCATTTCTGGTTTTCTTTTTCTCTTAACAGCTCTTTTTCCTATTAATTCTCGATAATTAAAAACAAATACTGCAGTTGCTATGCCAACTTACATATGCCTGTTTATGTAAGTCCTTGTCTGCTTGCCTCTGAGAGAACGTCCTTCATGATTCATTTCTCTTCAATCAATGAATGGGTCTACAGAATATGAATTCACTGATATATTTTGTTATATTCTCCTTAATACACACTATCAGAAAAAGTTTGAGAGAGAGTCCATCAGAAACGAAAGAGAAAAGGAAGGTGTTTATTTATATCACAATTAAAGATGCAGTGTCTCAGGATCGGAGCAGAGTTCCAGACAGGTAAGAGAGAGAGAGATAGAGACAGAGAGAGAGAGAGAGACAGAGAGACAGAGACAGAGACAGAGACAGAGAGACAGACAGAGATTCCCATTTTCCTCCGAATCATTAAGGTCAGGTCTACACTAGACCTGAAATGTCAGCTTAAGGTATGCAACTCCAGCTACATAGAACACATAGCTGTAGTTGGTTTACCTTAACCCGAGCTTGGCAGTGTCCACACAGCAGGAGGTCGAAGGGGGAGCAAATGCTCCCCCTTGTAAGTATCGATGTGGCCTAAGTGCAGAAGGAGTGGGGGACTGAACAGAGAAAGCGAGGAGACCAAAACTGAAGGGAACAGATAGGGATGCCAATGGATCTAATGTCAAAGAATTGGAGTTCTGCAAGTCCACAGAGATTTTCTGAAGTAAACAGTGCATTCCTAAGGTGGATTCAGCGATGGATGGGTTGATGAATAAGACTGCACAGTTTGCATCTTGGTCTTAGAGCCAAGTAAAACTCACATGATAGTGCTAGATGTGGTAACCTGGAATAAAAATTGGTCAGCATTTCCCTTGGTTCTTGTCTTACTTGCCTGAAGGTATATGTTTCATGCACCGCTTTCTGTTATGCAGAGAAGTGCTCAGTTAAAATGCCAAGTCTCTTCTCCTGCTGTTTTATTTTAATATAGTGTATGCTAAGTGTCATTTATTGATTTGTGCAGTGTAACTAAAATTTGTCATTTTGGACTTTCAGTTTCAAACTCAGCTAATATATTTCTGAATATATTTGTCCATTTTTACCATTGTGGAAACAATCATTCCATCTTTATATTTACTAAATGCTGGAGAAATAACTAAAGCAAATGGCATGCTGTCTTCTTCCTTGTTCAGACTTTCTAAGTTATTTTTTACAATCTCTCTATTTTTACTTGTCCTAGTGGTTGCCTTTATAATTTTTGTGGTCAGATTTTTGACTTAAGTTGCTGTTTTTTCCCTTTTCAGTTATATATGCACACACCTTTGTTACAGCAGATTTTGAGCTGTTTTCCTTTAAGTGCTTCCATCAAAAAGCACTGCTGTCCACATCAAAGATGACTGGCACATACTTCCTTGTTGGCATTCTTTGCACAAAAAAGGGTCGCCTTGGGGATATAGGGATCTTCTGTGGATCAACCCTTTTCAGCAAGAGTTAAATTCCCTACTAAAAATTGTTAAGCAAATGCTGATGGCTTATTGCGAAAGACATGGCATGTTGAACTCCCTCAAGGTATGGAAAAGGGAGATGACTCTCTGGTCAGAGGGAACTGGAACCAACAATAGGCAGACCCTGCAGAAAATACTAGGAACAATCAAATTAAAGGAATAAGCATTGGCTTAAGTTTTTGTTATTATTTGCATTACAAGAAAAGCCAAACAACAGGGTAAATTTGACTTTACACAGCCTGGCTAAATTTAATTTGGAGTAGAGGAGACCACTATTGTCCACACAGAAATTTAGAAAAGTACTCAGTAACGTTGGACATCCCTCTAACCATGTTTCTACAGCAGAGCATTCCATGGAAATCAATGGCACTGTTGGCACTGCAAACAGAGAATTGGGCCCAGAATACATTCCCAAGGAGATTCACAGGAAGTCAGCAGTATTTTAGTGCAACCATACATCCACGCCTCGCAAACAGGACCCGGATTGTCAGCCCTATGCAAAAACATTGAGAAAAATCAAAATACAAAGGCAATTTAGCAGCAAAGATTTTAAAAAGAGAATGTGCTTTGGTGGTCCATGCCCTTTAAAACAATAGAGAAATACAATGGGCAAAATCAGGTAAGCGTTCTCTGAGGCAGGATTTGGCAAAATTCATAATTGCACAAGAAAGCAACATAATCCGGGGTTCACAAATAACCAGCTTAGAATGCTCCAGGCTATCAGCTGGCCCTTAGCAGACATCAGGTTCATTGAGATCTGCATGACATCCCCCAAATGGCCATAGTGAACCCCTTCTGCAGGCAGGCATGCTGCAGTGCAAACTAATCAGTTTGATCAAAAAGAAAAAAAGTCAAATCCAGACTGCATTGAAAAGACACTGATTCTCATGCTTAGTCCTGCAAACCCTTACAATCGAGCAGTGTTTTGGCCCCCTCGTGACCATGCAGTGAACACTATGTAAGGGCTGGTCCCCCAGAGACTTTCTCAATGACATGTAGAGCATGGTAGATTCAATCACTTTGAATTATTTATAGATAATTAAATGAACTTGTTCTGTCAGGCACCTTGGGCCTGAACCTCCCATGCAAGTCAATGTTTGTCTTTCAATTGTCTTTAATGAAAACTGGAGCAGGACGTATGTGGAAATGGTGAGCTAGATGCACTCCTGATTTACAATGGCTTCAGCCAAATTATGTTAAGGCCCATGATACTGAACTCAAAGGGATAAGATAAGCCCTTTCCCCTTAGTATCTGCCCCTGCAGCTGCTTCCCCTTTGCTTTTATAGCTCCATCCCAGGGCAGGTTCCTACTTGTAACTGCTGACAGGCTGTCCTTTAAGGGAACCACACACACAGCTTTATTCACTAAACTACAAATAGATTTTTTAAAAAGGCCTACTTACTTCGCAGGGCCTGGATGAGGAAAGTGCTATTGCTGCCAGCAGGGGGCAGTGAACACTTCTGGCAGACGCACTCTTTCCCATTGAAAGTCACCCGGTCCCCTGGAGGAAAAGGCAGCCTGCAGCAGGAGAAATGAAACCATGACAAACAGACAAATCCTCATTTTCTTACTGAAGTCAGATGTTACTTTCCATAAAGAAACTGACCTTTTCTTTTTGAGGGGGGAGGGAGTTGTGTGTGTTATTTAGCCTTTTTCATTCATGCACCCGTTATTTTTCATTCGTGCACACTTTATTTTCACGCATCCAATCATTAACCACCAGGAGGCTAAAATATCAAAGGTGAATGACAACTTCAATCATACAGAAGTTAAAGCTACCCAGAGAAATCTTGCTGAAGACAAGAGAAAATATTCAAAAGCCAAGGCAAAGTCCAGTGTTTCCTGGAAAAGCTGTGACTGATAACTGATAACCATAAATAACAGTCTTGGAATTGAGAGACAGATAGAGTCATTTGTTTTTAATGAATATAAACAAGTAAAATTGTTTTTGCAGAGACTATACCAGGCTGTTAAAATGTCGCAAGAGAGAGATGAGTTTTCTTTTTGAAAAGTATAATCCTGACCAGCTGTGATGATATCGAAGTTCTCCACTGAGTGCATTTATTCAGAAATTAAATGCTTGCACGTACTCTTGGGAGGAAATATACTGCAGTTAAAGAACTGGATACAGCTACATAAAGTTGTTTTTTCCAATGAACTAGAGCTCTCTGTACATTTAATGAAATGCTTCTACCTATTAATATTCTCTCAACTAAAAGGCTACCTTGGTCAAATATTGCTTGTGCACAGAAACTAGAAAGGTTTGTTTGAGGAGGGTGAACTAGGCAAATCAATTTATATTGCCTGGAGAGAGATTATAACACATTTCTTTTGGGATGAAATTCACCTCCTACAAGGTTTATATTCCATTAAATCCCAAATAAAACATCAAAATATGGCTTAAGTGGGTGTTAAGTGGTGTATCGGCATAATGCATATCTTCTGCCCACTAGTGAATTCCATCTGAGGGGTGTATTTTCCTGAAATATTATTAAGACAATTCTGCATCATATTCACTACTACCCCAAATTTTTAAAAATAATTATGAAACATAATATGAAAGTCTCTCATTTGAGATTGTTTTTTCGTATAAAGGCTTACACTTCTTCCCAAGTACAGAAGACAAATTCTTTTGCTCCCATAATATAAAACAGCTCCTTGGGGGGTAAGGAATGTCTTACTATGTGTTTGTATAATATGTATAGCACAATGGGACTATAATCCTAGCTGCAACCCAGGAGCTGCTGCAGTACCAATATGAAATAAAAAATACTGTAAACAGTGTGTCTAATAAAAACGGGAAATTACTAACCACATCTCCATGTTTTACATATAATGAAAAAGATTGACTAACAACAAAACAAGTGCTATCTTAATTGTAAAATGATGTACCTTAGTTTAATTCAAATACTGAGCTGCAGCACCATTGTAAATGTGCAATCCTTTTAATAAAATACATTAAGGCCAGAAGTCAGCATATTGATCATCAAATTAAATGTCTGGTAAAATGAAGACCAAAGAATTTCACCCAGCATTTTCATCATCAAGCTCATTAACTTCTAGCTGAGGAAGAGCATATGGTTTAGAAAGGCATCCAAACTTGAGTTATCGCCTTTGGTAATTTGCTCCATATTAACCCTCTTCCCGCACATACACTCCTACAAACAAAGATAACAGAACCTACTTTACAACTACACTAAACATATGGACTATGTCTACACTGGCACGATCTTGCGCCAAAGATATGCAAATAAGGCAAAGCATGGAATATCGCCGAGCCTCATTTGCATACCTAATGAGCTGCCATTTTTGCAGATGAGGCTCTTGCGCTAGAAGGAGCTATCTACACTGCCCCTTCTTGCGCAAGAAAAACACTCTTGCGCAATGCCACTACGCCGATTATTTTCAGGAATAATGGCATTGCTCAAGAGGGTTTTTCTTGCACAAGAAGGGGCAGTGTAGACAGCTCCTTCTAGCGCAAGAGCCTCTTCCGCAAAAATGGTGGCTCATTAGGTATGCAAATGAGGCTCGGCAATATTCCACGCTTAGCCTTATTTGCATACTTCTGGCGCAACAACCCGCCAGTGTAGACATAGCCATGCTGTGCTATTCTTGCATTCATATGAACAGCTGCATTTTCTGGGCAAAAATCATGGGCCCCATTGGACACTTTGCCATTGACTCAATGAGATCATGATTTCACACCACCACCAAAGCTAGATCATGCAACCGGACATTTTGCTGGGGCATATCAGTAAAATGGCAGGCCTCTCTGAACAACATCTTACAGTTATGGGGGCAGTAGCAGGCATTTCTAACAAACAAAATGGGTTGAAAAATTCCTACAAACACTCCATATATATTCTAGTTTAATATATATTTTGTTTAGTAAATAAATTTTCTAAATGTTAGTAGCTAATGACAGCAGTCTTCTTTTAGAGACAGGTGAGGACAATCACCAAAAGAAGTTTCATTCATTTATTCAGAGCCAAAGAATGGTGGACAAGGAATGGGACTGCAAAGCTAAGGTTGAAAAACAGGAAGAAAATGGAAGTTCTGCCAGTTTTTGACGGATACAGAGCATTTTCCTTCCATAAAAAAAGACCTTCAAAATTGTTTGAAAATAGAAAGAATAAATAAAAAGAGTTTCTAAATATACATTAAGAGCAAAACATGGGCAGCAAAGCTTTGATTCAGTAAGTCTCTTGACTCCAATGGGACGAAACCCTTTAATTTAAGCTGAGGCATTTGCTTAAGAACCTTGCTGAACTGGAACACAAATTTGATATCGACCATCTTTGACTCTTTAAGACTGGACTATCTTTTCTCTTTCACAAGCAACTAGGCTCATGGATTTGCAAGCCAGCAAGCATGATAGTTCATAGGAAAGAGATAAAGTTCAGTTAGTGATATTTCAGTTTTGAGCTCTTTAACTTGAAGTCTGGGGGTGTGTCTAGACTACATGCCTCCTTCGACGGAGGCATGTAGATTAGCCAGATCGGAAGAGGGAAATGAAGCCGCGATTAAAATAATCGCGGCTTCATTTAAATTTAAATGGCTGCCCCGATCTGCCGATCAGCTGTTTGTCGGCAGATCGGGAGAGTCTGGACGCGATGCCCCGACAAAGAAGCCTTTCTTCATCGACACAGGTAAACCTGGTTTCACGAGGCTTACCTGTGTCGATGAAGAAAGGCTTCTTTGTCGGGGCATCGCGTCCAGACTCTCCCGATCTGCCGACAAACAGCTGATCGGCAGATCGGGGCAGCCATTTAAATTTAAATGAAGCCGCGATTATTTTAATCGCGGCTTCATTTCCCTCTTCCGATCTGGCTAATCTACATGCCTCCGTCGACGGAGGCATGGAGTCTAGACACACCCTGGATGTTCAGAACTGTGGATTAGGCACACATGCAGATACGCTGTTCTTCACAGTTCTACACAAATTCTTATCTACTAAATGCCTTTGCTTAGAGGATTTAATTAGCTACTCTGACTTAAGTATTCAGTGTGATTTCATGGTGGCACAGAGTCAAAAGTATTTTTAAGACAATGATTCTTGATTCATTCCAATCAACGAGATGATCTGTAGTGTCTTTTATTAGCATATTTTATCACTCTTACTTTCCTAATGGGTTTTGTTTTAAATTACCTTCAAAGATCATTCTATTTCCCCCATCAACTCAAACCAAGCATTGCTCAACCTACATTTCTGATGGAGGCTTATGCTAAGTAAGACTCCAGGGGTCAGATCATGTGGTATTTTATAGCTTGTACACTCAGGGTTAGTCTAGACTGCCACGTCCAAGGAACGCGTCTGCTTTTCCAAAAAATTTTTTGGAAAAGCAGATGCGTTTTTCCAGCATCCCTGTAAACCGTGTTGCACGAAGGAGGGATGTTCCGAAAGATGTCCCAGTGTAGACAGGCCAAATGTTGGAAAAGCCTCTTTTGGAAGAAAAGCGGAAAAAGATACACAAATTGAGGTCTGCAACTTGCGTATCTTTTTCTGACCTTTCTTTGTAGTCTAGACACAGTCTCCAGCACTGAAACTTATCCCTAAGCCATCAAGCCACTTATGGCTGTGAATATTTAGCCATAGTACCTAGGAGAGAAATGGGCAAATTTTTGGATTGAGGACCACATCTGGAAATGGAAATTGTATGGAGGGCCATCAATGCTCACAAATTTAAAAATTAATGTTCAAACTGGGACATCAAATGTTTCTTTCAAAACCAACACTATTAAATTAATTCTGTTGAACAATATGGTGTTAAAAATTACATTACAGAGCTCTTTGTTGGTTTTAGCACACAATTTTGCCCGTCTGAACATAAATTGTATGATGACAAAAAATTTTCGGTGTACTGCACAACATAAAAATGTAGTTGTTTTCACATTCATTGCTGACTTCTTTATAATTGTAATTAGCTTTTTTGAATCACCGGTATTTCCCCATTTGACACTGTCAATAACCAAAATATATTCATAGAATCAGAGAATAATAGAACTGGAAGGAACCTAAAAAAATCATCAAGCCCAATCCCCTGCCTTCATGGCTGGCCCAAGTACTATCAAGACTACCCCTGACACATGTTTGTCTAACCTGCTCTCCAATGATGGAGATTCCACAATCTTCCTAGGCAATTTATTCCAATGCTTAACTATCCTAGGAAGTTAGGAAGTTTTTCCTAATGTCCAGACTAAACCAACCATGCTGCAATTTAAGCCCATTGCTTCTTCTCCTATCATCAGAGGTTAAGAATAATAATATTTTATCTTCCTCCTTGTAACAACCTTTTAGGTACCTGAAAACTGCTATTATGTCCCCTCTCAGTCTTCTCTTTTCCTCACTAAACAAACCCAGTTCTTGCTTCCTATATAGGTCATGTTTTCTAGACCTTTAATCATTTTTGTTGCTCTTCTCTGGACCTTCACCAATTTGTCCACATCTTTCCTGAAATGTGGCACCCAGAACTGGACATGGTACTTCAGTTCAGGCCTGGTCAACACATAAAGGAGTGGAAGAATGACGTCTCACATCTTGCTTACAACACTCCTGTTAATACATCCCAGAATAATGTTTCTTTCTTTTGCACCAGTATCACACTGTTAACTCATATTTAGCTTGTGGTCCACTATGAATCCTAGATCCCTTTCTGCAGCATTCCTTCCTAGACAGTCATTTCCTATTTTGTATGTGTGAAACTGATTGGAGCTTTCTAAGTGGAGTACTTTGTATTTGTCCTTGTTGAATTTCATCTTATTGATCTCATAATACCATTTCTCTAGTTTGTCAGGATCATTTTGAATTATAATCCTATCTTCAAAAGCACTTGCAACCCTTTGCAGCTTGGTACAATCTGCAAACATTATAAGGATACTATCTATGCCATTATTTAAATCATTGATGAAGATACTGAACAGAAATGGTCCCAAAACTGATCCTTGTAGAACACCATATTATGCCCTTCCAGCATGATTGTGAACCATTAATAACTACTCTCTGAGTTATCCATCCAGTTATGCACACACCTTATAGTAGTCCCATCAAGGTTACATTTCCCTAGTTTATTACACATGCAAGACTGTATTAAATGCTTTCCTAAAGACTAGGTATACCACATCTACCACTTCCCCCTCATCCACAAAGCTTTTTATCCTATCAAAGAAAGCTAACAGTTTGGTTTGACATGATTTGTTCTTTACAAATCCATGCTGATTGTTAGTTCATCACCTTATAATTTTCTAAATGTTTGCAAATGGATTGCTTAATTATTTGTTCCATTATCTTTCCTGATACAGAAGGTAAGCTGATTGGTCTGTAGTTTCCTGAGCTGTTCTTATTTCACTTTTTTTAGGTGGGCACTATATTTACCCTTTTCCAGTGTTCTGGAATCTCTCCTGTCTTCCATGATTTTTGAAAGATAATAGCTAATGACTCAGATACTTCCTCTATCAGGTCTTTCAGTATTCTAGGAGGCATTTCATGACTTGAAAACACCCAACTTGTTAAATAATTTTCAACTTATTCTTTTCCTATTTTAACTTCTGAACTTCCTAAACTTCTCATTTTCACCAGCATTCACTATGCTGGGTATCCAATCACCACCAACGTTCTTGATGGAAAACAATATAAAGAAGTCCTTAATTAAGCACCTTTGCCATTTTCATATTTTCTGTTACTGTTTTTCCCTCTTCATTAAGTAATGGACTTACCCTGTCCTTGGTCTTCCTTTTGTTTCTAACATATTTTTAGAATGTTTTCTTGTTCCTCTTTATGTCTCTAGGTAATCTGAGCTCATTTCGTGCCTTAGCCTTTCTAATTTTGCCTCTACATACCTTTTGTAATTTGTTTGTATTCATGCTTTGTAACTTGACCTAATTTTCACTTTTTGTAGGACTCTTTAATGATTTCAAAAACATTTAGTTTCAGAGTAAATCATAAGTAAGCAATCCTCAGGAATAGATAGTCAAATAAATGTTTTTAATAAATGTACTCTTTAGTGGAAATAAACATAAAACTATACTATTATAAATATACCATTATAACAATATAGTACAATAATTAAACCCAACTTACCCATATTCTCCTCCCTCTTTGATTATTGTGAACAATGAAGCTGATCACTCTTCTGACAAACTAATCCCAGTTCAATACTTTATGAAAGACTTGGCTTACTGACATGCATGCTTTATAAAGAACTCAACACAAAGGTGGGGAGCAACAGATAATCCTACCCTCTGCTCTGGGATATCCAGTGACAAGATATTCCAATAGCAGTATTATCAAAAGAGCCACAAAGGCTATGTCTAGATTGGATCCCTTTTTCGTAAAAGGGATGCAAATTAGACGTATCACAATTGCTAATGAAGCGGGGATTTAAATCCCCCCGCTTCATTAGCATAAAAATGACTGCCGCTTTTTTCCGGCTCGGAGCTTTGCCGGAGAAAAGCGCCAGTCTAGACTCAGATCTTTCGGAAAATAAAGCCTTTTCCGAAAGATCCCTTATCCCTTAAGAGGGATAAGGGATCTTTTGGAAAAGGCTTTATTTTCCGAAAGATCCGCGTCTAGACTGGCGCTTTTTCCGGCAAAGCTCCGAGCCGGAAAAAAGCGGCAGCCATTTTTATGCTAATAAAACAGGGGAGATTTAAATCCCTGCTTCATTAGCAATTGCGATACGTCTAATTTGCATCCCTTTTACGAAAAAGGGATCCAGTCTAGACGTAGCCAAAATGTATATGACTCAATTTTTTGCCTGCTGATTTTGGTTTTCCTTGCTCTAGTTTACTGCATCTGCTTTGGTTCTCTGACCGTTTTTACTATTTGAAAGAAAGCACACTTTCACAACCCATTGCTTGTTATTATAATCTTGTCTTTTTTAATGCCAAGAAGATGCTGTTGCAAGTGTCATTATTAGAAGTGTTGTTTCAAAAATCACTGCCTTGCTCTTCAATGTATTAACAATTAGAACAATATAAAGAGTTACTTTAGCAATTAGAGAACACAGATTACAAAGGTGTTTATTTGGTGACTAATCCTGCAACATACGGAACACATCATTCTTGAATGCAGAGTGCCCTCAAAATCACTTGTAAAAAGAGATCTGATTTTTCTGGAGGTAAAGATGACTTTAAAATCCTAGCCCTGAAACAACTTGTTCAATTTCTGAAAAATGATTGCATTTTAAGTGCTTGTCTTTGACATCAAAGTGCATCTTTACTTGAATATATTATATATAATGCCTATTTCATATTACTTTCACTGAGTCTCAGTACAAAATCAAATATTGATGAAGAATGTCTCATAGTGTTTGTATAAAAACACCCTTTCTTACAGGAAGTATAAAACATGTCTGGTTTGCAAAGACTAGGCCATATGGAGCTATGCTGATTTACAACAGCTGAGAACCTATCCCTGCATTTCTAATGTAATAGGATGACGGGTTTTTTCTGCTGACCCACACAATAAGCAGATGCTAGAACGAACCCTGATGGGGAAGATGAATTGATTCCTGCTTGTAACATGGAAAGCAGTTGAATAGGATGGAGGCAATATAAATTGGAGTGCCTTCCTGGGGAAGAGGCTGTAGCAAGTTTGCGCTGTTGTTGAGACAGTAACAATTGGGAAGCTCAGCACAATAAAGGTTTTGCCTCGACTCACTTGTACTCCAAACATGTGACATTCTAGATAACAAATAGAGCAGGGGGCAGCATTCCCTGTAAATTGCACACATAGGTGGCCACCCGGGAGAGATTCTAATGTCACCCAGCTGATTAACAGACAGCCCACAGTGCCCACAGCTGGCAGTATGTGTTTCTACTGGTGGTGCACATCCACGCATGCCTCGGTGCATATAACAAAATGTATTTCAGACAGAGATAGAAAAATTAGAGGGAACATTGGCAGGGAGACTGACAGAATTTATTTGGGTGAAGTGCTATTGTATTGGGATCTGAAGTTTTAAAGAGCAAGTCAGCTTTTTTAGGTCTGTATTTAACAGTAATCCGTGTAGCAGATTATATTGGTTTTCTTGGCTGCGGTTGAGCTTGCTTTGTTAGGGAGCAAAGAGTTAAGTAGTTTAACCATTGTTGAAGCTTACTCTGAACTTTTAGGGAACTGTTTCAGCTGGAACTATAAACATCCACATTACAGACCACAATAAAGGGCTAATTACAGCCTGGTAAATAATTTAGGTTTCAATTTTAAAACCTAATGAAATCCTAATTGAGGAGTCACTAATATTTGGTCAGAAAATAATATCAAGGATTTTTTCTTCTTTCCTTAATTGAGTGATTCTGGGTCTGGTATTAAGAAGAAAGGGCACCAGAAATTTGGTCTCTAATAGATTTGTTTATAAATGTAGCCATTATATGCACACCTATACTGAGAAGGCTGAGGACAATTGTGTGTGTGTTTGATATCCTTCATCCAGCCTTTGAACTTGTAAATTATGTTACTGATAATAAAGCGGAGATATTCAGGCCTATACACAGGATTTTTTTTTGGGGGGGGGAGTTGTAAATGTGGACCACAAGTGTGCGAACACCCTCTCTGCTCCTCCATGATCTCCCAAGTAAGCATACTCCAGCCATCCAGGGGAAGGCAGGAGCAGCATGCTGCCTGAGCAACCCTCTTCCATGGCCTGGTCAGGGGAAGGCTGGGGCTGATTTCTTCCCCTTTCCCCCCAGGAGCAAGGTCCCAGCCCTGCCCCCAGCCTCACTCCTGGGGAAGGTGGGGGAGGAATCAGTCCCAGGAGCATGGGAGAGGGAGGCTCGGGCAGTGAGCCATTCCTGCTTTCCCCCGGCCATCCAGAGCATGCTTACTTGGGGGACTCTGAGGGGAGAATTCACACCCTTTGCACCCCCCAATGCCTGATACTTATTTGTAGTGATGGGAAAGAGCCAGTGGTCATGGCACTGGTGGATACCAATCAGATAGGGAAGGAACGGAGAGAGGTCCTCGAGGCCAAATTAAGCTGCTAGGTAAGAGATTGAAAGTCTAGGACCTCCATGGTAGCATTCTCTGAAATGCTTCCAGTTCCATGAGCAGGGCCAGCTTGACTGGCAGAACTTCAGAAAAGACAAAAAGGCAACCTTTAAAAAGTGGAGGTAAAATCCTAGCGAGGAAAAAAGAAAGGAGCCTAAACTCTGGGAAGTGAAGTATAAAAATATAATTAGGAAGGCCAAAAAAATTAGAAGAACAGTTAGCCAGAGGCTCAAAAAGTGATAGAGAAAATGTTTTCAGAACAGCAGAAGCAGGAAACCTGCTAAATAATCAGTGGGGCCACTGGATGATGGAGATGGTAAAGGAGCACTCAAGGATGATAAGGCCATTGCAGCGAAACTTCTTTGTATTAGTCTTGATGGCCAAAGATGTGAAGGAGATTTTCACACCTGAGCCATTCTTTTTAGGTGACAGATCTGAAGAATTGTCCTAGACTGAGGTGCCATTCGGGGAGATTTTGGAACAAACTGATAAATTAAACAGTAATAAGCAGTGTTCCCTCAAATTTTTCCTACCCCTGAGCAGGATGAATTTTCTTATGTGTACCAATGGAGCGGTGATGTGTGACACATCGCCTTCGTATTGGTGCACATAACAAAACGAATGAATTCATATGGCGGGAGCAGGGCCAAGGGGTTCTGCATGTGGAAGGGGGCTGAGGCTGGGGCAGAGGACTGGGGTGCAGGAGTGTTAGGGTTCTGGCTGCAGGTGCAAGCTCTAGAGTGGGGCTGAGCTTGAGTGGCTAAAGGCTGAGACAGTGTTCTGGGGTAGAAAGGCTCTGGCTGGAGGTGCAGGATTTGGGGTGGGGCTCAGGGCTGTGGGTTGGGATGCAGGAGGGGGGACAGGATCTTGGCTACAGATGTGCACTTTGGGGTGGGGCCTGGGAAGAGGGCTCTGGGGTGCAGGAGGATGTTAAGAGCTGGAGGGCAGCTCAAGCTCCCCGGGGGTTCGGGCTCAGGCTTACCTGGATGGCTCCCTGCTTGGAGAGGTGAGGAGGGTTTTTTTTCCCCAGGCCGTGGTGGCTCGGTGCTGGGGCTCACAGGGGCTGTGTCCAGACTCAGGGGTTTTTTCGGGAAAAGTAGCCTTTTCCCAAAAAAACTTCCCCTGCGTCCAGACTCAAGCCGCATTCTTTCGAAATTATTTCGAAAGAACGCGGCTTTTCTTTCGATGGCGGTAAACCTCGTTTCACGAGGAAGAACGCCTTCTTTCGAAAGTTCCTCTTTCGAAAGAAGGCGTTCTTCAATGTAAATAGGGCTTCCTCGAAAGAGAGCATCCAGACTCGCTGGGTGCTCTCTTTTGAAAAAGCGGATTGCTCTTTCGAAAGATCCGCCTGCAGTCTAGACACGATCTTTCGAAAGAGGCTCTTTCGAAAGATGCTTTCGAAAGAGCCTCTTTCGAAAGAAGCCTGCAGTCTAGACATAGCCAGGGTGTTGCTCTTTGCTGCTGTACCCAGCAGCTCAGATCTTGGGGAGGGGTCTCTCCCTGCAGCAGCCCTAGCCCCTGCAAAGGGCTTAATGGGAAGCTGCATGGCCACATGGCTTAGGGGAACATAAGTAATAAGTCACCAGAACCAAATGTTATTCACTCAAGAGTTCTCAAGGAACTCAAATCTGAAATTGCAGAACTACTAACTGTAGTCTGCAACCTATCATTTAAATCAGCCTTTGTATCAAAGGACTGGAGGTTAGCTACCGTATATTCCGGCATATAAGACAACTTTTTATGCTAAAAAACATCCCCCAAAAATCGGGGGTCGTCTTATACGCCAGGTATACAGGCAGTCCCCGACTTGCAGGTACGAATGGGGCTTTTCTCGCCCCGGAGGACACAGACTGCGGGACCTCGTGGTCCCGCCGCCCCTGTACTCCGGGGCAAGAAAAGCTGCTCCGCGTCTCCCTGGTCTGCAAACCAGGAAGACGTGGAGCAAAGCCGCGGAGGGGCTCCGGCAGCGGGGCAGCCCAGGCGCGCCTGGGCTGCCCGAGCCCCTCCGCAGCTTTGCAAAGCCTTGGGGGAAGCCGGCAGCGGGGCAGCCCAGGCGCGCCGCGGCTGTCCCGCTGCCGGCGTCCTCAGAGGCTTTGCTCCCGGTGTCCCTGGTCTGCTGGAGACAGTCCCCAGCAGACCAGAGGCACCGGGAGCAAAGCCGAAGTGGCGCCGGGGTGCCGCGCTTCTGAGACTTTGCTCTGGCAAAGCCTCTGAGGCGCGGGACCCCGCCGCTGCTTCGGCTTTGCTCCCAGTGCCTATGGTCTGCTGGGGACCGTCTCCAGCAGACCAGGGACACCGGGAGCAAAGCCGCAGCCATGGCGGGGTCCCGCGCCTCTGAGGCTTTGCCAGAGCAAAGCCTCAGAAGCGCGGCACCCCGCCGCCGCTTCGGCTTTGCTCCCGGTGCCCCTGGTCTGCTGGGGACCGTCTCCAGCAGACCAGGGACACCGGGAGCAAAGCCGGGGAGGCGGAGGGGTCCCGCGCCTCTGAGTCTTTGCTCTGGCAAAGCCTCAGAGGCACGGGACCCCGCCGCTGCTGCGGCTTTGCTCCCGGTGCCTCTGGTCTGCTGGGGACCGTCTCCAGCAGACCAGGGACACCGGGAGCAAAGCCGCAGCCGTGGTGGAGTCCCGTCTCCAGGAGACCAGAGACACCGGGAGCAAAGCTGGGGAGGCGGAGGGGCGCTGGGGCGCTGCCGGTTGGCCTCTTAAGGGGGGGGGTAGTCTTATACGGCGAGTATAAGACGAAAACCTATCTTTTAACTAATAAATTAGGATGTCGTCTTATACGCCCAGTCACCTTATACACCGGAAAATACGGTAATGTTATGCCAATTTTTTAAAAGGGCTCCAGAGGTGATCCCAGCAATCATGAAACAGTAAGCCCAAATTCAGTACTAGGCAAATTGGTTGAAACTACAGGAAAGAACAAAACTGTCAGACACATATTGAACACAATTTGTTTTATGTCAATGTTTTTTGTAAAGGGAAATTATGCCTCATAAATCTACTAGAATTCTTTGAGGGGGTCAACAAACACATGGACAGGTGGATCCAGCAAATACTGTGTACTTAGACTTTCAGTAAGCTTTTGCAAGGATTAACCCTCACCAAAAACTCTTAAGCACAGTAAGTTGTCACAGGATAAGAGATAAGGGCCTCTCATGGACTGATAACTTTTTAAAAGATAGGAAACAAAGGGTCAGTATGAATGTTCAATTTTCAGAATGGAGCGAGGTATCCCCTGGCTGTCCTTACTAGGACCAGTCCTATTCAACACGTTCATAATGATCTGGAAAAGGGGGTAAACATTGAGGGGGCAAAATTTGCAGATGATACTGAACTAATCAAGAAGTTAAGTCTCAGGCAGATTGTGAAGAACTACAAAAGCATCTCTAAACTGCGTGACTGGGGAACAAAATGTCAAATTAAATTTAATGTTGATACATGCAAAGTAATGCGCGCTGGAACACATAATTTCAACTATACATATAACTTGATGGGGTCTAGATTAGCTATTACCACACAAGAAAGAGATCTTAGAATTATTGTGGAAATTCTCTGGAAACATCCAATCAATGTGCAGTGGCAGTCAAACAAACAAATGGATAAAGACTGAGATAGGAAATATACTGCCTCTATCTAAAACCATTGTAGACCCACATCTTGAGTACTGTGTGCAGATCGGGGGACTCATCTCAAAAAAAAAAAAAAAAGTACATTGGAATTGGAAAAATTTCAGAAAAGGATCACGAAAATGATTAGGGGTATGGAACAGCTGTCATATGAAGAGCTATTAATAAGACTGGGACTTTTCAGCTTGGAAAAAAGATGACTAAGGGGACATATGATTGAGGTTTATAAAACAATGACTGGTATGAAGAAATTAAATAAGGAAGTTCTATTTACTCTTTCTCATAACACAGTAACTATGGGTAACCAAATGAAATGAATGGACAGCAGGTTTAAAACAAAGAAAAGGAAGTACAGTAAAACTCCAGTGGTCCGGCATCCAATGGTCCAGCACCTGATGGTCTGGCACCATCAGGAACCCAGAAGTGCTCCGGGCAGCCAGACGATTGGAGCTGCTCTGCCCCCGGCTTCTCCGATTCAGCCACTGCTGAAACTGACCAGCGGCTAACTCGGGGAAGACGGGGGCAGAGCAGTTGGGGTGCTGCCGGGTTGGTCCCGTAGCGTTGCCCCTCGGCGCTGCGGGACCAACCCGGCAGCACCCCAGCTGCTCTGCCCCAGACTTCCCAAAGTCAGCTGCAGCTGAAACTTACCAGCGGCTGACTCCGGGAAGCCTGGGGCAGAGCGTGCTGTTCCCCAGTCTTCCCGGAGTCAGCCACTGGTCAGTTTCAGCAGCAGCTGACTTGGAGAAGTCGGAGGCAGAGCAGCTGGGGTGCTGTCGGGTTGGTCCCACAGCGCCGAGGGGTGCATCCCCCCCACTCCACCCCAGACCCCTCATAGCCCCCCCCCTTCCTATAGTACGGCATATCTGATAATCCGGCACCCCCTGGGTCCTAAAGTTGCCGGATTATCGGAAGTTTACTGTATTTCTTCACACAACACACAGTCAAGTCTGTAACAGGGTTAAAAAAAACTAGATAAATTAATTGAGGATACCTCCATCAATGACTATTAATCAGGGTGGGAAAGGGTGGTGTCCCTAGCCTCTGTTTTCCTGAATCTGGGAATGAGCAAAAGGGAATAGATTATCTGTTCTATTTATTCCCTCTGAGCAGGGAACCTGACATTGGCCACTGTTGAAAAACAAGATCCTTGGCTATATGGGTCTTTTGTTCTTACTAATTGTTTCTTTCTAAGTTTTTCCAATATTCTTTCTCCTTCCCCAAGTGCTTTTAATTTACTGTCTCCCAAGAGAACATGTTTTTGGATAAATAACAAAAATCTAAAGAGATGGGATTCCCATAATATGTGCTCTCAGCTGTATCTAGATTGGTATTATTGCCTGTTTTTGTTCCAGTTTTAATATTACATTTTTTCTGTTTTATCTTACCCGTAAATGTTCATAATTTATCATAAAGAATAATGTTGTATTTCCATTTACTCTGAATTATTATTATAAAACTGCATGTCTTACAAATTCTCACTAAAATCTTAAATCATTGATATATGGGCATTTAGTTATTTGCATAATAAGGAATCAAGCTACAGTTCAGTATCAATCTTACTCTAACACCCCCAGAAAAACTTCAGTTACAGGGTTAGGTCCCAATCTTGCAAATACATACATGTGGATAAGTCCCATTGAACCCAATGAAACTCATGAGTGAAACTCTCTACTACCAAGAGGGTCATTCCTAGGCCTTTTTTGGTACTTATGTTCAACTGAACATTCATTTTGGAGATTATAGTGGCATACACACCAGTGCTAGCCCTCTGCACACTAATAAATATCACTCCACATTTTTAAAGTTGCTACCATGTGTAAATGTATACAGGATCAGAACCTCACTGAGTATTTTTTATTTCTCTTTTTTTTCTGAGAGGAATATTCATCTGCTTATAAATAAATGTATTGATTTTCAGTCTGTTAACCATGTCTGCAGCAGAGTGTCATTCTAGGACAATACAGTAGAAACCAGAGAGGTAAGGCAGCAGTGATGTCTGGGGAAAAGAGGACTGACTTCAACAGCAGCTGAAGATCCTCAGCAAATTGGAAATAAGATATCTCAAAGCTGGACACACCATTTAAGGCACATAGAATTAGCAAGCACTTCTAGAAATTTGGCTGCAATAATTAAGTAATTATTAAGTAGCACAGGTAGGCTGTGTCTAGACTACATGCCTCTGTCGGCAGAGGCATGTAGATTAGGGTTGTAGGCAAAGGTAAACGAAGCCGCGATTTAAATGATCGCGGCTTCATTTACATTTACATGGCTGCCGCGCTGAGCCGACAAACAGCCGACATCAAAGCCCTTTGTCGGCAGCCCCGTTATTCCTCGTGGAATGAGGTTTACCGGGGCTGCCGACAAAGGGCTTTGATGTCGACAGGGGGAACGTCCAGACTAGTGGTGAGCCGACAAACAGCTGATCAGCTGTTTGTCGGCTCAGCGTGGCAGCCATGTAAATGTAAATGAAGCCGCGATCATTTAAATCGCGGCTTCATTTACCTTTGCTGAATAAACAAATCTACATGCCTCTGCCGACAGACGTACCCGTAGATGGTAATGAAAGACAGAACTATTTCAACTTGAACGCCCATAAATATAAATGGTGACAGAATAGTAGAACCAAATGCATAAGAGGATGTTTTGCTTTTGAGCCACCCTATGGATTCCTGGCTTTTGTTTCTTTCAAAATATAACTGTACATGATCAAAATATAATTTTTATTTGAAAAACATACCTGCAAATAGCACACACAAAACAGGCCGGGTGGTAGGTTTTCCCCAGTGCTGAAACTACTTCCCCCTCAATGAATTCATCACAGCTGATGCACCGTGTGCCATAGAGTCTTTGATAGTCCAAAGTACAGATGTAGTCTCCCTGTCTCACAAAAAATCCTCCTTGAGCCAGGTCACATCCACAAGCTACATGGAGAGAAATGACAAAGATTTAGAGGAGTGCAAGAATGGAGATGACTATAATAAGATGACTCTTCATTCAAATAAGATGAAGATGACTCTTCATTATAAGATGGCTATAATAAGATGACTCTTCAGTCAAAATGAGCAATTTTTTTCAATATATATATAGCAGATCTTCAAGCATGGCATCTTACTATTTTAGGCTCCCGAACACAAGTCATCCATGAGTCATAAGGTTGCTACCTTTACAATTTTCATCATTAATAAATTTGTTTTATTCCATATAGGAAAACGAATGCAACAGCAGAGAGCCTGAAGCCGGGTCTACAGTACAGGCTTAAGCCGACATAAGTTGCCTTGTGTCAACCTAACTGTGGAAGTGTCTTTGCTTATATTTTGCTCCTACTGACAAAAATGCCTCTTTACACTGAGTTAACACCCCAAGGGATGTTGAGTCAGGTTAGGCACTGTGTTGTTTATGCTGCTTTCATGAGGCATCCCTCAGTGCCTCACACTAACAACGAATTTAGTCACTTGTGGTGAGAATGCATATGGTCAACACAAGGAGCCAAGTGCGCTCTCTCTCTCTCTCTCTCTCTCTCTCTCTCTCTCTCTCTCACACACACACACACGTAATTTACTAACTGTGGTAGCTGCACACTGATGTAACTTATGTTGACATAATTCTGTCATAATGTAGACATGGTGTTAGTAAGAGTTCATCAGCAAATAGAATTTTCAGTGTCTTAACACCTGACTTGTTTTAAATCACTTTGTTCTGAATCTTGGTGTTATTTTTGGCAACCATAGTAGAGTGGGTTCCATACACTTTTCCATCTGTATCTTATCTTAGTGGATGAGAACAGTCTTGTGCAATTCACAAAAAGTCTAAGACTCAGGTGCCCTATATAAAACTAGGGCTGATTTGAGGGTTTCCTGTGTACCTTGTAGGTTGACTCCACTGCAGGGCTCTACAAACCAAGAACTCTCTCCACTAGGGTTTTCCTCCAGAACAAATAGATTTCCCTGTGGCTCAAGGACAGTGTTATAGTCCTACACAATCCTCTCCCATCCAGCACACTGGGATATTGGAAGGGAAGGGGAACAAACATGTAGTTGGCAACAGCCCACTGAGAAAAAATATAAAACATTTGGCCTCCACTTGGAGTTGTTTTATGGCTTTAAAACTGAAACAAAAAAATGGAAATGTATAGTTTACAAGGGAGCTACAAAGAATTTAAAAGCAAAGTGTTGTGCGTCCACGTGCTGAATTTTAGAGTTCTGGAATCTAACAATAGCTCTGGCCTGTTAAAAAGAACTATTGCAATCATACGTATTGCACAGACGAGACGAATTAAAGCCTTTGACTTTTTAAAAAACATTTAATAGCTTTGTTTTAATTTTCATGACAGAAGGTTCATGTGCCCTGTTGCAACACAGGACAGGTCTGTAAACCAGAAACTTGCTTGAACAATAAACTGACATGATAGATGGTATCAAGCAGTCATAGAAAATAGTGACAAATAATGGATCTAAACGGGGTGGCTTTTGTTAAGCATGTCCCTCATGGCCTTCTTTCTTCAATCCATCATATCCCCCTTCCCTTCAGACCCAATCACACCCTGCCCCAAGATATAGGGAAAGAGGTCGGAGGAGGAAGCTGATGTAGGCAGAAAGTTAAGCCATATATAAGCAGAATTTTCCACTGCCTATATCTGGCTTTGATGGGTCTTCTCCTTCTGAAGGGGCACAACAATTTCTGTAGAAGAGCAGTTCTTCACACTAATTAATATCCCTCTTCTGTATGGCAGTTAACACAATGACAAAGAATCATTGCAATGCAACCACTCAAATACTACATTACAACATGAAATAGATATTACAAGTAAGATTAAAGCATGCAGCAACTCACAAGCATTCAACAGAATTAAAGTGACCTTAACTGATTGGAAAATCTGACTCTCAAGAGCAGAATTTGAATGATTCAGCTGAACCAACAGATCTAACTTCAGTAAGATTGCACACATCTAACTGATAGCTAAATTTGGCCTTATGTATTTAAAGTTTATCTTAATCTAGCAGTAACTTTTAATGTCTTCGAATTTGTACATTTTCCATCCAACACTTACAATAATTCTTAGCAATGCTGGATGTGATATTCAAAAGAACTCATCATTATTTTAACTTCTTTAACTAGATGATCATAATGGTCCCTTCTGACCTTAAAGTCTATGAGTCTATGAGTCTATTATTTTAACTACTTCCCACAAAATCAGTGAATTTTACAACATTGACTCCAATGGGAGAATCTTGGTCCAACTCTGAGTTCTTTTGAAAAATCCCATCCATTGGGTTTTATATGTATTTAATTTAATATAATGAAGGGTTCAAACCTCAGTCACGGACCAACAAGGTGTATTAGAAGCTAAAAGTTAGACAGTGAGGATATATCTACACTGCACCCTTAGCTCAAGATAAACTATGCAATCTGAGCTATGCAAATTGCATAGATTATTTCAAGTGTATTTCAAAATAGCTTATTTTGTAATTTATACAAACCGCTATTCCGAAATGTCACTTAATCCTCGTGGAACAAGCTTTATGGGGACGTCAAAATAGTGCGCTCCTTATTTCAAAAGATATTTCAAATATCTGGGAAGAGCAGGAGCGGGGGTGCAGAAGATTTGGGTTATGGGTACAGGAGGGGGCAGAGGGTTGGGGAAGAGGGGAGCTGTGGTGCCAGACACAAGCCCTGTCTGGGAAGTGCTTTCCTAGGCAGCTCCCGGCCAGCAGCCCAGCAGGTTCTTTAGCTAGGCTCCCTGCCTTCCTTGCCACCTCACACCTCTCAAGCTGCCACGTGCTACTTTGAATGCTGTGAACATAGAGGGACGGGGAGAGATGTAGTTCGTGTGCTGCCTGTCCTGCAAACAGGAGGCTCCCATTGGCCTGTTTCCAGCCAATAGGAACTGTGAGATTGTGCTGGGGGCAGGGGCAGCATGTAAAGCCTTCCCTCTCTCCCCCAGCCCCACAGGGTTCAAAGAAACACATGACCATCACAGTGGCTTCTCTGAGAAGCTTGTGGGAGTAGGACAGGCTGGGCTGTGTTTTGCTCACCCCTACTCTAGATGTTCCTAAACCTCTGACAGCTGGAACTGGATGACAGGGAACAGAGCACTCCATAAATTTCCCTGGTTTTGTACACTTCCTTCAAAGAACTGGCAGTGACCACTATCAGAAGACCAGATACCGGGCTAGATGGACAACTGGTGAGCTCTTATGGTTGTTCTTATGCATTTACTTATGAAAGTTTAGTCCCAATCCAGCAAACTGCTGAAACATGGATTCAACTTTCAGTTGGATTAGAATTGG
Organism: Pelodiscus sinensis; assembly: GCF_052426305.1. Lineage (NCBI taxonomy): Eukaryota > Metazoa > Chordata > Testudines > Trionychidae > Pelodiscus > Pelodiscus sinensis. The sequence goes on along the minus strand of NC_143055.1, from coordinate 22,301,041 downwards.
AAAAAGTATGGGCTAAATTTAAGCAAATACTTACATGTTTTCTAAATCAGAAGTTTTGAGATATTAGATGGGTAATGAGTAGAATTTGGTGTACCTACTCACCACCAACAGTTACTTGTGCACTAGTAAAGAAAACCTATGCCAGAGACAGTGGAGCTGGGAAAGAAACAAGGGAAAGCAGAGGAATAAATAAGCTGAATGAACAGCCTGATATACATTATAGAATAAAAAATGTTATTGTCTAAAAATGATCTGAAAAGTCCAATAACAGGATGTGATTGACCGCTGCATTGCATTGATTTTACACTGGCAGCATGCCAATTAAATCAATTAACAGTCACACCCCTCTAAATCTGGTGTGACAGAATGGCAAAACAGGCCCAGTGCCACTAAACTCTTCAAGATAGCTTGTGTGAGTGCCCTGTCCACTGCTCACTTTTTCCTGGTACAGTTATTTAACATGCCAATGAGGAACACACTGCTGATATTGTCTGTTGAACAATGGCAGTTCCAGATATTCCCTGGTAGTCACGAGAATGCAAAGGACTGAACCACGCTCGCAATGTGAACTTTGTTTTTGGCTATAATCATACATTTCTGTAAATGGCTTCTCTCCTGCAACCTGAGACCCTTTGGTTTTACACTATGTTCAAATGCAAGTCCCTCAGATTACACACAGGAGCTTTGCATATGCTTATTTATAGCCCAGCAGATGGGTTTGATCTCATAAACAAACCACTCCCTGTTACCAAGTTACAGATACCTTCTAATTTTTTTCCTTTCCTAGTGAATACCCTCTGTCCTAGCTCTGCCTATCTTCTCATCTGAATCCAGTGCAGTTAAAATGATTGTCTCCAATTTTCCACCACTCCAGTCATAGTTAAGGGGCTTTAACATAGATGAAGCTGAAATAAATACCCATCTCAAGACTCCCCTTTTTCCTGGTTGCAATAGTATAAAGGAGGCATTAGTACAAATGTGAAACAGGCACATTGGCTTATGGAGCTACACCAATTCATACAAGTTGAGGATCTGACCCACTTTGATCTGTTAAACCCAACATGCAAGGTTAAATACCCAGGAAAATGCATACATTAAAAAGCTGACTATTTTACCATAAAGGAGAAGAGCTACTGTTTCCAAGAGACATACGGTGCTATAGCAACACAGTTTTGATTAAAGATTGACTAGCAAGACCTAAAGAAAAGACAGATGTTTAGTTTGGAAAAAAGAAGATTAAGGGGGGACATGATAGTGGTTTTCAAATATCTAAAAGGGTGTCACAAGGAGGAAGGAGAAAATTTGTTCCTCTTGATTTCTGAGGACAGGACAAGGAGTAATGGGCTTAAAGTGCAGCAAGGGAGGTTTAGATTGGACATTAGGAAAAAATTCCTAACTGTCAGGGTGGTCAAATATTGGAATAAATTGCCAAGGGAGGTGGTGGAATCTCCCTCTCTGGAGATATTTAAGAACAGGTTAGATAGACATCTGTCAGGGATGGTGTAGACGGAGCTTGGTCCTGCCTTGAGGGCGGGGGTTGGACTCGATGACCTCTCGAGGTCCCTTCCAGTCCTATGATTCTATGATTCTATGATCCTGTATTTTTCACATCTGAGGTTCAGGTTGCAAGCTCACTGCCTTGACTTTGATTGTAACCTGGCTAAGGACAAAGAAACCATTCACAGCTCATTCCACTTACATCTGTGTAACTTTATATTAGGTTAACCTTTATATTAGGGTTTTGCTTGGCCCTATTTATTTAGTGGGAAAACTGCAGGACTTCACACAAGGCCCACTGTAAGTCTGCAGAGCAGCATATGTGCAAGTTGTATAGATTCTTTTCACACTGCTAGATTATTTAAAGCATGAAGAGTCATGCACTCTGTTTATTTTGTTTTTTAATTTACAGTCAAATTTATGCAGGTCACCACAAAATTATCTGTGCACCTCAGATACAGTAGGTTTTTATATGCACCTGAACTATTTCCTAAACAGCAATGCTTGATGCAATTCAATATCATGTTGTAATTATTTGCCAAAGGATGGTGTGAAGACCAGGACTTTAACAAAGTTCAAAAAAGAACTTGATAAATTCTTTATGGAGAATAGGTTCATCAATAGCTATTAGCCAGGATGGATAGCAATTGTGTCCCTAGCCTCTGTTTGTCACTAGGGATGTTAATGTATACTTGTTTACATGGTTAACCGATAAACCCAAGCTTATTGGTTAAACAACACAGTTATATGCCCAACCCCCGTTCCCTGCCCATTGCCTCTGTATCTTTGTTACCTATATGGGGCCAAATTTTAGTTTCATGGATAACGTAATGACACTGACTGGCCAAGTGCCAGCTCATGCAAAGGTCCCTATATCTCAGTTGGACACTAACAGATACATAGTGATAATCTGTCTAGCTTGCTTGTAAATTGACATTGATAAAACAGGAAATAGAATTATAAGAGTTTAGTGTTTAGATTCTGTTGAATACTTGAGAAATGCTGCATAATAAAATGGTTACTTAATTCTCATAACTGTTATTCTTTGAGATGTATTACTCATGCCCATTCCATTTAGATTTGCATACACTGCATGCACGATTGTTGGAAGGTTGTCCCCTAATGGTATCTGTTGGGTCAGCTGTGCAGCACCCCTGGAGTGGTGCCTACAGGCCAGCATATATAGATCCCTGATGACCTTTTGCTCCCTCAGTTCCTTCTTGCTGGAATGCTCAGAGAAAGGGGAGGTGGGCAGGATTTGGAATGGACATGAGCAACACATCTCAAAGAACAATAGTTACGAGAGGTAGGTAACCGTTTTTTCTTCTTCGAGTGATTGCTCATGTCCATTCCATTTCAATGATTACCAAGCTGAGTCAATGGAGGAGGGGTCAGAGATTATGTGGTTATGGACTGAAACACTGCCCTACCGAAGGCTGTTTCATCCCTATTCTGTTGGAAGACTGTGTAGATGAAAGTATAAAAGGAGGGCCAACTGGATGCCCTACATATGCATTGGAGAGGCACTTGTACCAGGAAAACAGATGATAACCTTAGGGCTCTGATGGAATGAGCCATCAGTGCTGGGACTGGGGCTATTGTGAGGTCACAGCACATCCTAACGCAGGATGTGACCCATGCTGAGATGTGACTGGGGGACCTTTCATTCTTTTTGCTATCAAGATGAAAAGCTGTGGGGACTTATGAAATGGTTTTGTACACTCTAAATAAAATGCCACAGTGTGCCTGACATCTAAAGAATGAAGGGTGCATTCAAAATGTCCTGCCTTATGTGAAACTGGGACACTGCCTTAGGGAGAAGCACAGGATGTGGGTGTACCTTTTCTTTGAAGACAGCGTAAGGGGGCTCCAATGTTAGCGCTTAGAGTTCATATGCCCTTCTGGCTGAGGTGATAGCCACTGAAAAGGCCACCTTCCAGGCAAGGTGGAGTAACGAACATGTCACATAGACTCCAACAGTGGAGCCATTAGCTTGGTGAGAAACAAGCAGAAATCCCAGCGGGCACAGGGGTTCTCTCAACTTAGGGCACAACCTCTCCAATCCCTTAAGGAAGTGGTTTACCAATGCATTAGCAAATACAGATCTCCCCTCTATCCCTGAGTAAAAGGCAGAAGCGGCAGCCAGGCAAACCTTGACTGAGGATCCCTGCCATTTTAAGTTGAAACCATTTTCACTTGGCCTGATCTGCAGCCTGAGTACAGAGGTTCCTGCTCCCGAGTAACACTTCCTGGACTTAGTCAGAACTTGGTGTTAGGCAGCTGAACATAGTTTTGAGTATGAGAGAGCTATGGGCATGTCGGTTGATAGGTCCAGCAAGGTGGACCAGTGCTGGCCGGGCCAGCCCGGTGCTTTAAGGATTAGTGATGCTTTGTCCTGCTGCACCTTGAGGAAGACATTGTGGATCAGAGGGAATGGAGGGAATAACAAAGCAGGTGGGATTCCCACGACATCTGGAATGCATCCCCTAGGAAGCTGTGATTCAGGAAGAAGCAGAACTGGTGACATTTCCTGTTACCCCACAACACAAACAGGTTTAGGTGAAGAAATCACCTATTGCGGAAAATGCTCTGGGTTACAGTCACTCTGAGGAACTACTTGTGCCCACTGAAGGAGCAGCTGCAGCAATCTGTTAGCACATTCTTTATTACCATTAAGTAAGATGCCTCCAGGTGGATGGAATGGGTCATTCAGAAGTCCCACACCAGGGCATCCCAGAACAGGGGAAAGTACAAGTACCATTCTCTCCGTATATAACATTGCTGTGGAGTTGTCTGTCAGGACTGACACATACTCTGCATGTGGGCTTGGAATGTCTGGCAGCCAGATGGACCGCCCTAAATTCCTTGATAACAATATGGAGCAATAGTTCTACTCAGGACTACATACTTTGTGTCCTAATGTCACCCCGGTACGCACCCCAACACAGGGCCAAGGTGTCCGTGACCAACTGCATGGAGAGCTGTGGTTGGGCAGACAGCTTCCCCATTGTACTTGACTGACTCTCACAACCACCAATTGAGGAAGTCCAGGATGTGAAGTGACACCATGTGTGCAGTCCTGGGTAGGCTTGTACACTCACGCCAGCCATGCCTGTAGGGGGTGGAGACACAGTCTGGCATGCTGGACCATGTATGTGCATGCCACCATGTGCCTACTACCATGAGCCCTAGGAGTCTCATACAGTTTCTGGCCATTGTAGTGGAGAATAAGCAAAGGCACTCAATTATGCCCTTTAAGGCTTAGAAGCCGGGCTTGGGGAGGGACACTTTGGCCTCCATCATATACAGGAGGGAGCCTATAAACTCTATTCTCTGTGTGGGCAAAAGAGTAGATTTGGTCTCATTTAGCATAAGTGCCAGTATGATAAATGTAGCTCACGCGAGGGCTATATGCACCTCCATCTATTCCCATGACTTGGCCTTGATAAGCCAGTTGTACAGGTATGACAGCTTGACATTTGCAGAAGGTAGCTACAACCACCATGAGGTTCATAAAAACCTGACGGGCCACTGAGAGCCCAAATAGGAGAACCATAAACTGGGCCTATCAGGGGCCAACTGTGATTCATAGAAATTGTCTGTGGGACAGGGAAATCAAAATATGAAAGTACACATCCTTCAAGTCGAGGGCAATTACACGCCTTCCAAAGGAGGAGACCCATCAATACTAGACAGGCTATGAATGGTTCTTACAGCTGGATACTTCCCACATCTGGATTGAGGAACCGTCAACAAAAGGAGTAAAAACGTATTATTGTTCTTTACTCCTTCTAAAGATGAGTCATGCAAGTGAACTCATCCCATCTGCTGAGTTTGCACGTCATATCACTTAATGGTGGAGGGAGGAATAAAAACCTCGAACAAATACATTTCGATATCTCTATGCAGCTTGAACCCTCTGGGTCAGCATGTGTTTCTAGGCATGAGCAAGAGATTTTGGGCTGCTTGTTTATAGAAGCCTATATTATTTTGAAAACCTAAGACTGCAACTCATTCATGTATTTCTGTGTGTGTTTGCTTTAACCTTGTAAATAGCCCTCTAATTTCCTTTTCCTATGTAATAAATCTTCATATGGTTTACCATAGGATTGGCTACAGGCATTGCCTTTGGTGTGATACCTGAAGTGCAACTGACCAGGGGTAGGTGACTGGTCCTTTGGGATTAGGAGTAACCCAAGTCACCTTGCTGTTTCAGGCCAATTCCACAAACCAAATACATCGGGAAGGGTTGGAATTTAACTTCATTTATAAGTTTAATTCTTATGCAAATGAAATGTCCTAATGACTCAACCAACCAATGGAGGTGTTAATTGTTCTTATCAGCCTCTTGTAACCATTTGAACAATGTCTATTTTTTCCCCTTCTCCTTTTCTCTTTTCTTTCCTCCTCCCTGCCCCTTCCCTTATTTATTCTTGGATCTGGACTTCTAATACTCCAGTCATCTGAAGAAGTGGGTTGTGCCCACGAAAGCTCATTATATCATCTACATGTTTTGTTAGTCTTTAAGATGCTACTAGATTATTCATTGTTTTTTAAAACCTTCAGAGGAGTTGCTGAGTTAGTCTATAAGGGTACTTCTAGACTGCGAGGATCTATCAAAAAAAGATACGCAAAATGTGCTCCACGTTTTGCGTATCTTTTTCTGATACTTTTGTTGGAAGAGACTTTTCCGAAATTTGGCCCGTCTAGACTGGGCCAAATTTCGGAAAAAAGCCTCTTTCAAAAGCCCCCTTCTTTCTCGTGGAATGAGGAATACAGAGGCTGAAAAAAAGCAGAAGAGCAAACGCGACAGAGTTAGCCGTACCCTAACAGGAAAAACTTAAACAAAAAAACAACAAATAGTCTAGTAGCACTTTGAAGACTAACAAAACATGTGGATGGTATCATGAGCTTTTGTGGGCACAACCCACTTCTTCAGATGACCAGATTGTTGGATGTCCAGATCCAATAATAAATAAGGGAAAAGGGTGGGGAGCGGAGAAGGAAAAAAATGTGAAGGGGAGGAACACACTTACTGGCTTATCTCCTCACTGGCTTTTTTTGTTCCGCCCCTTCAATATTTTTTTCCTTCTCCCTCCTTCCATTGTTTTTTAAGTTTTTTTCTGACTACTACTATGATTCTTGGTGTATGAGACCATTTCTCACCCGGGTGCGAGACACATTGGAGTACCCAAGGGGATCGTCTGTGACTCTGTGTTAAAATGCTGTTAAAGTGCCTAAGGAGTTGCTACTTGGTGCAACTGGTTGGTGAAATCTATGTGTTAGAATTTACAACCAGTTTGGTGTTTGTAACTTGTTAACAGTCTGACCTGCACTTGGCCCAGAGGACCAGAATTTCTCTAACATATGAAAAGCTATTGTACAGATGCCTTTGGACTGAACTAGGAAACACATTTAGTTGGAATTTTATTGCCCTAATATTCAATATTTTATCATATTTTGTCATCTTCTTTTTGGGAAGCGGGCTCTGGCTGGGCACCAGTTAGCTGAGATGGCTTATGGGTAGTGGAGCAGTGGGGTTGGGGCAGGCTTACTCCTGCACTGGCTTTGCACCACTCCAAGAGGCAGCTGGCATGTATAGCAGTGGCTCCATGGCACCATGTGCTTCCCCTCATCTTCGGGCACTGAGCCCACAGCTTCTACTGGCCACATTTCCCCATTACTGACCAATGGGAGCTGTAGAAGCGGTTTGTGGAGGCAAGGACAGCATGTGGAGACCCCCTGCTCTGCCCTTCTCAGGGGCTGCAGGGACATGCTGGCCACTCCCAGGAGCAGCAATTATCACAGGGATAATGACTCCAGCCACGACAGTTTAGGCATTTTAGAATTCACTACTCAAAGAATTAAATTTAAGTGTAAGAGAGAAATGAAAATTCTGAAATGCACAGCCCAGTCAGAAACTCAGAATAACCCACTTTGCAAGCAGTAACAGAAGTAACAACAACAACAACCCACGTATGTGTTGGATGGAGAGATGACAGTGAAGGACAGTGTGGGCTCGTCTACACTGGCCCCTTTTCCGAAAGGGGCATGTTAATTTCACAGGTCGTAATAGGGAAATCCGCGGGGGATTTAAATATTCCCCGCGGCATTTAAATAAAAATGTCCGCCACTTTAGAAAAGCCGGAAAAGAGCGTCTACACTGGCCCCGATCCTCCGGAAAAAAAGCCCTTTTCCGGAGGATCTCTTATTCCTACTTTGACACTGGTGCCCCCCTTTTCTCCTTCCCACACCCTGCACAGCAGGCAGGAGGCTCCCAGGGGGACAGTTCCAGGGCGGAGGGCAGGAGCAGAATGGCTGTGGGTGGAGGGACAGCTGAAGTGCTGCTCTTGATAGCTTCCAAGCCAGACTGGTCGGGATCACCAGTCGGAGGCTCGGGATCTAATGGTAGATCCCGATCTACTTGCTGGTGGCCTAGATGGTACTGGGTCCTGCCGTGAGGGTAGGGGACTGGACCCGATGATCTCTTGAGGTCCCTTCCAGTTCTAGTGTGCTATGATTCTATATTTTTCTACTGCTTTAATGAAAAAAATAAAATAGCATTCTCATATCTGTCAACCAAAGGATTTGCAGCCTAAAGAAAAGAGCATTGACTTATGTTTCAATGGCACAACTTTTATGAATACACTTTTATCAAAATTGGCTTGAATGGGAGCTCTGTGTGAGAAAAGACTTAGGAACTGGGGCCCAATGCAAGAGACACCTGTATTGCAGACTGATTGGCTTAGTTGCAGAAATAAGATTTTTTATTTGGTCTAATAAATGATGCTTCTGCATCTTCAGTACATCAGCCTAGAATACATTAGTGAAATCATTGATTTTATTGAGAGTTCCTGGCATTCATAGGCTTGTTATTGTTACCTTTCCCCTGGAATGGTTTCCTCACAGATATAAGCAATCATTAACTTATGTGTTAGCCTTTCGATCCTCTCTTTTTGACATTTATCTCTGTTTTGGAACACGGTGGAGCTTTATCTGGGAACTTGGCAGAGACAGAATGGGACTTAGAATAGTTGGTGCCAGTTTCATTAGTTGTGTATGTCATTTCAAATAAAAGATGTTTATAAGTAAACTGTTGGCACCCGGATACCTCACAAAATGCACAATATGCATCGGGATAGCCATGTAGCAATATGATAATACAATCAATTGATTTGATTGCCAGTAAGCCAGGCAGCAGAATATGTCCCATTCCATCTCATTCCATCCCATTCCATTCCATTCCAAACTTATGCCTGCCTAATGCCTTATCAATAAATTGGTTTTCAGTATCACTCATCTCCTCACAGGCAACCGTAATTCTTCCCAAAGTACTATCATCTGCCATTAAAAAAAGTAGTTGGATAAAACAATGCAATACCTTGTTGCACACCTTCCTTAAATGGAGTATGGAGAGTTATACCCTTTGTTTGTGGGCTTTTAGCTAATTTACAGTCTTTGTGACAGTATTCCTGTCTACATCTACCTGACAGAACTTTTCAGGTATGAATAATGTTATCAGATGCCACATTAAATCCTAACACATCCACTGAGTTTATTATACTATTAAAAAAGGGCCACTCAAATTACTTAACTTTTGTACATTTTAATTGACTGGACAACCTATAGGGAATGGCTCCTTTACCTTCGAACCTATACTAAATTGTTAAGTCTGCAATATAATACTGTTTACAGTTTTGAAAATCTAGACACCAGAAAGATGCCAATGAATTGGAAGGAGTTCATCAAAAATCAACAAAATAATCATTGGCTTTGATTTATGAAGAAAGTTTAAAATACCTAAATAGATACAAGCTTGGCTAAATGACGACTAATGGGAATTAAACAAACATCTACATGAATCTGAAAGGTCTAAACACCAATGCACTGATTATCAACTGGAGTTAACTATCATAGCTCCATTGGTTTCACAGGTGTTAAGACAGTTTAAACTAGCACAAGGGTAGGGTGCTTTTTGGCAGTTACTCATTTTGGGTTCAACCCAGGTGCTAGGAATCAGGAGATTCATGACGAGTTTCCTAGAAGGAACAGATGATGTGAGCAAGCCCAGTTCTCCCTTTTTAAAAATCATTAGGGATAATGTGTTAAAAATATTTTTCTTCTTTTTTGAACATTTTTTCCTGCCTCATGGGCTCCAAATTTGTAACAAGGGTAAAAAAAAAATAACTGATTTCATTGGGCCTCATGGGAGACATTCCTTTCCTCTTCCTGGGATTTTAATGTATAAAATTTCATTTGTGAACACAGTTTTCCAATTGTCAGAAGAATGTTCCATGGTATGTTACTGTTAATGAACAAAACTTAATGGATTGTCTAAAATAGGAAAAACAAAGCAAAACAAGAAAAATTCCTGATCTAGCGAAAATGCAGAATTTATTTTATTGACTGGAACCCTGCAGAAATCCCCAGTGTCATCCATACTCTTTTATAGAATGTTAAAGAGAAAACATCAGCTTCATCCCTCAGGGCATGAGGGCTATTTCTTCAGGGTGCTATGTAGTTGATGTTATGATTTTACCATTCATATTTCTGTGTATATGAATTCAATAGACATCTATATATGAATTCAATAGACATAAATAGACATTTGTGATTCATGCAGTATAAACACCTAATTGAAGACTCCTGAAAAGCTGTCTTTGGAAAAATCCTTGAATTTTGTTTTCTGTTCTCTAGTAAGTTCATTTCAACTATAACTGAGTTAGGATCCAGCAGCAATGTCTGCTAGTTGAGAGGAGTCTTCTGAACTGTATATGACACCTGAATAACTCCAGTTCACAACATGTTTTTTTCCAATTTCATAATACTCTAGCAATGACATAAATCACCTCATTGGATAAAATTCACCCATTGGCAAAAGGCCTCCTGCATACACTACAAAATCTTCACAGTAACCTTGCATGAGGTGGGACTAAGGATGTAGGTGGAACAGCCGTGTAGGGGGGGGGGAGGTCTCTGAATGCATCCTACTGAGATATGGGTTTTGCACTAGCTATGAACTGACTGATGAGCAGGAGAGTAGAGATGTTAAATTGTGAGTAACTGACTAATCGAATAGTTGATGCATTATTGATGGGGACTGACCCCTGGCTCTATGCAGCGCTTTCATCATTGAAGTGTAGCAACAGCTCTGTTGCTACACTTCAAAGGTGAAGGCGCCCTATCGACTAATTGAATAGTCGATTAAAAATGCTGATAGAGGCAAGGGGTAGGGAAGCAACTAGTTGACTAGCTGTCGACTATCCAATAACCATTTGCTTATCAGATAGTCAACTAGTCCTTCACATCCCTCCAGGAGAGCATTAGGAACAGGAAGGTGTAAGTGTCACCAGATCCAGGCTTACATGGAAACTGCCTGTGCAATCAAGACACTGAGTGATAGCAATCACTACTGGCTCTTCTTTCTGCTGGAGTTGTGCGTGAAGGTCTGCAGTGATTCTCTCCTGGAACACTGGGGTCTCCAGGTTAAGTCTTGAGATTTCTTAAGGGTAGAGGACATAAATTACTTTGTGTAGGATGCAAGAATTACATTCTGAACATCAAGTACATATTCACTATTCTCAGACTTTGTATTAGTTAATAGCTGAAAAGTGTTTTGAAAATGAAATTTGTAATAATAGTATTACTGTTTAAGGCATATTATAATTATATTAACATGGAAAACTAAGGGGCTGCACTCTCTTCTCGCTACGCTTGCCTACCCCCTTCTCTCTGGCTGTTTTCGCTTTGCTGAGAGAACTGTTGATGCTGATGACAGTATAATGTCATTCTGTCACCGAGCAGGAACATTCTGTCATCTGGCAGGAATAATTTTTTTATACAGAGAGAGACATTATATACATTTTAGTCTACCTTAAATACTTTAAGTGCTGATTTTTATTCCTCTAGCTCTGTATATATAAATAAAATATTTGTGCCATTTAGAACACTATATTATTGCTTACTTGTCCTCTTGTATAATTCTTCCATAGAATGATGTAGCATTAAACTAAATTAAGTCATCTTAAATAGCTAACACTATCACTATACCTAATGCATTAAATATTCATCCAGGAATTGAATATCACATGCTGCATGTTTTTTTTCTGCAGAATTAACAAAGACATAATTGTACTTGACAGAGGAAGCAATATGAAGGAGAAAGTCATCATTTAATGTACCCTTGAAATGTGTTCATCTATATTTTGACCAGAATTAAAAATTAGTCAAACTGCACACATCTTAGTGGCTAAGAACTGGTCTAGAAGTTCAGTGATCTGAGTTCCAAGCCTAGTTCTGTCTTTAACCACCTATGTGACCTTTACTAAGTTACTTCATCTCTCTGTGCTTCCATTTCCTCTTCTGCCCTAGTTATGTCAGCTCTTCAGTGAGGATGGGCTTTTACCATGAGTTTGTACATTGCCTAGCATATGAGTTTCAGATCTTAGTTGGGGCCTCTATAATTTACAGACTAAAGAACAGAGCATCTGTCTTATATGTGGTGTTTCAAAATAGAATTGCACTAAACTGCTAAATGGCAATAGCTAGGCAAATAACTTATTCAAAATTAATTATCAATATGTTCACTTAAATATTTAAACCAAAAGAGACCCTGAAAGCCTACAAAACTATTCTGCAAATTTGACAGAGCTAATCTATGTAATATTGTGTTCCCTTGTTGTTACCCTTGACTTCTTTTCTCCATGCCCTGTTCCTCTCCCATCTTGTCTCTCCTTATGCCAAAATCTTGCAAAAAGCTCCATCTGGATGAACCCTTGCACTTGGAAATCTCTGCATGATCAGGGTCTTAAAACCATAAACTCTTTGATGTGGGTCTGTCCTGTACTATCTATCTGTGCCGTTTCCAAAACAATGGAATGGAATAATGGCCACAGTCTCTATAGAGTTACTGTAAATATAATCAATAACAGCAGTATTAAATAATAAACACTTACCTTTACAAACAAAACACTTAATATGAAAATGTTTGTTCTGAACTCTCAAAACTTCCCCTTTGCATGGGCTTCCACAGTTATTGCAGAGAATTGCTGTAGCTGATGGTTTCTCCAGGTGGCTATGGACAGCCTGTGGTTGAGAAACTGTAAAGAAAGGCAAGTTGTATAAGAACATGCAGTAGATTAAAAATGTTTGGTGAACAAATTACATCAAATAATGGTCATATTAGAGCAACAAATAATGAAAATGGACATTTCAGTCAAAACATGCCATGAACATGAAATCTAGGCCCAAATGGTCTCACTTTTCAGGAGTTGGCCAGCTCTCCTGATGTGGTCTTTGAAAACTTTATTTTAACTGAATTCCCTTTACAGTTGTATGCCAGTGTAAACACTCAGTTCATAAATTTAAGCTTCACTGCCGATATTCACTTCCATTTAGGTTACCACTTCAATAATGCAATAGAATTATACATGGCTTATGAATTTCTCAGTCAACTTGAACAAAACCTTTTGGGCTTTAGGCCGTATAAAGAGAATTCCACAAAAATGGTGTGGGGAGCGGGGCGGGTGGAGGAGGGGTTATTTAATTTTTTTTCAGTCTGCATCACACTGTTCAATGAAAATTAAATATTTTGTCAAATTCCCCCCCAAAACCACCCTAAAAACAAAACATCAAAACAACCAGCCCTAGTTACAAATTATTTGCTGAAATTAATGTCTCACAGGATCTCACACATCTGATTCTGTCTCAGTCTTTTAGGAATTACTAAAGACTTTCCTATAGCTCGACTGATAAGTGCTTATAAGTGCAATCCTCACCATGCCTATACATATTAATTGTATATCCGCTACATGTGCCATCTCATAGCTAACCTTTTGGGTATCAACCTCCACAGCCCACTAAACACAACTCTTTGGGAAGCACTGACATAGATCTTCAGATAATCCTTCTTCCCTTTTGTTGCATGCACTGATGAGAATTGAAATAGCTTAAAATGTTTACATATAAAGCACCATTGTTAGCCTCAACAATACCATCCAATTGCTATGAATGGGCTCGGAGCTATTTTTCATGCCTACTGCAAACTCAGACAGATGTCTACATTAGGTGCACTTGCCTGTGCTCCCAGCTCCCATGTTAATCCCACCAACACCAATGTATTGTAAATAGCAAATCTCCAGCCAAGAGTCACAGAATGTTTTGGGAACTTTGAGGAAGGTTAAGCGCAATAACATAATTACAGATTTCTGGTATGGTACATGTTTGGAGACCTTGTTACTTACTTTGCTTAATCAGCAGACCCTTTCTTCTGTATGTGGCACTGAAGCACCATGACTGTTTCTGGCCAATAGTTTGCAAACTCAAGTTGAAATGGGGATGTGGGGGAGGAAAATCACAGTGCTTTACATCATTACTAGTAATGAGCTTGCAATGAGAAATTCATTGACAACTCTGGCAGAAAAATGAAACAGTTAAGGTATGTCTAGACTACATACCTCTGTCGTTTCACGAGGCATAAGGGATCAGTTGGCAAAGGCTTCTCCCGTGTGTAGACTGCCACGCTGTGCCGGATCAGCTGATCACCGGCACAGCGCGATGGCCATGTTTATTTTAATGAAGCGGGGATTATTTAAATCCCCACTTCATTGACTATGTCGGGTAGCCTAATCTAGACATACCCTTAGCTATGCAATAACTTTGCTCGTCATAGTCACATAGAGGAATCCATATTTGTTGTATCACAAAATCTGCCAAAATAAAGACTGAGATAAAATTTTGAAAAGTGACTAAGTCTATAGCAGCCAAAAGGCAGGTCTACACTCACTGGGAGATTGGTGCTGTGACAATTGGGAGGGGGGAGCGTTAATATAGCAACCACTGATCACTCTCTCATTGACTCTGGTACGCCATCAGAATAAGAAGTGTAAGGGACAGTTTTTCCCATCGATCCTCCCGCAGTGGAGATTTCACAGCAGTATGTGGACTCCAGCTACACTATTCACATTGCTAGAGTTATGTAGCTAGGTCGACATTGTCCCATAGTATAGACCTACCCTATGTCTCATGTAAAGTTGATGGGACTTAGCCAATTGAAACAATAGCAGAAATTTTTGGAAAGTAAGATACAACCATTAATGTTGGAACTGATGTAGAATACTAGGGTTAAAATACTTACTCTCATATAAATTAAAGGTTTTACCTCCAAAATATGGCACTCTCTGGTCCAGCAACATCCCTGGTGAGGCAGGATCATGAATGTCCTTGGACCAGAGAGCCCAGGAGCTTAAGGGCAGGAGGGCCAGCCAGGCTGGGCATCAAGGTCAGCAGCCTGGCTGGGGAAAGCACGGGACTAGGCTAGACCCCCAATAGCAGCCTCTAGCAGCCCTTGGGAGTATGGGGCTGAGGGCAAAGCCCCATGGCAGCACGAGGTTGGAGTCCCTGCAGCAACCCCCAGGAGCATGAGGTCAGGGCTGAAGCCCCGTGGTTTCTCCTAGCGGCACGAGCCTGAGGCTGAGGCTGTGCGGGGCTGGGGTCAGAGCCCTGTGGCTTCCCCTGGCTGTGCAGGGCTGGGACTGGGGCTGCACGGGGCCAGGACCGGAGCCCCAGCTGTGCAGGACCAAAGTGCTGTGGCAGGAGCAGGAGCCTATGCTGCTCAGAATTTGTTTTTCTACATTATGTGACTTTCAGCCAAAAGATATTTTTCTATTCCATTTAGTAAATAGTACATTGGACTTTCTAGTCCATAAACACTTAATGTAAATATTATTTTAAATAAACTTAAATCTTCCTGCAATAACAACACATACACACACAAAAAATAATTCCCCACCCAATCTTTATTCTGTGTATGTTCCCGGTTAAAAATAATTGCTAGGTTAGCTTTATTTCTATTTGTGAAAGGGGATTGTGAGGCTCTTTATCCTGAGCATCATGCAAATGCCTATTGACATCAACAAGAAATGCAAGTATATGAAGGCATCACCGAGTCCATTTAGGGCTACCAAAATATTGGGCGAATTAAAAATTTGCTGCCATCTTGTGATTTAAAATGGAAATTGCACCTATTTGGTTGTTTATTTGAATTGGTATTCCAAAGCATTATATAAAATGTTGAACACAAAATGGCTAATTCCTGATATTGTGCTAAAATACATATACTGTACTATTTTACATTTTAATATGGTAAGTAACAGTTGATGGACTGACTTATTAAGTCAATTAATTGTAACAGGCTTGCATCACAACACGCTACACTCATATTAGTTTTTCCACCTGGAAACAGATTAATACAGATAACTTATAGAAGGGAAAAAGGAGACTAAATTACATACTGACTGTCCCTCTTCTTACTTGGGATATTCAGCATATCGTTCTGAAGTTACTGTTTTTTCCCAAAGTGTTTCTAGATCAGCTTTAAAAGGTTTCCGTCTAATCTCAAAAGAAGAAAACGAAACTTAAAAATAAACCTATCACTAGTGTTATGACCAATAAATTAAATGTGAAAGGGAATTTGGTTGATTTCCTTTTAGAGGATTTAATAAAAGAAAATATTGCTAACTTACCCCGTAATTTTTATTTATAACTATTTCAGGGCTAAAAGTTGGCTTCATGTATTTACTCTAACACTCTGATCCTCCAAATATTTGTGCATATATCTTTGTAGATAGCAGTTTTTCAGAGAAGAAGTACATTAATGCATGCAGATATTTCTTCTGCTTGGAAATCAGGAACATCTTTCTTAATAAATAAGTATAGATATTTATTAAAAGGTCTGTTCATTTGGAATTGGCTGTAACTGCTGCTTGAGCGCTGGATGGCAATTTCATGTGTAGTGTTTGTCAAAAAGAAACAACTATGTAAAGACTGTTGTCAACTACACCTATGTTTATAGGTCCCACTCCTTTGGGACAGCAAGACTTTGGGACAGCAAGACCTACTTCAGGTTGTTTCCCTTGAATGTTCACGTTGATTCAGAAATGTGCATCAGGGACAAGTACTTTGCATAGCTCTCTGTAATACCTATCCTGTATTGTATCTGCAAATCGATACAGTGGCCTTTTTATTATATTAAGACAAAAAATTAACAAAACAAAAGACATGGGCATCACTCCATGTTTGAACTCCAATGAGTAGTTCTTATGACAAATACTACCACACACATACGGATACACGGAAAGTGACTCAATACTTGTAACTCAATAGGGATATAAGTAACTCAACAAACTCAATAGGGACAGTAGTCACCAAAATGCAAAATACATACATGAGAGATGGGAATGCCAGTCGGTTCATTAAACATTTGAAAGACAAATGTCTTAAGGTCCTAACCTAGAATGTGAGAGACTGCAGAGCAATTCCCAGCTCTGCCACAGACTTCCTCCATGACTTTGGGCAAGTCCCTTAGGTCCAGATATTCAAAAGTTATTTAGGCGCCTCAAAAAAAATGGAAATTAAACATCTTACACTTTTGAAAACCCTGCTGGGTGTCTATCTGCATCTTTAGATAACAAATTACCTTCAAAAATCTAGCTCTTGGTCTGCCTTAGTTTCACATCTGTAAAATGAAGTACTTACACAGTATCTCCCTACCTCAAAATGAACTACACAGAAAAAAAACCCTTCATATGCAGTAAAGTTTCCAATTCTTTTCTATGACTAAAATACAGTAAGTGAATACATTATTCCAAAAGGATCCAGATTAGCAAGGATCCTTTGTACTATACAGATTAAATATTCATTATTATTAATTGCTATAGTATCTTTTCCCAAGCCACTAACTAAAGGCTTTGAAATCTCATTCTGTGCTGCCAAAGGATCAAAATCAAGGCATACATTTACAATGTTGTCTGGAATAGAACAGATTCTTAAAACTGTAAGACAGAAACATCACTACTACTGATTGCTGAGTACATTGCCTGGAAGATGGAGGGAGAAAGAGAGAGAGGTTACCTTGTACAATGCAAAATAGGCTAGCACAAACACATACAGTAAGGCCATGTCTATACTAGGAAACTGTTTCAGAACTACTAAATTCAACTTAATAACTCTCCATTTAACAAATTCAAACTAGTGCGCATTGAAATTAGTCTGAGGCAGGCTCTGTTAATGTGGATGCACTCCCTCAGACTTAGAACCCCAGGAAGCACTGGGGAGTAATTTGTTCAAAATAACGGCACCAGAGTGTCCACACTACCGTTATTTCAAAATAACTTTCGGAATTAGGGTTATTCCCCGAGAAATGAAGAGTTCAGATTTAGAATTCTGCGGCCTCTTATTTCAAAATAATGGGCTTGCTAGCATGGATGCTCCGCTTATAAATTCAACCGGGGGGGAGGTGTATTTTGAAATAAAGTCCTAGTGTAGACCACGGCTATGATACAGAACACAATGCGAAGTGCTCAGTGCCAAACAATGTGGCTGTGTCTACACTGGCCCCTTCTTCGGAAGAGGCATGCTAATTTCTAACTTTGGAATAGGGAAATCCGCGGGGGATTTAAATATCCCCCGCGGGATTTAAATAAACATGGCCGCCGCTTTTTTTCCGGCTTGGGGAAAAGCCGGAAAAGAGCGTCCAGACTGGTGCGATCCTCCGGAATAAAGCCCTTTTCTGGAGGATCTCTTATTCCTACTTTCAAAGTACTTCCCCAAGCCGGAAAAAAAGCGGCGGCCATGTTTATTTAAATCCCGCGGGGGATATTTAAATCCCCCGCGGATTTCCCTATTCCAAAGTTAGAAATTAGCATGCCTCTTCCGAAGAAGGGGCCAGTGTAGACACAGCCTGTCAGATCTGCCCATATTGTCTCATGCAAATACACAACAAACTGCAAGGAGGATAGTGAAAGCAACCTGTTACATTTATGATTAAATGTCTTTAACAAACATAATTTTTAGTTAATATGACCCTCTGCTAATTTTCTTCAGATTTATTTTCTGTGGATTTATATCTTTTTACTGAGTTTGTACTGCATAATGATAAAGAACAGGACCCCCAATGTAAATGCATAAAGCACAACACTTTCTGTCAATAGGATTTAATACAAAATTTATTGACAACTAATATTTTAAAGAAAACCATGGAGTTTTAAAAATGTATCAGCATGAAACACAGTAACCTCGTGATGCCATCTACATGTTTTGTTAGTCTTTAAAGTGCTACCAGACTTTTTTAAAGTTTTTCCTGCTACAGACTAACTCGGCTACCCCTCTGAAGTTAATAGAGTGACAGGCTAATTTGTAACTCAGTATTTTTCCAATCAGTTAGCACAACTGAAAATAAAGCAGTTCTCATTTAACCATCCTTCTCCACTGTGCAACACTTACTTGCAAATAGTACATTCTGATGATGTACACTTATCAACAATTTAATCCCCCCAATGTGGAGTCGTCACACTGTACCTGTATCCTCTGGCATTCCAGAATCAATTCAGTCGGTGATACAAGAAATACTACCCGATATATCACCACTCCAAGTACCTATGATCTGCAAGGAGCCCAGTTAAAGATCTTGTTGAACAAGTGATTTTGAAAAGTATTTCAATAGACGAGTGAAACTGCAGCACTCTGCCACTGGAGCTCTTCCTGATATAAATGAGGCAAGGGTCATATGACACCTGAGCTCCCACACAAACAGGATTATAGCCAAGAACGTACTCCCTAGTAAAAATAGAACTCCTCACAGGCCTCAAAAATCACATTCATAGAACATCCATCACTTTTGAACAGTCCAAATATACATTGTCCTTAGCATTGTTACCCTTTTTTGACCCAAACAGCTAGCCAGTTAGGTCGAGAAATTGGTGACAGTCAACTATTTCTTTGATGCAGTTTTGTTTATTTACAAAGACTGTACAGACTCCCCTGTCTCTGAACACAGAAGGAATCAAAGGGCAGGAAACAACTTCTTTTGCTCTCAGCACCAAAACACATATTTTTCAGCTTTCATCCCTGGCCCATGCATCATGCTTTCAGCTGCTTATTCAGGCTGTCTGTGTTGACTTCCTGGTCCTCTGTAGTCTATCTTTTATCCACACATACACACACCTACCCACCCTGATCCAAAAAATATGCAGCAATGCTCCTCCATCCACACAGTCTAAAACGCCTCAGTGCATTCACGTAACTCTTTTGTCTCCAGGTGTGTCTACACTGCAGGGCTTAACTCGAAATAAGCTATGCAAATTGAGCTACGTCAATTGTGTATCTTATTTTGAAATAGTTATTTCAAAATAAGGAGCGTCTACACAGCACTTATTTCGAAATAGAGCACTCTTCCTCCGAATTCCCTTATTCCTCGTACAATGAGTTACAGGAGTTGAAGTAAGAAGTCCTCCAGTTTGACAGTATTTTGACACTATTTTGAAATAACTGCCTGCTGTGTAGACGCGGACTAAGTTATTTTGGAATAGCGCAAGTGATTTCAAAATAGTGTTGTAGTGCCTTCAGAGAGCAAGCTGTGATTAACGTATCCCTACAGCTAAGTTAACTGAAGGGTGCATAAGGGTTTAATTTGACTACTAACAAGGTTTCACTCAACTTGTAACAGCATTACGCAAACCATAGTACTGTGTTTATCCACTGTGTTCATCCTCTAGAGGAGAAAAAGAACAAGAAGGCTAATGAGCCCCCAGTAAAAAGAGAGGAGCAAAACACTTATACTAAACTTCTAATCAGTCTGATTTTGGGGTTGGTTGTGTTTGTGATCTTCATTACTACCAAGACAAAGAAGGGCTGTGGTTGTTGGCACCACTGCGAAACCTGCAAAATCTCTCTTCTATGTCATATCTACCTCTCCCAAACACATGCACAGCTACTTCCTAAAATTCAGTAGGAAAAATCCTAATGTATTCAGAGGGCAGAAGGCACAACTAGGTCTTAGAATCATAGAATACTAGGACTGGAATACTAGGACCTCGAGAGGTCATCGAGTCCAGTCCCCTGCCCTCATGGCAGGACAAAATATTGTCTAGATCATCCCTGATAGACATTGATCTAACCTGCTCTTAAATATCTCCAGAGATGGCGATTCCACAACCTCCCTGGGTAATTTATTCCAGTGTTTGACTACCCTGACAGTTAGGAACTTTTTCCTAATGTCCAACCTAAACCTCCCTTGCTGCAGTTTAAGCCCATTGCTTCTTGTTCTATCCCCAGAGGCCAAGATGAACAAGTTTTCTCCCTCCTCCTTATGACACCCTTTTAGATACCTGAAAATTGCTATCATGTCCCCCTTCAATCTTCTCTTTTCTAAACTAAACAAACCCAATTCTTTCAGCCTTCCTTCATAGGTCATGTTCTCTAGACCTTTAATCATTCTTGTTGCTCTTCTCTGGACCGCTCCAATTTCTCCACATTTTTCTTGAAATGCGGTGCCCAGAACTGGACACAATACTCCAACTGAGGCCTAACCAGTACAGAGAGACGGAAGAATGACTTCTTGTGTCTTGCTCACAACACACCTGTTAATGCATCCCAGAATCATGTTTGCTTTCTTTGCAACAGCATCACACTGCTGACTCCTATTCAGCTTGTGGTCCACTATAACCCGTAGATCCCTTTCTGCCGTACTCCTTCCTAGAAAGTCGCTTCCCATTCTTCAAGCGGTACTCTGTGACATTCCTCTCCAGCAGACTTTTTGGGGAGCCACTTGGTTCAGTTCTATGTGTCAAAATGACAATATTGAGGTGTTTAGTTATTTTAAATCAACGGGAATTTGTCTGGAAAAATCTGAGGGCCAAATTCTGTCACCCCTACTCACGGTGACCGAGCCTGTAATGTAACTACAGGAGCTAAGTATGGGGCAGTTCATAGCTGGACTACCCAAGGAGCAGAGCCGGGAGCCAGATTTGACTCAGCAAATGACGTTCTTCCTGGGCTTCTGGAGATAGCAAATGAAGGAAGAAACACATTATTTTACACTTGTTTATGCTGGCCCTAAGTAAGAAGCTCGGATTGTTTTCTTGTGTAAACCAAAAGGCTTGTTCTTAAACTGCTATGTAATATTTAATATTGAAAACATTTCAAATTATCCTTTTAGTGTGGCTAAAGAACTGAGGGGAGGGGTTGATTTTAAAAAGCACAGAAGTGATGTGGAAGCATAAGGCTCACTGATTCCCAGCATCAAGGTGATTTGGATAACCACATTCAGCAACAATAAATGGCTACACAGTAGAGATGAAAAAACTATGGTACTGCATTTATTAAAATTTCATCCAGGACACAGTCTGATTATGTGTAAAATGACCTAAACCAGCCTGGAAAACTCTTACATAGCATCTCTTCAAAACTTGACCTGGGGTCTCCACTGCTTTTTATTTCTGACAACCTAATCCTGCAATAAGATATGGATCGATGGACCCCTTAGTTTCCTCCTCCCCTCTTCTGCTCCCCCCACACACATACACTTCACTGACTTAAAGAGAGCTTTGCACAGATATAAATGTTCTCCCACATGGACCAAATTGTAGAATCATTGCCCTGCACTGGTCCTGGAGGTGAGGCTGCCACCAGCAAGCTCCTAGCTGCACCACTGGTGCTGTGGATGCTGCCAGTTCCTGGCCTGCACTGGGACAGTCCTCTGCCTATGGCAGGCTACAGCAGGGGGCAGCTCCTGGGCACCAGTTAACCAATACATGGTAAGCATCACCTGGTACAGTTACTCATTCACCCAGTTACCTATTCACATCTATACCTGAAATTCATATAAAAAGAACTTGAAACAGAATCACCCCATGCTTGCAATATTTTAAAGCTATATCCTCTGTGTACCCTTTGTCCAATAAAGACATATGTAAATGTTACTGTACAGATTCTCATAGCCGTATTCATATAATCATAGAATCACAGAACACTAGAACTGGAAGGAACCTCAAGAGGTCATTGAGTCCAGTCCCCTGCCCTCACGGCAGGACCAAGCACTGTCTAGACCATCCCTGATAGATGTCTATCTAGCCTGCTGTTAAATATCTCCCGAGACGGAGTTTCCACAACCTCCCTAAGGCAACATATTCCAGTATTTAACCACCCTGAGAGTTGGGAAAAACTTCCTAATGTCCAACCTAAACCTCCCTTGCTGCAGTTAAAGCCCATTGCTTCTTGTCCTATCATCAGAGGCCAAGGAGAACAATTTGTCTCCCTCCTCCTTGTGACACCCTTTTAGATACTTGAAAACCACTATTATGTCCCCAGTCAGCTTCTTTTTTCTAAACTAAACTAGCCCAATTCTTTTGGTCTTCCTTCATAGGTCATGTTCTCTAGACCTTTAATCATTCTTGTCGCTCTTCTCTGGACCTTCTCCAGTTTCTCCTCATCTTTCTTGAACTGTGGTGTCCAGAACTGGACACAATACTTCAATTGAGGCCTAAGCAGCACAGAGTAAAGCGGAAGAATAACTTTTCGTGTCTTGATCATAACACTCCTGTTAATGCATCCCATAATCATGTTTGCTTTTTTTGCAACAGTGTCACACTGTTGGCTCATATTTAGCTTGTGGTCCACTCTGACCCCTAAATCCCTTTCCACAGTACTCCTTCTTAGACAGTCACTTCCCATTCTATATGTGTGAAACTGATTGTTTCTTCAGGGTGCGTCTAGACTACATTCTTCTTTCAAAAGAGGAATGCAAATGAGGGAAATCAAAATGTAAAAAAAAGCAGAAGAGCAAACGTGCTCCCTGGATGTTGCAGTATACCGGAAAAAAAACGCAGTTTAGACATACCCTCAGAGGGGCAATCGTGTTAGTCAATTTCAGCAAAAACAATGAGGAGTCCTACAGCACCTGAAAGACTAACAAATGTATCTGGGCATAAATTTTCATGGACTAGCTCACACTTCATCGATACATGTACAGTTAAAATGAGATTTTCAGCAGACATAGGTCTACTTAAAATGTGTGCCATTGTTATTTAAGTCATTCTGTCTTGGTAAGGTTCTATATATTATTATATGAATGAATGAATATGAAAACCTAATTATAATTTGGATGAGAGGTCTTTAAAAAAACCACAAAAACAACTCCCTTCCTCATCCTTTCTATGCACACAGCATCTGCACTATTATGATTAACCATAATCATAATAATTTAAAAAAACAACAAATAGTCTGGTAGCACTTTAAAGACTAACAAAACATGTAGATGGTTTCATTAACTTTCGCGGGCACAGCCCACTTCTTCAGCTGACTGGAGTTAGAAGTCCAGGCTCCTGCTGGATTCTCCATCACTGACTATTTTAAAATCAAGATCGGAGTTTTCCCCCTTAAAAACACACTCTAGTTCAAACAAAAATTAATTAATGGAAGCCCTGTTGCCCTCTAAAACAGGCAGTCAGACTAGATTATCGTAGTGGTACCTTCTGGTTTTTTAATCTATGAATGGGTGATCAAGATAGAAGACATTTCTTGAGCTCCTGGTAGGAATAGCTAATAGTTCTTAGATACTGCAGGAAACCCCAGTGCAGTAGATAAAAATGAGAAATTCTAACAAAACAGAGAAGCCCCTTGAAAAGATTTCCCTTTGATATATTATTTACAGGAAATATCCATGATTTAATCATTTATTAATGGAAACAGTAAACGATATTGTTTTGTTAGTCCATTACTGACTGCGTGGAATAGATCAAGTGTTATAATAACGACAAAATCTTGATGTAAAACAATCTCTCATTGGTGAACACTTGAGTAAATTGAGACAAAACTGACCTGGCATCTGTACCTTGAGGCAGCCTTTGACTAACAATGGGCTGAAACTAAAACCGCAGATCCAAAATTTCCCACCTACCCAGAACTTTTGGTTGTTCAGCATTTGCTTCTGACTGACACAGTAAAGAATTAAATTCACTGCCAGGAACTCGCATTTGAATGAGTAATTTATAATTTACCGCATTTCTTTGGTTTTAAAATTGTAAAAAAGTTCAGTTTTTAAATCATAATTTATACTTCTACACACACCAGGAGGTATCAACTGATGTCATTGACTCTAAAACCCAAAGCAGTACATTTTTATTGTGTTAAATATTCATGAACTACCTATACTGGGCCATATCCTTCCTTTCATTACTCATATGAGTAGTCCCTTTGAAGTCACTCTGACAGACACTCTGACTGGCCACTTAAGTTGGGTTGAGGATTTGGCCCATTCAGTATTCCCTGAGGTGCTTTTAGTTTGGCAGCAAGGCAGAAAGCACTTTGCTAAACAGCAACATTTAGAAGAAGCAATAATTAATAGGCAGAAAATGTGAATGAGCTTTCAAAAAAATCATAGCTCGTCCCTTTGCTGCCAGATTCATTCTCTATCAAAAGTCTGAACTACAATTAAAATACCTGTATTTAGACATTATACTATTTATGGTGCAATTAAATAATGTGCTAATTTATATTTACAATTCTACTTACAACAGCATTTAACATACATAATCTTGGAGTCTCACTTGACTCGCATAGTGTGGCTACTGCGAAGGCAAATTACACAAGAATTTTAGAGATGTCAGTGCTTTTTCAATAAAGTAGTGCCCGAGAAGTTATTACTCTCCATGGCTGTGTCCAGACTCAGGGGTTTTTTCGAAAAAAGTAGCCTTTTTTTGAAAAAACCTCACCTGCGTCTAGACTGCAGCCGCGTTCTTTCGAAATTAAATCGAAAGAACGCGGCTTTTCTTTCGATGGCGGTAAACCTCATTTCACGAGGAAGAACGCCTTCTTTCGAAAGTTCCTCTTTCGAAAGAAGGCGTTCTTCAATGTAAATAGGGCTTCTTCAAAAGAGAGCATCCAGACTCACTGGATGCTTTCTTTCGAAAAAGCAAGCCGCTTTTTCGAAAGTTCAACGTGCAGTCTAGACGCTCTCTTTCGAAAGAGGCTCTTTCAAAAGTATCTTTCGAAAGAGCCTCTTTCAAAAGAGGCTTGCAGTCTAGTCATAGCCCATGTGCACAGATGTGGTGGGTGCCCCATTGACTCAGCTGAACATGATAGGAAAGAACAGTGCCAACGACAGAAATGAGAAAATTCTTCAAGACACAGCGACAGCATTCTGGCTACCGATGACCCATAAAAGGAAGAAGTCAGAATTATGAACTTAGACTGATTTCACTCATTAAAAAGACATTTTCAAAGCAACCAAGTCAAACACTTTTACTATCCTGACATTAAAAATGATGGCAATTTACAGGTATGATGAACACCTCCCAAATCATCAACACTGCACAAAAGGACTATCAACAGTTTATTTTCCAATTTGCAGTGATGGCCTCACTTTATCCTTTTCCCATCATTCTTTCAGGATTCACTTAATCAACATTACATTGCTCAGTTCTCATTGCCCTTATTTTCTTATTTCACAAAGTCATCAGTAGATTAGCAATTAATTTAGGACACTGAAATGCAGTTGCTCGATGGGAATTCCTTATTATGACAATAGTGGTTTTAAATGATATAGTTTAAAGCTGTTGTAAAATAAATTATATCTTTCAACACATGCACTTCCCCATCTCAACAAAAATGGGTAATAAGCAAGGTTTCAAAATATAACATAACCTTGTTTTCACATGCTCAGAGATTTCTGCAATAGCCATGTGTGAATTGAAGTTCCATGACTGGCCCCTGCTTAGGGTTGTTGTTTTTTTAATAAACGAAAGCTAAATTCCTTGAACTGGGAGAGAGTGAAATAAGTAAGCTTGTTTTCCCCACTGTAAAAGAAATAAAAGAAACTTTAGGTTGTCTTTTTAAACACATCCAGATAATAGTATCTTAGCAATACACAGCCCCGAATCCTCTTATGCAATATTTTTTAAGCAGCAGAGCCTGTATCAGTGGATTTCATGAGCTTCCTTAGGTCTCCAGTCTATTCAGAACAGGTGTGTCTTCTCCTTTCACAGCAAACAGATGTTACAGAGAGCTGTCCACTAGATGCAGCTGCTGCTTCTCCCACAGCCCTACCACAGATCTTAACGGTGTCGTTCACAGAGCCTCAGCAGTGGAATGAATTTCACTCTGAATCAGCTGGAGGACACATTGAAGCTGTATTTATTAGATGTTTCTCTCTACTATGCTCTAAGTAATTTCCCGCCACATTCACTGCACTGCTTCAGATTCACGATCATATAGGACAAGGGTCAGCAACCTTTTCAAATGAAAGAGCCAAACTACATCAAAATTCGGAATTAGTGGTCAACAAAGAGCCAGTATAAGAATGCCTATTTGCATGACTGAAAATATACAACTTAATATTACTGATAATCGACAGAATGATTAATAATAGCATAAATTAAATATTGTACTCACCGACTTTATTTAATGGGACTTCTGATGATGCTGGGGGTGCAGGAGTCAGGGTTGGTGTGTATGAGGGCTCCAGGCAGGGGGTTGGGCTGTCCGGAGCCCTCAGGCAGGGTTGAGTTCCGGGGGTGGAAAGTAGAGTATGTGGGGGGACCCCTGGGGCTGAATTACCTTACCTGGCTGAGGCTGGGCAGCTGCACCCAAGCCAGGTCAGGATCTTTACAGCCGGACCATAGCCTTCCTTCCTTCCTGTGCAACAGCAGGAAAGGGGCCGCTATCAACCCTTCCTGTGGCCAGATAGGGGCCAGACTGCAGGGCCTGCCCCAGGGTCAGGGCCAGAGCCAGAGCCAGAGCCAGTATGCTGTGGCCAGATGGCAGTTGGGCTCCAGGAGGGGTCTTGTTTCCCAAGCTTCATTTTAAATAAAGTAAAATATTATGTCCAACACAAAAGTTTCAACACTGTTTTTATTTATGGCCAGGGTGGGAACCTTTTTATGAATTGGGGACCACAGACCCACAGAAAAATCAGTTGGGGATCACACAAATGAGAAGAAAAAAAAACCCTAAAAAATCCCACAACCCTCACTGATATGGCCTCAAATTGAAACACCTCACTCCCCTGGTGCTCTAGCCCCACAGTGGGAGGAGGTTTCGGGGGGAGGGGTAGCGGATGCAGGAGCAGACTGAGATTCAAATGACATGCAGTTGATTTGCAGAGCACCCACAGTCTAAATGTGTTTCTATTGGCTGTGCACATCTGTACATGGTGCCTATAACAAAATTTAATCTACACATGGATGGAAAAAAATTACAGAGAATGCTGCTCACCACATGTTCATTCTTGCCATTAAGCTTAGTCCTCAGGCACACAGTCTAAAAGCCTACCTGAAATAACTGACTGTAAAAGCCTTGCATGTTCTAGGTTAGGTCCAAACATAGTAACATCGTCTGTTGAAGACAAGGCATCTGAAATTCTGGTTATTAGCCATTCTAAAGTAGGCTGAAAATATCATAGGAGAAGAATTAGATGCTGCTTAAAAGTCACCCTGCATAGAAGAGAGCACTCATGATGAAGGGAAAAATTCATCTGTGATTGTAATTGTCCACTCAGGTGAGTTCTGAAAATACACTAGCAGAGAAGGTTTTACTTGGCTAAGTGAAGGTATGCAGTCTTAAGTCCTTTTTAGTCTAACTGTGTGGCTAAATAGGATAAGAGCACAACCTAGCCTGGCAGTGCTTCATTAGGAAGAAAAGATAGGGTGAAGTTACAGCCTACTTTAGAGATGCTTTTATTATGATGCTACATATGGTGTATCAACAACCCTCACAAATGCACATGCTGCAAGGAGAAATTTGCTGAAGCTATGAAACTGAGAAGACTAGTCAATACAAAACAGGAAAGAGATTGGATCAAAGACTTGGTCAAATGGGGTTATGAGTAATTTAGTGCAGAAAAACTGCTCAGTAATGAGGATAAGGGAAACAATTAACAAAAGAGATTATTTCCCAAAAGGTCAGGCACTACAAGACACTAATCAGGGAAAGGATTTGACAGCAGCAATAGCAGGAGAGAAACTAAACCCATCTGCTGAATATCTGGCAGTAAATCAAGAAAGCTAACAGGTTAATGAGATGTAATGTATTAATGGAGTGTATAAAAGAAGTGATTGTAACAGCACTGTTCAAAGAATGGATGCAATAATATCTAGAGTTCTGAGCACAGCCTTGGATGTCATTTCATAAGCCGGGTAGTGAAGAGCTAGACTGAGCACATGAGAAGTCAGCTGGGCTGTTCAAAGTTCTACACAGCAAGCAGTCTGCAGCTATCACAAAACCAATAAGACATTGGTATATGCGTGATCATAAAGGGTGTAAAAAGGCATCAGGCTCTGAAAAAACAATAAGGACTTTTGAGAAATTTCTTTACATGGAGGGAAATTAATGTGCAGAATAGACTGATAAAGGGTACAGCTGAAGAGGCAAATCAGAAGGCTCTTCATTGGTCCATGCACAAAGTCAAGTTTTGTCTATTAAAAATTGTTAATAGCAAGTTATGACCCATAAACCAAGGATGAGGAACCTCAGGCCTGGGGGCTGGACACAGCCTCCAGCTTGCCTGGATCTGCGCCCCTGAGGCTTAGGGCCCCACTCAGCATTAGGGAGCCCATGCTGGCAGTCCAGGCCCTCAGCTGTCCCAGCAAGGGACTGGAGCACACAAAATCTACTAGGCTGGGCCCGCCCTACGTTCTGGTATGGAAGGGGAATATGGGGAGTGTCTTTCTCCTTCTCAGTCAGGGGCCGTGTCAATGAGGTGGGGTTTTTTGCTTTTCACTTGTGTACGGCCTCCGACCCAAAAAACGTTTTCCACCCTTGGCTTAAACGACAATAAAAAACAAGGCATTAGCGCTAACTAGTCAGATAGACTAATCAGATAGACTTAAATAAGTTTTACAACTTTCTTCTAGCCTAGAACTTTAAGCAGACATTTTTGTAATTCTGCTGTTTTGAGATACTAGCTTCTGGTATTCTTGGGCGATGGGTAAGTACCAGATTCTACAAGACAAAATCATCTAGTTGCATTGTCCCCTTCTTTTTTCTAGAAACTAATTTCAGAGACCATACAAATCAAACAGGAAAACTGTGGGTGAAAAGACTAGGTGACAAATGCAAAGTCAGGACAATGCACATTGCTAATTTTGCAAAACTTCTTTCTTTATAAAGGGATACAGTAGAAAAACAGCAAGCCAGATCCTCAGTTTGTATAAATGAAGCAAAACTGATTTACACTAGCTAAGGAAAAAAGCATGTATGCTGAGCAGACTCAAATGTGTTCCCATTCAAATCAAAACTCTTATCAATCCAGTGGGCGCAACTCCATGACCTAATAATTTTTTAAATATAAAACATTTCTGATTTCAACAGCTGTATTTTCTTACTACTTTGCTACAAAGTTTAAACTGTTCCCTATTTTGCGTTGGCTATTATTTTCTCGTATCTCCATCTGAAGTGAAATCATGCTTATAGGCACATTCTAATACTAAGAAACAAAACCTAGAAATATTGTCCTCACAGCTGTTTAAATAAAGATGTATCCCAGCTGCACATTCATGAATTCCAGGCAAACTAGTTTCTGGAATCATTATCTCTCCCGAATTATGAACTAATTAAAAATAGAGGTAAAATAGCATGATCTCCATCAAATACTAAGTGGAGGTTCCACAGAGGTCAAGGTGAACCAGAGATAATCAAAATATTAAAACTACAGAAAGATACTAATCACTACCTTGCATCTTATCCTGGGGGATTGTTTGTCAGGCTGGTCAGAAGAGAGAAATTCTTAATAGCTTGAAGGGAAGAGGTAAAACTGTTGGAGAAGGGGCCAGCATGATGCCTGACTCATCAGCCAGGAATGAGAGGTTTTAAAAAGTCAGCCTCCCTTTTGATTCACGGGGGTACTTTTAGAATCAGCAATCTAGTGCATGAATCCATTAGAAATGCTATGGGAAGGGCTTTGCAGCTGGTGATATATGTCGGCATGAGCATGCAGTAAAATTACAATTCTTATGGTCTAAGATTAATCACAGCAGCCTTATGATAGCATTCCTCAAAGTGAGTCGTGGGCCTGCTTTAGGAAAGCCGCTAGCAGGCCCGCGCTGCTTTGTTTACCTAAAGGCTCCCATTGGCTTCGGTTCACCTTTTCTAGCCAAGTGGAGCCATGGGAAACAATGTGGCCCAGGCTGCTGCTTCCTGTGGCTATCTGTGGCTGGAAATGGTGAACCAGAGACAAGAGCTGTAAGGCTCTGGGCTATAGAGCTTTTAGGTAAACAAAGTAGTGTGGGCCCAGTAGCAGCTTTCCCACAGCAAGCCCAAAGCCCATTTTGAGAAACACTGCCCTGTGAGAGGGTGGTGAGCCCTGGGTCTGTCCCATTTGCGCTTTGAAGGCTTAAATGGCAATATGATGGAAAGGGGAGGTGGAAAAGGGAGGACACCCCTTTTTGTACATGGGGATGGGAGTCCCTTCATGACATATCAATTTGTTTCCATGTTGAGACAGGGATTGATGAGGTGAGGGCACAGTATCCTCTTTTGGGCTCACAAGCATGCATCCAAATTGCCCCAGGTCTCACAGCTGGGATTCAGTGGTTAAGAAGCACACATTTGGCACGCACAGAGACGCATGTCATGGGGTCTGCTGTTGAATGCTGTTCAGACCCATCAGTGACCACTAGATATATTGGTAATACACATGAGGGAAAATGACTTGGGAACACTTACCAACAAAGGGGGACCTGACACAGGTCCTGGAAATACTTCCAAGCGTTCATATTGTCTGGTAAGATATGCTTAAGCAGAATCTGGCTCGGAACGATGAACTCTTTCAGGGTGGATTAGACCAGAAAGTACATAAACAAGGAGGTGACCAAATTCCTGGTCCTTGAGGGAAGGCAGTGATTTCACATCCTGCTATAATCTATAGGGCCTCAGAGTTATTGCAGGAGGATGATGTCTACAGGTCACATTCAGGAGCTGTCATATTTTTGGCTGTTATAAAAGAGGGCATTGGAAGATGTCTGGGAACCTGGCTGGGTGTGGGGAGGAGATAGCCAAGCTAATGGCTGAGATGGATGTTCAGTGTAGATTTGCCATAAAAGAAGGAATACACAGAGATAAATATCTTGGGAAAAGGATTTAAGGAGAGGTGCTTGGTAACTGAGCGAGCTGGGGTATCTGGGGACTCCTATGATTGGTACGTCATGGAGCCAACCCCATATCATTATAGTCCATCTTACCCCTCCTATGGGGGGATGGTTTGGTAAGGTCCTAGCAATGGATTACTGGAAAGATCTGAATGGAAATGGGGGTGGGGGGGTGGGGATTGATTGAAGCTTCCCTTCATGAATTGCAAGGTCTGGCAATGAATCTGCTAGAGGCACCTGGGTGGAAAAGAGGGTGGGGGAGCTAGTAAAGTAAACAAGGGAAGGTTACTTGCACAGTACATGGTATCTGCCAGGTAGTCCCAGACATCTAATAATAAAGTTGCAGCCTGATTAAACCCTTATCAAATTGTCTTCTCTCCTTTGTTCGACATACCCAGACAAAACTATCCAGCAATTTGTCTGTAAAAACCTGTGCAGATGCCACACAAAACCCCGAAGCTGCAGACTAACATTTGCAATGTGTCCCAAAATAGCAAATGCTAACAATACAAACCAAGCCACATACAAATGAACAGTCAAATGATTCCTTTTCAGAGCAAAAGTACAAAAGGGATGTAACAGGAGTTTCAGGATAAAGATGTGGAAACATTGACTCACTCTCCACTCAGTAAAGAGGTTAATTGGTCTTGTGGAAGAAGAGGGGTCATGGCATAGAATTGTATGGAGCTGGTCATCTGTAAATCTGTCCTAGCTTCTGTAGCCACTAGCAGCACTGCCAGCTCGGTGGTCACACTCTTGGCTTCTCTGTTCTTTAGCTGCACACTACAATGAGCACACTAATCTACTCACCAAAGGCATGTCTACACTGCATGCTTATTTCGGAATAAGGTATTTCAACATTTATATTTTGAAATAGCTCATTTTGAAATAGCACATCTACACAGACAATGGCCATCAAAATACTACTGAGCTATTTTGAGTGTCTACATTCATTGGACACTGAATCACATTTAAGGCCACCCAGAAGCACTTCAGGCAGGGCATCAGGACAGTGTTCTCTTCCTGGAGCTGCTGCATGATGCTATCAGACTCAATCTTAAAGGGATTCCCCTGTATAGCCCTGTCTCAGGCTCTTCTCCTTTGCTTACCTCACTGAGGGACAGCAAAGCCTTTCCTTTGCCTGCTATGGTTGCCCTTCAAAAGTACCTTCATCACATACATGTGTAATATTTAAATCAGCCTCATTCTTGAACCTGGAACTCCTGTGCTACTTTCTGCACATCTTTGTAACCAAAACCTTTATTTATCTGCAGCAAATAAATTTGAAAACTGCCCAGACAGAAAATTCTTTAAACAGATGGGAAAGAATTTTGCTCTGTTCACTTTGCAAGCTGACATCTTCAAAAGCTGAATCAATTTCAGGTCAGACCAGAATAACTCTAGGAAAAAAACCCACTTCATATTAACCCTTAGCAGACAGTCCAGAAATAAGCAGGATTAGCCTAATAAGAATGTGGATGTTTATAAACAAGATACATACATACAATTTTATATGTAAGAATGATATTTAATATGAGCTCATTTTTTGTCTGTTGCAGGATAAAAATCAAAATTCTAGATCAAATCCCATATTATTGTAACTATTTATTTCAGTGCAATTATTAGCGACATTAATTATTATTATATCTACTTTATCTGATTTACTGAAGAAATAATTATGTGCATGATATATTTCAGGAAGAGAATTAATCATTTATATTCAGTAATAATACAATTAGCATTTTGATCACCAAAAGGAAACACTGTAGTATATGGTTGGTGGAAAGAGGAGCTGGATTCTGAGACAATTTTATAAAACCAAATAAGTATTAAAAGAAAATAAAAGTAGAAGAGAAGAAGGGTATTCTATTTTAGGGAGCTTTCTTAAAAATATAAATGGCATTTAGTTTCACTGAGACTGAATCTGATTAGCACTATCATCACATTCAAAAAATACAGTGAACCTAACCTGTAATCAAACTCAAATGCCAGTGCTTTGTCTGTGAGAGCATTTTTTCCCCCGCCTAACATAGAAGCTTTTCTTTTTATTTATGTAACCCTTCTGCTGGGTAGGCCTGGCAGCAACCAGGGCCGGGTTCAATATCTAGGGGTCC
Source organism: Pelodiscus sinensis (assembly GCF_052426305.1). Classification (NCBI taxonomy): domain Eukaryota; kingdom Metazoa; phylum Chordata; order Testudines; family Trionychidae; genus Pelodiscus; species Pelodiscus sinensis. The sequence continues at coordinate 22,267,515 of NC_143055.1, read as the reverse complement.
ATCTCACACAGAACCAGCTCGAGCTCCCACCCAGTAACCTGGGAAATTCACACACCCCTGGGCACCTCTGAGAGGCAATGCTTCCCCACTCGCAAGCACAGAGTCTGAGCATAGGAAAGAAACATTTAGGCTACGTCTACACTGGCATGAATTTCCGAAAATGCTTTTAACGGAAAAGTTTTCAGTTAAAAGCATTTTCGGAAAAGTGCGTCTAGATTGGCAGGATGCTTTTCCGCAAAAGCACTTTTTGCAGAAAAGCGTCCGTGGCCAATCTAGATGCGCTTTTCCGCAAAAAAGCCCCGATCGCCATTTTCGCGATCGGGGTTTTTTTTGCGGAAAACAGTACAATGCTGTCTACGCTGGCCCTTTTGGGCAAAAGTCTTTTGGAAAAAGACTTTTGCCCGAACAGGAGCAGCATAGTTTTTCCGGAAAAACACTGATCATTTTACATGAGATCGTCAGTGCTCTTCCGGAAATTCAAGTGGCCAGTGTAGACAGCTGGCAAATTTTTCCGGAAAAGCTGCTGATTTTCCGGAAAAACTTGCCAGTCTAGACACAGCCTTAATGAAACAGAGAGAGAAGTCACACAGCATTAACTTGGGAAAATACCACAAACAGAGTTCATAGCCCAAACATGAGCTAAGCCCCCCCCAGCCAAGAATCACCCAAAGTCCCACAGTCCGACACCCCAAAAGTCTCTGTCCCTGGTCAGTGCCTCCCAGAGTCCAAAAGTTCACCTGCCAGGTTTTACCTCCCAATCTGGGCGGAAAGAGGGCCAGGGGGGATTGACAGAGGTACCTTATATGGTCCAAGGCTGACAGCCCCACTTCTCCATGGGGTTCTGCTGCAGTCTTTAACGCGAACCACTCCACCACGCTCCACCAGCTGTCTCGTTCCACTCCATCAGACACCCCACTAGTTGCCTGCCACTGCTCCGATGGTCACCTGCTGCCACTCCTACCGGCCACTCACTGGTTGTTCCCACCGGCCGCTCCATGGGTCGCCTGCCACCACTCCTAGGCCGTGTCCAGACTCAGGGGTTTTTTCGGGAAAAGTAGCCTTTTCCCGAAAAAACTTCCCCTGCGTCCAGACTCAAGCCGCGTTCTTTCGAAATTATTTCGAAAGAACGCGGCTTTTCCTTCGATGGCGGTAAACCTCATTTCACGAGGAAGAACGCCTTCTTTCGAAAGCTCCTCTTTCTTAAGAAGGCGTTCTTCAATGTAAAGAGGCCGTCTTCGAAAGAGAGCATCCAGACTCGCTGGGTGCTCTCTTTCAAAAAAGCGGATTTCTCTTTCGAAAGATCCGCCTGCAGTCTAGACGCGATCTTTCGAAAGAGGCTCTTTCGAAAGATGCTTTCGAAAGAGCCTCTTTCGAAAGAAGCCTGCAGTCTAGACATAGCCCTAGTGGCCACCTGCCAGTCATTCCTGCCAGCCACTATACTGGCCACAGACACTGCTACCCACCACCTGCCAGTCATTCCTGCCAGCTGCTTCGCTGGCTGCAACAAGTCTGGCTCTCAGCCAAACCACCTAGACTGGCAAAATAGTCCAGCTTCCACTGGACTAGCAAAAAGACTCCTCATGGAGTCTGCTTTAAGTCTGTCCTTAAAACAAAGGGGCTACGTCTACACTGGCCCCTCTTCCGGAAGGGGCATGTAAATTTCACTAGTCGTCGTAGGGAAATCCGCGGGGGATTTAAATATCCCCCGCGGCATTTAAATAAAAATGTCCGCCGCTTTTTTCCGGCTTTTAAAAAAGCCGGAAAAGAGCGTCTAGACTGGCCCCGATCCTCCGGAAAAAGTGCCCTTTTCCGGAGGGTCTTATTCCTACTTTGAAGGGCACTTTTTCCGGAGGATCGGGGCCAGTCTAGATGCTCTTTTCCGGCTTTTTTAAAAGCCGGAAAAAAGCGGCGGACATTTTTATTTAAATGCCGCGGGGGATATTTAAATCCCCCGCGGATTTCCCTACGACGACTAGTGAAATTTACATGCCCCTTCCGGAAGAGGGGCCAGTGTAGACGTAGCCAGGGGGAAAGGGGCTGGTTGGGCCAGTCTTACAGTTCACACCTAGCAGGTGTGAAGCAGGCTGACTCAAGCTCTTTAGCCCTTCCCCCCACCTCAGTTCACTCAACTCTGGAAGGGGGGAGGCTTGTTCCTTGGAGACCTCTTACAATGATGGTGTCTCTCCTGCAAGCACTGGTGTCATGTTTTACAGTTTCCACATTTAGGGGTAGCATGATTTGTGACCCCCACAACAGCCCCAAATTATTTACAGTACACCATATTCCATTCCAACACTGATCCTCCATCACCCCTGGCTGAATTGGATTTACATAGCCACACCTCGTATTCCCTCCTGCTCCTGGTATGAGCTGTATTTACGTATCAACAGTTAACAGTTAATTATCTTGCAGAGCTAAACAATTGTAGTGGGCACACCCACACCCAGGGCAGCTCTCTCCTTTTAGCTGGCTGATAGCAAGGAGCAGTTCAGCCCCTGCTTACATCTATATTACAGTAGCACCCAGATAATTTCAGCTAACCAGATTTTTTATACTGTTCTTATCCTCTGCATGGCTACGTCTAGACTGGCCACATAAGATGGAATAGGCATGCAAAGCAGGCAAGTCAGAATAGGGAAATCCGTGCGGGATTTAAATATCCCCTGCGGGATTTAAATAAACATGGCCGCCGCTTTTTTTCCGGCTTGGGGAAAAGCCGGAAAAGAGTGTCTAGACTGGCGCGATCCTCTGGAATAAAGCCCTTTTCCAGAGGATCTCTTATTCCTACTTGCAAGAGGTCCAATTCAGTAATTTGGTAGCAGAATATTAAGGCTCCCATTAAGTTTATGATAGGGAAATGTTAGTGACTGTTTCTTTATTTATGTCCTACCAAGATGGCTGGAATAAGTCAGGTTATTCTTGCTAAGATCCTAATTTGACTGGGCCTCCTTAGTTCAAGGAGTCAGTGTATGGAACTCCCTGCCTGAGCTTGTCTTAATGAATCCATTTGTTGTGAAAAAGCAAGACTTGTCAACTCCATCCTTCCTCAACTATTTCAACCTTCCTTCTTGTCTTTTCATTGTTGGCACGTTTGGCTGAAAAGTAAATACCAATCCAACAGTCAAGGGTTGCCTGTCTTCTGCTTAAGAATCCAATTTTACAATATGTGCTTCATAAAACTCAAAATTAAAATATGACAAAATGTTTGCTATTTTGTGGTTCGAACTATACCCCTTTCTGGAGACAACAGCTCAGCCTCTTTCCTGTCCAGTTTGGCATGCCATATGCCATGGGAGAAAGCAACTATGCCCAAATGCTTTGTAGGGGAGCAGGAGGGAATTCCTTATACTCTACCCCCATGCAGACTATCGACCCATGGAGTAGTAGGACACAGGGTGGCTTTTACATATTTCTAAGGTGTCTTGCTTGTAAAATACCTTCACAAAGATAGTGGTTTTAATAAGAACTAGCCAGATATTTTTATAGAGACAATAAGCAAAAAGCAGAGCGATCTACACTACAACAAGATGGCTCCAGTATTTATTTCTAAAATAGAAAGTAATTAAAGATAATTCTTCTCCCCATACAAAAGTTCATAAAGTACATGGTGACTCAGATGCTAGATTCTATGCTCTGGCATCCTGTTTCTCTCCATTATTTAGAGTGACAATGTTGCTCTCATAGACTGAAAAGTGCCACAATGATTCTGCTGTGCAATGAATGAAATCAACTTTCACTCTTGCCCAGGGAATTTTTCTGCCCTGCTAAGCACTATAGATGCTTCTATTTTGACATTTTTTTCATTAGTATTTTTGTAGGAAGAAATCTGAATGTCCAAAAAGTCATTTTGCTTTTTGTGCTGTTTTATTTTTAAACCTGGACACGAACCTAGCCATTAAAAAGCTCTTTAAGAAAAGCACATTGCCTAACATTCAGTCAACATCTCTAACTTACTGTAAGAAAAGAATATTCAGTTTCCTATTCAAAACACAACATCCTTTGAAGGTGTGGAAATCAATGGAATGTAATCAACCACACTCCCAGGAAAACAGTTTCTTTGGTAAAAGGAGAAAGCACACAAGACCCAATTTGTGGATGAATCCCAAGTTCCATCTCTTTTAACACCTCTTCCAGTGCTGATCCCAGGGACCGCAGGTCTGATTCCACTGACTTAAACAGGCTGGCAGACACTGATTCAGGTTTCAAAGCTGAGGCCATTAAGCAGTACTGAAAGGCAGCTGGCTTTGTAAAATTCATCTTGTCACAATTGCATCAGGATGAAAAAACATACTGTAGATTGGTGGCAGGTAAGCTAATGCTTTATGCACCTAAGGCTTGAGTTCACTTGATAATAATTCTTAACACTTATGGAGTGCTTTACAGTTTGAAAGTACAGAACAAACATTAATTACCGTGAGTCCTCCCTGACATCATCAAACTGCAGCTGAATTATCTGTTTAAAAAAAAATCAGGCAGTCCCCGAGTTACGCGGATCCGACTTAAGCTGCTCCGCATCTCCCTGGGCTGCTGGGTGGAGAGTCCCCCCCAGCAGACCAGGGAGACGGGGAGCAAAGCCATGGAGCACGCGGGCAGCGGGACAGCCGTGGCACGTCTGGGCTGTCCCACTGCCCGCGGGCTCCGCGGCTTTGCTCCGCGTCTCCCTGGTCTGCTGGGGGGAGCCCCCCCCCCAGCAGACCAGGGAGACGTGGAGCAAAGCCGCAGATGATGCGGGCGGGACCGCGGCGCGTCTCAGCGGTCCCGCCACCCGCGTCTCCCTGGTCTGCTGGGGGGGGGGGGCAGCGCAGCTAGTGCTCCCCCCCCCAGCAGACCAGGCTTTTCTCGCCCATGACGCCTGGGGTAGAGCAGCTGGGGCGCTGCAGGGTTGGTCCCGCAGCGCCGCTCCTTGGCGCTACTGGACCAACCCGGCAGCACCCCAGCTGCTCTACCCCAGGCGTCCCCAAATCAGCCGCTGCTGAAACTGACCAGCGGCTGACTACAGGAAGCCCGAGGCAGAGTTGCTCTGCCCCGGCTTCATGGAATCAGCCGCTGATCAGTTTCAGCAGCGGCTGACTTGGGGACACCTGGGGTAGAGCAGCTGGGGTGCTGTCGGGCTGGTCCCCGCAGCGCTGAGGTGCGGCGCTGCGGGGACCTACCCAGCAGCGCCCCAGCTGCTCTGTCCCAGGCGTCCAAATTCAGCCGCTGTTGAAACTGATCAGCGGCTGATTCCAGGAAGCCCAGGGCAGAGCAACTCTGCCTCGGGCTTCCTGTAGTCAGCCTCTGGTCAGTTTCAGCAGCAGCTGAATCTGGACGCCAGTTCCGACTTACATACAAATTCAACTTAAGAACAAACCTACAGTCCCTATCTTGTATGTAACCTGGGGACTGCCTGTATATTCTTTACCATAGGAAAATATGGGTTTCATACGAATATGATTACAGACTGGGCAAAGTTATCAGATAATTTAGTCCATTTGACCAGGGCTAGATTATGAAAGGGTCCTTAGGAGCTGCAGCCTACTTTCCACCCAGATCCCACACGCTGCCCGCTGCTGCATCCTACCTCCCCTCAGTCTGCTTCGGCACCCTACCTCACCCCCAGACCCTGTAAGCCCACCCCACTCCCCAGAAGCTCCCCTTCTGCACACTAATCACATGACCTGAGCCCCCAGAAGACTTAATCCAGACTTATTTGACAGACAGCCATACAGTTCACTATTTTCTGTGCTATGTTTCAAAAGTCATCTGGGTTGAGGGCTTCATTATTTCCCATGTTATACCATTCCATGGTTTTACAGATCTCACCATCACACTATTGTCAACCCTTGTGATTTTTGTCATGATCATAACTAATGTTTTTCTTCAAGCTTCAACTACAAGAGTAATGTGAATTTGTGAAAATCCCAGACTGTTAAAAATAAAGTTTCCATCCCCTGTGGTTAGGGATAAATATAATATAATATATATCATTGAAAATAATATATATCATTAGATTTAACCCAATATGATGTTTTCTATGAGACTGGTTCATTATTTTTGAGTGCTTGGGTTGGCAATACAGCTCTCAGAACATTTTCCCTGAAATTTAATGTATATTTTCCTTTACTAATGTGAACCAATTATTTCAAGCTTTACTTCCCTGTACAAACTTATATAATTGTATCTCTCCATGTTATCTCAAGTATCTGTGGATAGTTATCATGTCCCACTCTTAAATGAGCCTTATCCAGATTGTTTCATCTTTCTGAATTTTCTCTTCTCAATTCTATATACTGAAGAGCTGACATTGGAACCTCCTGTTAGTGTAGCCTGTGATCTATCTTCCAATAACATTGAAATAAATTAGATTGGGTAAAGTTAAATACCTGAATAGGTGTCTGCATGCTCAAACTGTTACATGCAACCAGTGCCTTTTTTTGTAAGTCCAAACAAGAAACTGCTGTTCTAGCCTTCCTACCGGTAGTTCAAAAATTCAGAGCACTATCTGGTAACCATGAAACGTTCACGGATATGTTCTGCAATCCTATGCCAAAGGTTTCTATAGAGGCTGCCGTATTTCTTCTGCTGCAGTAGGACACCTTCCCACATCTCCCAACAATTACACCACCAAGCATTGCAGTACACAGGCTAGCGGCATATGGGCCTGGGAAGTAGGGTACTCTGCCAGCACCTGTGCTCTCTGCCTCTGTTACCCTCAGCAGTGAGACACCAGCCAAAATGGCCATCACCTGTCAGTAACGATGCCAGATATCAGTTTCATTGCACTGTAAATTAAAATCATGCAACTCATCTATTTCCTTGTCATTTTCTCAAACTCTGGATGGCCATTCTCACAACTGGCACTCCAGCTGGCACCATGTTCCATCTATCCTGACCAGATGTGAGAAAGTAGTTCTTAGAACTTTTGGGGAGCAAGGAGAATGAGTTCAGAATCTTAAGTTTTTAATTCTGTCATGAATACTCTCACATTTGACCTTCCGTGTATTGCATCCGCAGCTGCTGCTACTGTGGCATTCGGGGTCTCTTTCTTCACAGCCAAGAAAGGCCTGAACCAGACAAAAAAGGTGACTTTGGAGGGCATGTTGCAGACAATTATGCAATGCTGCATCAGAGAGCAAGCACAGGGACTGGAGGATCAGACGTGCAGTTAAAGTGGAGAAGACAAAGGCCCAGGAAAAGCAGAAGGATGGGTAGCAGGACAAACTTGCACTTCTCAGACATCAGAGATGCTGAAAACATCGGTGGGCCTGCAGATTTAATAATCATGTGCTTGCCTCCCTCTACATCCCATAAAGAACTCATTATCAAGACCTCTCGACACCCCCCCAACATTCCATGTGGCAACAGGGGTCACTATACTACCCCAGCCACTCACTCCTGGGGGACATTAAAGACAACAACAGCTTCACACATACTCACCAGTGAAAGTCTGAGACACGTGCCTGACATAGAAATGTCCGTTCTTTCACCTTCATAAATTCTGTCCCCTTAATAAATGAAAATGTTCATGTTTTTAATTTTTCATGTTACAGAATTAAATTCTATTTTTGGAACTTAATTCATCTTTATTACTTCACAGTATATACTGGTTGGTGATGAGCAGGCCTGGCAGAGATCAATTACCTGTTTCTGCCTTCTGTCACACAAGCAATAATATCATTCACAGGCAATATTAATAGGTACAATGACAATGTTATATTCCAACATATGTAGCAATCACTACAAGAATCATAGTGGATTGCAAAAGAGCAAGGCCAGGAGGAGCACACTACAACAAATACCTATTCTGGCTCACTATTAATATGGTCTTTCAAAGCCTCTCGGAGCATGTAGCTCCAAACTGAGCTCTTCTAATAGTCTAATCTGAAAGTCAGTCCATTTCTGCCCTCCATCCTGATGGAAACTTTCCCCCCTTTGTGTCACAAATATTATGCAGGTCACAACAGGCAGCTATAACCACTGGGATATTTTTCTCACTGAGGGCCAATCTTATAAGTAAACAAAGGCAGTGACCCTTCAAATGACTAACATTACATTCAATTGTCATTCTGCACCTGCTGAGTTTTTAGTTGAAGCACTCCTTGGTGCTGGTGAGGTAGCCAGTGTATGGCTTCAGGACCCACTGGAGGAAGGGGTAGGCAGAGTCACTCAAGATCACTATTGGTATTTCAACATTACCAGGGTAATAAGATGGGCAGGAAAGAAAGCCCCTGACTAAAGCTTTCTGAACAGCCCTTAACACAGTAGGAACAAACAAGAGGCAGTTTCCTTGTTCAGATATCCAAGCCTGTTTCAAGCCATCTCTCTGCTTAAGTGAAGCTTCCTATTAGGACAATATAATAACTGCAGTGACTCTATGATGAAACAAATCTGTAGTGTAGACACAGCCTTGGTCTGGAGTTCTGTGATTAAGTTCCTCTGAGGCGTGAGGCTTAGGCACACTCTTCCCCATGGCTTTTCCTACTGGCTAGCATAGGCAACTCCTTACTCAGTGTCCTGGCTTCTGTGAATCCCATTTTAGGCACTTTACTCTCCCCCATACATTGTATAGGCAGCCCTGGTCCCTAAGGGTATGTCTACACTACCCCCCTAGTTCGAACTAGGGGGGGTAATGTAGTCATACGGAGTTGCAAATGAAGCCCGGGATTTGAATTTCCCGGGCTTCATTTGCATAAAGCCGACCAGCGCCATTTTTAAATGCTGGCTAGTTCGGACCCCGTGCCGCGCGGCTACACGCGGCATGGACTAGCTAGTTCGGATTAGGAAGCCTAATCCGAACTAGCTAGTCCGTGCCGCGTGTAGCCGCGCGGCACGGGGTCCGACCTAGCCGGCATTTAAAAATGGCGCCGGCCGGCTTTATGCAAATGAAGCCCGGGAAATTCAAATCCCGGGCTTCATTTGCCACTCCGTATGACTACATTACCCCTAGTGTAATGTAGACATACCCTAACTTGGTGTTGTGAATTCCATGCGGTGGCAGAGTGCCTAAAAAGTAACAGCGCTGCAGCACCTAAGTTCCCCTTGGGAATCCTACCTACTGTCAATCTGTTCCCCATCTGTAATATGGAACCAATAGTGTGGTGAGGATAAATATGCTAAAAGGCTGTAGAGTGCTCAGATACTATGCTGATGGGGACCAATGATAGATAGATATGAGAGTGTTTAACAATTAGTTCACACAACATTTAGCGCAGTGGTCTCCGGCCTTTTTAAGCTCAAGAACTCTTTTTAAATTTCATGGCAACTTAGAATCTAACCTGGAGAATAGGGATGTAAAAATTCGTTTAAAAAGGCAAACTTTTAAAACCTTTTGAAACCAAAAATTTCAGCGATTACACAGTTACCCGTGGTGGACTCTGCAGTATAAAGCTTAATCCTGCAAAGCCTGCAGTGAAGCTGCCCCAGGAACAGAGCTCGCAGCTCCTGCCAGCCCCACACCTGGAGAATCTTCACTGCCACAGTGAAGCAGTCTACCTGGGAGCAGGCAGCAACGTCTGCCGAGCTTGGTCCTGGGGAAGAGGCTTCACTGTAGCAAAACCACCTCCCCGGGAGTGGGGCCGGCAAGGGCTGCTGACCTCGCTCATGTGGGGCCAGCATGTAACCTGCAGTGCGGCGGTGGGGGGGAGGGCCAAGGGGGCCCCATGGGTGGGCAGGGAGCTTCTTCAGCTCCTACCGGTTACCCAGAACTGGTAAGAACTACATGTTTAGGGTGATGTTTACTGGTTAACCAGTTAACCTTTCACATCTCTAGTGGAGAAGGTGTTTCTGGCTCTGGAAGGGGGCTTCAGGCCAGGGAAAATTGTTGTGGTGCAGGGAGGAGTATAGGAGTGGGTACTAGCCCTGGGAGGGGGCTCCAGCATGGTGCACAGTTTTGGGGTGCAGGTGAGGTGTGGGGTGCTGATTCTAGGTAGGGTCAGGACTAGGACAGAGCTGCAGGAGGAGGTGTGAGGTGCAGGCTCTGGCTGGGAACAGGTGCTTATCACAGGTGACCTCCGGCTGGCAGCACAGCAAAGCTTACCATATAACTATGGGTATGTCTACACTACAAAGTTAGTTCGAACTAACGGACGTTAGTTCGAACTAACTTTCATAGGCGCTACACTAGCGCTCCGTTAGTTCGAATTTAAATCGAACTAACGTAGTGCTTAGTTCGAACTAGGTAATCCTCATTCCACGAGGATTAAGCCTAGTTCGAACTTGCTAGTTCGAATTAAGGGCTGTGTAGACCCTTAATTCGAACTAGTGGGAGGCTAGTCCTTCCCAGCTTGCCCTGGTGGCCACTCTGGCCAACACCAGGCAAACTCTACTGCCCCCCTCCCGGCCCCGGAGCCCTTAAAGGGCCACGGGCTGGCTACACAGTTTGTGCCAGTTGCAAGGCTGTCAGCACCCGTGCCAGCACACCCTGCACCTGACACCCATGAGCCAGCCACCCGATGACACCCAGCCCTCCCCCTCTTCCCGGGACCAGCCTGGCGGCTCCCAGGACCCTGCCCAGGGCCGCAAGAGGTGGGCGCCCACGTGGTCTAGTGCGGAGATCGTGGACCTCATCGAGGTTTGGGGGGAAGCCTCCAATGTCCACGATCTCCGCACTAGCCACAGGAACGCGGCAGTCTACGGCCGCATGGCTGCCAGCCTGGCCACCAGGGGCCACCAGTGCAGCCGGGAGCAGCTGCGCTGCAAAATCAAGGACCTGCGGCAGTCCTACTCCCGGGCCTGCCTGCCAGAGGCCGACCCGGAGGCGTGCCCCCACTTTCTGGCTCTGGACCGCCTCCTGGGGGCTCATGCCGTCCCTGCCCCCCGGGACGTGATAGACCCTGAGGCAGAGGGACCGCTCCAGGAGACGGAGGAGGAGGAGGAGGGCTCCGAGAGCCAGGAGCTTGCCGGCAGCCTGCCCAGGACCCGGGTCCCCCGAGGCACCCCACAGAGCCGCTCGCCTCTGTCGTCCGAGGCCGGGGAGGCGTCCACCTGTGAGTACCATCATGCTCCCCTTATGTGTACGGGGGGCTGGGGCGAGAGTGAGCCCCGGGACCGTGCGCCTGGGCCTTGCCCACCACGGAGCAGCAGCTGGGGATCCTGCAGGGGCCCTAGCCTTGCAGAGGGGAGCTGGGTTTCACACACCTGGGCCCCTGGGGTAATTGACTGCTGGTCTTGTTTCACCACAGCCGCAGCACCTGGGCCTGCAGGGCGCACCACCCCGTCTGCAGCAGCTGCCCGTGCCTGGACAAGCAGGAGAGCCAGGAACCAGGAGGAGTACCAGAGGCGGCACCTTCGGTTCCTGGAGCAACAGCTCCGTCTCCAAGACCACTGGGTCCAGGAGGACCTGAGGCTGCGCCAGAGGAGCTTGGAGGCACTGGAGGAGCAGGGCCGTGCCCTGCGAGGCCACCTCCAGAGCCTGCTCGACCGCTTCCCAATTCCTCCTGCTCCCCCTGCTCCTCCCCCTGCTCCCGCTCCTGCTTCCTCCACACCCCCCATCCCTCCTGCCCTACCCTCCATAACCATTCCCCACCAACGCCCCCGGACCCGCAGCGTTGCGAGACAGGGGAGGCAGCCGGACCCCCACCCCTGAGCTTTCCTTTCCCTTCCTCCCTTCCCTCCCCTTCCAGCTCCCTTGTCCCAGGTTTCCCCCTCCCCTCTCTCACCCTCCTTCCTCCCTTCCCCCACCCCAGTTATGTAAAATAAAAAGACGTTTTTGTTTGAAAAACAGGTGTCTTTATTTGACAGTAGGTAGGTAGGGGAAAGGGGAAGGGGTAGGTGGAACAAGGCCCCAGTGGGGCATGCAGGGAGAGGTCAGTCCTCCTCCTCCACCAGGAAGCTCTCCCGCAGGGCTTCCCGGATCTGGACGGCCCCCCGCTGGGCTTCCCGGACGGCGGCGGTGTGGGGCTGACCATAGTGGCCAGCCATGCGGTCAGCCTCAGCCATCCAGGCTGGCAGGAAAGCCTCCCCCTTTCGCTCACATAAATTGTGGAGCACACAACATGCTGCCACCACGGGAGGGATGTTGTGCTCGGCCAGGTCCAGACGGGTGAGGAGGCATCGAAAGCGGGCTTTCAGTCGCCCGAAGGCCCCCTCCACCACGATGCGGGCCCTGGTCAGCCTGGCATTGAAGGTCTGGCGGAAGGGATTGAGGTGCCCCGTGTAGGGCTTCATCAGCCACGGCTGCAGTGGGTAGGCGGCATCCCCCACCAGGCAGACGGGCATGTCCATGTCCCCGACCCTGATGTGGCGGTCGGGGAAGAAGGTCCCGTCCTGCAGCCGCTGGCACACGGAGGAGTTGCGGTACACCCGGGCGTCGTGTGCTTTGCCGGACCAGCCCACATTAATGTCCGTGAACTGTCCCCGGTGGTCACACACGGCCTGCAGGAGGATGGAGAAGTACCCCTTGCAGTTGACGTACCGGGACGCCTGGTGTTCCGGGGCACGGATGGGGATGTGCATCCCGTCGATGGCCCCCCCGCAGTTGGGGAAGCCGAGGGCGCCGAATCCCCGGATGACGGCGTCCGGGTCGGCGAGGCGGACCACCCTGCGGAGCAGCACCCGGTTGATGACCATGACCACCTGCGGAGAGACACAGCACAGCGCCAATCAGTGGGGCGCCCGGGTGGCTGGGAGCGTTCGTGCCCTGGCAGTGCCCCGCGCCCCACTCCCGGAAGCAACACCACTGGCGGCGTGTAGTACGGCCGGGAAAGACCGACCCCTCCGGTGCAGGGCGCTTTCGCCTCCTCCCGCCCCCCCTTTGTCCGTGGGGTGGCCCCTCCCCTCCTGCGCAGTGGCCGACAAGTGCCGTACCTGCATGAGCACCGCCCCGATGGTGGATCTCCCCACGCAGAACTGGTTCCCGACGGATCGGTAGCTGTCCGGCGTGGAGAGCTTCCAGAGGGCGATGGCCACCCGCTTCTGGAGGGGGATGGCGGGCCTCATGCGAGTGTCCCTTCTGCGCAGAGCAGGGGCGAGCCACTCGCAGAGCTCCAGGAAGGTGTCCCTCCTCATCCTGAAGTTCTGGGTCCACTGTCGGTCTTCCCAGCGCTCCAGGACGATGCGGTCCCACCAGTCGCTGCTGGTGTCCAGACGCCAGATGCGGCGGGGCACGCCGGTGCCGGGGCGCCGCCGCGGCTGCTCCACGGCCCCCAGGGCGGCCAGGTGGAGAGGCAGGGGGCTGACGTGTACCAGGTGGTGCCAGGCAGCCTTGAGCCATTGGTGGCAGGCTTGCAGCAGCAAGTCCAGAAAGTGCACCAGAAGGTGCAGGGCGAGCTCTGGCTCCATGTTGCCACCTGCGGCGGCGGCCCCGAAGGGAAGCACCGACACAGATGGGCACAGAGACCAACGCTTTGCTGTCCCTCGGGGAGGTTGGCAAGCAAGCAGGAAAAGCTGAGAACCGGCTGTCCAGGGGGGTCCCTTTAAGCACGAGCCTCAGATAGCCTCAGACAGCAGCCACACAAAGCAACTACTGACCTGATGCCCTGCCAGAACCGGTTTCAGCCGCCCTTAAATGCGCCCCTGCGTCCAATCAGTGTGGACGCGCTAGTTCGAATTAGCAAAACGCTAATTCGAACTAGTTTTTAGTTCTAGATGCGTTAGTTCGAATTAGCTTAGTTCGAATTAACTAATTCGAACTAAGTTAGTTCGAATTAGCGCTGTAGTGTAGACGTACCCTATGAGAGTTGAGAACACTATTGTATTTTAATCAAAGAGCCCCAAACTCTTGTTTGTGGAAGAATCAGACAAGTTTCAAAATTCACGCAGGGCAACACTGCTAGTCAGATCCCTTGTTTAAATTGTAAGGAATCTACACAATCTGTCAAGACTGGAAACGGGATACCACACAGTAATGTACATGCCTGAGACTCTGACTCATAGGCCATGTGGTTGAGTAGGATTGGCATTTACTCATGACAGATTGTCAGCTTGCAACTTTACTAAGATTAGGCTCTGAATGTTGTATATACAGGATATGTATGTATATTTACATAGGAACCCTTCTTTTTGTGAATTGATACAGAATATCATGCTCATGCCATTTTACTCCTGCTATTTTAATTGCAGAATTGCAGCAAAATCTATTGAAATTAGAAAGGGTCAAACTGAACTCTGCTTCTCAACTCCTAAGACTCTCCCTGCATCAGAGAGATTGAAAATTCAAGGGAAAAACAGAAATAGGCACATTTGGCATTTTGTCATGATTGGCAGCGCAGCAGGGGCACAAAATAGCTCTAATTTTGGATAGTATTTGCAGCAAAGAAATAAAATATTAATTTTATCTACGTAGGTCAATATTTTCAGTCTCGGATTCCTCAAATGAAGTGCCTACATGCGGACTCTAGGAGTCTAAAATAAGAGTCTCTTCAAAAATGATCACTATCCAGCAGCTCCTGCGAGGACTGTCAGACTTGCCAAATGCAGAATCCATCTCTTCAGCTTAGATTTTCCACACCTTCAATCATGTCAATATTGTCACTCCAGGCACGTACTACCACCCATGCTGCTGAGGCTGCACTATATTTTTAGTGCACTAGCTTGATCAGACCTAACACAGTTAGGTCTCCTCAAGCTGGGAATAATATCCCCCAGCTTCAAGTGTAGACATGAGTCACACGATGGCTTTAAAAGTCACAGCTAGATCGCTGTGCGTAGGGACCAGAAGTGTACTTTGGCAGTGGCTGACCTTAATTCCATGTGTCATGAGCTCATCAAACAAATTCAAGATTTTACTTGCCTTTTTATAACAGATCATTAATAACACCTAATCTCTTGTCAGCTGACCTGCAAATAAAGCCAGTGCACTTCCAGGATTCTGTCTTTTGCAGAGTACGTAGCTGCACAGTTTGGCTACATCTAGACTACATCCCTTTTTTGTAAAAGGGATGTAAATTAGACGTATCGCAATTGCTAATGAAGCGGGGATTTAAATCTCCCCCACTTCATTGGCATAAAAATGGCTGCCGCTTTTTTTCGGCACGGAGCTTTGCCGGAGAAAAGTGCTGGTCTAGATACTGATCTTGCGGAAAATAAAGCCTGGGAGGGAGATGAGCAGGGTTTGACCCTCCATTTGGTAAGGGTTCCACGTATGGAGTGGCACAGAAGAAGCAAATTTGTATGTCACAAGAAGTTGTTTTGGTCCTAGAAACCCAGGAACAAATTATTGAGTTCCATCTGCTGGCATATCCCCTGTTAACAAAGTATGTATATATGTAGACAACTCTTTATTTATAGACCTCTGCTGTGACTCCTCTTGTCATAGAATTACTATGACAAATATTTCTAGCTATAAGTGGAAAATGTCTGACAACACAAAATGACTCTTACAGTGTATGCCATTATCCCTTTTGGCCCACATGATAAGCCAATATTTGGAGACTTGTGAGTTGTTTCCATTAGGTGAAGAAATTGATGAGAGTCTGGAATTTCTTTGGGGCAACCTGTTTACTTACACAAAAAATGCTACCAATGTCCAAATCACGCACACTGTCAGGCTCTTCCGAGTCCTCTTACTCTGTCAGTAATTTTAAGATAATCTCTGCTGCCATGCACAGCATCCTCATGACAGTTAACAGAGCATGGGAGAGATGTGTGGGATCCATTCTTTCTTGCTGCAGATGCTGGAGTGCACAGCAAAGATTGACAGTTGGAATAAAGATGTGAAAGGACACCAGAAGCCCTTAACAAAGTAGTGCTAGAAGGCACATTTTGCACAGTCCCCAGATGCCCCACACTCTGTTCTATGGTCCTACAACACCTACTGAAATATGGTATCACTGGGCACTGTGGGACACATGCCCACAGTGAATTGCTTCCACTGTTGATGGGAAGCACAATCTGTTGAAAGAGGAAGCAAGTGTGAACATGCACTGCTGACTTTGCTATTATTGCTTTCTGAACATTGACACTACTTTGCTCAACAAAACTTGGTAGTGTAGACATATTAGTCTTTGGAGGGCAGTCTTGCTGCTTTTCCACTAAAATATTTGAAATTAAGTCTCCCCATCTCCCATGAAAGTATATAGAAAACGGAGCCAAATGTGCTATTTATTTTGGCTATTATTCCAGATGGAAATTCATTATTAGCATAACAAGGTATAATTCAATTGGTTTAAATGGAGCAATGCCTCTTTAAACCAGTGGTAGTTTGGCCCTGTGACTCTAATTTCAGTGTTGCATAATTGGAATATTTCTAGGTTTTGATAGGTAACATATTGGTAAAAATATTCAGTCTCTCCCCATCATGAGCAAATGATGGGCTTAACATTGTTTGCCATTCACTGAGCCAGAACAGTCTGTCATGTGTAGCTTTCAAAATATTTCAGTTCTTGTTTTGAACTGTTTTGATGTTTTCCATTAACCACTAAATAAACCATATTATCCTATTATGTTCTATGCAGTATACTGGAAAGATAATGTCCCGGGCAACATAACCAAGATCTAAGGTTCAATGATAATGTTTGTTGGATCTTCATATACTCAATACCCTAAAATATTAGGAGTTAGATTCTGGCACCTTTGAAATCAATGGTAAAACTCATATTGACTTTAACAGAAGTATAACTTTACCCTTAGCATTCAGTGTTTTGGATGTGTGCAACTCAGATCTTTTATTACATGTACAGGAAGTCTCCAACTTCCCAATGAGTTGTGCTCCAAAAGGCTTAGTTTAAAAAGTGGATGATAAATCATAGAATCATAGAATAATAGGACTGGAAGGGACCTCGAGAGGTCATCGAGTCCAGCCCCCCGCCCTCAAGGCAGGACCAAACTCTGTCTACACCATCCCTGACAGATGTCTATCTAACCTGTTCTTAAATATCTCCAAAGAGGGAGATTCCACCACCTCCCTTGGCAATTTATTCCAATATTTGACCACCCTGACAGTAAGGAATTTTTTCCTAATGTCCAATCTAAACCTCCCCTGCTGCACTTTAAGCCCATTACTCCTTGTCCTGTCCTCAGAAACCAAGAGGAACAAATTTTCTCCTTCCTCCTTGTGACACCCTTTTAGATATTTGAAAACCGCTATCATGTCCCTCCTTAATCTTCTTTTTTCCAAACTAAACAAGCCCAGTTCATGAAGCCTGGCTTCATAGGTCATGTTCTCTAAACCTTTAATCATTCTTGTCGCTCTTCTCTGTACCCTTTCCAATTTCTCCACATCTTTCTTGAAATGTGGCGCCCAGAACTGGACACTGTACTCCAGCTGAGGCCTAACTAGTGCAGAGTAGAGCGGCAGAATGACTTCACGAGTTTTGCTTACAACACACCTGTTGATACAACCTAGAACCATATTTGCTTTTTTTGCAACAGCATCACACTGTTGACTCATATTCAACTTGTGGTCCACTATGACCCCTAGATCCCTTTCCGCCATGCTCCTTCCTAGACAGTCGCTTCCCATCTTGTATGTATGGAACTGATGGTTCCTTCCTAAGTGGCGCACTTTGCATTTCTCTTTATTAAACCTCATCCTGTTTACTTCTGACCATTTCTCTAACTTGCTAAGGTCATTTTGAATTATGTCCCTATCCTCCAAAGAAGTTGCAACCCCACCCAGTTTGGTATAATCTGCAAACTTAATAAGCGTACTCTCTATCCCAATATCTACATCATTGATGAAGATATTGAACAGTACGGGTCCCAAAACAGACACTTGCGGAACTCCACTTGTTATCCCTTTCCAGCAGGATTTAGAACCGTTAACAACAACTCTCTGACTACGGTTATCCAACCAATTATGCACCCACCTTATCGTGGCCCTATCTAAGTTATATTTGCCTAGTTTATCAATGAGAATATCATGCGCGACTGTATCAAATGCCTTATTAAAGTCTAGGTATATGACATCCACCGCTTCTCCCTTATCCACGAGGCTCGTTATCCTATCAGAGAAAGCTATCAGATTAGTTTGGCATGACTTGTTCTTCACAAACCCATGCTGGCTATTCCCTATCACTTTATTACCTTCCTTAATTACCTGCTCCATTATCTTCCCTGGGACAGACGTTAAACTGACCGGTCTGTAGTTTCCTGGGTTGTTCTTATTCCCCTTTTTATAGATGGGCACAATATTTGCCCTTTTCCAGTCTCCTGGAATCTCCCGTCTGCCATGATTTTTCAAAAATCATAGCTAAAGGCTCAGATACCTCCTCTATCAGCTCCTTGAGTATCCTGGGATGCATTTCATCAGGACCTGGTGACTTGCTGACATCTAACTTTCCTAAGTGATTTTTAACTTGTTGTTTGTGTATCCTATCTTCTAAACTTACCCTCTCTCTGCTTGTATTCACTACGTTAGGCACACCTCCAGACTTCTCAGTGAAGACCGAAACAAAGAAGTCATTGAGCATCTCTGCCATTTCCAAGTTTCCTGTTACTGCTTCTCCCTCCTCACTAAGCAGTGGGCCTACCCTGTGCTTGCTCTTCCTCTTGCTTTTAATGTATTTATAAAAGGTCTTCTTGTTTCCCTTTATGCCTGTAGCTAGTTTGATCTCATTTTGTGCCTTTGCCTTTCTAATCTTGCCCCTGCATTCCCGTGTTGCTTGCCTATATTCATCCTTTGTTATTTGTCCTAGTTTCCATTTTTTATAGGACTCCTTTTTTATTTTGAGATCATGCAAGATCTCCTTGTTAAGCCAAGCTGGTCTTTTGACGTATTTTCTATCTTTCCTACACAGCAGAATTGTTTGCTTTTGGGCCCTTAACAACGTCCCTTTGAAATACTTCCAACTCTCCTCAGTTGTTTTTCCCTTCAGTCTTGCTTCCCATAGGACCTTACCTACAAGTTCTCTGAGCTTATCAAAATCTGCCTTCCTGAAATCCATTACCTCAATTGTGCTGGTCTCCCTTCTACCTTTCCTTAAGATCATGAACTCTATTATTTCATGATCACTGTCCCCTATACTGTCTTCCACTTTCAAGTTCTCAACTAGTTCCTCCCTATTTGTTAAAACCAAATCCAGAACAGCTTCTCCTCTGGTAGCTTTTTCAACCTTCTGAAACAGAAAGTTGTCTCCAATGCAGTCCAGAAACTTATTGGATAGCCTGTGCCCCGCTGTGTTAGTTTCCCAACATATGTCTGGATAGTTGAAGTCCCCCATCACCATCAAATCTTGGGCTTTGGATAGTTTTGTTAATTGTTTAAAAAAGGCCTCATCCACCTCTTCCACCTGGCTAGGTGGCCTGTAGTAGACTCCTAGCATGATATCACCCTCGTTTTTTACCCCTTTTAGCTTAACCTAGAGACTCTCTACACAGCTATCTCCTACGTTCATTTCCACTTCAGTCCAAGTGTGTACATTTTTAATATACAAGGCAACCCCTCCTCCCTTTTTTTCCTGTCTGTCCTTCCTGAGCAAGCCGTACCCTTCCATACCAACATTCCAATCGTGCATCCCATCCCACCAGGTTTCTGTAATACCAATGATATCATAGTTGTATTTATTGGTTAGCAATTCCAGTTCTTCCTGCTTATTACCCATACTTCTTGCATTTGTATATAGGCATCTAAGACACTGATTTGATCTTGCCTCACTGTTGTGCCCTGACCCTCCTTTCTCCTTGCCATTATAGGCCGCAGTCCCCCCCATTTCCAACCCATCTCCCAGTCCCGCACATTCAGCACTTACCTGTGGGCTTTGCTCACCTGTCCCCGTCGAACCTAGTTTAAAGCCCTCCTCACAAGGTTAGCCAGTCTGTGTCCAAGGGCTTATCTAGACTACACTACAGTGTTGAAAGAGGAAATGCAAATTCAGTGAGAATTTACATATCTTCTTCCGATTTCACGTTCGAAAGCAGAGCTTTCGAAAGTGAAAGTAGTTTAGACACGACTTTTTCGGAACCCCCCCTTTGTTGAAAAGCCGCGTAAACCTCATTTTTTGAGGAAGAACGGCTTTTCAACAAAAGGGCAGGGGTAGGAGAGTTTGCCAAAAAAGCTGCATCTAAACTACTTTCACTTTCAAAAACTCTACTTTTGAAAGTGAGATCAAAAGAAGATATGCAAATTCTACACTTTAGTGTAGTCTAGATAAGTCCCTTATTGAACATAAAGGAACATAACATAAACTCCGTCAAATTAAGTATAAAAATATAATAAGAAAAGCCAAAAAGGAATTTGAAGAGCAGCTAGCCAAAAAATCAAAAAGTAATAACAAAATGTTTTTTAAGTGCATGAGAAGCAGGAAGCCTGCTAAACAATCAGTGGAGCCCCTGGATGATCGAGATGCCAAAGTATCACTCAAAGACGATAAAATCATTGCAGAAAAACTAAATGAATTCTTTGTTTTGGTCTTCAAGGATGAGGATATTAGGGAGATTCCCAAACCTAAGCCATCTTTTTTAAGTGACAAATCTGAGGAATTGTCCCAGACTGAGATGTCATTAGAGGAGGTTAGAACATAAACACAACCATACTGGGATAGACTAAAGGTCCATTTAGCCCAGTATCCTGTCTGCTGACAGTGGCCAATACCTGATGACCCAGAGGGAGGGATCACAACAGGTAATCCTCACGTAATCCCTTCCCTGTTACCCACCTCCAGAGAAATAGAGCCTAGGGATACCATTCCTATCCATCCTAGCTAACAGCCATTGATGGACCTAACATCCATGAATTTAGTTAGCTCTTTTTTGAACCGTGTTAAAGTTCTAGCCTTTACCGCATCCTCTGGCAAGGCGTTCCACAGGTTGACTGTGTGCTGAATGAAGAAAAACTTCCTTTTATTTGTTTTAAACCGGCTGCCGATTAATTTCATTTGGTGACCTCTAGTGCTTTTATTGTGGGAATAAGTAAATAACTTTTCCTTATTCACTTTTTCCATACCAGTCATGATTTTATAGACCTCGATCTTATCCACCCTTAGTTTCCTCTTTTCTAAGATGAAAAGTCCAAGTCTTTTTAATGAAAAGTCCAAGTCTTCATATTGGACCTGTTCCAGTGGACAATGCCAGATGCCCAGAGGAAGTGAACACAACAGATAATCATCACATGATCCCTCTCCTGTCATCCATTTCCAGACAAACAGAGGCTAAGGACACTATTCCTACTCATTCTGACTAATAGCCATTGATGAACCGAACAACCATGAATTTATTTAGCTCTTTTTTGAACCCTGTTAAAGCCCTAGTCCTCACAACATCCTCTGTCAAGGAGGTCCACAGGTGGACTTTGTGCTGGGTGAAGAAATATGTCCTTTTGCTTTAAACCTGCTACCTATTAATTTAATTTGGCGACCCCTAGTTCATATATTATAGGAACAAGTAAATAACTTTTCTTTATTTACTTTTTCCACACCATTGTTTAAACTTTGATATGGTTTAAACCATTGATAAAATTAACAATATGAAGTCACTGGGACCAGATGGCATTTACCCAAGAGTTCTGAAAGAACTCAAATGTGAAATTGAGGAACTACTAACTGTGGTTTGTAACCTATCCTTTAAATCAGCTTCTGTACCTAATGATTGGAATATAGCTAATGTGACACCAATATTTTAAAAAGGGCTTTAGAGGTGATCCTGGCAATTATAGACTGGTAAGTCTAATGTCAATACTGGGCAAATTAGCTGAAACTATAATAAAGAATAAAATTGTCAGACATATAGATGAACACGGGAAAAAGTCAATATGGTTTCTGTAAAGGGAAAATGTGCCTTACTAATCTACTAGAGTTCTTTGAGGGAGTCAATAAACATGTGGACAATGGGGGATCCAGTAGATATAGTGTACTGAGATTTTCAGAAAGCCTTTGACAAGGTCCCTCACCAAAGGCTCTTAAGTAAAGTAAGTTGTCATGGGATAAGAGGGAAAGTCCCCTCATTGATTGATAACTGGTTAAAAGACAGGAACCAAAGGGGAAGAATAACCAAAGGGGAGAAGTAAATTTTCAGATGGAGAGAGATAACTAGTGGTGTTCCTCAAGGGTCTATATCCGGACTAGTCCTATTCAACTTATTTATAAATGATCTGGAGAAAGGGGTAAAAAATGAGGTGACAAAACTTGCAGATGATGCTAAACTGCTTAAGATAGTTAAGACCAAAGCAGACTGTGAAGAGCTTCAAAGAGATCTCACCAAACTAAGTGACTGGGCAACAAAATGGCAAATGAAATTTAATGTTGGTAAATGTAAAGTAATGCACCTTGGAAAAAATAATCCCAACTATACATACAATACAATGGGGACTAATTTAGCTACAACTACTCAAGAGAGAGATCTTGGAGTCATTGTGGATAGTTCTCTGGAAACATCCATTCAGTGTACAGCAGCAATCAAAAAAGAGGTGTTGGGGATTGCCCAAGCCAGTGGTGAGCCCACAGTGGGAGAGTGGGAGGGCAGCCGAGGGATGGCTCTATTGCTCACCAACACCTGAGCCTCTTGCCTGCTTCCCTGAGACTGCAGGTGATTGTTCGTATGTGCGGATGTCCGTAATGCAGACCATCATAATTCAGGGAGTGCCTGTATTTTCTTTAGAGTGCAGAAGCAGTATTTAACTAACATCCCACTGAATACCTTACAGAGACTTTTATGTGGTTATTTCTACAGAGTGCTGTTTCCTGGAACTAGTTTGGCTAGTTTCCTAAGTATTTTCTACTCTAAATAAAAGGAAACAAAGATGCTGACAGCTGCAATTGGTCAAGAATGTATTCAACCTGCCTTCAACATTCCCTTCTGTTCTCTCTCATGCTCTCTCTCAGCTACCCATATTGCACCACTGTTCCTCCCAAGGATCAGGGCTAGCTTATGATGCTGTGTTTTTCTCCCACTTTTTTGCTTCCAGTTATTTTCCACATGTTCCATCTTCCTTGACGATAGAGTTTTCACACTGGCCCTTTGTTTCACTGCCACTGAAACTGGCTTCTTCTAAAAATGGCCTTTCTACCTCACTCCTGTCCTCCGAGAGCATTATTGGCACTAAATGGTTTGAGTCCTCAGAAACAAAGTCTCCCCGCAGCTCAGATCAGTTAAGACACGTCAACATGTTTCAATGAAGTGGATTGCTGGAGAGGCTCTCTTGTGCCCTTGGTCATACAGATTCTGAGCCTCTTGACCAGGACATACTGAAAGGCCACGCTGTTCTCCCACACTTTTGATGAAATAGTGGCTGAGACATGGAGAGGACTACGAGGGCTAAATTGTTGATTTTGAATAAATAATTATGCATAAAGGAACTCATAATTTAGTAAAGATTAGTACTACATCTTTAGTCTCCATTGTGCTGTACTTATGCACAAAACACTGGGTAGGTGTGGGGAAGGTATTTTTAAAAATCTTGTAAATTCCCTACAGGCACTATTAAAGCACCTTGTGCCCATGCTAAGAATGGCAGTTGTACATATTTTGTTTTGTACAAACAACAATGGACTTTTGGAAAAAGAGGATTTATAATATCTAAGGTATTTATACAGCACCAGTCACTGTAATGACCTAGACATAGAAAATAAAAGGATGTGAAAAGTAACACATTAGGTCATCTTTCCATGCGCATCTAACTATTAACGATCCAGAACCTGGGATGTTCAATCAATTATTAAACTCTGGGATTGTTCACCTCGTGATACAATGAACTGTTATAGTACTTAGTTACTGAAATGACTAAATTGTTTTATTTTGATGTGGAAAACATGGTACCTGTATACTCAAAACAGTTAATATGTTATTCTATTACTTGAGAACTCTAAACCAGTCCTTATAATTACTGTCTACTCCAATTTAGCTTGTTGAGTTTCCTCTAGATGAGAGCTAAAGCCTTCTGCTTTCCTGCTTTTCATCCATATCATATATATTAAATATCCTATCTTTATCTTCATTATCCTAATGCTGAGCAAATACAACCACTATCTCAAATGAATACTTAAAATACTTAATTTTGGGGCATATTTTAGCTTAGTTTACATGAAATGACACAAACAGTAGTAAATATTCAGAATAAATTCTATTTAATAATTTGCTGCATTCCTGGAAGCAGAGAGTTATTGTCAGTTATATTTACAGGAACAATACTGTAATATTTGTTTGTCTCTGCAAGTTAATGTTGTCTAAAGTAATATCAGAAATAAGTCTGTGGGTAACATTAAAAATACAATTAATTTTGAAATCTGATTATTCATGTTTGGCTCAGCCAAACTGGTCACATTCTGTAAAAATATTAAAAGAAAAGAGTTTTTTAAAACTGATAACAGAGACTTATGTATGATAACGGGGTCATTTCATTTAAAAATAATTCTGGTTTCAATTTTTTAAAAATACAACTTTTTGAAATTTTAGCTAAAGTTAAATTTCTGTATCAAAACATCTGCATTTCTGCATGTTTCAATGCAAAAATAATTTTTGGAAATTACCATTTTGTGAAAGGTTTACGAAAAAAATGAAATGTGTAACAAGCAAAATGATCTGGAATGAAATTACAAAAAAAATTGTATTAAATTGTACAAAAATATTTGTTCTTTTTACACATTTCTGGGTGACAATTCTGAGGTGTCATATTTATCTGTGAATTATCTGCATTTATTATCTTACCATGTATTTTATTTTATTCTTTATTTATATTCATTGACTTTAACTGGTTATCACTAAGTCCTATTTGTTTATGTATGGTACCAGTCAAAAATTGTTTAATAGATTTTTGTATTTTAAGTAATAACCCACAATGCAATTAGGTGCTTGAAATGTCATTCCTTCATTGGGACAAAATTGTTCAGGGTCTGATCCTGCAACTAGCTGCTATCACATTAGGCAACAGTCTGGCAGTGTATTCTATAGCGGAGGACCTCTGCCCCCTTGCTAATCCCGTTGACTTGAATGGGGCTCCGTTGCTTGTTACGCCAACTTGGACTTCATGTTTATCATGGGTGAGTAGTCCCATGGGATTATTCGTGATGGAAAACACTACACAAAGTGTTAAACATTTACAGGATTGGTTCCTGTAAGTTGTTTTAAAATCACACTTGTAAAAAGAGGCAAACGTCCATGAACAAACAGGTTCAATGGCAAACATGAACAGCTTCAATGTCATTCAATTATTTCAAAAATATTATAACACATATTATTAAAAGTACAGTATTAAATCCAACCCAACTGTCACTCTGCATCAATTTTTTGAGGAGCTTCATTAGGTTGAAGGACTACAAGCATGTATTATTCAAATTAATCTTCTTGTGTGCAGTTGAATTTCTTTGATAATTTTGCCTCCCTACCATTTGTTCTAGTGCTTCCCTAAGGGTCTCTGGTCACACACAAGATAAATTTAGTTTACCAAAGCTTAATTCTGAAGCTCTGCCCAAGTGCATTAAAACAGGTATTCCATATAGGGATCATAGGATGAAGACTAGTTGCTAAATGCTTAATCTGAGTTCGCTATCCCAGTGTGAAAATAAGATTCAAGACTTTCTTAAAATTAACTGAGTTTAAACTGTATTTTTGAGAGAAGAAATGCTACATGACATCTGTTTTAAAAATTACTGGTATTTTCTCTCTGAAATTCAACTATCGAGGGGTATGGGTATTAAATCCCTAATGAAGTCTATAGAATTACAAACACAAGAACACTGGGCCTGATTTTCACTAATGCCAGATTTCATTGTCCATCCCAGCAAATTTGCACCCATCTAATTTATGAATTCAGCTGACTTATTCCTGACTGACATCATTGTACAAAAGATCAGGCTGAAGCTTCTGTCTTCCAATTGATCAATGCTACCAATGTAGATGAAAATAAAATAACTGCGTAAATTGTTATGGACACATCTGTAGAACATTTTTTGCCAAGCCAGTAAAATATTTTTATGTAACAATATTTAATTTAATTTAACTTAATTATTAATAATATGTATTTAATATTATTTTAATATTTATGTAATAATTTATTTACTGTTATTTTATTTTATTTATTTAATGTTTTCATCCTATTCTACTCCCTGTCTCCACAGATAATTAACCAACTTGGACACACTCCACTTTGCATGAAGTGCAATCTCACGATAATAAATGAACATATTTATTCATTACCATATTTCCCTGAAATCTCCCACAATCTCATGATAATAAATGAATCTATTTATTCATTACCATATTTCCCTGAAAGTTATTTTCAGAGACTGTCCCTATTTTCTTCTCTCTTTAAAAAAAAACAAAACCAAATAGAAAACAAGTCTTTTGTCTGGCTTTTGCACACTGCAGTAGACTGGCAACTGAAGGAGCTATCAAGCAACAAAGCTGATGAAATTGACAGCAGACTAAATGAGCTCATGTGCAGCTCCCAGGCCTGTCATGTAATATGGTTGCTCCTCTGATCCTCTTCCCATGAAATGTCCCAGTGAGCTCTTACCTCAACCCAACCCACAGAATCAAGGCCAATTCAGCTGGAGCTGCATGCAGTTGGCGCCTGGCCCAGATGAGAAGCTGGTGTCCTTATTTTTGCTCACTTCCACTGGTATCAAGATAGGGTACTGGGGCTGAGAGGAAACTAAAGAAAGCTGAGTGGAAGAAAATGGACTGAGAAAGGACATGATAATGGTTCCCAAACAGAGACTATCTTAGAACAATGCATTGCTGGCTGCTCTTATATTGCTGGTTCCTCCGTGCTTTCACCTGCAACTGTAGGTACATTAAATACTTTACCAATGTCATGTTTTTGTGAAAATAACTGCTGTAGTTGCAGAGGAATGCTGTTTCATCACCCATGGGAGGCATAATGGTCCCCACTATTGTAAATAAGTGAAGATGTGAGCCTTACTATGAAAAACTTGAGCACCCCAGTGATTAGAAAAATAAATATGGGAGAGAGAGTTCAGAGGGAAAAGGACTCCTGGATTCTCCCAAGCATTAGCATGCCTAAATATCCAGAATTATAAAAACACCCCTTAATTTATGAATGGCCAAATGACTGCACCCCATTTGTATGAGAGAATGAAATCCACACATCTGTGATCTCCACACTCAATTGTTGTAACTCCTACCTGAGAGGGAAACCTAATAGCCAGAAAAGTCTTCAGCTGATACAGAAGAATGTTTGCTCAGCAACAGTTCTTTGAATACATTATCCTGGTAGTCTGCTTTGTGCACTGGCTTCCTCTTGCCTACATTGCCTGGTACAAATCTGAAATTTTATGACCATTGGACTGGACCTAACAACCTCCCCTGCCTCAGAAAGAGTACATCTTCCTCCACAACCACAAATTCCATCCACAGATATGCTCCTCTGGAATCATGAAACTATCAGCCATCAGAGAGAGCTCATAAGCCAGAACTTAAACTCTGCTTCCAAGATAAAATTACAATGTGTGAAGTACTGTGCCAATAAAACTCTAGAGGTAGGGTTGCCAGGGTTTAACCAAAAATACCAAACCTCCCTCCCCCTCCCCCCCCCAAAAAAAACTACCAGGGAAAAATTCTGTTAAGGAAAAAAAAAAGGGGGGGGGGGAGAGAGAGAGAGACCAAAGTTGTTTAGGAAAAAAAAAGGGGGAGGGGGGACCTCGAGAGTTGTTAAGCAAAAATATTAAAATTTTTTTAAAAAACCATCATGGCCCCTTTAAGAGGCTTTTTGGCCCTAACAGGCTGCCAGCAGCCATCTACCATCTTGTCTCCCTGCTCCAGAGGCCAGACAGCTCCCCTGCAGAACCAGGTAAGCACCCGGGATTTTCGCCTCCTGTCCTGGAAAAAAATAAGAAAATACCAAACATTTTAGGTGTCCGGTATTTTCTGAAATTTTTTACCAGACAGGAGGTAAAAATACCTGACTGTCTGGGTCAATACCGGACACCTGGCAACCTTATCTAGAGGTAGAGTACTGCACAGATACAACATTTGTAACCACATCCACAGCTGCAAAAACGAACCACGGATATCCACATCCATATCCGCACGGGTGGATATCCATGCATTTGCAGGACTCTATCAAGAGGTACTCTGACAATCTCCTTTAATTCTGAGACCATGGTACTCTCAATACAGGTTCTTAAGCATGACATTAACTTCCTCCATTGCTGAATCAGTGGTGACCCTCATGTCAAGCTGTAAAACTGACCCGTGCTCTCTCGGTTATTCAAGAGGAAGACGGCCGCCAAGGACAAAAAAAAAAAAAAGAGGAGAGTGTTATCTGTTAGAGCAGCTTTTCCCAAACTATGGGCTGTGGCCAAGTACTGGGCTGAGGGAAAAAAATACCGGGCCTCAATGTGCCTGCCGGGAGGGGAGCAGAACAGGGCAGACTAGGAGGAGGTGTGTGTGTGTGAGGGAGAAACCGGCCACCAGGAAGCAGGGTTGGGGGCAGCGGGGCTGTCCCGCAGAGATCCGAGTGGATGGCAGAAGCAGGGTTGGGGGTAGCGGGGCTGTCCCACAGAGATCCGGGCAGGTGGCGGAAGCAAGGTTGGGGGTAGTGGGGCTTTCGGGTGGAGATCGGAGAGGGTAGACAGTGGAACCAGGGCTGGCCGGGGGGGCGGAGTGGACTGGCTGGGGGAGATCAGGAGGAGGAGGATGGGAGAACCAGCTGCCGGAAGCAGGGCTGGACAGGGGGCAGTGGTGCTGTTTGGGTGGGGTCGTTGGAGGAGCGGGGCTGACCAGGGGAGATTAGTGGGAGTCGGGGGGTACCGGCAGCCAGAAGCAGGGCTGGACGGGGGAAGCAGGGCTGGACTGGGGAGATCAGGAGGAGAAGGGGGGGGAGCGGGACTGACCTGGACACATGCAGACCCTGCAGACCTTGGCAGATGAGTGAGTCCACCCAGGGATTCCATTTTGCCGCCCCCTCCGCCCCCACACACCCTCCCTCAAGTAGTTGTGAACTGCCTGGCAGGTAGACACACTCAGGCAGCGTGAGCACATCTACCAGCCAGACAGTTTGCAGCTAAGGACTGATACACCTAATTATAATAAAGCTTACCTAATTAGAAAATACCAGACATTTTATATGTCTGGTAATTTCTCAATTTGTTTCCCAGACAAAACCCTCAAATACCGGACTGTCCGATACAAAACCAGACACCTGGCAACCCTACTCTTCCTTGCACCCTCCCTCCTAGCCAGATACCCTACCCTCAATCTGCTCCTGCCCCCGCCTCCTGGAGTGCCCATGTGGCGCCAGGTCCCCCAAGCCTCCAGGCTGGGCGGAGGATGCAGCCGGGTGAAACATGGGAACGTGGAACGAGGAGTAACGGTAATTCGAATTAGAAAGCCTAATTCGAACTACCTACTCCGTGCCGGGTGTAGCCACGGGCACGGAGTCCGCACTAATGGGGATTTAAAAATGGCAGGGCCCAGCAAGATGCAAATGAAGCCTGGGATATTTAAATCCCGGGCTTCATTTGCAACTTTGAATGACTACATTAACCACCCTAGTTCGAACTAGGGTGGTAGTGTAGACATACCCTATGATACATATTTTCCATGTTAGATATCGCAAATGGCAGAGCTGTAAAGACAAAGCAACGGGCTCAATATCTGGCTGCTAATTTCAGTTGGCTCAATAAATCCCATAAGATATGCAGCATCATGCAGCAGAGCCCTGGCTTCACCTTCCTTTCACTGCTAATCCTTAGGCACTATGATATTGGGAATTAGGAATGCTTCCGTAGCTACACAATCAGCTTTACAGGTCTGGATCCCTACTTTCCTGAATAGTTGTGAATGGGGGTGGATGCTCAAGAGGTGGGGTAATGAAACCTCCATATAGTACTAAAAAACCTTCTTTACATATTTTAAATGGCGTCTTCTTGGATTTAGGAAAACATGCCCCAAATCCATGCTTCCTGAGTGAATGAGTGTCTTGTAGTCTTTTTGGACAGTTAGCTCACATACCACTTTAAACAACTTCCCAATTGACAGTAACAGCTGCTGGCTGAGGTCTGATGGAGAGAGATTTAATATAAGTTGAACAGAGTTTCCTTGACTTTTTATACCATACAAAATATAAGAATTTTCCTGCGGCTTCTGTTTATATTTCAAATCTGTAAAGCCCCTTATCTAGTTACTAACGGATTCAATCTTCTCAGAGGGGTAGCCATGTTAGTCTGTAACTTTAAAAACAAGTAGTCCTCTAGCACCTTAGGGTATGTCTACACTACAAAGTTAGTTCGAACTAACGGACGTTAGTTCGAACTAACTTTAATAGGTGCTACACTAGCGCTCCGCTAGTTCGAATTTGAATCGAACTAGTGGAGCGCTTAGTTCGAACTAGGTAAACCTCATTTTACGAGGACTAACGCCTAGTTCGAACTAGCTAGTTCGAACTAAGGGCTGTGTAGCCCTTTAGTTCGAACTAGTGGGAGGCTAGCCCTCCCCAGGTTTCCCTGGTGGCCACTCTGGCCAACACCAGGGAAACTCTATGCCCCCCTCCCGGCCCCGGACCCCTTAAAGGGGCACGGGCTGGCTACGGTGCCCGTGCCAGGTGCAAGCCTGCCAGCACCCAGCTAGCAGACCCTGCACCTGGCACGGCACAGAGCCACCCACCCGATGCCCCCCAGCCCACCCCCTCTTGCCGGGACCAGGCTGGCGGCTCCCGGGAGCTTGCCCTGGACCGCAAGAGGCGGGCACCTTCCTGGGCTAGTGCGGACATCGTGGACCTCGTCCATGATCTCCGCACTAGGCACAGGAAAGTGGCTGTCTAGGGCAGGAGAGCTGCCAGCCTGGCCACCCAGGACCAGGTGTGCATGAAAATCAAGGGGGTCCACTGAGACCCCCGACACTGAGCCCTGAGCTTACAATGGCCGTACTGGGTCAGACCAAAGGTCCATCTAGCCCAGTAGCCTGTCTGCCAACAGCGGCCAACCCTAGGGACCCTGGAGGGGATGGACCGAAGACAATGACCAAGCCATTTGTCTCGTGCCATCCCTCTCCAGCCTTCCACAAACTTTGGGCAGGGACACCACTCCTACCCTCTGGCTAATAGGACTCCATGGACCCAACCTCCATCACTTTATCTCACTTCCCTTTAAACTCTGTTCTAGTTGTAGCCTTCACAGCCTCCTGCAGCAAGGAGTTCCACAGGTTAACTATTTGCTTTGTCAACAACAACAACAACTTTCTCTTACTAGTTTCAAGCCTGCTACCCATTCCTTTCCTTTGGTGTCCTCTAGTCCTTCTTTATGGGAACTCAGGAAGAACTTTTCTGAATGCACCCTCTCCACCCAACCCCTGCTTTTAGAGACCTCTATCCTGTCCCCCCTCCGTCTCCTCTTTTCTAAGCTGAACAGTCCCAGTCTCTGTAGCCTTTCTTCATCTGGGACCTGTTCCCAACCCCTGATCATGTTAGTTGCCCTCCCCTCTCCCAGCCTTTCTCTTCCCCTCTCCCACCTCCTTTTCCCAGTCTCCCCCAGTTTTTTTCAATAAAGACAGAGTCAATGTTGGAAGAAACGTTATCTTTATTTTGTACATCAATAAGAAGAGGGGCTAGGGAAGGGTAAGTGGAAGGAGGTGAGGGAGGAATGGGGTACGAGCCCCCGATGGGGAGGACTGGGCTGGCTCTGCGGGCTTCTGGGGGTGGAAGCTCTCCTGCAGCCCCCCAATTACTCCCTCTCCCCAGATGGCAGCCTGCGGCAAGTGCAGCCGGGCTGATGGCCGAGTGGTGTGATGTGCCCAGTGTGGGCACTCAGGGCACTCCAAGCCAGAACTTCTTTGGAAGCGGGGCACCCCTTAGAACTGTGTGTCCGGGGTGGGGGTCGGGACCCTTTAAGCGCAGCCCTCGGCTAGCCTGAGACAGCATCTCCATGCTCTAAGTCCTCCTTTTATGCCCTGCCGGCACTGCTTCCGGCCATCCTTAAGCCCTGTTCAGAGTCCACTCAATGTGGACTTACTAGTTCGAACTAGCAAAACGCTAGTTCGAACTAGTTTTTAGTTCTAGACGCGTTAGTTCGAACTAGCTTAGTTCGAATTAACTAATTCGAACTAAGTTAGTTCGAACTAGCGCTGTAGTGTAGACGTACCCTTAGAGACTAACAATCTTGACTTCTATTTTGAATGAAATAGCATCACATATAGGATCCAAAAAAGAAACTAAAGTCCTTGGGTGGGATATCTCGATTTGCCAGGATTTCTTCATTGATTCTACAGTAAATTCTTTGCATCTACTGAAACTGGGTTGCATGAATAATTATTTTTTGGTCTCATTATGGGTCACATTTTACTTTTTACAGTTTTCGTTTGAGAACAGTATACTTAAGTCTGCTCATCTCTGCACACAAAAGAATGTCAAAGATGTAAGATGCATGAATGTGATGAGCAAGAAACTCCATCATAAGAAACACCTGCTTATGCAAGAGGGATGCAGGCCACCACAAAAGGAAAGGGCTTTTGCAAAATGTAGCAAGGATTTACATTGAGAAAATCTTAAGTTTGGGGTTCTTTAGGGATAAACATAACAGTCTTGCTGTTTTTAGTTCACCAGATTTACAGACAAGGATGAAGGCAACAAGAATGAATGGACCATAGATAGATGGTCTTATTAATTGTACAATTAATTATACCTGCGTTTCTCAAACTGTTGGTCCTGGCTCCCCGGGGGGTCGTGAGCAACTTAGAGGGGGGTTGCGAGCGACTAAGAGCAACTTAGAGAGGGGTCGTGGTATCACAAAGTTTGAGAACCCCTGCCTTATATAATTATTATTTGCATGGGTGTTTGTGTTTATTGGGTATTTTGTTAATAGTTCCTTGATAACATAACTAGGTTTTACAGCTCTTTAGGAATGAGTGTCTTTTCTGTTAAAAAAATTGTAGCAGGAGAATGAAAGTAGGACAACAAAATCAGACTCACAAGACTTATTTACAGAGGACTGAGGAGTCTGAGGCTCTCTCTCACACTTCATTAGCATAAACATGGCCGCCACTTTTTTTGAAACAGAGCTTTTTTTAAAAAAGAGGCTGTCTAGAAGCGGATCTGTCGAAAATAAACCCTTTTTCGACAGATCCTGTATTCTTCAAAAAATGAGGTTTACAGGATCTGTCGAAAAAGGGTTTATTTTCGACAGATCCACATCTAGAATGCTGTTTTTCTCAAAAAAGCTCTGTTTCGAAAAAAAGCGGCAGCCATGTCTATGCTAATGAAGCACGGGATATGAAGCCCTGCTTCATTAGCAATTTCAACGTGCCTAATCTACATCTCTCTGTCGACAGAGAGATATAGTCTAGACGTACCCCTAGAGACAGCAATTGGGGGAGGGGACAGGAGGTGGGTGGCATAAAAGAATTCTATACCTTGATGCCTCTTTTCCACATGTGTAACTGTTAGAGGTCTCAAAAAGCCATGAGGACTTGGACATTATTAAAATATGCAGGATTATCAGTACCAGATTTATTATATGGAACAAAATATTTGGCATTTCAATCTGACAGCTCTGTTTAACCTTTGACAAATCAATGCTGTCTCATTACTGGAAAGTTCTGAGGCAAAAAGCCAGAAGATTCAGTGAATGAATGCTACATCTTAACCGTGCAACAAATGCTGAGTAACAGGATTGTTCTACATCTTCATGCCACCAACAAATCCAATAGGTCAAGTTAAGATTGCAATGACCTCTGTTCTTTTCAGTTGCTATTAACATCCTTAACTCGTCAGACTTTGAGACTAGCTGCTGTAGGAGGGTAACTCTCAGTTTTAATGCAGTATTGGGCTCACAACATCTTCATACTGTGTAAACAGATTTTTGCTTATATTTTCTGATGTATTGATATTTCTGGGAGTGAAAAGGAAAAATTATAGGGAAAGTGAAGCAGTACATATTATTATATGTTGGACAAAACCTCACTGAAATGGAAGGGATTTGTAAGAGTGGGGCTGCTGACATACCCCCTTACTCTGTCTTGTCCTCCTTCCCCACCGCAGCTGAGGCCAAGAGCAAAGTCCTGGCATGAAGAACAGAAGCTGTGACCCAGGGCCCCAAGTGCAGGGGACCGGCAGTTGGGACCCCAGGTCTGGAGCCAGCAGCAGAGCTCCTGGTGTGCAGAGCAGCAACCAGGGCCCCAGGTCCAGAGCCAGCAGCAAAGCCCCTGGAGTTCAGAGCTAGCAGCAGGGACCCCAGAACCTTAGCTCCTGCGTCGATGTGCAGGAGAAATGCACAGAGACAGAAGAGAAAGCCAAACACAGGCTGAATAAAGTGAGAAATCCTTAGAGAGGGAGCTTTTGAGCTGAGTGCTAGCTAAATGCACTGGAGCTCTGAGCTGTTTCTGCTAGGTTTTTCCTGTGTTCAGGGAAACAGGGCTTTGTATATTCCTTGTAAACAAACAAGACAGCATCAAAGATGCCTGACTCCATCATCAATTTCTCCCCTTAGCAAACAGCACAGTCCACAATTTTGTCTAACTGCTCAGGTCAAAGGGAGGGAATATTATTTAACCAAGTGGCTGCAACTGATTTTCCGCAATAACGATGGGGCTGAGTCTTAAAACTGACATTTGTGACAGGCTTGATACAGGACATCCCCGCTTTAAATTGCCCCATTATACATTGGTTTCACCCTCAAGTCATTGACGATTGTAGGAACTAATGAGTACTAAGTCAGGTGTGAGAGACATGCATGGAATGCAAGTACTTTCCCCGCACTCCATGACAGTCCCGGGAACAGGATGAAAGGTAACTTGCGTTCCAGAGCACATGGCTGCTGTGCCCCCCCTCCCCACCATCTTGAAATGGTGCCCTTGGCTGACTCCAGCCTGACTAGGCCCATGGTAAGGCACAGTTGGCCTGGTGTCACGACGTGATTGGCAGACCCCACCCAGGGTCAGCTCACAGGCTGCTGTGGCCATGCCATGCCTGCCACACCACGCCACTGGCTGCAGCAGCTCCCTGCCAGTTAACCAGTTACCCCGGTAAGCATGCCAAAAAGACTCATGCTGACTGGATAAACCGTTAGCCCTTTACATTCCTGTTTGGACAGGAAGTATGCAATCATGCAGCAACAAAGAAACAGAAACACACACACACGCACGCACGCACACACACAGAGAGAGAGAGAGAGAGAGAGTAAAGCCCTGTGTGTGGAACATAAACTAAAAATAAAGGGAAATTTTTTTAAAATGGCAAGGTAAGGACATTATTTGGGGGCTGTTTTCATTTGAATTAAGATGGTCACCAGCAGCATTTTTCTTCTGCATAAAAAAGGTCCAAAGTTGTACTGTGAAATAGTGAAATAGTTTTACCTAATAGCCAAACTAGACCTCCTCCATTGCATCTTGAGACCATTGTTTCTCAGTCTGTCATCTGTCACTACTGAGAACAGCCTCTCTTCATCCTCTTTGTATGCTCCCTTCGGGAAGCTAAAGGCTGCTATCAAATTCCCTTTCACTCTTCCGTAGACTAAATGAGCCCAAATCCCTCAGCCTCTCCTCATAAGTCATGTGCTCCTGCTCCCTAATCATTTCTGTTGCCTGTTACATAAGAGATGGGGAGACTATCGGGATTTGTGATAGCCCTATATCTTCTGTGAACTGGCAGAGGGGGACTGTAACACTCATTTACCAATTTACCAACTGGTGACACGTGCTCTAATCTACATAATATGTAGTTATACACTTTGAGAATTTTATTTTTTACTTTAAAATAGGTCAGCTAAATCTGGGATCAAGGAAATATTCAAGCAAAATGTTTGTGTAATCTAAAATATCTTTGGATCAGCAGCATGAGCCTGATTCTGTGCCTGCTCCCCTCACTTAAATTTACAGCTAATGAATATGAATCTGGAACAAATTACTTTTGCTGTCTTTTCCCTCCATGAAACCCTGAACTAGACAGTTATTTCACTGTAAAAAGGTTTCATGGTCTGATCCCTCTGCCTTTGAAGTCAGTGGGTGTCGGAGAAGTGCAGCACTTCTCAGGGTCTTTTCTCAGGTCACTGAACCTAAAGACCATTAATAATGAAATGAAATATGGCACTGAATAGCAATGCTGTTGTTTTTCGTAATAGTTTTGTATACATTATTTTCATTCACAATGGCAAGCACTCCAAACCATGTTGAGTTTTATTAGTGGGTATGATGTATAATACATGGTACTTCACCTGAATATTTTCCCAGAACTATTCATGGAACCCTGTCCCACTAAAACAGGAGCAAAATTATTTAGTGGAGAGTGAAAATAACCATGACAAACTGCAACTAAAATGCTAATGCCTGTTACTAAGTATCTTATGTTTGGTATGTAATGCTGTCTACTATAATCTGGTTTATGGAAAACATTCTACTTCAAAAGGAAACTCCAGCGGTCTTAGGTAAAACTATTAAATATATAACTTCTGCCAATAGAACAAGAGCCCAATTCTGCTCCTGTTGAAGTCAATGGCAAAAATCTGACCAACTTCAAAAATGGGCACTGCAGCCATATGGTTATTAAGAAGCATGCTTCTATTTCTTCTTCTAAGTATCTTCTCATCTTTGCCATATTTGCATCAAGACCTTAGAGGCCCTAAGCACTGACAAGATTATGGTGCCCCCGCCCATATGTAATTCAAAATAAAAACAATACTATACTGTAAAATCTCTTTTTTTTTGTTTGTTTGTGTGTCCCTGCTTTGCTGGTGCCCTAAGCACGTACTTAGTCTGCCTATTGGGTAATCTAGCCCTGATCACTGTCTATGGCAAAACTGTTCATATGACAATTGATTTTTTGTTCACAGTTTATTACAGCTTTCACTGCCATTTCTTTTAAATATTCCGTTGAGTGGGCATTGCTCAATCTATTTTTTCCAAAATATATGCAACCCCATCTTCTGTTGTCACACAGCCACATATTACTGGATCACTGTGTACATTGCTTATCAAGGCTTTAATTGGCTAATTTCCTCTTAGTATTCCTTGCCCATTGTTCAAGTTCCTTCTCATACACTTTATCTGGCAACTTTCCACAAATGTCTGTTCTGCCACGTGGAGGGTAGCCTTGTCAAAAGGACTCAACCACATCAATGAAGGTGCTTATTGTTAACAATTTGAACAGGAGAATTTGTGGCATAAAGGAACAGAGCAATCTTCATCTATGGTGTCTTGTTATTTGCTGGTTCTTACTACAAACCCACCCATAGTGGTAGCTTTACTGGATTGTTTAAATCTTGATTGCTACTGATAAATTGTTGTTTGAAATATGTTTAGCTGCAGCACTGCTGCTAAAAGTGCTAACAGATGACTGTATTTGTTGCAGATAATCTAATTCTTTACATCTATATTCAAAAAATTTTGTTGAATATAATCATTATCAGTCCTTCTCACTCTATTATCCAGTTAATTGTTTACATTTTTTCAGCAAGGATGCAGATCCAATTCTAAGTTACTAAAAGAGCTCAGACTGACTGAGCTCAGAGTACACTTAATTTTGGAGTAAACCCCATTGAATTCACTCGCACTTCTGTTTATTTTTAAAGAACCAAGTACAGAATGTGTTCCCTTGGAAAAGCTGAGTTATGCTGAAGTGAAATAGGGAACAGACTTATGGCATCTCCATTCTGGTCAAAAAGCATAAAGGGAAACCTAGTAATAGAAGTTGTTTCCACTCTCATCACTGTTCTCTCTGTGAAGCAGGGTAGTAGCAAGGTGGGCAGATGCTTTAATCAGCATTTCCCCTTTCTATAAACACAGATTATTATTATTATTATTATTATTATTACCTGTGTAAAAAAACCCAAACATTAATACATTCTCCATGCCACGTGTCTCTTATCAGAAGCATGAATAGCAACAGAACAGACATGCCAGCTATACTTTCACTGCTAGAGCTCCTCATAGCACGGAGGGTCATCACAAATCTCATCACCTTCCACCCAAGTGAAAGGTGCATTTCTTGGATGCTGCCTTTTCCCACATATGTACATAGTAACATAATATTATTTAAAACAAATAAATAAGCAAGCAAACCCTAAAAACCTATCAAAACAAATATCAACAAATATCAGAGTAGGGGATTAAACAACATGACTAAGGCACTCAGATACAACAGTCCAGAGTACAATCAAGTAGCTGATAAAGAACAGAGATTGGATTTGGGAGTCTGAGTACTGGGAAGAAAGAATCTACCAACAAAATTGGAACCAGCATTTTCCACTGATCTCTGGCTTCCCTTCTTTCTCCACTTCTATACCTCAACAAGTCTACTGCGTATGACAAAGGGAGAAGGTACCCCAGCAGTTCCACTTTCATAGGCTCTACAATTGATTTTTAGTCCTTTGTGTATTTTTGCAGTATGGGAACATATGGCATGAATCTAAACTACAAATGGCTTTAGAAGTAAAAATCAAATTCAATCCTACATTTAAAAGAGAGAACAGCATGTACTGGTTGCCAAATACATTGAATGTTCATCATTATACAAATAATGTGCCAGAAACACATGATTCAGCAAAAATAAACATTAAATAAACAAACAAACAAACAAACAAACAAATAAATAAAGGATTCATTTATTTAAATCAAAACTGGATAACTTTCCAAAAGATATTCTATAGTTACTGGATTCAATAGAGGGGTAGCTTGCTGAAATTTAGGCCTTTTATATTCAAAAGGTCAGACTAGATTATCAAACAGCCTCTTCTAGCCTGAACTCTGTGACTACTTCAAACAAAAGCTTTGGACTAGATACAGAGATTACTCAGTGAGGTTCCATTGCTGTGTTATGCAGGAGATTGAACAAGTTCATCAAAATAGTCCATTCTGGTATTAAAATCTATGACTATATCTGCAGCTGGAGCTGGAAGCATGATTCCCAACTCAAGGAGACATACTCAAAGAGAGGTAAAAATACTAAAAATAGTAGCATAGCGGCAGCAACATAGGCAACTGTGAGCAATGGCATAGGCTAGCTATCCCTGATCGGATTTCCTGAGGAACATACTCAGAATAGCTAGCTGTGTTGCTGCCACTTGTTATGCATATATGTCTACTCCAGTTCAAAATCACGCCCCTCCCCAACTCCAAGTGTAGACATAGCCTAAGGGTGTGTCTACACTGCAGGGCTTAACTCAAAATAAGCTATACAAATTGACCATGTTAATTGCGCATCTTATTTCAAAATAGCTTATTTCAAAATAGGTAGTGTCTACACAGCACTTATTTCAAAATAGAACACACTTCCTTTGACTTTCCTTATTCCTCGTACAATGAGGGTTACAGGAGTTGGAGTAAGAACTCCTACAGCTTGACAGTATTTTGACACTATTTCGAAATACTGCCTGCTGTGTAGATGTGGACTAAGTTATTTCGGAATAGCCCTAGTTATTTCAAAATAGTGTTGCAGTGTAGACATACTCTTAAGACCATGCCTAAACTCCAGTCAGGTGGTGTGATTGCAGCACATGCATACCAGGGCTAACTTGAGTAAAAACAACAGTGAAGCCAAGGTTGCATGGGCTAATTCCACACACCCATTATTGGGAGTATGTAGAAACTAGCTTGAGCAGCTCAGCTAGCAACCAAATGCAGTATAGGCACATCTTTAGACCATGCTGCTACTTAGCAACTGTCTCACAATGAACTATCTCCTATACCAATGAGTTGGGAAGAAAGGATTCTTAACATAAAAAAACCTACCAAGTACAGAATACGATTTGTGACTTTGAACAGCAACACCAAAGGAAAATACATTGCATCCTATTCAACTTAAAAGAAATACTTACCATCATGCAAAATATGCCATTGCTTCATTTCTTAAAGAAGCTGTAACATGGTTGTACATAAAGCCGAAAGAAGATATTTTAAATTTCCATTTAATTACAAAACTTGTTGAGAATTGCATATTTTAATTCTGATGGTCATTTATATTTAATTAGTTCAACGAGACTTCCAACCCTACATGACCTCTTTCTGGATCTACTAACAAATTTAATGTTCTCTTTTATATGGACAAAAATTGAGAGAAATGTGAAAGAAAAATAATGTGATAACACAATTCTGATATGTAAAACTACACTTTGATATTGAAATTATAATAGGTACACTGTCTTCATGGAGCTCTCCAATTGGCACATTGACATTCTTTTCCGGTTGGAGTGCTGAGGATGATCGATATTTCATTTTAAAGGATATAGTTCTGTCACA
Organism: Pelodiscus sinensis; assembly: GCF_052426305.1. Classification (NCBI taxonomy): domain Eukaryota; kingdom Metazoa; phylum Chordata; order Testudines; family Trionychidae; genus Pelodiscus; species Pelodiscus sinensis. Next base: position 22,227,549 of record NC_143055.1, on the reverse strand, counting down.
GAAGTCATGGCTTCTGTGCCTTTAAAAGACCTCCATGACTGGCTTCAGCCTCATTGTAATGGCAGGGCTGAAGCAGCTTTCAGCACCGCTCCCCACTCCTCCCAAACTCCTGCAGATAGGGTTGCCAACACTGAAGCTGTTTTCCAACACGATGCAATGCCTTTTTGTTAAAATATTCTATGAAAATCTCCAAGACTGATTTCAGCAATCACCTGGAGATTGATGTTAATTCCAAGAGACCTTAGGCCAATTGTGGAGGGTTAGCAACCCTACCCACATCTGGAGTGGTTGTCAGACCATTGAAGCTGGAGTGGTAGGGCAGGAGCGGCAGTCAGCCATGCTGATAGCAGCAGGACTTGGACTGTCAGTCATCATGTGGAGAGGTCACAGGAGTCCGTGAATTTTTCTTTATTGCTCATTACTTTGATGAAAAAAATCCTATAACAAAACCTTAACCTTAATCATGTTTCAACATCAGCTGACAACAGGCAGCATCTCACAGGAAACACTCAGCACATGGCAGTGCAGGGCCTGGTGCCTGCAAACTATGACACTATTCCCTAACCCCTGTTTAACCAACTTTGCCCCATTTTCTACCATGTAACCCTATTCCAGAATGCATGACCACTATGACATTAGATAAAACAGTTGCTTTCTGCTATATGTAATCAAACTTATTTTTTCCTCTTCAGTGTAACAGTTCCAACCCTAAACACCCATGCAGATTTATGAAATACCATCTAATTTAAATGTTATTAAACACTGACTAATCAACACAGTGATTCACTTTTTGCACTTCACTGAAATTAACATGTTATGAGACTTTATGCATGTGAATTTGGAAGAAGCTAGGGATGTGAAAGGTTCACTAGTTAACTGGTTAGTCAGTAAGCATCACTCTTAATGGGTGATGCTTACCAGTTACAGTTAACTGGTGAGAGCTGGAGCAGGCCCTGCCTGCAGTAGCCCAGGTGCATCACATGCCAGGGGTGCTCCAGGTGTCCAGAACAACCCCAGTTCACAGCAGGACCTGGGGTAGGGAGGTGGAGAACCCCATGCTTAATTACTTAACTTCACTTTTAACAAGTTAATATTGGTTTGTGACCTGCTTTGCTCTTCTTGCTAGAATTCCAAAATGTAAAGAATGTAAATATTAGAACTGTGAAAGAGTGAGATATAGTAAATTCTTTAATAAAAAAAATTGTACAAAAAAGTATGGTTGGAATGCTACAATGCACCCACAGATCCAATGGCAGGTCTGAAGTATATAACTGGAATGAGACCTTTCTAAAAAAAATACAGAAGACTTTATAATGTCTTTTTGTGACTATTATCAGTCATCTGCACAATTTTCAGGGTCAAATCCTGCAATTAGGACTGTCAAGTGATTAAAAAACTTAATTGTGATTAATCGTGTGATTAAAAAATTTAATCACAACTAATTGTGATTAATCATGTGTGCAGCCCCTTTGAAATGTGGTGGCAAAACAGAGTCGGGGTCAGCTGGAGTCCAGTGGGTCCCAAACTAGAGATGTGAAAAATGTTACAAAATATTAACCGTGTAACTTCTGGCTGGGCCCATGAGCACCCGGCCATCACTACCCATGGAGTCTGGGTTCCCAGTGCTGCCAGCCCTGCAGGATCTGGGCTGGCCACCCATACTCCCTAGCAGAGTTTAAATGGTAATAGGAACTGAAAACATCAGCTTATTGATTAACCAGTCAAACATTTAAACTCTTACATCCCTAGTTGGGTGATGCTTAAGGTAACCTGTTAACTAGAACCTGGGAGCAGCCGCGGGAGAGAGGCAGCTCCAGTACCACTGGGACCACCATGGGGCAGACTGACTGCCAGCAGCCCCACAGGATCAGCAGCCAGCAGCCCTACTGGGTTGGAGTAGCCACCCGTCCATGGGATCCCACTTAATCAGTTAACCGGTTAAACATTTAATCCCAGTAAACTGATTAAACAGGATTTTCCATCCCAAATCGGGACTCTCTTTGAACAGGATGGCGAGGACTGCCTTAAACTTGCTTAGGCCTGAAACTGAAGCCCAAGCTCCACTGATCAACACAGGAGCTAACACCCAAGGGCTTCAGACCTGGTTGACAGGATTCAAGTTGCGGCCCTCCTGCCTGGAGCTAACACCTTTGAGCTTTAGTTTTGGCTCCCCTGCCCAGAAGAGTGAGGCTTGGGCTTTGCCTCCCCACTGCCCAGGGCACAGTGGGGTGTGGGAGGGCTCAGACTTCAGATCCCCATCCTGGAGTTATGAAGTCATTTTCGTAAGTTACGGCTTGAAATGTAGTTATTAGTAAAAATTGATTATAAGATGGCTTGTTTGTTTGTTTTCATGTCTAGACAGAGAAATGCAGGGGAAAATGTTTTTTAAAGTTCTCTCAGTTTTGGGAGGGCTGTTTTTGTTTGGGAATTTTTTAATGAAAATAAGGAAATTTGTTTGTTTCATTAAATATATTATTTTTATTCTAGTACTGTGCTGTCAATTATTTTCAACATTTTTTATATAGTAGATGGACTACACATTTTTGAGATTTCATTTGCAGCAGGTTACTGTCCACTGACATTTGTAGTGTGGTATATTTATATATACAGACACACACTTATGTTTATCAATATTCAATTTATATTAAAAATTATAAAGATGAAATTGTGCCTTCAATTCAACTATATAACTGGAAATACCTCCCTTGAATTCAGTGGTATTCTCTATAAATCTTAGGTACATACCTGACCCCATTCATATAGTACCTCACAGTTGTAATGTATTTATCTTTACAATATCCCAGTGGAAGGAATAACCCACAATTTATAGAGTTAAGTGACTTGCTCATAGGGGCTTGCACTCAGGTTACCCAACAACTATGCTTGAGCTCTAACCACTAGACTATCCCTCTTCTTTAGACATCTGCTGATATACAGAATCACCATCTAATTGTAACTATTCAACATAGAATTACTGTTGGGGAAAAGATGTATATTTAGCAGCCATTGTTATCCTTACAATCAACATTTAAAGCCTCATCTCCTCCCCCTACATATTCTGGGAAAGCTGTGTAACATTTTGCAGTCAACTCTGCTCCAAACTAACCAGTGCTTCAGTGCTATGCAGAACAGATGAATGCTTGCTTCATCTTTGAAAAAATAAAGTTTCAAGTAGACTCAAATTAAATTTTTCCACATAATGTTATAATAATTATTATTATTCTACATATATTATTTTAAACAGGTATCATATCTGAATATAACATGCTTCAATTTATTTCTTCATTGCATAGAATGAGCTAGGATGCTACCCAGATTTCTATATAATTCTGTGGCTCTGAAGCAGACATTCTAACCTTCATCGTATACACTACCCCATAGCTTGGGCCAAATCTACAAAGGCTGAGGATTTAAATCCAAACACTTCCCTTTGCATACATGTGCACTTTCCAGGAGCAACTTGCAGGGGCGGGGTAGTGGGCAGCGAGTTTGCAGCGATGGATCTGACCCACATTTCTGCTGCAGAAAACAGCTGCATGTAGGAGGATCGGGGACGCTCTTTTGATACGGATTATTTCTTCTTCACAACAAGCAGGCTTTACTAGCGTAGGGCTGTCTCCTCGCTGCTGGCCTGTGACAAGGGGCGTGTGTGTATCAGCGCACTGTCTAGCTCTCCAGAAGACTGTGCGGCTCTGCTCTCCCTGCCACACTGCGGTATGTGCTGGCCAAAAGTTTACACGCCCTTCTTTCAATCGCGGCCACACGCACACACAAGCAACTCCCCGCTTTCAAAAGTTCGATTCGCACCTCGACCCCTCGGATTCGGTCCGTCCTCGCGGGCCACCCTCCAGCAACCCCGCTAGCAGCCCTGGCATCCAGGACTTGAAAGGGCCGTAGCTCGCAGCCGGCTGCTTGCAAGAGGATGCCCCTGTTGTGTTTCGGAAGGGGGAATCGGCCGGGAATATTCTGTAGCACCAATTCACCCCCCCCCCCCACACACACACACACACACTCACGCCCGCCGAAGAAAAGCTGCATTGTAACGTGACTGAGCCGCACGGGGAACCTGCCCAAAGGAGGGAAATCGCCACTTCACCATGAAATGATGCAGCTTTATGGAACGACTGGAAGCGACCGCGATTTACCGGCCCCACCCAGCCTCCTGCCATGAAAACCTGCAGGCTGAGGAGGGAGGAAATTCCCCCGCATGTCGCCCCCCTCCTCCTGCCAGCTACTCCCATCCCGCCGGGACTCGTCTGCACCGCGCCGACACGGGGACAACTCTGACCCGCGCCCCGCCGGCTCCGAGCGCGCCAGCCCGGCCACGCACCCTACCTGTGCTGGTGCTCATGGTCGGGCGGTGGGAGCGGCTCTCTGCCGCCCCTGGAGCCGCAGCCACTGGCGCAGGTCCCCCCTCCGGCCCGGGCGGCTGGTGCGCAGCAGAGCGCCAGGGGCGGGCCGAGCCACCTGCCCCTGACACACATCCAGCGTGCCCAAGCCTCCGCCGCTGCCCCACGAGCGCAGCCTCCAGCAACGCCCCCCCTGCGCTGGTAGCGCAGCCCCACGGGCTCTAGGGCGAGGGCATCCCGGCTCCCCAGCCGTCCTGCAACGCCTCGCGCGCCGGGCAAGGCAGAGCGCGAGCCTGGCGCAGGGCAGCGCTTCGCAGCCCTTGCAGCTCCTGCCGCCTGGCCAGGTGACAGCCAACCGCGGCGCTCTGGCGCAGAGGGAGTGGGGCTGCCAGCGCGGAGGAGGACGGGGGGTGGGGGTACCCTGGGAAGTGTAGGCTGCTCTGCTAGAGAACCGCAGCCTGGGGATCGGCAGGGGACTACATCCCCCGCAATGCTTTGCTGCAGCCAGCCCCACGAAGGCGCGGGTGGGGCAGCCGGCCGTCTGGTGGGCTTGGAAGCGGCTTGTGCCCTGTGGGATGCCAACTTGTGGGAAGCACGCCAGAGCCGCGCTGGGAACTGGGCTTCGCCGCCAAGGCTACGCCATCAAAGGGAAGCAGCAGCACCGCCTAAGAGTCCCTCGGTGCTTGCTCCAGCGTCCTGCCTAGCCGATAAACATATCTTTGTAAGCTCCAGGCAGGGCCAGTGGCAGGGATGCAAAGGAGCACCCTGGTTCTGCTCCAGAGACCCCTACCCTAGCAAAGGATGCAGACACCAAGTGCTGGAAGTAGGGTCACTATTTATGCTCAACATCTCATTGAGGCTACCTCTACAAAATTATGAGGAGTCCTTCGGCACCTTGGAGACTTAACAGATTTATTAAGGCACAAGCTTTCATAGGCAGAAGCTTTACCCACAAAAGCTGCCCTAATACATCTGTTAGTCTCTCAGGTGCCACAGGACTCCTCATTGTTTTTGCAGACACAGACTAACACAGCAACCCCTCTGAAACTACAAAATTATGTTGACTTACCTTCTGGGGGAATACAGCCACGGCAGTTATTAAACTGCTTGTGAGTTAACATCCTCACCTGGAGCATTGTATTCATTGCATTGTTAGTGTGGGACAGTTCCTGAAAGGCAAGAATAGTCAGTGTAAGTAATACAGTGCCTACATTTAATTGTGTCAGAATAAGTACATCAACCATAAGGATCACTATTTTATGGGAGACGCTTCCACATAAGGCAGCTTATGTTCACTTAACTCTTAGAGAGTAGGCCTGAGAAGCCTCTTGAGACATGGCTTGCATGAGAATGCGATGTATTCTTAAGTTGTGATTCACTTAGTGTCACAAATGAAAACAAATATTACTATCACATAGAAAAAATAATAGGAAGGCAAAACCAGGTCTACTCTGTGAGCCAAATTCTGCTCTCTATTACACCAATATCCTTGCCCAGTAATTGCATATTTTAGAGAGAATTACACATCATTGACACTTGGTGTAGCAGGGAGCAGAATTTATCCCATTGTCTTTTGCATAATTCACACAACCCAGGTACTAACCGTTATTTGTGGTCTAGAAGGGCCTCAAATCCTGTGATGTGCTAGCTGCCCTTACCTGTCCCTGAAGTCAATGGAAGTTCAGAGTGCTCAGCACCTCCTAAAGCAAGCCCTCAAATATCCATGGAACATTTTGTTAGAACTGTAGTGTTAACTCACTGGTCACCCCAGTGTCTAACTGATAAAAGATTCTACCTGCCCCAGGGTTTGAACTTGCAAAGTGCTAAGTAATCTTAACTCCTACTGGATTCACTGTATACAGTGTAGCTGTAGCTGTGTGTGTCCCAGGAGATAGAGATGAGGTGAATGAGGCAATATCTTTTAACAGACCAGCTTCTGTTGGTGAGAGAGAAAAGCTTTCAAGCAACACAGAGCTCTTCTTCAGGCAGTTGAGGGTACTCACCACACTGGGCTATGAATTCCCCCTCTTAATTTAAATGGACATGGTTTCTTCAATTTTTCTCCTAAATTGTTTTGCAGTTTAAACAGCTGCTGCATTCCAGTCATGAGTAATGTGGGCTTTCCTATTATGCTTTGTTAGTTAATGTATGTGCTCTGAGATATGCACATGAACGCTGCTAAGAAAATGCAGAGGTGTTACAGTTTTATTAGCAATTTTGATGGACGTATCACTTTCACATGTCTGTAATAAAAACAGTAAAAGAAAATAACATTTACATTATTTACCCATTCAAATATAGTAATGTGGCTTCTGTAAGTCAAAGCAGATGTTGTGTTTCAAGAGATCTCAGTGAGCATCCAAATTAGGTAAAGGAGACCAGAACCTTGCCCATACATAGAGGAACCCTCCTGACTAATTTTTCATATTAGTGACTATAAAAATGTTGGTAGCTTATTGCAATTAATTGGATTGAATATGTTAAGACCACATCAAGTTAAACTAATAATAATTATGATTTAGATTTTATAACAAAAAATTCAAATGGTCAGATTCTGCATTATGCTCTGCTCTGCTCTTTTCCAGTGATACATAGCTGTACTAAATTTGGTTTTGGCTGGCTCTGCATTATAGGAGAGACACAAAGAAGCTGGAGCATGCAAAATAATTACTCTAGCTCCCTCTCAACAAAGTGCCTATTAGTCTAGGATCCTGTAACTATTATTTAGAAAAATAACCGAGCTCACCACAACCCCCCAACAGAAATTTCTCCTCAGCAATATCTAAACATCAACCTTCCCATCTCCACCCAATGTCTAATGCAAAAGGATGAGCCTTATAGCATGACTTGTAGGCAAGCCGGCGAACTGGGGGGACGGGGGTGGCTGGGACAAAGGGGCATCTGCCCTGGGGATTCAAAAAGACCCTGCTTCATGGTCACTGCCACTGCTACTCTGGCAGAAGTGGCAGCCAGGAGCGGCCCTAGACGAGCTGCCGGCAACTGGCGCCCTAGGTGAAACGCGCGATCGGCGCCCCCAACTCCGAAGCCCTCAACGGTCATTTATCTTGGTGCCCTAGGTGACCGCCTAGTTCGCCTGTATTGACGGGCCGCCATTGGTGGCAGCCAGAGCCCCAGGCCATTTAAATTGCTGCTGGAGCACCATGCAGCGCACTCCAGGCAGTAAGAAGACCTTTTTTTTTTTGGTGGGAGTGCGGTGCAGTCTGGGTGGCACAAAGGGCTGGCTGCTCACAACCCTGCCCCTTCTGGGAGCACCTCCCTCAGGCAATTCTAGCAATTCTATCATTCCCCCTGCTTGAGGGTCAACAGATTTAAGCTATTTTGGGCCAAGGAGAGAGAGTAGCTTCCAAAAGAGAGGGCACATCACAGAGAATGCTGCACCGTCCACTCCACTTTGTTAAAAGAGAGGGGACGCCAGGGAATCTGTTGGCTGCAACTATGGCAGTAACATAAAGAGAAAAAAATAATCTCTCCAGCAGGTCTGTACAGAAAGTATCAGATAAAAACTTTGTTAAAAAATGGCCTTTTTGTCACCCCAAAACTATTTGAAATTTGACAGAAGTTCACTAAATCATTTTGTTCTCAATGCTTTTCACTGGGCTTAGGAGCCATTCACAAATTGATGGGAGGAGGAGGAAGCTCCTCCCTTAGAAAAGCTTCAAGAGAATTCTGTCCCACCATATCCCGTTTCGGAGAATTGAACCCAGGTAAATCTAACACATCTTGGTTAAGTGCTATAGCTGCTGGGTTAATGGTTAAAAGGGACTTACCTCCCCTTTGCGAATCTAGCCTTTAACTTTGCTTTAATTTTGAACAGTGACCAAAATTCAGGAAAACATTTTTGTTCACCTAAAAATAAATGTTGACTTTCTTTTGATTGACCAAAATTTTTCAGTATTTTCAGTTTACAGCAAACCCGTTTTGTTTTTGCCAATTTTTCAGAACTGCCAGCAAACTGAAAATTCAGTTACTCATCCAGCTCTGCTTTCCAACACAGAGGTGCTGGAATAATTTGTATGGTGGGAGTTCTGAGAGCCACTGAACAACACTGTAAGCCAGGGATGGTCAATAATTTTTGATGGGGGACCACTCCAAGGTTTGGGTAAGTGATCAAGGGCTATACTTTTCTATGGAGGGAGTGTGGGGTCTGGGATGGAGATTGGGTGCAGAAGGGAGCTTGGGGTAGGAGACTACGGTGCAGGACAGGGTGTGGAGTCTAACAGGGAGTTTGGGTGAAGGAGGAGTTGTGACCTAAGGCAGGGGATTGGGATGCAGGGTCCCGGAGGGAGTATAGGTATAGGAGAGGATTCTGACCTGGGAGAAGGGAGCAGAAGTGGGTGCAGAGTGTTATGATTTGGGGCAGAGGATTGGGGTGCAGCAGATGGTGCAGGTGCAGGGTCAGGGGAGAGGGCATGGGTGCAGGATAGGATTCCAGCCTGGGAGAGGGTCGTAAGAGGGGAGCACAAGGACTGGGAGGGAGTTGTTACCTGAGGCAGGAGAAGGAAGTGACCTGGGGCAAGAAGTAGGAGCGTGGGAAGGGGTGCGGTGCCAGATGCAGGCAGTCCAGTGAGACCCTCAGGCAGGCACCCTGCCTGCCACAGTCCCAAGCTGCTTAAAGCGGCTGGTTGCTCCATGTGCCTCTCTACACTACATGCCAGGTGTGGAGACTAGGTGCTGTGCCCCCCTTTTGGAGGAGAGGGAAGACTGTGTGCACTGCCCCTGCCCCCAGCGCAATCACTGCAGCTTCCATTGGTTGGAAACGGGCCAATGGAGGCTGGAATGAATGTCCTGAGGGCACAGGCAGCGCATAAAGTCTCTCCTCCACCAAAAAAAGTGGGTGAGCGGCACCTAGAGACACATGGTCCCAGCAGCCAGCCGTTTTGAGCAGACTGGGTCTGTGGAAAGCAGGAAGCCTGTCAGAGAGTCCCAGTAGGCTGGATCCAAAGGCTTATGTGGCTGGATCTAGCCCCTAGCCTAGGCCATATTTTGCCTGCCCCTGCTGTAATTCCTATTACAATGAAAGCCTCTTCAAGCTGGGAGGGTGCTGCATACCCCCCTAGGATTCCAATTCCAGCACCTATGTTCTAACAGGTAGGTATCAGACATTGGTAATTATTCATTTCCCCACCATGAATGCAATCAAAGTGAATCAAAGTGTCTTGAAATATCCTTTCCCCTTTGTTTGTTTAATTAACTTTTCCATTGCCAAAACATCTACATTATTTTAACCTAGAAAGATACTGGATGGTTGTTTTTCCTTCCATTGATTTGCTATAGAAAAGCAAATGGGATATTATACCTTCATATTTCAACTAAATATTGTTGATTTTTCTGTGAAACACTCAGCACTATGATCCACAAATTCCTTGGTTAACTGCAATTGGCATGGTCTTTTACTTGTTTGTGTGTTTGTTTAAAAAAAATGTTTCCATTTCAGGTCATTACCAAATATGTATCAAAGCGCCTGAAAGCGCCTAAATGATTTATAAATCCACATCCCATTTTTAAAAAATTGGATTTAGGTGCTTCTGACAATTTTATCCGAAATCTCCACCTTTCATTCTCTCCAGGGGTATGTCTACACTACAGGATTTCTGGAACCATTGTTTTTGTGCAAAAACCCACGGAGCGTCCACGCCTCAAGCACATTTTTGTGCAAGAAAATTTACAGTAAAACAGCAGAACAGAGGGCTGTTTGAAGAGAGTTCTTGTGCAAAAAGTTGTGTGGGTGGATGCTCAACAGGGGTTTCTTGTGCAAAAAGAGCCTATCAGAAAAAGCACAGGTGCTCTGATGGCCATTCTGTGAATGGCAATCAGAACTTTCTTGTGTAAGTGTCCTTGCACGGTGGATGCTCTCTTGCACAAAAGCACATCGCTTTTATGGTGTGCTTTTGAGGTGTGGATGCGCTTCCACAAAAAGCTTCTTGTGCAAAACCCTGCAGTGTAGACAAAGCCCAGCTGTTTCCCTTTCCAACTAGTATATCTGTGGTGAAAATACTATTTATAGAGTGAATTGTATTCATTTCCTTTTGAAACAGACTGCAATTTAGATGAGAAGCCCAGTCTCCATATTTGTCTGTATTACTTTACTGCATTTTTTCTTTCTGCATGATCATTTTCTCATTTCTTCATGAAAGGCAATTATTCTTTTGTATTACACCTATGCAGAGCTTAAAATGAGATACTGCTCCATTTATGATCATCTCAGCAACAATATAATTTTTCTGTTACTGAAAGATCTCTATTGAAAGCTTCTTTATTTCCAACTTATCTGACATTCTCTAAGATGTAAATATTATGAAACTTCAAAACTATTTTGTTGTCATTGTAATAGTTTCATTTTTTATATTTGTCATTGATTTCTACCAGCCTCCTCAAACTGAGTGGTATCTTATTCCACAAATATGACTGTTTAAATCAATGAGACTACTTACATGCTTAGAGTTAAGCGTCTGCTTAAGTGCTTTGGCACTAACCTAGCAAAATATTTCTAAGCATAAATAAGGCAATGTGGGGGAGGGGCAAGGGAGAATTGGGTCTGGAATGTATTTACCTGCCTTTCCCTAATATTTGAGCCTTTTTATGAATCTTAGAATGAAATTTTCATAAACTGATGGTAGAAATCTTGAGGATGGATTAAGCAAAATAACCCCAGTACATAATTCAGATCCAGACAACATTTTCGATTTAGGAAACAAATAACCAGCCCTCCGAGACAGAATGAAATGTGTGCTTGCAGCAGTGTGAAATCAAAAGGTATTTTTTTAGAACTACTGCAATACTGTGTATGCAAAAATAATTTCATGGTTTAGAGGAATTAGAGATTTTCTTGTCTAGCGACCCTATGATTGGGTCTAAAAATCTGATGCTATCAAGCTTCGGTTCTTTCTTCCCATCAGTGATTGTACACTCATTTGTCTGAACCTTCCACAAATATCTATACCTTCTTCCATATTTTTCCTTTTGCCCGAAAAAATCTTCCTGAAAAAAATGCATGTTGAATATATTTGTCTTATTCCAGCCCCCCACTAGTTATATATTTACTGTCCTTCACTAGTTACGTGTTGCTCACCTTTATAGGCCCTGACTACAGAGGCAATTCACTCTGAGTCCTGTAATCAATTAGCAGCGATTAGAGTAGCTGCACCATTACAAATCTCAGGCAGTTACAGTAGCAAGTGACCATCAGTTCTTAGAATCAGGGTAAATTCCCACTGGACACAATGCCTTGAATTGTGAGCTATTTGGGGGAAGAGGTAGTACCTGTTCTTTTGTCAAACAGCAGAGATTACAGCGCTCTGAACTTCTTGAAGCATTTGGATATTAATATAATAAATAAAATGATAATTGCTGTAAGGTTTTGGATATAGCAACACATTTCCAACAATTATCAATTTGTCTATAAATAATGAGATACTGTAATGCAGCCATAGTGAACTTATAACAGAGTGAAATTTGTACCTCCCCAAACTGGGGCTCACTTGGCTGACAACATGGTCCAATAGGATCATGGATGTTCCTGGACCACAGAGCCCAGGGACAGACAGCAAGGTCTGGTGGTGGGGCTGGGAGCACTGCAGGGGGCCAGTGACTCATTGGAAGCCCTGTGGCGGGGGTGGAGGAGCGGCTGGTGCGATGGGGAGCTCTGGCCCTGGCAGCATGCGGGACAGTGAGGGATATGGAGCTCTCTGACCCAGGTGGACTCCCACAGGGATGGTGGCAATTGGGGAGCTCCAGCCCTGAAAAGTCCACCTGGGTCAGCAGCAGAGGGGCTCAGTGAGAGCAGGGCCAGAGACTGAACCTGGGGGCAGCAGGTCTGGGCAAGGGCCAGAAGCAGCTGGCAGCAGGAAGGGGCAGCAGGCGAGTTGGAAGGCCAACAAAAGGGGACCTCCCCTTGTTTGGCAAGTCCCCTTGTTCAGGACCAGTCAGGTCCCAGGAGTGCCAGACCAGGGAGTCCCAACCTACACTATAATATTAAGGAGATGGCATCTGTGTGATAAACTTTAATGTTAAGGACCTCTACTTCTCTGTGTGGTTTATACATATTATAGCAGCAGTTAGAACTTTGAGACATTGTCCATCTACCTTACCTTTTAGGCATCCAAAAATGTTTGACCAATAGCTTATAATACAACTTCAAAGCAATCTTTGAAAAAATGAAAATAACATCAAAGGGAACAACCAAGGAAGATAAAATAAATCATTGTCAGACGGGAACAATCAGGAATTAGTCAATCTTGGCGGTAGTCAGCTTTAAGAAAGTTGGTCAATATAAACAAACTTTAATGTCTGATAAATAGTTGCTTCATGTGACATAAAAATAACAGATATTAATCAACAGCTATATATAAATTATATATGTGTAAGAATTGAGAACATACAGTAAGCAAGAAAGACCAATGAAAAAAGAAAAATAAAACTATTGACTCGCCTGTGGAGAATACCAGTAAGAACATGAGCAAGCTCAGAAATGGCTGGCCCACAAAACACAACCAAATATCTTATGTTAGGAAAAATGAGATATGAATATGGACAAATCATGGCAATGACTTAATAACAGTCAATACATATTAATGACTGTAATACTTCCTATGGTATTACAATTTTGTGATTTCTGTAGTAAATAATATATTATAATTGCATTGCTATCCCTTCTGTGTGTGTATTATATAAATATATTGTCATGTCCCCTAAATATGAATAACTAGAAAACTGCTTTAAACTGCTATAATTTCCTTTAGCCCCGCATTTCTCAAATTGTGGGTCCCAACCACCCAGAAGGTCGCAAGCAACTTAGAGGGGTCATGGTATCACAAAGTTTGAGAACCCCTGCTTTAGCCTATTGATAGTAATATGGTCTATTTGGCTGTTCATTGTAACAGAAGTTTAAACTACATTTCCTTTCACAGGTGTCCTAATTTTCTCTTGTTTAAGCCACACTGTGTAGTTTGGTATCACTTTGATGTAATTAGTGTTACCATATTTAGCAGATCCTAGATTCTTTTGCTAATGCTAGGTCTCGCATAGCCCGGGCAACGTAAGTCTAGTAGATACTATCTCATCTGAGCAGATGATGACCTGGCCTAAATTCTATGTGCTCTCATTGCCTCCTGGCTGGACTCAGAAGTGGATTAGAGGTTTGTGGGGCCTTGGCCAAGAACAAGTCAGGGAATGTTCTCACACCTTCCACCTGCATTACCTTCATCCCTAAACTCCTGCCTGGGAAATGGGGTCAAGGTATGTGGGCTTGACCTGCCATGCCCAGTTTTCCTACCAGGGATCACAGTTTGAGTTCTGGGCAGGAGGGGCCAGTGGATTGGGGCTAAGTGGTGCCCATTTTTCTGGAGCACATTTGATTGGTCAGGGCCCTGGGCATGGGCCCTGTTGGTCCAGTGGCGAATCTGTCACTGGCTATACTACAGTCTGCCAAAGCACGAAGCAATCAGTTCTTTGGACAATCCAACCAATACAGAATGCTGGGGAGCATCTCCTCAGCAACATGGACTGCACAACATGGACTACTGCAAGCACACCTGTCCTCTGCTCCTTAAATTAGCTTCCCATAGAGTAATGAGTCACCGGAAAGATCTTGGTCTTTATCTTCAACAGTCTCAGTGGGCTTGGAGCAAGGCTGTCTAAAAGATGACCTAAAATTCCAGGATGAATACTGTGGGCAACAGCTCTGTTCCTCAGGCACATGGAACTTCCTATCACAAGGATAAATCTCATCTGTGGGAGAGACCAAGCTTTCTCAGGTACCGCATTGTTGAAGGCAGTATAGGAATCTTTGTAACATAGAAAAAGTACCATAACTGTACCATCACGCTATGAAACCAAAGGCACTGAAATCATTGAGAAAGGGAGAGTGAAGTCTCTTCTACAACTTTAGCGAAGAAGAAGTTGGCTTTTAACTTATGCAATAGAAACACGTGGCTTTAGTTCCTAAGGTTGCAGGTCCAATCCCTCCAGCCACTGACCAGGGTCTGTTGGCTCTTACATTTGCATTATTTTATTCACTGCACTATAACAACACATTAAAATAGGTGGGGGGTAGCAGCGAAGGGCAGAAAGTAGCTACATTAAACTATTAATCCTTTGTGATTTACCTAAATCAAGGGCCATATTCTTCTCGATCACTTACACTAGCGCAAATGTGGAATAATTGCATTACAGGCCATGGAGTTACAACACTTCAAATTTACACTGCTCTAACAGAACACAATATCACCCTAAAGGACAAATTTTATCCTTGGATACATGAGTCAGATCTCATTGATTTTTACTGGGAATTGCACATTTATGATTAATATTATATTACAAAAATGATTGGCCCCCATTGCAGTAGGTGCAGTACATATTCATAATAAGAGACACTCCCCGCCCCAAAAAGCTTACAGTCAAAGTTGACAAGACAAGCAAAGGGTGGGAGAAAGGAAGTATTTTTATCAATGGGAAACGTAGGCACAGAGAAAGTCTAAAGGATGAGCTAAACAAACAGTACCTACACACCACACCATGGTCTTAGCCACCAGACCAGCCACTCTCTTCCCCTTCTAACCAACTGCAGGACTGGATCCATTCTATGTAAAGAGTTCTTCAGTAGAAGCCTGGTATAATATCATATCAAATGACTGGCATACAGGATTATACAATTGAAGATTATAAAATACGAGAAAAATCCCAACATGGTTGTGAAGGAGGGAAGCAATTGCACACGGGGAACAATCTTTAGCCTCCAGAACAAATCAGCTATCCTGATCCGCATAATGTATCCCAAGCATTACTGTTTCTTAGATACCAGACCATCAAGATTACTTAGTCTCAGGAATGAGACTTAGCCATTAGAAACGTAAGTGGTTCCCCACCAGGATTCCTTCCTATTATTAAAGGGGTAGCCGTGTTAGTCTGAATCTGCAAAAGCGGCGAGGAGTCCTGTGGCACCTTATAGACTAACTGAAGTGTAGGAGCATACGCTTTCGTGGGCAAAGACCCACTTCGTCAGA
Organism: Pelodiscus sinensis; assembly: GCF_052426305.1. Lineage (NCBI taxonomy): Eukaryota > Metazoa > Chordata > Testudines > Trionychidae > Pelodiscus > Pelodiscus sinensis. The sequence continues at coordinate 22,212,179 of NC_143055.1, read as the reverse complement.
TGCATGTAGTGGAAATTCCCACTGGGAAATTCCCACTGGGAATTTCCACTACATGCATCTGACGAAGTGGGTCTTTGCCCACGAAAGCGTATGCTCCTACACTTCAGTTAGTCTATAAGGTGCCACAGGACTCCTTGCTGCGCTTCCTATTATTGTTCATATATGTGTAATGCATTACTACATCTGACATATACATTTACCGAATTCTTGCCTTGCTTACAGGACCTAGGGAAATAAGAATTATGTAGGCCTAGCTCCACAAAAACAGGCTACATATTTGAGTAAAATAGCTTCTACTCTAAAAAAATATCCATATAAATCTAGTGAGAAAGAGATACAGAACTGGAGTTCAAATCTGTGTCCAAAAGTGTAGATGATTCTAAACTCTCCATATTTATGGACGCCCTTCCCAGACCTTGCAGCTTTCCATTCTCCCCCAGAATCCTTCCACCTAATACCCCAGAGACAGAAGCCACATCAAACCCCATGAAGTAGCATTGTCTAGGAAAGAGGGGTAGGTGTGAAGTTTTCACATCTGGTTCATCTTTTCTGATGACTTTGGAAGATATTAGATATACTCATCCTACTGATGCTTTTGAAATAATTATTGAACCACCGCTGCTCTGTTACCACAACTTTAGCTTGCATTTTCCCCATGCTCCTCTAGAGACCTTTAGGGAAAACTCAAGGCATAGGCTGTGTCTACACTGGCATGAATTTCCGGAAATGCTTAAAACGGAATACTATTTTTCCGAAAAAGGAGCGTCTACATTGGCAGGCTGCTTTTCCGGAAAAGCCCTTTTTCCGGAAAAAGCGTCTGTGGCCAATGTAGACGCGCTTTTCCGGAAAAGACTACTGGGCTGTCTACACTGGCCCTTTTCCGGAACAGTGTTCCGGAATAAGGACTTATGCCCGAGCGGGAGCAGAATAGTTTTTCTGGAATAGCGGCTGATTTTGTACAGTAGAGCATCGTTGCTTTTCCGTTAATTCAAGGGCCAGTGTAGACAGCTCGCAGCTTATTCCAGAAAAGCGGCTGATTTTCCGGAATAAGTGGCCCAGTGTAGACACAGCCATAGTGTTGAAGTGTTAAACCTGCTGTATTTATTGCAATATTTTATTTTCTTATAGTTTCAACTAGAGGGCAGCAACAGGCTGGACTTATATCAATCAAGTGCAGACACACTGATTTAAAACTTGAAATGTTTTAAAGGCCTTGATTGTCTGCTGTGTTTCGTGAAGAGAAAGTTTCCAAAGAAAGATAGTGTCTATACTATTGGAAGTTCAGTTGACCACAGAATTGTTACACAGTAAGAGCATAGTATTCTGAGCCACCATGAAAGATTACGTGTTACCAAATTTACCAAAATTTAGACAATTTTTATAAAATGTAGGAAATGTTGCATTGAAATATTACAGTATTGCTTGAATGAGAGAGCAAAGCATTTTTAGTGGGTAAACAATGTCACTGTATGATAACAGGAAGGTAGACTTCTGGGACCTTTCATTCCCATTGACCAATCAGATAGCCTATGAAGCTTTGCAAGAATTCATTATTTGCACATATGGGTCAAATTCAATATTGGCTTGAATAAGTGTAATTTCACTGATGTTAATGCAATTAAGTCAGCAGTAAATCTGGCCAACTATTTATGGACTGCACATGGTACCAGACAAAATGTCTTCCCTTGAGAATCTGCAAGACATAAAAATGGAGGAGGAAAAATTATTCCCATTTTATAGAACTGATGCACAGAGAAGTTAAGAGGCTTGCTCAAAGCTACATAGGAAGTCTGTAGCAGAACCAGAAATTCAGCCAGGATCTCCCTTGTCCCAATCCAGTTCTTTGATTCAAGAGAGGAGGGGAAGTCTGGAAATTTTCTCTAAGGTTGTCTATCAGAGAAATAACATTTAAATAAGAAAATACCACATTAGAACGGCTATACTGGGTCAAACCAAAGGTCCATCTAGCCTAATATTCTGTGTTCTGACAGTGACCAATGACAGGTGCACCAAAGGGAATGGATATAACAGGTAATCATGAAAGAATTCATTTCCCGTAACCCATTTACAGTTTATGGCAAACAGAGACTAGGCATACCATTTCTGCCCATCCTGGCTAATAGTCATTGATGGACCTAACCTCCATGAATGTATCTAATTCTTTTTTGTACCCTGTTATAGTATTGTTCTTCACAACATCCTCTGGCAAGGAGTTCATCAGGTTGACTGTACATTGTGTGAATAAAAGACTTCCTTTTCTTTGTTTTAAACAAGTTGCCTATTAATTTCATTGTGTCTTTTCCTAGGTGAAAAGTCCCAATTGTATTTATAGCTTCTTATATGAAAGTTGTTCATAGAATACTAGAAATAGAAAGGACCTTGAGAGGTCATCGAGTTCAGTCCCCTGCTCTCACAGCAGGACCAAGATGTCTATCCAACCTGCTCTTAAATATGATGAAGATTCCACAATCTCCCTACGCAATTTATTCCAGTGTTTAATTACCCTGACAGTTAGGAAGCTTTTCCTAATGTCCACCCTAACCCTCCCTTGCTGCAATGTAGAGGAAGGAGAGGAAGGAGTAGCACAGTCAGGGGAGCAGAGTGATCTGGGGCCATGCTGTTCCACTTCCTCTGCTGTTGCCACGGAGTGTAGGGGGGCAGGATTCCCACTACCGACTCTTACCCCTGGCCACATCAGTTGAGCAAACAGGTGGGGCAGAGGCAGGGGCAGAGCAAGGGCAAGAAAGAGGACAGATCAGGAGCAGGACCTGAGGACAGAGGATTGGCCTGGTCCTTCTGCACTCTGGGGGGAATCACATGTCCCCTCCCTCCATGTGGCCCCTCACCAGTCACCACTTTATAAGTTTTACCCTAATGGTTAGAGCACATACATGACATGTGGGAGACCCAGGTTTAATTCCCCCCGCTCTGTTAGAAGGGGAGAAAGGACATGGATTTCCCACCTCACAGCACTCTAGCCACTGAGCTATGGGGCATTTAGAGATGGAGGCCCCCCCCACTTTCCCCTGCTAAAACTGTTTCACTGTGGATAAACAATGAAATAATAATTGGAGCAGGAGGGCTAGATCCTGGGTTTCTCACCATCCTGCTTATGCTCTAACCACTGAGCTAGAGTGACTGCCACACACTGTTTCTTTCTCTGGCCCAGTGACTATTTAAGTATTTCTCTACAATGGAGCACTCAACACCACTCACTGGTATTTGGCTCAGCAGGCCCATGTCATGATACAGGGACTGCAGGTCAAGCCCCAAGTGGCATTGCAACAGCTCAACGGCTAGAATGGAACAGGCTGAGTATGGGGATGAGTATGGCACAAGTTTGGTCTCCTACCCAGCCTCAAACTTCACTCAACAGTAATTGTTTTTGAAAGCCGGGGAGGGGAAGGACACACCTCAGATTTAGATTTTGCTCCAGGCCCCTGAAAGGTTCTATGTGAACCAATTCTTCCTCCTTCTCCAGCCATTTTGCATGAAACAGGGCAGATGTCAATCTTATTCCTTTAAGAAATGCCTTAGGTACCAAAGCCATCTGACTCCAGGCTGCTTGTTTCCATTTGTGCATTGTCAGAGGAAATAGGCACCTCCCTGCAGACCATACTTAGACACCTAACTCCAAAAGAGGAGAAGGGCCTACCAACATCTCTTTTCTCACTAGCTCCCATTAGCTAGCTCAGGTCATTCCCCACCTTTTGTTTTGGTTTTTATGGATGGGGGTGGCATTCTAAAGCACTTAGGCTCCCTATATAATGAATGGGGAGAGATAAGCACCCAAGTAAGGCTTTATGGGTTGCAGTGTTGTTCCTGTGATTTTTTTAAGTGCTTGGAAGTTGAGTATTGTGCCATTGAGGGACACAGTGCTTGCGTCCCTTTGTGGATGCCACACCACATTTTCTTGTTTGAGGGTATAAGATGGGATTCACTCTCAAAGCCTTTTTGTGCCACTTCCAAGGGTTCAGACTGTTGGTAGTTAATGTGTTCTCTTCCACAAGCAGTAACAAGAAAAATACAGTCTCAGATACAACACATTGTGCCTAATACTGTCCATACGAGGGAAGACTTAGACAAAGAGCTAAGTGGCTGCTGTTTTTTAATCAAGCAGCCATGAAATTCCTGAAAAGGTCACCCTGTACTCAGAACCAGCTATTCTCTATTTCTATTTTCAGTCTTACCTATTCATCAGGCAGGCAGGTGGACACAGAGTTCCTACACTCAAGGGAGCTAAAGAAAGCACTACAAATTGCCACAAGTAAGGCCTTATTAAGGGAAGAGCCATACTTGCTATCCTTTTAAAATAAGGTTATGGGAATTAAATCACACGCCTGACAACAATAAATTTGATACGTGGGTGCTAAACTTATTTGAAAAAGCAATCTTCCACCAAAAAGCTATATACACCCCCAACAGCTTGAAGTCTGCATTAGTACCCACCAGCAGGTGTTTTGCTTCAAAATCTTCTCTTATTGTCAAGCCTTCTGAGAAGCTGAGCTTTTAAATGGAGGACTAAGTCACATGACTTCATCACCCCAATGGTCCCTTATATTTCCTTTAAAACACTTAAAACAGAATGGTACATTACACAGGGATTTCTAGTGAAGGGGAAAGTATTTAAATTGTTCCACCAAATCTCATGGCAGTATTTAAATTTCTATCAAACAACATTTAGAATGTTTTTGTTTCATAGCATCTCCCCTCCCGTACTGAATGGTTTGGTCCTCTCTTGAAAGGCCTTTGTTGGTTCACCCAAGCCATTTATGGGGGCTCTGTTATTCTAAACAGAAGAGTACTGGCCCCCTGTTTAATGTATTCCAGCCATTGTGCTCTAAATCTAAATTCCTGGTTTGTTAGGTGGCTTCATAATCCCAATTTCTAGGAGAAGATACAAGGGGTTTAGCTTCCTTCCAGAGTTTCTAGCTTTCAGGAGCTGGGGAAAACTACATTTCTCAACTATATTTCGTAGATTGAACACCCTTCCCCTTCGTACACTGAACCTTCCGCCTTTTCTACTGAACTGCAAAGATAATTTTTTTCTCTATTTGTACCATCCAAGAATCCCTGTTTATTTTAAAAAAAAGATTACCGTCCTTGGAAAGGAAAAGAATACATAGGGAAGTAAACAAACACCATAATTTTTCTGAGTGGCAAAGGGGGAAAAATACATTTAAGTCTTCCAACAGGTAAGTCTCTACCATTCATTTTCATCCTGAGCTTTGTTGGCGGAGGCTATTTTAGTAGGCTTCCTCCATTCTAATACACTAGAAGCCCTGGATGGGATAGGGTGGAGTTATAACCCTATTTAAATGCCAGCCAAAGATTACACCCCCTATCTATCCAGGCTTTTATTAGTATTGTGTTGCTTTATTAGAATTAGACTCTGATCTTGAATTTTTAGAATTCAACTTGATCTCATTGCCTCTAGTGTAAAAGTGCTGCAAGTGCTAAAAATGAGCCATTTGGGCCCATAATAGCTAGCAGGAAGCTTTGCGAGACATACAGCATCTTGCCTTTCCTGCTGAGGAATAACAAACTGCCCAATAACATACCTTAGTAACATTGGTAATCTCAAAAAAAGCTTAACTATTATTGATAAAGCTAAGCAAACATCTTCAGAGCAGCAGCAATGTATTGTAACAGCTGGGTGCTTTGAGTCAGCATTTCCCTGCAGACTACAGGGCGACAGCATTTCCTTACAACTGGACCAGAGTATATTTTTCTCTTGATGTTTTCTGTTTTTACATTCTGACCCAGACTGCAGAGCCAGCTTTTTGTAAGAGCTGGGGGAAGCCAGGGCTATCTTGATTCTGACAAGGAAGAGGAAATGCTGAGACCATTAGGTGCCAAAAGAGTTTAATCCCTGAGCTAATTTTACTGGCACTTCCTGTTCAGGTGTAACATACTAGTTAGAGTGAAGCACAATCTGGAATCTAAGCTTTTTAAAAAGTGGGATTTAAAGTTAAAATGGTAACATAGGCCCTGATTCTGCAGATCTTTGTGTGAGCCAGGAATCCTACTAAAGTCAACATGATTATTCAGGTGAGTCAGGACTAATCACTGAATGAAAAGTTGCAGGATCAGGTGCATGCTTACGGTATGTCTACACAGCAAAAGCTGTGTACAGGTTAGCCTACCTAAGATAGGTTGACTTAGCTAGTGCATACAACAAGTGTAGTACAAACAGTTCAATTTGAGTAGTTTAAGCCTGGCACGGACCCTGGGTATATTCTCTACTTATTAGTGATGAAGCCCATGCTTCCATTATTATCCATGTTAGCATGATTAAGATTTTTTAAAATAGGTTAGCCCATGCACAACTTCTGCTATAGATACACATCTTCAGCAGTTGTACAGTACTTCACATCTTCAAAGTACTGTACGCATACTAACTAATGATTGTTTACAATCCTGATGTCAATGAATTACATTATTTTGGGGAACTATGCATTCACAGCTGGGAGAAAATAAGGAACTAATAGGCCCAAAGTTATGCAAGCAGACAGAATTGTCTTAAGTGCATTTCAAAATCTACTCTGTCCAGCATATATATAAAGAAATAGCAAGACAGCCACATTAAAGTGACATATACTCATTTCACTACACAGTGCATTGGAGGTGGACAAACCTTGTGAAGTTCAGCAAACTCAGGAGACTGCAGATACCATGAAATTGGTGTTTAGGACCACACAAATTTAGAAGTTAGAAGCCAGTAGGAGAAGCCTACTCTGCCACAGTTCTGAAGCTATAGAACTGGCTCTTGTGTTAAAGGGTCTCACATTCTATATCATATGGTGTCCTTAACTCCAAATGTCATTATTTCTGGTGGTTTATACTGGTCCTGTATGGTCAAAATCTGCCATTATATATATATATATCTCACCAACTTCAGTGGGATTGCTTGGGTGTAATTGGGGATGGAACTTGTTCTTTAATATTAACACATTATATTATATTAGAAAGTTTACCTGATGTTGCTCTGATCCTTAATTAATTTTTGTTTTTCTTCATGTAAATCATTGCGCTGGGGTGGGGTGGGGGCATGAGCGGTTCAGGATGCAGGCTGCCAGGGGAGGAGGACAACCCTAGCCCTCTCTCACTGTAGCAGCTTGGAGCCAGGTGAGAAGCACCTCTCCATGCTGCTTCAGTTCCAGCGGGCACAGCCAGGGGAGTGGTGTATGTCCCCTGGCTGAGGCAGGTCCAGGTTCATCTGCCACCTGCGCTCCCCAGCCAGAGTGATGAATGGAGCAAACTGTACACTTTCCCCTTGCTCTATGAGGAAGGGGAATAGCCAGCAATGTTCCAAATGTATTGCGGGAAGGAGAGGGGCATGCTTCACATGGAGGGTGGGAGGCTTAGGGCTAGGTCTGCCCCACCAGCCTCTTTCACCTGGCTGATAATTCTGTCTCTTCTCTGTATAGTTTTATATGTCCCTATATGAATCAGAAGCTCCCTCCACTGCCCGCAGAACCAAACCCTGACCTTGCTTTAAGTTATGATAAGAGGAATCTTATACGAAATTTGGAATTCCTAGCTCTTACCATCTAGGAACTGATCAGACAGACAGACTAACTCACAGGCAAATTCTCTCAAATATATAGCGGATTTAAGAGACATTGCTGTAGAAAAACCTAAAGTCTTTAACTAAACATGCAGCTGCAGTGAAGCAGGCAAACAGGATGCTGAATAGCAATGCCAGAGAAAGACAATGGAAATTAAAGGAAATATTTTGTTTCCATATGAGACCTCTTTCAACCCGCTGGCAGTTTCTTTCAATAGTTCTGAAAAGATGTGGGACCACTAGACAAAAACAGAAGCATCTTATTTGCATCTAATTATTTTCATAGTTACGAGAGAGACCAAAGCATCAACAGAACCTATGCTCAGATATGAAGGAATCTGAATAGTTTCAGCAAGTCATGCAACACCAAATTCCTAGAATTTTCAAGATGGAGCATAAGGGATATATGCAACAGCTAATGTAGTATCTGCAATGTACTCTCTTTGTGCTTTTTCCTGTTAGTTACAGTACACTGGTCTCTGGGGTTATTTAATGAGGGCAGGTGTCAACAGTGTAGGGGTATTGAATTGTCTCTGTTTAGTGGTATTTTTAAAAGGCTGTAGTAGGTCTAGTGCAAGGGCCAATTTTAGATATGTCCATTACTTGGCCCAGGTAATGGACATATAATTTTGGATCAGGGGCCACTACAAGATTTTGGAAAGTGGTCGAGGGCCACACTCGTCAGTGATATTAATGGAGGAGATGTAGGGTCTGGGATGGAGGTGGGTGCAGAAGAGAGCTTGGGGTAATCAATTGGGGTTCAGGAGTGAGAATGGAGTCCGGAAGGGAGTTTGAGTGAAGGAGGTGGTTGTGACCTAGGGCAGGGGACTGAAGTGCAGGGTTTGGGATATGACCTATGGTAGAAGGGGATTGTGATCTGGGGCAGGAGATTGGGGTGCCAGATCTGGGAGGCGGTTTGAGTTAAGCTAAGGTTTGCAGAGCCTAAAACGTTTCTCTGCCAGCTTGCCTGCCTGCCGCATGCCTGCACAGGCTGCACAGCCATGTGTTTTTGTGTCAATAACTGAGCTGAGGAGGAGAGGCATGGTTCTTCTTGGCTGCTTGTTATTCAAACAGGGGGCTCCCATTGGCCAGTTTCTGGCCAGAAACTGACCAATGAGATTGTGCCAGGTTCAGGGTCAGCCTGCCTGTGGCTCCCTGCTGCCTCCGCAGGTTGGATCTGGTGGCTTGGTGGGATGGATCCGGCCCAAGGGCCTTATTTTGCCCAGGCCTGCCCTAGGCAAAAGTCTCTCCAGTTTCCCACTCCTCTCCACCTCCATGTCTTGAGTCAAAAAGGCATTGGTTAAATTCCATTGTGAATAGCACAATGTAGGGTGTCCACCCAAAGGAATCAAGCATGTATATCATTGTCAACTATAATGGTACCATCTTCTGGGATATAAACTACAGAGAGAGGCTGCAAAAACTGTTGATTCTGGACTGGGTCTAGGGAAATTGGGGTTCAATTCTTGGCTGTCATAGCCCTTTTGTGTGACATCTGGCAAGTCCTTTGATCACTGCCTCAGTTTCCCTGTATGTGAAATAGAGATAATAAGAGTGGCCTACTTCATGATGGTGTTGAGAGGATAAATTAATATTTATGAGGTGTTGAGAGCTATAATCACTTTGGTGATTAGAGCCATAAGAGAAACGTAGAGAGAGCCTGAGAAACTTTGCTGTTACTCACTGAACAGTCACACATTTGAATTTTGACTACATTTGCAAAATTACAAAAGAAAATGATGCATTTAAAGAACCACTTATCTCCTCAGTCCTATCCTTAGAATCCCCCAAATGTGGTTTGAAATAAGGGAAGACATTGGACCCAAATCTTCAAAGAAAGTAAATGTAGCAACAAGATTTAAATATTTGCAAAATTGTTAAGAAAATGGTTAATTTAAAATACATTATTTCTTGCTAAGGAGTACAACAGCACTACAACTTAATTTAAAATGTAACACCTTTACCACAATGTGTGTTATGCAATATCATATAATATTATGTAATATCATACCACCAATTAAGATCTTGATGGGAAAGACTATTGGGTGAATGGTAGTCTTGACTGTACAAAGGGTTAAGTAGCTTCCAGTTATACTGAATTTACTGGGAATGGAGGATATTCAGCATATTGCAAGGTCAGAATATAAATGCCTATTGTTATCATAATACAATACACACTATCACAGTATACTACAATAAGAATGACTCTCACGTGTATCTTGCTGTTGTAGCTAGCAAGCTTACTACATTCTGAAGGAAATGTTAGCTTCTTAACAACATATACTAGTAAGTATCATAACTAATATCTTTCAGGTATTAGCAACGGTATAGTTTTTGATATAGTATTTTTGTTTTAGTTTTTGTTGTTTCTTCCATGTTTGTGTACCATCTAGCACAACAGTCCAGTTCTAGGACATGTTCCTATAATGCAAATAAAACCACTGAAGAAAAGAAAAATGTGGAAATACACAAGGTCTGATTGGTAGCCTTTATATAATGGGCAAAGTTTCAAGATGGCTAATACTTTGACCACAGCCAAACAAATGAAATAAAGTCATGTGTTCTCTGCCTTAAGAATGATTTATTACTATATGTTTGTATAGTGCCTAGCATAATGGGTTGGGGCTTTCAGATATAGGTAATAATACAGTTCAGCTCCTGAGAACAAATGTATCTATCTGAGGTTTCCAGCATATTTCTGAAATGTTTTCCTGCATGGCAAATTGTTCGTAGTTCAGTGTACTGAGCTTGCGATTATGAGCATTTTAGAAAAGAGATTCTTGGATCTCAGTTAATGGTCAACTTTCTGTTAGTTCATATTTCCAAGCTGGGCTGTTCAACTAACAGGAAAGGTAAAAAGGTCAAACAGGAAGGGATGGATCAGGAGTCAGTTCCGACCAGAGCTGTGGAAGGCTGAGATTTGCCTACAGTTCACCAGAATGTTAGAACAAGTCAGATTCGGAAAAGGTAGGAGAAATATTATGCTTCATACCTGAGCATCTAGATGTATTTAGGCTGTTTGTGTTGTAATATTTGACTTTTAAGCTCTACTATGTCTGAAAAAATGTGAGCAACTAAGGGGAATAATTTTAGTGGCAGAGTAGCTTAATGCATGAGTACAGGGATAGTTTTCAAAATAAGTATAATGGTAATGAGTTGTAGCAATGAATTTCAGCAGTGATTTTTATGGAAATTTTTATGTGTTTTTGTTCCTTTTATCGAGGACCAAGATGTTTCTGTTCTTTCTTTTTGTTTTCTCTTCTCTACTACAGTGTATTCAGAATAGGCCAATTTTTTTCAAACCTGAGCACACAAAAGGGGGATTTATTTTCAATTCATATTTAGACACTTAAAATGATCTGGTTTTCAGAACACCTGCAGTACACAAAGGATCACTTTTAGCTAGATATCTAAATAAGAATCTGAATCCTTAATTTTTAGGTGCCAAAGTTAGAGAATTTTGAACACAGGATAAAATTTTCAAAAGCACCAAAATCTCATTATCAGAAAGGGACATAGGCAATTAGGTGCTTTTGAAAATGTGAAATGTGCTGCTAAACAATAGCATCATCTCTGTTTAGTCAATCAATGAATAAAAGCCCCAGTGAGCTTTATGAAGGATAACATGTTTGAAGCACACTTAAGGAAGCCCATTCCACCTCTCCTTAACTTGAACACTCATTTTCACAGGATGTTTTTTCTGTGTAGCAGGGTAGCACACTGACATTTTATATTAAGTTTTTATTATAACTATGTACTCAGAGTATAATACCTTGGTTGGAATATTTTTATTTTGATTTATACTTGTGGTAGCACCAAGAGGACTCAGTCAGATCAGAATCCTTTGTGCTTGGTTCTGTGTAAGCTTCTAATTAATGACAGTCTCTGCCATAAGGAGTTTGCAGGCTAAAAGAAGATGAAACAAACAAATTCATGGAGAAGTGGGTGAGAAGGAAAGATGAAGTAGCAGCTATCATAACAATCACAATGGGGAAAAAAAAGTAAACCAATATATGTTGCAGTGTTATTGTAGCCATGTAGGTCCCAGGATATTAGAGCAACAAAGTGGATGAGGCAATATTTTTTACTAGACCAGCTTCTGGACCTAGATCTGAATATTAGATATGAAAAGGACCTCTGTGTAGCACAAAAGGTTGCCTCTTGCACCAACAGACATTGGTCCAACTAAAGATATTACATCACTGACCTGATGTAACCAGGTGATTAGGATGAGGGACAGATTGCACCTCATCATCTAGTGCAGAGTTTCTTGCAGATTCTTGTAAAGCAGCATGTGTTGGCCATTGTTGGAAACAGGATATAGGACTAGATGGACCGTGGGTCTGATCCAGGAGGACAGTTTCTGTGTAGGACTAAGTTACTGTACTGTTCACTTATTAGGATAGATAGCAGTAACTGAATGGCTCAGGGGCTTTAGAATGAGTTCATGGGAGGGGAGCATAGCCTTGCCGTCTGTGGGCCAGAAGCTATATTGCGGATAAGCTCTACTGTCCCAAACCTGGCACTAGTTAGAGCAATGTAAAGATTTGTAATTTACAAGAGCTGCCCATGGGCCCCAAGAAGCAACTCTGAGATAGCTGGGGTATTGAAAATCTCCAGCTACAGTCCCTTTCCCTCAGACCATGCCCCCTGTGCAGGGATGTGGCTGGAAATGGATGAATGTAGGAGCAGCAAAGGTGATTCTGTACTATCCAAGTATGCCCCTAGGCACGAGGAATCCTTTAGGGCAAGTTATGCCAGCCTTAGGGCTGCTTTGCTCCACTGAGTGGGCACAAGGCCACTGGAGTAAGGCTGAGGAACTGGTTCTTGGTGTCAGGTGGCTGGGATTATATTCTTGGCTCAAGTGAGTCTGGGAAACTCACTTATCTTTGCATTGGCGTTCTCCTATGTAAAACTGAGATAAAAAATAATAATAAATTAGCACCTCACAGGATGCTGAGGTTAAATTAATCAATTTTTGTAAAGTGTGTTGATATCCTCAGGTGGAAAGTGCTATACAAGTGCTAAGGATGGGGGTCAGCCTCTGCATGTAGCTTTCTAGGCCACCAGTTCAAATCTGTCTCAGAATAGAAATGGCTTCCTGGTGTCCTATGCAAAACAAACGGGAATTCCTGCCAGTGCAATTCCTAGTTCTAGTTCCACATTGGAAGACACATGATTACAGTTGGCATTGTTAGCCTCAGAAAAGGGCTATCAATGGCCATCTTTTTGACTCTTAAAAACAAAAGGCTTCTCAGCTCTCTTACATCCAAGATGTACCTTGCAAGTCACGTTTGATGCAAAGGGCGATAGACAGCATCTTTCATTGCCATGTTCTTTTCTGTACCTGGTTTTGTGGGTACAGCAAGGTTTTAATCCTCTTGCTCCTCCATCCACCACTTTACCTAAGTAACTCTTTTCTTTACTATTTTTGAAGCATTTTTTAAAGTTGCAGACTGCGTTAGGGAAATGGGAATATCAGGCTGTCTTGTTTTGTTCTACTCAGGGGCATTTTAAAATTCTTTAATAACAGCTATCCAGATACTTTTAAAAGGGAAGTGGGGAAAATAGAATTGTTTAGTTTATCTTCCTTCCAACAGGGAAAAAAAATGCCTTCCTTTCCCAAGCTATCCGCACTGAACAACTCTCAAATCAATGTGGTGGAAAGCCATGTTAACAGGCTGTGCTTGATGCACAGGAAAATAACTATGGCCTTCTGAGCTACACAAGCCAAAAAGAAGCTGTTGGGAGTGCTCTCTGGCAGGCCAAACTGTTCAGATGAGGGATTGACTGATGTAGCCTGCTGTGAAAGCTGATAAGAAAACCCAGTCTCTATCTCTATACTAGGATGTGACAAGCTGTCCTGCTGCTATCTCAGCTCTGCTAGTACTTGGAATGGGCTTTGCAGTGAGGAAATGAGCGTTGCTGTGATTATTGTAGCTCTTAGGAGTGCCACTTAGGGTGCGTCTAGACTACCGCGTTTTGTCGATGGAAGTTTTGTCGACAGGTACTGTCGACAAAACTTCTGTCGACAAAGAGCGTCCAGACACATTGAGTTCTGTCGACAAAGCAAGCTGCTTTGTCGACAGAACTCCGTAGTCTGGACGCAACGTTACAGGCAATAACACCTTCTGTCGACAGAGTTCTGTCGACAGAAGGTGTTATGCCTCGTAAAATGAGGTATACCAGCGTCGACAAAACTGCTGAGTTCTGTCGACGTTATGTCGACAGAACTCAGCGGTAGTGTAGACGCTGGTATAGTTTTGTCGACAAAAGTCCTCTTTTGTCGACAAAACTAGGTAGTCTAGACACACCCTTAGATGAGAGCTCTGGAATGTTAGACCCTGCTCAAATACAAGTCCCCCCTCCCCACCCCAAAGAGCATCCCCAGGCCAGTGTGTCACAGCTGCTAAGGAAAGGTATCTCCTGTTCTGCCCACACACACTTGCTGAATAAGGAATAGGCTCCAATTCTGAGAGAGACAGAAGGCCCATGCAGGTTTAATGGGGCAGCTTGCTGTGACATATATGGGCTGCTAGATTAAGGTTCAGGGAATCCTGCTGTAGTAATGGTTGGCTTGTTCCAAACATCTGTCTAATATTTGAATTTCTTAAAATGAAGATGAGTGTAAGTGCACTGACAATAGCTGATTTTATAAATTCATTCAGCATAGAAATTGCCATACACCATGCCATACAGCATGTGCTGTTTCAGATGAAAATGTAGGTACTGCCCCATAGTAAGCAGTTGTGGGATAACTCATCCTGCATGCAACTCTCATCCTTAGAGCACTGTGTAGATACAAATTTCTTTACACAGATGCGGATATCCATGGATAGAAATTGGTATCTGCTGTAGTGCAGGGCTCTACTTCTAGTAACCATGACAGACAAAGGAGAAGAATATCCCAAAAGCCAGCATCTCACACCAGCAGCTCCTTCTAGCTGCATAGCTATACTGCCCCAGCCCTTCCATGCATCTGTGTCTCCTGACAGGGGTCATACAGCCCTGTCGGGGATGGGGCAAGAAGCAGTATACCTGTGCAGTTGGGAGGAGCTGCCATCTTGGGGAGCTGGCTCCTAAGAGCAGTGGCACCACATTCTCCTCCTTTGGCCTGCTGTAGTTTCCAGGACTAGAGCGTTGTGGTTCAGTGGATACTGATTTCTATCCATGGATATCCACATTTGCTGACAGAAATTTGTATCCATGCAGGCTTGACTCATCCCTAGTAGTGAGAGGTTGAATTAAGCCATGAATTATGAAGTTTAATGTCATTTCCAAAGTTATTTTAGCATTAATTATGATAACTCTGGGTATTCTTGTTCTCCATATAAATGTCTTTTCTCTTTTTGAAATGTGCTGACTTTAGTATTAAAAAAAGTTGTAAACAAAAGATAACGAGCATTAGCACAATAGACAAGGTGATGTACCAAAGTATGGGTTGTTTATTACAGTTTTGCTTTTTGTTGAGTTATGTAAGTGTGCACCTGAACTTTCCATGAGAAGAAGATAGAGAAACATAGAGGCGAAAGCAATGTTTAATAAGTTCCATGGAAGCCTCCCAGTGGCTTGGGGCCAGCTTGTCAATGGTATTTAGCTGAATACTGGTGCTGCCTCGCAGGATTTGTAAAAGCACCTAAGCAGGTTAATGCCCATTGGAATGATTGATAATCTGGTCCCTGGTGCTCATATGTAACTCCATGGATTAAAAAATGTTAAAAATATAAATGCTAAAATTGACAGAGCTACTGTATCTCACCTGCAAGCATTAAAAATAGGAAAGAATATTGCAGAGAGGAAAATCAGGTTGTCAAGTGCTTGAATGAGATGTTTGCTTTTGCTCTGTTACCCTCAGAAGAACAAAGGGAAAAAATTATCACTGGTACAGACATAGCTTTTGCTGTTCTTTCACCCTTTCTGATTTGTTCTGTGGCTTGGCCTCTGAAACTTTATGACTCATTCTCCTTAAAGTGCTGGTATCTGTCTTAACATTCTGAGAATTCATTTTGTTCTGATGCCTTTTAGCACTCTTTTCCATGCATTCCTTCAGCCTAGTGCACAACCCCATAATATATGTAACTCTCAAAATGCGCGTATTCGTGCACAAAGAAGATAGCAAAAGTTAATTAGTATATTTTCCATCACTCATTAATGATTAGAATTAGACCCTTGTGCAGGCTGTTCCCCTCATGTTATATTCTTAAACTAAATTTTATTGGGAATTTTTGTTTCCATTTACATTTATAAAGTGATGTATAAATTGATATTCTGAGCATTACTGAATGTATGTTACATTTTGCTGTACATTCAACTCTACTTTTAGGCCAAGATTATCCTTAATATCTGCAGAAGTAAAGGATTTGCATATCAGACCTTGAAATACTGAAAATACTGCTTCTGGAGTTTAATTATGGAATTAAACAGTCCAACACTTGCCAATCAGAATTGGTGTGCATGGGTTCTATCATACTGTTTTTACTTATACATCCCTGCTACCAAAAGTTGATTCTGAGCATGCAAACTTGTATGATGTGTGCGATTCTTTACTCATGTGGACAGTAACATTGACTTAAATTGGTCAAAAAGGTAAAATGTGTATTATTATTATTTCATCTATTTCTGTTTTGTAGTACCTAGATGGCCAGGTCATAGACCAGAATCCCATTGTGCTAGCTGCTGTGCAAATGGTTCTAGATGTGCAATTTCTTATGAAACTTTTCGTTCAGTGCTTTTGTGCATTTTATGTACTATGCCTAGGTTTTGATACAGCACCTGTATCAAATACATACATACATTTGATACATACATTCCTCCTGCAGGGAGGTTTAATGGTAGTTTGAATTAGGAGCTTTAATTCGAACTACCTAGTCCGTGCGGCGTGTAGCCACGGGCAGTTAGTCCGGACTACGGGGCATTTAAGAATGGTGGTGCCCAGGAACATGCAAATGAAGCCTGGGATATTTAAATCCCGAGCTTCATTTGCAAGTTCGAATGCCTATATTAGCCACCCTAGTTCGAACGAGGGTAGCAGTGTAGACATACCCAAAGTTATTTCTTACTGAGTGGCACTTTCCCAGTTATGCAGGTTTTTTAAAAGAAACTACAGGAAGGCACAAGCAGAGACAAGCCCATGCAACATTGGCAGAAGCAGCCTAAGTATGGGCTGATGAAAATTTTTAACTGGACTTTTTTTGTTCTGTGCTGATTGACTATTGGCTTCAACCCTCTCTTTCCCCCTTCTTTGCCGTATCTTTACCTCAGCCTCACTCCACGCCTGCCCTCATAACTTTTACCCCCCAGCTTCTTTTGTCCCCTTTCATCCTTCTCCCTTTCTGTCTCTCACATTAGCTACTCTCTTAATCCTTCCAGTTCTCTTCCTAATTAACCTCTTTCCCCAAATAATCCCAAACATGGAACTAATGTGATATTTGCCACCATCACATCAGTTGCTCTGCTTGTGTGTTCTACCTCTTTCCCCTACCCTGAATCTTTTCTACTTAGATTACTAGCTCATGGGATCAAGGGTTCTCTGTTGCTCACTATGGGTATGTCTACACTACCCTCCTAGTTCGAACTAGGAGGGCAATGTAGGCATGCCGCACTTGCAAATGAAGCCCGGGATTTGAATTTCCCGGGATTCATTTGCATAAGCGGGGAGCCGCCATTTTTAAATCCCCGCTGGTTCGAACCCCGTGTAGCGTGGCTACACGGGGCTCGAACTAGGTAGTTCGGACTAGGATTCCTATTCCGAACTACCGGTACACCTCGTTCCAGTTCGTTCCACTACCTCGTTCCAGTTCGTTCCACTACCTAGTTCGAGCCCCGTGTAGCCGCGCTTATGCAAATGAAGCCCGGGAAATTCAAATCCCGGGCTTCATTTGCAAGTGCGGTATGCCTACATTACCCCGCTAGTTCGAACTAGCGGGGTAGTGTAGACATACCCTATGTACAATGACTAGCATAAAGGGGTCCTGACCTTGGTTGGGCCCTAGGTGCCTTGATAATAAACATGGTCATTAGATGGAAAGGGACTATGCCAACAGCTGCCATTACAAAAAGTCATACAGTAAAGTCAGCGTTAGAGTTAGAATTCACATGTTCTTAATCCCCACTCAGTCCACTTGACAACATTGCTGCTTTACTTTACACCTCCAGTTCAGAGCACTGAGAGAGAGTAGGAATCTCATCAGAGAAAAAAAATCTGATGGTGGACAATTTTAAGCACAGAATTCAACTTACTGCTGAACATAATACAAGTTTTCTTGCTACACAGAATCCTTGGGTGGTTGACATGTTTTGTTTTACTATTATTATTTATTTAGTATTTGATCAAAGAGAAATGAAACGTTTGGAGGTTTCTTTACTGGACTGAATGTGATTGAAATGTTTTTGCTTGCACACACAGAGCTGACATTTTCTTAATAGTGAGTTTTATATAATATGTTGATTCTCCGTAGAATTTTTGACGATGCAAGTACTATAGCACTGGTTGGAATTGCAAGTTATGGAGCTCCCCGCTTCAGCAGTGGGATGCAATGTTTCAGTTTTTGGGCTCCACTCCCCAATGGAGGAGGAAGGATTCTGCAGCTCTGCTTCATATCTGGAAAGGAAACAACATAGCTCTTGGGAAGGAAATAAACAGCAGCTGGGGAGGTGTGTGTCTGATTGTACACATGTGACAGCTAATACTGCCATCTGCACATCGAACATGGAAGAGGAGGTCTCTTTGCAGCAACAACAACTGAGTAAGTCCTTTATTGTTATGTCATCTGGTCATTTTGGCTCTTTACTTGTTTGTGCTGCACAGAGATGACAACTGGCAGGTGTGTTTTCAGCGGTGCCATTTTTCCCCTCCTAAAGAGCTTCTCCAGGAAGTTAAACTGCACAGTGCAAACAACTATATCTTTCCTTCCCAAAAGGGCTAAATGACCATGTTACAAAATCTCAGTTAATAGTTCTTTTTCCATTTTCTTTCAGAATACCTTTAGATCAGAGGTAAGATAAGGTTCAGGGTTACATTTTGTCAAGATTCCATGGCCAAGGGAATAGTGGCCAAAAGTAGTTTTTGCAATAAGTGAATCTGACATAGATCCTCACAAGCAGGGTTGATTGGTTTGGAACTCCTATGAACACCTGGTTTTTTTTAACCTGGCCATAGAGGTCAGGTTTTCTAAAGCTGTTTTTGTTGCTGACCTCTGGGCTCTCTGAAATTTATTCATGTCTTTCTTAAAACATTGTGCCCTGGTCTGGACACTTTATTCCAACTGAGACTTCCTTAGTGCTGAGTAAAGCAGGACAATTACCTCCCGTGCATTCTCTATGACACTCCTGTTAGTGCCCTAATTGATATTTGCTTTTTTAGCAACTGCATCATATTGTTGATTTGTATTTATTTTATACTCCACTAAAACCCCCGGGTTCTTTTCAACAGTACTACTGTCTAGCCAGTTATTCCCCTTTTTGTAGCTGGACATTCAATTTTTCCTTTCTAAGGGTGCATCTACACAGCATCCTAAACTCAAAATAAGATACACAATTTGTGCTACACAAATTGCGTATCTTATCTTGAATCTATTTCAAAATAACATGCTATTTTGAGCCATTCTTTATCCCCTGTGAAACAAGGTTTACCGTGATGGTGAAATAACACGCCTTTTTTCCGAAAAATATTTTGAAATAATTGGTGGCTTGTGTAGAAAAGCTATTTCAGGATACTGCAGGTGCAGTGTAGAACACCCCGCTCCCAATAGGAGCAAAACTTGTTGAGCAAAAAAAAAAAGAACTGACCTGGGCCGAAAAACAAAAATAGCCGTAAAACTTGGCCGAGGGAGGGAGAGCGCCCTCCCTGGAATTTCTTCACGCCCCTCAGTTTGGGAACCCATGCTCTAGGTCATAGTTTCAGAGTAGATGTACCTGTCTCTCCACTCCAGGGAGCAGACACCTGTGTTTCATTCCCTCCTGAACAGGACTTTTCTAGGCTGCACAGTTCCCTGCCTACACTGTGTTCTCCCCAGCAAGCTAGGCCTCTGTATTTTGCTTTCTTTTTAAAGGCTATGAACAGCTTAATTGCCCACAGTTACAAGTGACCACACAGCTTTTTTTTTATAAGCAAGCACATTCATTCTTAAAGTGAAAGTGCTTCAGAGAAAACATTAAAAATGATAAAACATGTACAAACAGAAGGTTACCAGAGCTTATCCTGACTCTAGCCTCAGGACTGGTAGGTGTCAACAGTTGGGTTTTCCCATGGTGAAAAGCCCACAACCTTCTCAAATTCAGACTGGATGGATCAGCTTGTTTCTTGATAGAGCTTGAGCCTTTGTCTCATCTGCAGGAACAGGCAATCGGCACGCTCCAGGGGAATTTGCATTTAACCTTTCCCCAAGGATTTGCCAGGAAATCCACTTCCCACTTATTGTCCCAAAGCCCATTCTTGTCTGGCACATTTTCAATATAGTTCTTTGAACTCCGAAACCTCATATCATATCTCCACCCCTAAAGAGTTTATTTCCAATCCTGGTTTGTAACTTGTAACATTTATTTTAACAAACTTTACATTTAACAAACAGAACTCGAAGATGCTTTAACTTAATTCAGCAGAGCCTCACAAGGGTATGGAGGAACTTGCCAACTTGGTCACATCCTTATTTATCTGCTTTCTTTCTGCTGCTTTTGTGTAAAGTGAACAGATGCATTGGGTATGAAGGCAAGAAGGGGGACAAGTGGAATGCTAAACAGTGCTTTGCTTTACCTCATGCTGCTGTCTAAATAGGTCTGTGTACATTTTCTTAAAGGAAGACAACAGAGGGGGAAGAGTGTATTCTGTGTACCATTTTTTATCTCTTGTGACACATGAAAATGGCCTTTTTAAGGTGTGGTGGGGAGGCAGCATGACTTTATGCTAAAGAATGCTCTGAAGGACCAGAGAATTGGCTTTACGTCTTCCCAGCTCCCAATGGATGGGAAGAGGTGTTGAGTCGCTCACTAAAAGAGATTTGTCAGTAGAGTTGTTTTAAAACAACGGGGGTGGAGGTGGAAGAAGAGAGAACGAGCAACAAATGTTGTGGAGCAGTTTTGCCATTTTTCATCTAGTGCTGAAGTTTTCAAAAATGTCCAGCTAGTTCTGCTTATCTGCAGTCTGACTTAATGCATTTGTAACAAAAACATATAGAAAACAGCTGCTGCAATTAGCACAGGTGCATTCAGGAATATGCAGCTAAGGAAGGTATTGGAATACAAATAAACCCAGCACTCACCAAGGCATGCATACCACCATACAGCCACACCATCTCTTCAATAGTATTGCCAGTTTAGCAAGTGTATCACTAGATCTAGGTTTTCAGATCTGCTATACATTTTTTTCAAGCTCTGCTGTGACAAGTCACCGAACTTCAGCTTTTAATGGCCTCTGATGACATTCTAGTGACTTTTGCTAGATATAGTGACAGAATCACTTGGTGATGCTGGTTAGACTTGAGGATAGACAAACTTGAGGAGCTGAGGTCCATGGGGGTTGGGAATGGGATTAATTGGAGAAACACTGAGTATGTCAAAGAAGGCTGAGGTTAAGCAGAGGAAGGGCAGGGGAAATATAAGGGGGCTAGGGACAGGACAGAGATGATATTGGGGTTGAGAGCAGAAGGCAGGAATTTGGAGATAATGGGGCCAGAGGCATGGGGATATTGAGACTGAAAGCAGAGAGACATTGTTT
The DNA here is from genome assembly GCF_052426305.1 of Pelodiscus sinensis. Taxonomy (NCBI): domain Eukaryota; kingdom Metazoa; phylum Chordata; order Testudines; family Trionychidae; genus Pelodiscus; species Pelodiscus sinensis. Next base: position 22,190,898 of record NC_143055.1, on the reverse strand, counting down.
ATCAGAGAGATGGCTCTGTGGACAGTGAGGAAAGGATTCAGAGAATCAGGGTCAGCCAGAGGCGGGGGAGTGGAAGAGGCTTGAACAGGAACAGGCGGGGTAGTAGTAGAGTCCCTGATCCATTGTAGGGTAGACCATGATGGGCTAGTCGTTGTGTACCAGCACTGGAGAGCATGGCTGAAGGTCGCTTCTTTGGGAAGGGCTCTGTGGAGCAGACCTTACCATTCTGGGTTTCCTGTCCCTGGAAATGTAATTCCCCTTCTGGTGAAATCCACCTGCGTGGAAGGTGCCTGAGTGAAATGAAAGATGGCCGAACTGGTCTGGACTCCAAAGGGAGGGGTTCTGTGTGCCTGACAGTGAACCACTAGAACCATCTCCTCACTCTGACAAGAAGCATGAGAGATGGGTTGCTGAGCCTCCATCTCATCTTCCAGAGCAGGCCCAGAAGTGGCATGAAGCATGAGGAGATTCTGCCAGTGTCTTGAGGCAAGGCTGTTCAGGTTACCAAGCTGCCATCTCTCCTTCTGAAGCAGACCAACTTAAAAAACTCTTACATTTCCTTAAGAAGCTTTTTGGGACTTAGTTTCTGCATAAGAAAGAGGCATCCAGGCTACAAACAATATTTTTCCCCCTCTACAATCTCTGCAAAGAGTCAGAACTTATAAAATATATTTATGCTTTGTTAATTTAGGCTGATTATGAAAATGCATTCAATTTGTTATAGATTTTTTTCAGAGTAACTGCTTGAAGTCCAGTTCAAGGATACTTCCCAGTCCAGCAGGGAGTTTTCCAACAGGTAGGAAGGACCTTTTTTTCTCTGTTCCACATTGTGTCGAATATAAGCTTTCCCCATTAACCTTGGCTCTTCAGATGAGCTAGTAAATGAACGTTATTTCCAGGGTAGCATTTGATTTGTTGAGAATTTCAGTTTTCAGTTAAAAATCTAAATCTTCATAGAGAAAAGCCTGACAGCCTGTAGAAATAGTATCTTAAATGTTCGTAAGACAGAAGGCACAAAACAAGAACTTAGTATTTATTGTATATCATGATTTTAAAACCAATCTTTTGGTCTTTTTTGTGAACTCTTACTGCTGGCAGTGCTGCATCTGTTAGCAAAGTTCTAGGAATACTTTCTAGGTAAGTAGGTGCAGTAGATCTGCAGTCCTACTACTTATGGGAATTGAGTCCTAATACTTAGTGATTTTGAGCAGTTTGTTTTCTACTCAGTGACCTGGAACCATCATGCTTCCATTCTCTTTGTTTAGATTTCCTCTCCCCCTGACCTGTGGGAAAAGAAATAGTCCATTAGTAATAAGCTTCTTGACTCTTTAAGATAAAGAGTAAAATTTTCAGAGGCAACCACCATAGTTCATATTAAGATGTAATTTGGTGAATTGCCCTTGGTCTCTGAACCTAACTGACTGGAGCATGATCCAAAGTCCATTGAAGTTAATGGAGAGATTCACATATGCGGAGTGCTCTGGCTTGATTCAGCAAAACACTTATGTGATTAATGAATAACAGTTGCTTAAGTCTTTTACTAAATGAGGTGGGTGCGCTCAGAACCTTGCAGAACTGAGTCCTTACTACTTAAAGATCTGACATGGACCCCGTGAAAATGAATAGGTGCATTCCTCTTAATATTAGTGAGCTCTGAAGTTCTAAATTGGGCAAGGAGGCAGAATGCTCATTCTTTGCTGAAATAAGTGTTTCACATCAGTCAGTATTAACTCTCTAGCTAATTAAGAGGGTGATTTATCAAGAACCTAGAATTTAAGTATAGAAATTGCTTATTTACCAAAGTGCGTGTATGTGTATTTGAAAATTTGATAATGGTTTAATAGTTTCAAAGGAAGCAAGTGGGTCAGTGGCACTAGTTACTACTTTGAGCAACAGTATTCAGAGCATTTAGGCTATGTCTACACTTCTGCTTCTTGTGCGATAAATATGCAAATGAGGCTGAGTGGAATGTCGCTGAAGAGCTCTTGTGGCAGAAGGAGCTGTCTGCACTGCCTCTTCTTGCACAAGAATAACCCTCTTGCGCAATGCCGTTATTCCTGAAAATAATCAGCGTAGCGGCATTGCGCAAGAGGGTTTTTCTTGCGCAAGAAGGGGCAGTGTAGACAGCTCCTTCTGGTGCAAGAGTTTCTTCTGCAAAAATGGCAGCTCATTAGGTATGCAAATGAGGCTCGGTGATATTCCATGCTTAGCCTCATTTGCATATTTTTCATGCAAGAAACCGCGAGTGTAGACATAGCTTTACAGTTTATCATGTTCTTGACCTGACTATAAGTTTATTGGTCCTTGGCTAAATAACAGTTTCATTACCAATGCTTTGCCCTTCATAGCACCCTTCAATCTGACCTTAAAAAGATTTTACAAGTTGTTATATTAGCGTTAATATTAGCAGAGAATGCCTGTGAGAATGCCAGGAGTATAATTTGTGAAGTCAAGACTGTTGAGAATTTTAAAATTGCATGATAACAGAGACAAATCCTAGTAATGGTTGAACAGGGCTGCTGATATTGGGGGAGGAGAGAAGGGGCAGCTGCCCTGGTGGCCCACTGATTTAAAGGAGCCCATGGATCCCAGATATCACTGCTGCTATTGCAGCAACAGCAGCGGCCAGAGCCCTCGTCTCTTTAAATCCTGCCGGGGTTCTGTGCAGCACACTCCAGATGCCCCTAAAGGGCTGGACTGGGGAGTCTAGTCCCAGTTCCACCCCTTCCACCCAAGGCCCCGCCCCACTTCTCCAGGAGTCTGGGAAGTCTCTCTGCAGCCCTGTGGCTGAATCAGTTTGTATTGTGTGTTTTTTTAAAAGAGCTCTTAGCAATACCTATAGCTATTTTTGTTGTTTCATATATACTCAACAGACATTCTAGGGTTCAAACTAATACACAGACAGAGTAACAATCTTGCAATTTTATTCTAATGATAGATACAATTGTAAGACCATAAGTGCTAGATATTAGTAGAAAAGATGGATGATGGGGAGAGGAAAACCTTGGTGATGTTTCTGGCTTTCACAATGTAAGTTTCAAGTTTGACAAAAAAAAATCCCCTCCAGTTTTTAAGATCAGTTTATTATTATTAAACATTTAGCACAGAAACTGCCCTATACAACACCCTGTCTCTCTCTGTGTTCTCTGAAACAGGGTCATATCCTTGACTTTTCCAGGCAGTTTTAGGAGAACTGACTAGAAGCTTTTACATATTTGAATATATCTTATATAAAGCTCCCTGAAATAGCTGGGTGGCATAATGTTGTGCCAGGGATTTTTAGATTAGAATTTAGATGTGCTGTAATCTGTCCAGCTAGCTGAATTTAGAGAAATCAGCTGACAATCTGCACCTGGGGATGTTAGTTCTTTAAACAATAACATCTCCACTTAATTCAGAGTATTTCTTGCTGTGCTACTATGTCTATAGTATAATGTAATGAAACAAACATGCAGCAGCCCAGAATCTTGCTTATTGCCGGAGTCAAATAAGTTTGAAGTGCTGGTCTAAATGTGGATCCCACAAATTTTAAGGAGGTTTCCAAAATTGGGCAAAACTGGCTCTCCCATTCTAAAGAACTTGTGTGACTATGAATGATCATTCTTCTCAGATATCTCCCTGAAGCTACTCATGGTAAAGCGAAAGAGTGGCCTTCCTGACCCCCAACTGCAGGAAGAACTGAGAGGACAACTCCGTCTTCTGGAGAATGACAGCAGGGAGGTCATGGCAGTTTTTAGTGTAAGTTGTATCTAGTATGTTTACAGAACAGTTTTGGAGGTTATCAATAACAGAGTCGACGGAAGCACTTCAGTGTCATAGAACAAACCTGTGAAACATGCAAGTGTTTGTTCTCCCACTTGTACATGTGTGTGTATAAACTGAATATGGTCAAAGCATGGCTTATGCCAAATGCAGTCCAGAGACATTCTCATTTTTGACTTGATGACAACCACAAAAACTGTTCAGATCAAAAGGGGATTTCTAAGTGTCTGTGGGGTCATACTTGCATACAGGAGATGACAGTGGCTTCAGTCTACTCCATGTAATGTAAATTAAGCGACCGATTTTTCCTTTTCCTCATCTGGCCCACTGGAGCAAAAGTGGGTGCACCCGAGTTGGAAATGTGAAGATAGGAGCAACATGCATCCCTCCTCACCCTTCAAGGGTCCACAGGATCTTACAAGAGGGCCTTTTGTAATGGCCTTTGCAGGACCAATGAGGAAACTGTGCCTTTTACATATATGGTTTGTAAAGGCACCGTGGCCTGATACCTGGACAGGGCTTATATGATGTGCAGGGCTTTATACCAGTACTAGGAAGCCAGGTAAATTTTGCTTATTAGTTATATAGCATGAAGCTGTTATGTACTTAGTAACGTAAGGTGTAATAATGAAGACAGGGAAACTCTGGGACAATTCTGGACATATTTATATCAGAAATTTTCTTTTAATACTCAAGGATTGGGCAGATCACACTTTTACAACATCTATCTGATGAAGTAAAATAAGAAAGAAAACATGACATGCAGGATCACCAAATATTCAGATATATACAAATATACAAAAATATAGTAAGATGAATGAATATTCACGTAGACAACAATGGCTAGACTTTGAAAAGGTCCCCGCTCCTGTTTAGACACTTCCAACAGCCAGATATATAAAAAGAACACAGCAATTCCATTTGAGAAAAATGTGACGTTATAAGAACCACTTTTAAAAATCTTGCGTCTTCACTTCATTAATGGGCCTGATTAGAGTAATGCACCGAAGGCAGTGCCTTGATAATATTATATCATATAAAATACTAGTTCAACCAACTACAGTGGTTAACATCACAATAAAAAGCAAATGGAATTCAAGATATAGAAGTAGAAAACTGGTAAAGATCTTGAGTTTCCTAATACATGCTTTTAATGAGCATAATGCAAGTATAAAATAATGTGCCTAGAACACATACCATCAGCGAGCTGACAAAAGGGAAGGAAGGAAGAAAGAAAATTCTAACTATTGTGAGAGGCGCCAGACCTACTCATTTAATTAAATAACATATGTAACTTCCAAAATGCAAGTATTGTACAAATTATACAAATGTGACAGGGTCTTGAAATGCCATCCACACCACAACATTGTGTGTACTAAAAATATTCAATGAAAAATGCTTAGAAGTAAAATCTTTGGCTCTGACCTGGGCACAGAAAACAACCCTGCATGTTTAGTCACTTGACTTAATAAAAATAGCAATTATGGAAGAATCTGAAACAGATGAAAAATATTAAACACAAACTGGGACAAACTGTAAATGATCACAGAATTCATACACATATTGCATCTTCTGAATGTCAAGACTAGACTTGTGATGCACTGTTTCCTATCTTAACTGAAATAACAAGTGACAGAAGTAATGAACCCAACTGGAGGCTGCAGTGTTTGGAACACTGAAATGGAAAAGAACGGGATACATTATTTATTAGTGTGATTGTTATATTAAATGTACAGCAAAAGTCTGTAAAACAAGGAGTTAGACATTATGTTCTAGATTTAAGAAAAAATCAAAACAATAACATAATTACCATAGCAATGAAATTAGAAATATTGGAGAACAAAGCAAAACAGAAGGCACTCTAAGTAAAACTGCAAAATGCTTTGCATGGAAAGTATAACTAGATAGTTTTAGCTGTTTGTGTTTTTGTAAAAAATGGAAGGAAAAAAAATCACATTTTGCCAAGCAGTTTTGATAATTTTCCCTTAAATGACTTTCGTTTGTGCTGACCACTTGAAACCATTTTTTCTGAAACTATTACATATGGGCTCCTCATCAAATCCTGGATAGCAATAGCTCCAAGCATTGGGATGCTGTAGATTTGGGTCCAAACTTACATGCTCAGTCGCATCAGTTTTGAAAATTATTTGAATCACCATCATTTCACGCTGATAGAATGGTGAAATGGCAACTATTCAATCTTCTTTGTCTTCTTCATGGTTCATGTCAGCACTATCCATTTTAATATGAATTCCCTGTCTCTCTCACTAACTTCATGGTTCATGTCAACACTATCCATTTTAATATGAATTCCCTGTCTCTCTCACTAACAAGTCAAACACTAACATCTTAAAAGATTTCAGAGGGATAGCTGAGTTAGTCTGTAACAGAAAAAAATTAAAAAATTACAAATAGTCTAGTAGCACCTTAAAGACTAACAAAACATTTAGATGGTATCATGAGCTTTCGTGGGCACAACCCACTTCTTCAGATAACGAAGTGGGTTGTGCCCACAAAAGCTCATGATACCATCTACATGTTTTGTTAGTCTTTAAGGTGCTGCTAGACTATTTGTTGTTTTTTAAGTTTTTACTAACATCTTAATTACTTAGCATTGAGTTAATAGCATCAGTTACTTCATGTTGTCTCTTTCATGTACAAGATCTCATTAGCAGTCTATTTTTTGCAGGCTTTACAATCTGTTTTCTTGCCATTCTGCTCTGATACATGGTTGTGAGTTAAAAAAAAACCCCTAATGTGCACAGATGCTAGATTTTAAGGCATTGCTAGTGTTAAAGAACAGATTCAGGAAAATGACTGTTAGATATATAATGACTGTTAGATTTATAATGCCAAGTTTACGTATAAAAATGGCAAATTTGTTTTCATAATGAGTAATGAAGGATGCTTGGAGGTAGTGATATTTCAATCTTTGGCAATTTATTAATAGATTTTGATTGCAAAAGATTGTGATTTTGCTCTTGTATTTAATCAGGTGTAGCGTGATATATGTCATAGATCTGTATATCATAGATCTTCAGTTTTTTAAAGAGACATGAGGATTTTTTTTTTGTAATTCATATTTATGTTATATAAAGGGGGGGGCACATAAAAATGTGTGTAAATTGATGACATAATTTCCAAGATACTGAAATGAGTAAAATACTACTGATGACAACTATCACTCCTATAGCACTTTTCCTTAGAAGACTTCAGAATGTCTTTCAAAGGAGGTCAATGCTTTCTCATTAAGGAACAGTTGGTGACATGTTATCTCACATTATTTTTGTTAAACATACCTTTGTGTGTCAATTGCTTTTCAGAATTAATAATCTTTGAGTCATAAAAATGTAGGACTGGCAGGGACCTCAACAGATCATCTGGTTCAGTCCTCCACACTCCAGGGAGGACTATGTAATAACTAGACCATTCCTGACACGTATTTGTCTAACGTGTTCTTAAAAATCTCTGTTGATGGAGATTTCACAGCCTTCCTAGGCAATTTGTTCCAGTGCTTAAGCACTCTGAAGGGAAGTTTTTTCTTAATGTCCATCCTGAAGTACCCTCATAATTAATTTCAACATTAAAAATCATATTTTTTTAATAAAACTTGCTGCAAACTTGAGACCAGACAAAACCATACTTTACTTTGAAGAATAGCTGATGTATTCTGTTCTGACAAATGTTCTGTTGCAATCCTGCTTTACTAGAACATTAAGGATGAACATGCAATACATAGGAAGCAATATAGTACATTTTATCTTAATACTCGCTCTTGTGTGTCACAGTGATAGTCACATCCTCAGCGGAAGATCTAGCCCATAGTTTTAAAACATCTTGTAGCTGAAAGGTAATTAGGCTCTATAATATGACTTCTGGCTAGAAATTGCTGGAATGCTGTATCTTAATTAGCTTAATTAGGAGTCTCCTGCAGTGCTGTGTAGCGCTTAGGTTTATAACTGCAGACATGGATTACTTTCTGCTCCAACAGGGTTTATGAGAAAGACAGTCCAGCCTCATTTATACCTTGTCTTATTCAAAGTGCACCTTTTATTGTGAAACAAAATACAGGACTATGTAGCACTTTAAAGACTAACAAGATGGTTTATTAGATGATGAGCTTTCGTGGGACCCACTTCCTCAGATCAAATAATGGAAGAAAATAGTCACAACCATATATACCAAAGGATACAATTTAAAAAAAATGAACACACATGAAAAGGATAAATCGCATTACAGAACAGAAGGGGAATGTAGGGGGGGGGGGGGGAAGGAAGGTGAATCCTTTGGTATATATGGTTGTGACTATTTTCTTCCATTATTTGATCTGAGGAAGTGGGTCTGGCCCACGAAAGCTCATCATCTAATAAACCATCTTGTTAGTCTTTAAAGTGCTACATAGTCCTGTATTTTGTTTCAGCTATACCAGACTAACACGGCTACATCTCTATCACCCTTTTATTGTGGGCTTTCATACAAACATTAATTCCCTTAAATGGCACTGGTTTAATATTACTGTTAGTAAAGCTTTTAAATGTATACACACATCATCAAATTCTGGTTTCAGTTGCACTGGTGTAAACTGGAATAGCTGTTCATTTCTGTAGCCAAAGGGAGCTTAGCTACATTTTCTGCAAGAAAACAGCAAACTAAAACACTCTCATTCTGAATTTTATTGTAATGGATTTTCAGTTGACTAAATTATAGTTGCCAATGTAGCCTTAGAGTATAAATGAGATGAAAAATGTGCCCACACAATACATTTAGGTTGAATGTTTATGAGCCAAACAAATAGCGAAAGGCATTGAGTAAAATCCTGGCCCCCAAAAAGCCAATTGAAGTTTTGCAATTGATGTAATGGAGTTTGTATTTTTTCTGTCTATTCTGTATGTGCAATGTGGATGAGTGAGTGACATTATGAAGAACTTTAGCTTTCTAATTTTCTGATTTTTGTGTGAGTTCATAGAAACATTTTTACTTGCATTTAATTACAAATACAGCTTAATGAATCTCTCATTATCAGTAAGATTATAATACAATAATATGTATGCTTGCTTTGTTAGGAGCTGTCTGCCAGATTGTTGTCTATTCACAGTGACCAAGACCTAATAGTGGTAACATTTAAAACATTTGAAGAAATATGGAAGTTTTTAACCTACTATTCCCTTGGTAAAGCAATTTTGTCCATAGAACTGTTGAATATTTGTTGTTTTTTTTATTGCAGACATAACTTTTTGATTTGATGGAAATAATTGGTTCTTAAGGTATAATTTTGATTGCTTGAAAGCAATACTATCTCTGAGATACAGCGCCTTCTGCTCCTTACCATATACTCTTTGAGCATCTCACAGTGTATTATGTTTTCACAACACCCTTTAAGGAAGGAAAGTATCATTACCCTCATTTTGCAGATAAGGCACAGATAAATGAAATGACTTACCCAAGAAATCTGTAGCAGAATTAGAAATTAAACCCACCTCTCTAATGTCCTAGGACCAAGCCTACATTTTCCTAATATTGCCTTTCCCAGGGAGAATTAACTATCCTATTAACATCGACATCCTAAAGGAAAAATAAAACTCATTGTCACACAGCTTGATTCTAGTGATGATATTCTGGGTCACATGAATGCATAATTATTCAGCTAACTTCAAAGCATATATTCCAATACAGGCCTTACATGCTTTGCATGTTCTAAATTTGATTTCAATTCAATGAACTCTTTAAAATGGTATAATATTTATGTCCTCTTGCATTTAATGAGAATTTTAAGATGTAAGTCATACAAGATTGAGAATATAGAAATGATTTGCTCTTTGTGTCTATCAAATTGATCTCTGACAACACAATGGAAAGTTTTATATAGGAAATTAGGGACATTTTTTAAAGCACCTTGGGGGTTTTCATTGCCTACATTTTTTGGGAACTCAACTTCAATAACTTAGAACCAGACTTTTAAGAGATGGTGACTACCAACAAATGTAGTTGAAAGGTATTCAGTATTTCTAGAATCAGGCTCTCTAAATATCTCAGATTTTGACCCTTAAAAATCTGGGCCTTCGCCTGTCTGTGACTAAGCAAGTGGTGAGAGAATCCTACAGATGGAGAACTTCATTTATAGTCATCTACTTTTGATCATTTTATTCATGATGCCATTATCAGTGCCTTTGCTCTTGAGACTTGAATTCTGCATGGTTAGAATGTGAGGGATGAAGGATGTGAGGAAGAAGTAGGCAATTGCTGGTATGACTTCTGTTGGTCAAGCCTATTAAGGTGAAAAAAGGAAAGAGAAGTACGCATTGCTGGCTAGTGGGCTGCTAAGACCATTGTGAACAGCACATATCATAAGGCACTGAACAGCTGGCTATGAAAGATATTCTTAGATTAGAACTCTCTGATCTTTCCCCCCATAGTAATTAGACTGCATGTCCTTTTCTTAAATGCATCCCTTAAGTATATCAATGTAATTGCTTTTTTGTTGGCAGTAAAAATAAATGAACATCTTAAAATTCACTGCTATTCCTACTGGGCCAGATACTTAGATGAGTAAATCACCATTGATCCATTCATTTCTCTTCTGTGTACATCCTTGAGTCCCAGATTCCCCTTGAGGTCAGTGAGAGTTGTGTATTTGCATTTTGCCAACACTGCAATCCAATAGCAGTTGGATATGTATTTTTAAGTAAAAATTTGGATTGCCTGACTACTAAGCGCTATTTATTGCCTTTTGGAGAATTCTCTGTGTTAATTTAATGAAAGATACCTTAATTTTTTCTAGGCTTTATAAATCATTGCATGGAGAATTTGTTGCTAGATCAGTCTTTCTGGCTCTGTTACCAAGAAGAAAATGAGGATAAACAAGCTGGAATTGAAGTCTGTATAAATGAAGAATCTCTACATTTGATGTACAGAGGTCTGTTAATACAGGAAGGTAAGGAAGATTGTCTTTGTAAAAAGGTAACGATATAAAATAAGCGCAGTCCCCATTGCCTCTTAAAGATATTGTTTTTGAACATATAAGAGAGAAAAGTTGGGGTTTAGTCCGTCTCTAGTGAGGTCAATGGAAGCCTTTCCACTGATTTCATGGGGCTTGAATCAGACACGTGCCAGCAGGTACATAGAAACAGAGCTGGAACAAAAAGCATAGTACAGGTTGGCCTTCCTGGGTCTGGCATCCTTGGGACCTGACCAATCCCAGACAAGGGAGTTTACCAGATGGGAAACACCAACCTCCCTGTTGAGCATTTCTTCCCAGCCTCTGGGCCCTGCCTTGCCTGCCTTGTGGGCTCCAGTGGTCACGGCGCCCTGCTGCAGGCTCTAGCAGCCCCGTCATGGACTCTGGTGGGCTTAGCAGCCCCACAGGCTCCAGAGGCCCTGCTGCTTGCTCTGCAGACTATGCTGCCTCATCAGCTCAGTGGCCCCATGGGCTCTGCTGCCCCACTGGTTCCCAGACTCTGCTGCCCTGCGGCTCTGCCGGCCAGCTCCACTCCCTGCTATCATCAACCTCTGCCTCTAGGGCTTTCTGGTCCAGCAATATGCATTATCCTGCTGCACCACAGATGTTGCTGGACCAGAGAATCTTGGACCAGAGAGGTTCAATCTGCATCGTACAAAGTTTGACGAATCTTTAATCTTTTTAGAAGTGTTAGCAGTACATAGAATAAAATAGCTGCAGAAGATTTTAAAAAACATTTTTTCTTCTACAAGCCCAGCAATTTAACATTCCAATGTATGATTTAGAACTTCCTGTTCTATAATAATATATGGTAACCCAGATTCTGCAATCTCTATTCACATGAGTATTATCACTGACACCAGTGAGTTAGCAAGGACTGCAATCAGGCTGTGAAGTGCGCTATCATCAAGTGTGTCATACCTCCCTTGGTACCTTCTAATGTTATAATATACAAGAATTCTACAGTTCATTCCTCCTCTCCTCATTTTGCACTTTTAAATTTTATTTCAATTTATATTAAATTCACTCTGGCTGCTAAACATTTAGAATTTAAAATATCTGTTAAAATTGTAATAAAATCAACTAAGTATCTAGAATAAATCATTTTAATTCGTATTATGTCAAAAGCCACATGTGAGATTAACACACTTCAATCTTTATAGAATACGAAATATTTCTTTCTTTCTTTCTTTCTAAGGAACTTTCTTTGTCTTGAGTCCTGATAACCACATAAGAGAGACAACAGCTGCAGGCACAGAACTGAAAGTTTATCAAGAGAACAGAAGAGTTAGTGAAGGTATTTCTGGTGGATCACTGGGTGATGACCTCACCTTATTATCTAAAGCTGCTGTGGAGCCTTTGATTCCTTTTCATCAGTAGGTACCTGACTCCAGTTTTCTGCTTCATCTGTATAAGAATATGTGTATTTATATATAAATGAGTTTAAACTGAAAGTGTTTGGTAGCTGGCTTTGGAGGTCTCCCTCTTTCTTTATTCAGGAAGTCCACAGATCTCTCATTCATTTTCCTCTTAAGTTCTACACCAACGGATGATGGGTTGCTATCTTTTGTATTAAATATTAAACCAACAGCCCTTTCTCCTGACTCTGGTTGCTATCCGCTTAGAGGCTTTGATGCATTGACAATGAAAAGGAGATCTGAAAAGCTCTAGAGTGATGCTAAAGTGATAAGTATTTTTCACTTCCAAAATGCCACAACATGGGAAAAAAATCCACATACATCAGCTTAGTGGGGAAGGATTGCTGGCCTTTTGTATCACACCAGCTTCTTTGGCAGGTAGCAGTCAAGCTTATTTCTGCAGTCTCTTTGGGGTTCAAGCTAGGGTCACTAATCCTTACATATAGGTGAGTGGGGATCAGCAGCAGTACTTAATCTGTGCCAAATCTGAGCCCCAGCACCTCTAGGTTTGGCAATGTATAGCCCTGACACCCTTGGGCTTGCTGCATTAGTTATAAATATAAAAAGTTGCTCAAGCCCTGACTCCTAATTGCTTGAGCCTTGGCACCTCTTTCATTTCAAATTAAGCACTGATCAGCAGACAGCCACTCTGTTGGTGCTGCTGGCCTGCCTGAGGCTGAAACAGGGCCCATAAGTTCATGCAAGTGGTTACTAAGATATCCCAGGAAATATGTCTGACCCATAGAAAAAAAAACACCAATCCTGTGTTTTGTATCTATGACTAGTGGAAAGTACAGCTGCTTTTTTTAGAAAAAAAAAAAAGGGCAAATCAAAATGGCTTCTGCTGACCCTACTGAGCAAATGGGTTAGCACAACCAATCAGCAAAGTAAGACAAATATCATTTGCCTTCATTCACATAACCATTCAAGCTGATATTCAATAGTAAGAGGTATTTAATTGAGGCTATCTTTCCCTTTTACATAAAAGGGCTGCTTATTATTACTATTGCTAATTTGTATTGTGGTAGCACCTAGTCATGGACTGGGATCTCACTGTTCTAGGCTCTGTTCAAAACAGAACAAAACAACAGCTCCTGCCCCAAAGAACTAAAGAGTTTTACATGAACCATGACCGTTTTACCAGAGCTCTGCAGACTTTAAAACAGGGAATTGCATAAAGGGCAAATTCCACATTGAAAGCCTTAGCACAGCTCAGTTATATGACTAAATGCTTTTGTTGCTGCATTATTAACTTGCCATATAGAATAATTTAATGATGTAGTCATCAATACCTTTAGAGGTAGAGTTTTTGAGCAATTCACATCAAATATTTTTTTTAAATTAGGAAAAATAGTTTAAAAAACCTCATAAGCTTTTATCCTTATGTAAAATGCATAAGCAGAAGCACTGAAATGAATAAAAGTTTGAAGAAATATCAGTTTAGAATATTCCTGATAGTATGAAAACCTAGAAGAGAAGTGTTTCAGATACTTATTTCATTGTCCTTTTTTCCTTTCTCTAGATGGTTTCTTAAAATATACTCTGATCCCGTTAAATTTGGTAGCGAAATGAAATCTAAATGCAGCAGCATGCAAATAGGTAAGAAACTGCATCTAAATTTTTGCATCTGCTTTTTTAGATATTTAAACAGCATATATAAATTACAAGAGCTAGGTTTTACAGGATTTTGGAATATTAGTATGTATCTTCTCATTTAGCTATACTAGAATAGGAAAATTGCCATATGCTTTAATATAGGAATAAATCTCTGTTTACAACTGTATTTAAACATAGCAAATCTACTGAATATCTTTCACCCAGAAGTGCTTTACAGCCAATAGCCATATGTCTAATTAATGTCTAGCAATGATGTCTCGCATGTATCTGAACTCTGAAAGTCTATTTTCCTGACTTTTCAATTTTATTTTATTGTTTTTCTCATGAATATTTATTCATGCTTCAAGGCACATATATAATATAATCTAGTCAAAAGAAATGCATTCATAAACTATTTCATAGCTTTGACATTTAAAGTTTGTAAACGGGAAGATTGGAAAATCCAAGCACTTACAAATAATGAACACCTGTGCACATATATACACACATTGGCTCACACACATTTTTGTGTAAAACAGCCACAGAAACCCAGGTAGCATATGATCAGTTATTTTCTAAGTATAGTTTAGCTACACTTCTTTAGCTCCTCCCAATCATTATAGTTCTAGACTAATGTAAAGTCATAGATCTATTTAATAGGTACTCCAGGCCAGCGGGGCTGACAGCCACCACAGGCCCTAGGGCAAGGTGTGCGTAGTGTGTGGGGTCTGGCTCCATACTCCTGAAAGGGGTGGGGCCTCCAGAAGAAGGGTCAGGTTTGGGTAGCCAGTGCCGCCTGGACTTCAGCATATGTGCTCTTCTCATCAGTCCTCAAAGCTACGCTGAGTGGTGCTCTGGTAGCTATTCAAAGGGGTCTGGGGCTCTGGCTGCTGCTGCTACAGTAGCAGTGGCAGCTGGGCCCCTTTGAATTGCCTGGCCCTGGGTCAACCGTTCCCATTGCTCTTCCCCCTGGCCCCGGGGGTGGGCCTGTGCCAGGCATGGATTCCCATTTATTTACTATAGAATTATCCTCCTGCCCTTAGACAAAATATCAGTGTCACGAAAAGACCTATAGCTCTAGCAAGAAACTAGAAACCAACACTGGAGGGATTTTACTTGTAGGTCATATCTGAAAATTAGAAGAGCACTAGTAATTTACTGGATTGATTGGAAGAAAGCAGAAAAGACTCAATTTTATAAAAATGGACAACTCACCCTTTGTTTTTGAAATCTTAAAAAAAAGTCAGTCAGTTCACAAGCTTGTCAAAAATGGAGGAAAGAGGGGACTGAATTTTTAAAACCTCTTTCTAGCTTTTTTATTTTAATTGAAATTTTCAATTTTTTGTTCTATTGGTTATCACCAGAGCCTGTTAGCTCCCCTCAGACATGTTGAGTGGTCAGGACAGGGGAACTAATCACTGTTACAGCCCAAGCAGGAAGATGATGGGGGAGTTTTAACCAAATTTTCCCTAAGAAAACAGCAATCCAAAACCCTGCCATCTGCATTTAATTCTAAATTCTACACACTTACGATGTTAGAAGCATTTATCTAACATTGGGAATTGGCTATGTTGGGGATATTTAGATTGAAATTGCAGTCCCACCCTTACTCTTATTTAGACCATACCAGCCTCTGCTTCCACAGGATTAATGTACCTCTCTCTGCATGTTTTCTTTCTATCAGTGTTACACATGGGTATGGCAAAATCAATTCATCTCTTCTTTTCTAGTCTGTTACAAGAGGAGGTGAATTACCTTTATGTTCACCTTTAAAGCAGGAATTCTGAATGCATTTAAAATACTATTTTTAGAAGAGCTGAAGAACTATGAGATGGGATTTATGCTTTTCTATAATTCTGAAATGTTTTAAAAAACAATTGCTTGCTTTAAAGCATCAAAAACTAATCTATCCCTCCTCACTATGTGTGTGTCTACAAAGAAGGGCTTAACTTGAAATAAACTATGCAAATTAAGCTACGTCAATTGTGTAGCTTATTTCAAAATAGCTTATTTTGAAATTGGGAGTGTCTACACAGCACTTATTTCAAAATAGAGCACTCTCTCTCCGACTTACCTTACTCCTCACACAATGAGGGTTACAGGAGTTTGAGTAAAAACTCCTTAGCTTGACAGTATTTTGATATTATCTCAAAATAACTGCCTGCTGTGTAGACGCGGACTAAGTTATTTCAAATAACACTAGTTATTTCAAAATAATGCTGCTGTGTAGACATACCCTATGAGGGTAATTCTCAACAATGCATGGATTTTTTTGGCCTCATTATGCTGAGTCAACATGCAGTTAAATGCTTATGTAGTCATATTATCAAAGTCATGCATCTCTAAAATCTTATTATGCAGCTACGGGGTTGTCTCAAGCCGTGCTTAGCTATGAAAGTGCTGTGCCTGAAGAGATTAGCTTCCAGAGTGGAGACAAAATTGAGATCATTGGCTACTTCATAGAATGCATGGAATGGTTTATTGGAAGGCATATGTTTACTGGGCAAATTGGTTTTGTAAAGACCAGCCACGTTAAACCTGACACTTCTCGAACTGAGTAAGTAGTATGCATATAATATTTTAACCAACAAATTTAAAGGAGCACAGTCAATTTTTTTCATTAATATACCTTTACATTAAACCTTTTGTTTGTAAAACTATTAATGCTCTATGGAGAGAGTTTGTCATATTTCAGTGGTTTCCATACTCAGTGACCTCCAGTGATTCATGTTAATAATAATATAATATATGGAGATATGCCTATCTCATAGAACTGGAAGGGACCTTGAGAGGTCATCGAGTCCAGTCCCCTGCCCCCAGGCAGGACCAAGTACCATTCCTGACAGATTTTTCCCAGATCCCTAAATGGTCCCCTCAAGGATTCAACTCTCAATCCTGGGTTTAGCCGGCCAATGCTCAAACCACTGAGCAAAAGATCTGTGAGAACATGTTTTATAGTATGTTGAGGGAGTTCATGTAAAACTAAGTCCACAAATTCCCACCACTGGATCATTTTAATGGATTTGACGCAATCCACCTCCCTCTCCCTCAAACCACTGAGCTATCCCACCCCCCTTTTACATGAACCAAGACAGTTTTACCAGAGCTCTGCAAACTTTAAAACAGTGAACTGCATAAAGGGAAAATTCCACATTGAAAGTCTTAGCACAGCTCTGTTACATGACTAAATGCTTTTGTTGCTGCATTATTAACTTGCCATATAGAATAATTTAATGGTGTAGTCATCAATACCTTTAGAGGTAGAGTTGTTGAGCAATTCGCATCAAAAGATAGAGGCACCCAAGCCTCAACCAAGAATCATACTATTAACCTGCCAGTGGCTTGAGGGTATCTCTTGACTTCCCCAGGATACACTGAAGACCTCCCATTGTGAGGTGCAATCTGTGGACAGAGCAGGCTGCATCATCTTGACTTGAACTGAGAGGAGCTCATTGATTCAAACATGTGAAGGGTGTACACATGGAAACAGTATGCTTATAAAACTTGCAGGTGTGACTTTTGAGGCCCATTTGAAAAGTTTTGTCCTAAAGATTACTGGAAAAGCAATACCATGATGCATGCAATCTTACCAGAATGCTTCCATGATACAGGAATATTGATAAAACTTCCTTTGATGTGCTTGAAAAGGGATTACCAGTACGCACAATTGGCATCATTAATATGAATTTGCATGAACAGTTACTGTTATCAATCTTGTTCACTAACAATGAGTTCTATGATAATACAGATTTTCATCAGTAACAAGCACAAGTGATAATAAAACCAAGCATGGTTTGTTAGCAGGGTTTAAAACCTGAGACCCTCAACTCTGCAGCTCAGACCATTGATACTTGAAATAAGGAGCTGGTAGCAGTAGTAAGCTGATATCCTCTATCAAGGCAAGCTAATAAAGGTGGACATGATGCATGTTGTATACATGTGCTACAGAAGCCAAGTATATTAATAATGCAAATGAATAAGACAGAAGAAATGTGGTGATAGCTGCTATTCAGATTTACTGCTCTCTTTTCTAGACAACAAAATCTGAATTTTCTTGATGAGGAAGAGAAATCTTTTTTTGCAAAAGAAAGAAACATTGTGGAAGAGGACGTGATGCGTGTATTGAAGGAAATGTCAAACACAGAAGTTTGCACTGTGTATAGAGTAGGTAAGAAGGGGATCTCTTCTTTGAGGGATGGATTCTCTCCTGAGGATGCATGCATAGTTTCCATTAACTCTTTGTCTATTTTTTTTTTATTCTTTCTATATTTCAATGAGATGTTTTCCCCATTTTTGGGTACTTGAATAGTATTAGCAGGTGCACTTATATCACTGAAATAACATGTGGAAAATCCTTTTTGATCATCTATACCAGGGCTACTCACCATGCAGCCTGTAGACATTTGCGGCCTGCGGCCTGTTCGCTTGTGGCCCACAGTGCGGTTTGGGTTTACGTGGGGCTCAACATGCAGCCCGCAGGTGGGAGCTAAAACAAAAAAGTCGTCAATATAGTGGTCTTCTGTTTTTATGCGTTTTAGTAGTTAAATTCCTGGATTGTCATTGAAAGCCCTGTCATTTGGGTAGAAATCGGGTAAATATTGCATTTTATTAATGTCAGCAGAACCGACTTAAATGGGCCTGTGTGTTTGTAATCTTGCCTTAATCTTTGTATTCATGCCTGTCAGTGTGAAAGAAGGTATTTACATATATATTTGCATGTAAATGTAACCACACTTAAGTTGCAGCCCTTGGCATGTGCTGTGAGTATCATTGTGGTCCCTGGGGCTTCCAAAGTTGAGTAGCCCTGATCTATACATTTCTCTTGATCGTGCAACATTGTCACTGCAGGGTATTCACCCAATCTTTTGGACCACTTTTGAGTCACTCGAACAATGTGTCTTCCAACACACCTCCAAGGAATTGTTCCACAGTGAAATAGATCTTATAGCTTTAAA
Organism: Pelodiscus sinensis; assembly: GCF_052426305.1. NCBI lineage: Eukaryota > Metazoa > Chordata > Testudines > Trionychidae > Pelodiscus > Pelodiscus sinensis. Next base: position 22,172,212 of record NC_143055.1, on the reverse strand, counting down.
TTGTTACAAGGTTCTACATTATAAAAGAGGCAATACATACAGTCAAATGCTGTCTGCTTTGTTCTCAATTAAGGTTAAATACTGATGCTAACTCATACCTTTATGCTTGAATGAGATCCCAACGTGTAGAAAAAATTGCTATATCTGTCAGTACAAAGAAATAACATTGTCTTTCTCATAGCAGTGTCGTTTTTGATGTAGTCATTATCAAAGCCGTCTCATGTTTAAAACACAGATAGAAAAACTAGGGGGCCAGTGTCCTCCCACTGTACTAGATACAAAAATTGTAGGCCATACTTACAGAATGGGTGACTTTATCCTGGGAAGTGGTGACTTTGAAAAGGATTTGGAGGTGATGGTGAATTACTGGTTAAACATGAGCTCCTGGTGTGAAGCAGTGGCCAAAAAGACTAATGAAGCTTTTGGAAACATTATAAGGGGAATCTCAAGTAGCAGTAGATAGGTTTTTTACCTCTTCATTTGTCACTGGTGCAATACAGGAATAAGGTGTCCAGTTCTGAAAGGATCATGATAAACTGGAGAAGCTTCAGAGAAGATCCATGAGAACAGGTTTTATAGTATGTTGAGGGAGAGGGAAGTGGGTTGCCTCAAGACCAGTAGTATTATCCAGTGGTGGGAATTTGTGGAGTTAGTGGTAGGGGATCCCAGGCCTTCCCTGCTCCACTGGGCCCTCTGACTGGCAAGTCAGCTTTATAGCCTGGAGGGTGGATGCCACCAAGTTTGCTCCAGGCATCACTTCCTATCTCAGCCTCTGTCCTTTCAAAGTCACCATGGGGCCTGTTTATGGACTCCTAGGATGGAGGGGTTTTCCCTGACAGTGATCCAAAGGCTCTTCTTCAATGGCAGCTGGCTGTTCTGGGTCTCCATGGAGCCTTCAGCAGCAGGGCCTGGTTTTGGCAGCATGGAGCTCCTGCGACCACTCTGCATGAGCGACCAGCATAGGAATGCTCCTTTACTCTATCCACTTGGACTGAGCTCTGCCTCCATTTTGAGCATGCCTGGCAGGTGTGGCTGGGTGGGGACTTCTGAGCTCAGCACTGCTCTTTAGCACTTGGTTCCCCAGGGTGGGGTTTATACACCAGGGCTACGTCTACACTGGCATGATTTTCCGGAAATGCTTAAAATGGAACAGTTTTCTGTTATAAGTATTTCCATAAAAAGCACGTCTACATTGGCAGGATGCTTTTCCAGAAAAGCGTCCGTGCCAATGTAGACGCGCTTTTCCGCAAAAAAGCCCAGATCGTCATTTTCGCGATCGGGGCTTTTTTGCGGAAAAGAAATCTGTGCCATCTACACTGGCCCTTTTCCGGAACAGTTTTCTGGAAAAGGACTTTTGCCCGAACGGGAGCAGCATAGTTTTTCCAGAAAAGCACTGATGATTTTACAGTAGATCGTCAGTGCTTTTCCGGAAATTCAAGGGGCCAGTGTAGACAGCTGGCAAGTTATTCCGGAAAAGTGGCTGATTTTCCGGAATAAGTGGCCAGTGTAGACACAGCACCCGTGACAGTCAGAGACTCCAGGAGTTCAATATATTTAGCTTAACAAAGAGACATTTAAGTTGTAACTTGATTACAGTCTTTAAGTACTTGAATGGATAGCCACTCATTCCATGGATGTTCTGGGGCTGGAGCATCCATTGAAAGAAAATAGTGGGTGCTCAGCAACCCTAAATCACAGCTGTTTGTTGGTGCCGCTGTTTAGCTGGCCAGAGGTGCTACCAAACAGCTGTGTGAGGGGGTTCGCACTCACCACCGTATCCCTCTGCCGTCTGTCTTCCGGAATTGGCTCCCTTGGCAGGTAGGGTGCCTTCTCTGGGGTGGTGTCTCCCCTCTTTACTCCCGGTTGCGGCGTCCTCTTCGCCACACTGCCCTCCGACAGTGCCCAAGTCTGTCTCTGAGCCCCCCTTCCGGGGGTTGATGTTCCTCCAGCGGGCCTTCTTTCAAGCCCTGCAGTCTGGGGATTTACTGGCCAGAGCTCCCCTAGCCCTGCCTGGCCTCCCCCCAGCCCGGCCCTAGCTCCAGGGCCTCCTCCTCCCTCAGCAGCCAGGTTCTCACTGCTTCCCCCCACGGCAGCAGCCCATTCTCTATTATAGCGCCCAGCTGGGCCCTAATGGGCTAGTACAGCCTCAGCTGGGCTAAATTCCCCGGCCCTGGTTCAGGCCGGGGTCTGCCCTTAAAGGGCTAGTGAAGGGCGAGCGCCCTGTCACAAGCTGTTTGGCAGCTGGAGGATGGATTTGGGGGAGAGCGGAGATCAGTGAGTGGCAGATGGGGAAGTGGTGGAGGGGGCAGGAAGAGCCAGAGCCAGAGAAGGGCCCGGTGGGACAGGGCGGAATGGGAAGAGGCAGAGTGAGAGCAGGGCTCTGGGGAAGGAGGTGGAGTGGAGATGGGGCCTCAGGGTGGAGGTGGAGAATGGGGAAAAGAGAAATTCAGCACCTTTTCCTAGTTGTCAAACACATTTTTAATAAAGGGCTCTTCAGTCTAGTAGTAGGTATAACTCGAGGTTGGAGATAGACTAATTCATACTGGAAATATGGCATAAATCAACCATGTAAAAATCAAAATTGGAAGTTTTTCTAAATGATATGCATTTAGAATAACTTTTGAAGAAGTTCTGTGTCTTGTGTAAAACCAGAGATTACTCTGGATGATCACAATTGCCTTGGAATCTATCCGTCTATTAACTCAATCCCACAGCACTCTCTGGCTCTTGTAGAAATAGGATTAGGCTCCCATTCCCAGAGAACAGCTTCTTCTGGTGTTCTTGGAATTGTCCCTTGCTATGTTTGTCAAACACAACATTTTTCTAAAGAAAAATATCTCTCTCCTTGACTTTTACTGGAAGTCTCATTTACTAAACATGATAGGATTTACATGATATGATAAAGCCTCTGAAAAGAATATCTTATCTAATCTATAGGTCAAGTCCTCAGCTAGTATAAATCAATGTAGCTTGTTGAAGTCAGTGCAACTACTTCACAACATACGTGCTGAGGCTCTGACACTGTGTTGTTATTACATAGACAAGGGCCATAGTATATAATTACACATGTGTGAATGGGAGAGTATTACATATTCTCACTGTCAAGTTATAGATACCAAAATATATTATATTAACATCTATAGATTAGTATAGACATTATGAAATGCAACAACCACCATTCCACATTAAAATACTATAGTCGCAAGTAAGTTTTAAATTTGTTAGCTGCACACGTCTATATGTTTAGGAAGAGGTACAATTACTCCTCAGTATTAAATGTGCAACAGACATGCAAAGAGTATGTAATGTGATTGTAATAATGTGGAAGATGTCAGTCTTAGGCATGAGAGTAGCTCACCAGTGAACTAAGGTTTTGTTAATTTTTACAAGTTTATAAAAAAAGATCCATTATTTTTAATGTCCATAACATACCTGGAATTCTGCATGTAGAAAAGTTTAAACAATCCTACTAGGTAAAAGACAGGTATGAACTACTGGTGCTGTTTTCATTTTCTTTTAGACAGATTAGAAGAATTAGAATTTCAGAAGCCTCAAGAACAAGGTAAAAATATATAATTTTATATTATTTTTATTCTCATGTCTCTGATCTTCTTATGGAAAAATTGACAAATTTTGTCATTTTAAAATTGTCATTTCTGTGAGATGTGATTTCCCCTCTCTTCTGTGCCTGTTCACAGAAAACATTCAGTTCTAAAATCTAGCAGCTTTCAGAATCTGTTACAAACTTCCATGCTCTTAGGGCATCAGATGAGTGTTCTTTCCTCCTAGTGTTTTTTGTTGGTGATGGACCGTGGTGCCATTTAATTTAATTATTTCTATTGCACAACCTGAATGACCTAAAAATCCTGCATATCACTACCCCCCTCCAAACCATGCTAGTTCCATTGCTGAAGGGCTGGAGGAAGCAGGATTTGCATCTTATTTATGATTGCACCAAAACTAGCACAGATCTAACTTATTCTAGACTCTTTTTTTTATTAACTGAAAAAGGCTCATCACAGAATGGGGTTGGTCCTGCTTTGGGCAGGGAGATGGATTCAAAGACCTTGTAAGGGTTCTTCCAACCCTATTATTTTATTACTCTATGATTCTATAGGCCTGTTACATCTTTAATCTTTCCAGCATACTCCTATGCTCAGAGCAACAAATACATAGCACAATATCATTAGAATTATTAGGATGGCTTTTTAAAATTTGGGTTGGTTGAAACATTTCTATTAATTTTTTTAGTTGTAAAATTGGGTTTTCAATTAAATGTTTGTAGAGAGTGTTTTCTTTTCTTGAATATTAAATGTTTGTGTCAGAGAACAGCCAGACAAAAAGCCCTAACTGATTTCAGTTTATTTTATTTTATTTTGATATATATATTGGCAGTTTTCGCCTGAAAGTTTTCAATTTGTGGCAGTTTTCAGCAAACAGCTTTATGTTTCTCTCACAAATACAGGCAGTCCCCGGGTTACGTACAAGATAGGGACTGTAGGTTTGTTCTTAAGTTGAATCTGTATGTAAGTCGGAACTGGCATCCAGATTCAGCCGCTGCTGAAACTGATCAGTTTCAACAGCGGCTGAATCTGTACACCAGTTCTGACTTACATACAGATTCAACTTAAGAACCCCAGGCGTCCCCAAGTCAGCTGCTGATGAAACTGATCAGCAGCTGATTCCAGGAAGCCCGGGGCAGAGCAACTCTGCCTCGGGCTTCCTGTAGTCAGCCACTGGTCAGTTTCAGCAGCGGCTAACTTGGGGACGCCTGGGGCAGAGCAGATTGGGTGCTGCTGGGTTGGTCCAGTAGTGCAGCTGCTCCTCGGCGCTACTGGACCAACCCAGCAGCACCCCAGCTGCTCTGCCCCAGGCGTCCTGATTCAGCCACTGCTGAAACTGATCAGCAGCGGCTGAATCAGGACTCCTGGGGCAGAGCAGCTGGGGTGCTGCCGGTTTGGTCCAGTAGCGCCAAGGAGCAGTGCTGCGGGACCGACCGGCAGCGCCCCACCTGCTCTACCACAGGCCCCGGGCTTTGCTCCACGTCTCCCTGGTCTGCTGGGGGGGGGACACTAGCTGCGTCCCCCCCCAGCAGACGAGGGAGACGCGGAGCAAAGTGGCGGAGGACCCGGGCCGGACCGCGGCGCTTCCAGATCAGCACCACGGAGGACCCGGGCCGGACCCGCGGCGCTTCCAGATCAGCTGGAAGCGCCGCGGGTCCGGCCCGGGTCCTCCGCCACTTTGCTCCGCGTCTCCCTACAGACCAGGGAGACGCGGAGCAAAGTGGCGGAGGACCCGGGCCGGACCGCGGCGCTTCCAGATCAGCTGGAAGCGCCTCGGGTCCGGCCGGGTCCTCCGCGGCTTTGCTCAGCGTCTCCCTACAGACCAGGGAGACGCCGAGCAAAGCGGCAGAGGACCCGGGGCCGGACCCGTGGCCGCTTCCAGATCAGCTGCAGACCAGGGAGATGCTGAGCAAAGCTGCGGAGGACCTGGCCGGACCCGTGGCGCTTCCAGCTGATCTGGAAGCGCCGCGGGTCCAGCCCCGGGTCCTCCGCCGCTTTGCTCCCCGTCTCCCTGGTCTGCTGGCTCCCGCAGCAGACCAGGGAGACGGGGAGCAGCTTTTCTCACCCCGGAGGAGGCGGGCGGCGGGACCAGGCGTCCCGCCGCTCCAGTCCTCCGGGGCGAGAAAATCCCCGTTCGTAATTGCGGATCCGACATAAGTCGGATCCGCGTAACTCGGGGACTGCCTGTACTCTGTTTCACTGAAGAATATAAACATTAAAAGTCCTCTCAAGAAAAAATTAAAGCTCTATTTGTGTTTTCTTTACAATTTACAACATTGTTTGTTGATTGATTTTGCTTAAATGTCCAACCCCATAAATATGTCTATATTCATGTATTCATCTGGATCTTGCTTTTGAATTTCAGAAATGCCACATCCCTCATTTAATACGGACTCCAGTATAATGATGAAGATGGTAGAAGAATCCCTAATGAAATGTAAAGATTTCCAGCACCAGCTGAAAGAGACGTCTAGTCAAGGAAATGATTTTCTTAGTTCTTCAAACCAGCAGATCTGTGCCTTGGCTGAAGAGCCACGTTTCTGCATACAACAAGATGATGAAGATCAAGGATCTGGAATCACTGAGTCATTATTGTTGTTCTTAAACAGTGAAGAGTATGAGATGCACTTCAAACACCTGTATGACTTCTCCTTCCCATTTCTTAGCACCACATTTTATGGCTACAGTGGTGAAGAAGAACTGGTTTGCTATTTTGGACTGGCAAGGGAGGCAGCAAAGAAAGCAAATTTGCCTTGGGCCCTCGCCAGGCTATGCTTTCTCTTGGGTAGACTGAGTATTAGAAAGCTCAAATTTTCCCAAGCTCGCGTTTATTTTGAAGAAGCCTTAGGAGCTATAAAAGGCGGTTTTGGTGACCTGTACCTTGTAGTTGCTCTTTATACAAATCTAACAGCCATTTATTTGAAACAGAAGAACAAAGAAAAATGTGCTCATGTTTTTGACAAAGTTGCTTCCCTGCTCATGGGAATTCCCAACTACATCTGTAGCATTGACATGGAATCAGACATTTTAAGGTATGCTTTAAAGGCGACAATAGTGAGTCAGAGCAAGCATGCAGAAGTCAGAGCATGCTTTCTGTTGGCAAAACATCATACCAAACTTAAACAATATGAAGAGGCGCTACCTTTCCTAGAAAGGCTGCAGCTTTTGAGTAATGACTTGGATTTACAGAAGAGCATAATGTCTGCTGACTGCTATATTAAACTAGGTGAGTCCTACAATCAAAAATGCTTGCCACACATTGTACTAAGTTGCATAAAGGTTGCTTCTTCCCAGGGGTCATGTACTTTAATGGACTCTTTGAGAAGCATTGATTTAGTCACTAAAAATGCCCCCAAACTCCATAGGTTGAGGAAAGCTGGGCAAATGCTTCCATCCCAAATTGCACCTTATCTTAGACAGGCACTTTCCTCAGCATTTACCAAGGAGCAGCAGAAACTATGCAGCACAATTTATCTTAGCTTATCAGAACTGTACAGTCATCACAGACGATATGGAGACGCCATTGTTTATATGGAGAAAGTACTGGACTTTGATACTTCTGCTCATGCTGGAGAAACTATTAACCATTTAGTTTCACTGGCTTGGTTATACATTCTCCACAGGCAAAATACGATAGCTTTGTCCATCTTAAATACCATTGTAGACTCTTCATTGAGTAGTCCTCAGCAGTTAGGTGTTATTTATAATATGATTGCCATTGCTTTGAAACAAACCAACAATATAAAACAAGCTACTGTGAGTTACTACAAAGCTCTGCATATTTCAGAAGAGACTGATATGGTACACAACCATGCTGTAGTTCTGGCTAATTTGGGAATGCTCTGCCTGCATTCAGGAGTGAGCCATTTGGCAGAGCATTATTATATCAAAGCAGTAAAGCTATTCTCTAGACTTCCAAGCTTGGATTGTGGCCATGATTTTACTCAAGTCCTCCTCCGACTGGGATCCAATTATGCTAATGGGAGTCAAAAGAAAAGAGGACAATTTTATTATGAATGGGCATTGTTGGTGGCAATGGAAACAAACAATTTGGAAAGTAAGTATATTTGTCTTCTTGTTTTTCAAATACTTTTTACTGTACCCTGGTGTTTGGGAATGTTTGCAATCTATATACATTCCAGCTCTTCCTTAAGCAATATTCTGTTTTCAGTTCACATTACAGTTATATGAGTGACTCAGAACCTGGAAATCCTTTGTTTACAATGAGAGTATGCATGTGGAAGAAGAGAGAAGGAAGATGGTCCAGTTTTTAGGTGCTAGGCTGGCGCAGAAGATACGATTTCAATTTCCTGCCCTGTCACAGATTTCCTGTGTGACCTTGGAGAGTCATTTAGCCTCTCCGTGTCTCAGTTCGCCATCTGTGAAACAGGGAGAAAATGGTGGGAAATAGTATTTCCTTGTGTGGTATATTGAAAACTGTTAAAATGATAAGATACCACTTTAAAGCTCTGGCATTTTCCTAGTCTTGCTTGCAGGCTAGGGGTCTCTATAGGGAAGCATGCAATCTATGTCTTTCAGCTATCAATATGCAGAATGCTAGCCCTAGACCAAGATGGGGGAGAGATGTGCATCTCTATCTTATGGAACAATCTGCTTTCAATCTTTCTGTTTTTTAGTTCTTTTTTGTTAAAGTTCTGGAGGTTGAGACTTTCAGACAGAGTACTTTATGTTGTTAGCTAACTTCTCAGTTTGTATGCTGTGATCATAATTCCCTATCACACAAGGGTGTTGTGAGGATAAAGCCCTTAAAGATTGTGAGGCACTCAGATGCTATGGTAATCAAGATAATATAGGTACCTTTAATTAGTAGGTTGCATTCAGAAGTTAGGAAATGCCAGAATTAAATTCTCACAGGTTACTTTAATTCAGGTCCCTTTGTGTGTATTCATTATGGGTATGTCTACACTTACCCCCCAGTTCGAACTAGGGAGGCAAATGAAGCATACTGAAGTTGCCACTGAAGCATGGGATTTAAATATCCCGCACTTGATTAGCATATTTGCGGCCGGTCACCATTTTAAAAAGCTGGTAGCCCGAATTAACTCGCCCTGTGTAGACGCGGTAGTCTGATCCAAAACCCTTCCCTCAAATTAACTGTTACTCCTCGTGCAATGAGGTGTTCCTAGTTTGAACTGGGGGTAAGTGTAGACATACCCTATGAGATCATCTTTAGTGTTATGATTACATGCTATTTGACAGTGTGACGTAACTAAGGCAATGTCCTTGCTCTTCGTGTACTTTTTAGGGTTGTCAGAAATGAGGTAGAAAATGAAAATCTTGACAGAAAGAAACTAGTTCAAAAATCAAAAGTAAATGAAAAATGTCAGTAGCATTTGCAAATGAATTGTGTAATAAACAGGGAGGATATAAATTTTAATTTTAAATTGTAAAGATTAAGGAAAGTTTTCATTTACTTGTGGATAAGAACTGTCGCTTGGTGGCTAGAACAGTGGCACTGTTAGTCGTTCTGAGTGACACTTCAGGGACCAGAAGACAGGAGATGCAGAAAGAACAAGGCTTTTAGTACCTTTTATTCTAGACATTAAGCATGATATGGTACAGGGAGTGTACTTCTACCATAGAACAGAGCAATGTCTGAGAAAATGTTGCGTATGACCGTGTTCCAGCTATTCTAGATTTCCATAACAGAAAGGAGTTCACTTAAACCTCATTTTATTTGTGCTTAATATCGAGATTCATGTGGATTATTCATTACTATTTCTTAATCTGTTTCCCAGGTCAGCTTCAAGCTGTTCGGTTGCTATGTCAATTCTACACTACAGTTATTCCAGATGAAGCTCAGTGTGTCGTCTACAATGAGTATCAACTATCCTTGGCGAGGAAAATGTCAGACAAAGTTTTGGAGGGACAAATTTTGGAAAGGATCAGTCAGCTGTATCTCTCGTTAGGCACAGAAAGGTGAGGTCTGTTTAAACAACTGTTTTTTGTTTTGTACCCATACACTTTCTCGCTCTGGTGGTACTGGCAATGGCAATACAATGTGCTCCTACACCATTCTGCCAATATGCCTTAGTCTAGAATTGCAGGGGTAGCCTTTGCAGCTGAGAGTTTAATTGGTGCCCATTTTCAAATGATCTCCAGGCCAGATTTTCCAGGGCTCAGCACTCACAATTGGGGCCATGCTCAGCAGCCCTGCACAAGCTGATTTCTTTTGAAAATTTGCCCCCTTGGCATCTCTGCTGTGACAGTGAATGATGTTAATGAAAATCACCATCACAGTTTGTATGTGGAAACATTTCCATAGCAACTCAAGGAGACTCTTTTACTTAGACCAACAAACCCCCATCAGATTGTGAATGGCTGCATATACTCACAGCTATCTCTATCCCTCTGTTACATCTATCCCTCTGTTACAATACTCTTCTTGGCTGTAGTTTTCTTGTATCCTGGAGACTACTGCGAAGTTCCCTATTGCCAGACAGAAGTGGTTAAAACACTTTTTGGATGCAGCTGTGCTCAGAGCTTCTTCATTCAGAGTCAAGTATCAGAGGGGTAGCCGTGTTAGTCTGAATCTGCAAAAGTGGCGAGGAGTCCTGTGGCACCTTATAGACTAACTGAAATGTAGGAGCATAAACTTTCGTGGGCAAAGACCCACTTCGTCAGATGCAACCTGACGAAGTGGGTCTTTGCCCACGAAAGCTTATGCTCCTACATTTCAGTTAGTCTATAAGGTGCCACAGGACTCCTCGCCGTTCATTCAGAGTATATCTCATTGGATGTTGACCATAGGAGATCAGGATCAAACTCCTCACTTTATTGTTTGCATTGGAGATTCTGGTGCTCCAGTTACCTAAGGCTTGAAATCAGGTGGAGCCAGAGAGCAGATTATTACATTTCCTGGGCTTGAATTAGGCTGCATCCCCAGTGAAATGAGTGTAATGTTACAAGCCTAATTGCAAGAGGATATATAGAAAATCTATTTTATTTAGGGGGACAAATCATGTCCCTTTCTCTGCAGCAGTTGATGGCCTTTGAGCAGCAGAACCAGCATATTTCCACTGCACAAGTGTAAGGCCAGGTCTACACTAAAGGAGAAGGTCGAGTTAAGATATGCAACTTCAGCTATGCTAATTACGTAGCTGGAGTCAACGTAACTTAATTCAGGTTTCCCTGCCATCCCCAAAGCAGGCAGCTGATGGGAGCAAATGCTCCCATCAGCTTCCCTTACTCCTTGAAGGAGCAGGAGTACTGGTCACCAATGGGGAACCTTATGAGTTAAGTTTAGTGGGTCTTTACTAGACATGATAAATCAAACTCTGGGAGATTGATTGCAGCAGCATTGATCTTCCCTGTAGTAAAGACATGGCCTAAGAGGCTGGATTGAAGTGAGGCATGCAGGCCTCACACAGGATAGTCTTCTTACACATATGTCTCTTATGTAGCAGCCTAGATGGGTAACGAGAGTGGTAAGTGTGGTCAAGCCAGAGGCTGAGCTAAGGTTTTGCTTCTGTGAGGATCCTCCCATTCTCTCCCAGAGGAACAGGCCATGTAAGTGCTCCACATCAGACTTCAGGAAGAAATAACCACTGCAGAGTGTGTACACAGCTGCTGAATGGCCTGTAGTGATTGATTCATCTCCTCACCTACCTCTGTATCTCCACAGCATTTGGCCAGTTGTATTTGATCCTGTGTATATAGGAAGGGGCCACATCTAAACATGGTACAATTAGCTATCTATATCAAGGAAAGCCTCAATCCCTAGAAGGCATGGCTGTTCAGAACTAACATGAATAGACAAAATGTGTGGACATTTCCATAATGCCAAGTTTTGGCCACTGCCATCTAGCTTTTATTTCCAGGAACTTAATATTCATTTGGCTTAACTAGAGGAAAAACAAAGGAGCTGAATGGAAGAGTCAATCTCTATGGCTATATTACTTAAAAGTATCTTACCCAGGCACTGGGAGGAAGAGTTAGGCTGTACATGTGCATTTGCTGAGCGATTGTTTGGTAATTTTTTAGATCTGTGCATGGATGCATTGTCGGAATGTTTTCCCCTCTCCATTTTGATTCCTCTGATTAATGTTATTTTGTCTCAGATTAAGTAGGGATCATTTGCTTCTAAAACACCATAAAGTAAACTTGATCTAGACTGTTTTTCAAACTTTTGGGATATACTCTCCCAGCTGCTATACTGGACTCAGCTCAACCTTCTAGATATCTGACATTTTAAGACCATTACCAATAAATTCAATAATGCAATCACCTGAGGACTTAATATGCTTTACAGAAGATTAGCCTCAATCCTGTGGTTAAGCAGAGAGTTATTTGAATTGGCTACAGGGACTGCAGTCCAAGTGACTGATTTTTTGTTATGTTATCTGATTGATTTTTGCATTAACTGCTGTATGATGCTTAATGATATGTTCTGGTCTAGATGAAAGATTGTGTTTGCATTATACTAACATGAAAAACATGTAATTTTTTGAAAAAAAGTATAGATCAGGGGCTCAATTCAGTTTTCCTTAGGGCCAGTGCCAGTCTTCAGATCCTCCTAGCAGACTAGCAGGTATCCCTCACTAGCAGGACTCCAGGGGGAGCAGGGTTCTCCATGCATTCTACCGGCCCCACCTGCTGGCCCACATGCAGTGGAGTGGACAGCCTCTGGGGGTCCTTTGGGCAATGCGGGGGGTGAGTGGGGAGAGGGCAGGGGGAGGGAAGGAGAGGAGGGGAGAACGGAAGGAAAGCATGCTCCCGGAAAGAGTGGGACCAAGGGCAGCCGGTCCTCAGTGCTGCCCAGAGCATGTCTCATAAGAAATGACATATCGGGAAGATACTATCCTAAAACATCACTGTATTACAAAGCAAAGAGATGAGGGAATCAAGCAAAATCAAACTGGAAGAGATGAAAAATGTGAGAAACTGCTTACTTACCAAAAACATCTGGGAAATATTATCAGATTATACCACGTAAAGAAGAAAATTTGAGATCTGACAGAAAATAGTAAACCTAATTTTTATTACAAAAGGAAGATAGGTGTGGCAAAGTTATAGAGGTGCACTCAGTTATTAGGATTTACTTTCTTTTTACTTTTTCCTAGGGCTTACAGATCAGCTCTGGAATATACCAAAAGAAGCCTTGGAATATTTATAGATCTTCAGAAGAAAGAGAAGGAGGCATATGCCTGGCTTCAGGCAGGAAAGATTTATTACATTTTGAGGCAGAATGAGCTAGTGGATCTTTATATTCAGGTATGCTGAATTTTATCACGAACATACAAATGGCCATACTGGGTCAGACCAAAGGTCTATTTAACCCAGTCTCTTGTCTTCCAAAAGTGGCCTGTGCTTGGTGATCCAAAGGAAATGAACAGAATGGGTAGTTGTCAAAGGATCCATGCCCTGTTGTCTGTTTCCAGCTTCTGGCAAAAGTTTTGAGGCTTTAACTGTAGCTCTGTGAAAACATGTGTGAGATACAGGTGGGATTGTTATAGGGAAGGGCATTTATAAACTACACCCCTCTTTTGAAAGAGGGATGTAAATTAGACAGATCAAAATCTCAAATGAAGCTGGGATTTGAATTTCCCGTGCTTCATTTCCATAGTGGTGGCCGCGCGTTTTTTCGAAAATGGGTATTTCAAAAGTGAAACTGCTGTCTAGACACAGTTCTTTCGAAATAAACCCCTTTGTCGAAAGATCCTGTACTCATTTTTTTGAAGGTTTTTTTTTTTTTTGGAAGGGTTTTTTTTGTTTTTTTTTTTGGAACCTTTTCAGTTCTAAAATATATAAAGTCTTTATGGCTTTCTTAATGGCATTCTGTTAGTATATAGCAGCAATTTAAAAAACTAAGTGGATATTTTCAGAGAACTATCCACAGTGACTCCAAGGTCTCTTTCTTGAATGTTGTTGCAATTTAGATACATCCCTTCATAGGTGCTGGGTCATGTATGGGGAGAAGAAGGAAAAGAACTGTATTGCAGGAGGTTATGAATCTTGTTCATGACCCTGACTATCAAATGTGGTAATATGGCCTAGTAGCCAGTGTCAATAAAACAGCCCTTCTTCCAGGACAGTGTAGTCCAATGGCTAGTGTCAATAAAGCAGCCCTTTATTGACACTATGGAAGGGATTGTGTGGCCCGTTGGCCTGTTGGGGAAATGAGAAACCACTCCAGGGCTGTAGCATCCAGGGTAGGGGGACTTGGGACCTCCATGTCTCGGCACAGGTGGAGGTAGGGGTGCTCACCACCGAGTCAACGGGGATCCTTCTGAAACACATGGACTGATGCTTTGGGTTCACTTGCTGAAGAGGAGTCTAAGTCCCTGGTTGTCATCTTACCCTTTCTCCCCTGATGATACTCCATGGTTCCCCAGGATCTCTGAGGTCCTTGGGTGGCATAGCTCCCACTAGCACTGTCCCTTCGTCTAGCTTATCTGGCAGCTTGGAGCCTGATTGGAACTCTGCATGCCATAGCTCTGTAGCTGGAGCTTGTAGCAGCCCCCTGGAGAGATTCTGCATCTTTCTCCTTCCAGCAGCCTGCCCAGAATGAATTGTGTTGCTTTCTTTTATACTCTGCCTCCTGGCTGAGCGTGCCCAGCAGAGTCAGAGGGCAGGATTTCCTCAGTTTGCAAAGCACGGTTAACCCTTTCAAGGCTAGTGCAGGGAAAGGCATGGAATTTGTATCCATAAAGATGCTGTGTTACAATGCGAGTCATTTAAGTGTTTTACTACATTTAACTCTATGCTTTCTTTTACATACAAGTGTGACTTGCCAAGCAGCATAACATTGGTCATTCCCATTTATTGTGTCCCCTGGTAGGATCATGTCCCATTGATTGATTGTCATCATTCCACCAAGTTTCTTTGATGCCTGTTGTATCAATATTCTCATTTCATCCTGGACACTCAGGTTCACCCATCTTAGTCTTTAGAATTCTAGCATTTGCATATAAGCACTTATAAAATTTGTCCCTTTTTTGGTGTTTGCCTTCATTTGATGTAATTGAATAGGACTGTCTTTCATTTGGCTGTTTCTCTTCTGTTACTAGCTACACTTGATCTACTTCTATCCTGTTCTTTTTTACTTGGATATAGGGAGTCCTCATTAATGGATTCTCCCCCATGGGATGTCTTGTCCAGAAAAGTACATATTTCAGGCAATATGAGCTTTCTTCCAGCTCTTAGATTAAAAACTCCTCATAACCCTTTTCATTTTACATATCAGAAATCCCAAATATCCTCCTCTTACACCATCATCTTATCTATGCACTGAGACCCTGCAGCTCTTCTATCTAACTGATCCCATTTGCTGCTACCCATGGAGGTCCTTGATTTCAGTCTCTTATCTAGCAGCCCAAATTGGTCACCCAACACCTTTTTTTTTTCTACCTTTCCTAGAACCTACAACCACTGCCCCAGCACTGTCTATATGTCTGTCTAGATGTGTGACTTGCACACCTGACAAGCAATTCCCCCTGTGGTTCTCCTGGTCAGCACAAACCCAGCGGTCTATGTTAATAATGATTGGGTCCCCCATTATTATTACTACCTGTCTCTTCCTAGCAACTGGGATTCCCTTCCCTGGAGATGTACCCTCAATGTGAAACAATACCATGACATCATCTGGAAAAGAGGGTCTCAGTGATGGGATCGTTACCCTCAGCTCTAGTTTGATATTCTCCTTCCTTGAGACTTTCATCCTCCACAACAGCATAGAGTCTGTCAGTCTGGGGGTGGAACCATTCACGTCTTCCTTAACTCCCCCAGTTCAGCCACTTTGGTTTTAAGATCCCATACTCAGTCCTTGATCTGAACGCACAAATATGCCACTTCCCCAAAAAAGTGTTGAAGTGAAGGCCCCATATCACTTAAGACTTAATTTACAGTTTTGTGATTATCATAATTAAAATGACACTGCTTTTATCGAATGAATTAATGAAGTTCAGTTGATGTTGAATTCTCTTTAGTGTGTGTTCTTCTGTGTGCCTGTTTATACAATTTTGTCATTTGCAAGAATCATTGCATAACAGTGGCCATTTATGAATTAGAAGATTTGGCTGTTTTGCTGCCATATAGATGGTTGTAATATAGCTGCATTAGGAATACTTAATTTGCTTCATGTACATGTGTTTCTCACTGTTTTGTAAATTGTATCCTTTTGGAACAGTAACTGAGTATTCTGTATGTGACAGCAATCCTTCGTTTTATTGGGTGCATCCTGACATTTCACTGTGACTGAAGTGGCATAAATTCATTTAACAGCAGCAAGATACAGGGCCAGATTCTTTGTTGACTTCAAGGGAACTTCACTCCCATACATAATTAAAGCATTTGGCCACAAATTTAAACCTGAACTATAAATCCTCACTCTTTGAAATAGCCAATTGTCAACCATCCTTTATCTATCTTAGCTGAAAAAGTGTATATGTTGTAGCTACTGAGTATGTATGCCACAGCACTAAAGAATATATTGCAGTGAACAGCGCTACAGTAAAAGAGAGACAAGATGACATAAGACGACATTGCTGACTTTAAGGTTTATAATGCTGTACAGTGCGTACCAAACCTCATACACAGTGGCATTTCATTATGGGTTTCAGTTCTGAATGAATAAAAATGACTTCATAACAGAATGTGCATTTTTCTTGCTAGGTCGCTCAAGATGCTGCTCTTTGTAATGGGGATCCTAACTTAGGAATGGAATTATTTGAAGCTGCAGGAGACATATTTTTCAATGGTACTTGGGAGAGGGAAAAAGCAGTGTCATTCTACAGGGTTAGTGATTGCTACTTATTATTTGTATTGTGGTAGCACACAGCAGCTCCAGTTACGGCTATGATTGTACTAGGCACAAACTGTTCCCGCCCCAAAAATACAATCTCTTGTGTATTATGACTCTGAATTCTCTCAAATCCCTGAAGTAAATTACAAAGGCACCATTGACCTTGATAAAACCAGGATTTCCCCTTGTGCGCATAAAGTACAGAATTTACTAAACATGAGAAGAACACGGACCATTGCAGTTATGAGTATATGTATCTTCTGGGTTTCTGTAATAACCAAACTGATCTTTTTATGCATGTGCTTATTTCAGGACAGAGCTCTTCCACTTGCCATCAAGATGGGAAACAAAATGGCAGAACTCCGATTATGCAACAAATTAGTGCACTTGCTGTTAAATCTACAGGATTATGAGAACAGTCTGGAGTATGCACAAGTATCCCTCATGCTTAGTGTGAATTTAGGTACAGCTAATATTCACAGACTACTGACTGACAGACTTTTCTAATAATTGATAGAATTCCAGAAAGATTTGCCCCTTCCTCCTTGGAATTTTATGATGCTTGTTCCCAGAGTTTTGCGTGCTTGGAAGTCAGTGCGATTTTCACGTCTGTTTTTGAATCCTCTCTAGCTGGAAGAGGTGTCAGCTCATGAGTTTTAATAAGTTTTTGTTTCATTTCTTAACTTGCCGTAGTCTAGTTATGTTCCTGCCTAACATTTTCTAATTAGCTTGCAGATCTGATATTATTTGTTTCCAGATGAGGCCACCTGAAATCTAGCAACTATTAGCATTAACCCTCTCCAGGTCTCACTTACTGTACATGAGAAAAGTGAGAGATGGAGACTTGATCTGGCACCTTCCATGATGACCAGAGACTATAGAGCAGGCTGTTCCAATAATGAGCCATAAGATATGATTCCTACATCCTAATTTCTGTATTTATGGTTAATTTCTCCTTGTGAATTTTCACGGCCCTAATTCCCTTTATCTGACACCTCACAATCATTAATATATTTATATTCAAAAGACACCTGTGAGGTAGAGAAGTGCTGCTGCATTTTACAGATGAAGAACTGAGGCACAAGAAGACAAAATGATTTGCGCCAGGTAGCACAGGAAGTTTGATAGAGTAGAGGTAGACTCCAGATATGCCAACTCCCAGGCTAATGTCCCAAACACTGCATTATCTTTCCTTTCCTCCTTTTACATGTAATCTAATCGATTCTCATGTAGCCATAAAGAGGAGTCTAGCACCCAATCTGTGAATTTTGATTCCTTTTTTTCTTCAGCAGTAAATAGAGATGATAAAAAAATCAATAAAGAATCTGTGGATATTTTTCAAAATGTGTTACTTTTTTTCCCTAAATGTTAATAATGTCCATCTTTCTAAAACTTGTTAACATTTTTCTATTGTCATATTCACTGAACAGCTCTATAGCTAGTTGAAGGAAGAGAATATTTTTACAAAATCTTTTATCAAAATTTGGGGTGTGTTTGCGTGAAAATTTTGGATGGAAAAATGTTATTGAAATTAAGGCAATTTCAGACACATCTGGTAATAAGAATGTAGTCAAGACCTGAGATCCTACTAACAGAGATTATCTTTGATATGGTGTAGAGTACCTCCAGACATGAAATATTAAATAATCCAACCAGTACTAAGGACACCATTGTTTGATGGAGCCCTCACAAAGAGATAGGACACACCCACTCACATCCAAATATTTAACCATAAGCCTACAAACTAAAATATTTTTTTTCAAAGACTGGAAAGTAGGAAAAAGAGCAATTGCTCTCATTGTTTCTAAAGGCAATCATGCCACAGTGATGGATGTGTGTGTGTGTGGAGGTGTCTAATTACTTAGATTCAGCAATTCTTACATAGACAAAATTTCCATAGAAATCAGAACTGCAGTATTTGGTCTTATGTCTAGTTGGGCAAAGTGATTTTGTATCGGACAATGTTCAATTATCAAAACTAAAGCAAATGAAAAGTAGAACAGAAACAAGACTTAAAGCAAAGCATAGCCTCACATATCTCAATGTGAGGCTATGTCTACTCAGCAGCGTTGTTTCAGAATAACGTTATTCTGAAATAACAAAGAGCATGTCTATACTGCAAGCCATTATTTCGAAATAATGGTGAGTTGGAGGACTTCTTACTCTGACTCCTATAATCCTCATTTTATGGGGAGTAAGGGAAGTCAAAGGAAGAGTGTTCTTCCTTCAGGTTCCTGCTGTATAGACCATGCTAAAAGCTGAATTAGGCTATTTCGACTTAAGCTACCCAATTCATGTAGCTGAAGTTGTGTAGCTTAATTCAACTTTTGCCCTGCTGTGTAGATGTGCCTTGAGAGAATGCATCTTCTCCTCATTGTCTCTTAGCTTATATCCTGATTCATGTGTTATTTCATTAGGAAACCAGCTAAATGAACGAATAGCATATCACAGACTGGCTGCTATCCATCATCGCCTGGGTCACTGTGAACTTGCTGAACACTTTTACTTAAAAGCATTGTCCCTTTGTGCCTCTCCTCTGGAATTTGATGAGGAAACAATATATTATGTGAAAGTATATCTGATCCTAGGAGACATTATATTCTATGACCTAAAGGTAAGAAATATTTTCATTGCTGTAGTGCCTAAGAGCTTTAGTTGTGGGAAAGGATCCCATTTTTCTAGGTTCTGTACAGACATGACATAAAATCCCTGCTCCAAAGATCTTACAATCTAAGTTTGAAACAAAAGGCAACAAATAGATGGAAACACACAGATGGGAGCATATAAGACACAATGAGATAATACTTGTCAGCATGATAGATTGTAATCTCAGCAAGTTGTTTGTAGGCATCATGTAAAAAAAGAGTTTTGAGGAAGGTTTGAAGGAAGATAATGAATTTGTTTTGTAGATGTTTACAGGGAGCACCTCCCAAGTGTGACAGGCAGCATGGAATGAGGTACAAAAATAACAACAGTGGGAAATACATTTACATCATCATATGTGTCAAACCAGATATTTCACTTGGATAATCCTGCTACCTTGAGTGAAAGAGCTCAGAGCTGTAGGAATTAGATAGTTCAGTGCATTTTGAAGGGAATATAGAACTTTCTAGTACCTGGTACAAGTTCATCAAGGATTGGTTTCTGGAATACTGTTTATGAATGCGCAGCCTATAGGTGTTCTTGGATGAGAGAGCAAGAACCAAATAAGCATGGAACATGAAGTGCCATTTCCTTCCCAGAGATGGCCCCTCTTGTTCTGGGCTGAAGCAGAGTCAGGGTGCAGCATAGCGAAGGTGGCCCCACGGCTGTCTTTTCTGTGGATTAACAAAGTTTGCAGTCTTCACAGTTGTCAGCCCCACACTTTTCACAACCATTACATTCACATTCACAAGATATATTTAAAAATCTACCTACATTAGAGTAAAAAGTAATACTGTTACATTGGAATTAAATTATGTTGTTTTGAATAGCCTATAGACATGGTAATATAGCTGAGAAAAAATGCATCAGGTATTAATGCCAGGATGGACTAAAGAGCAATATTTTAATAAAGATCTAGGGAGAAGAGAACGGTTGATAACTATCTAAGGGAGAGAGTGAGATTTAGGGGCCTAACCTACTTAGATGTTTTTAAAAATCTTACTAGGCATCTATCTGTATCTTTAGGAGGCCTTAATTTACCTCTGAAAAATAAGTGTCTGATCATGAATTTTGCCTGAGTACAGCATTTAGGATTGGGACGAAATTATCTCTTGCTTTTATAGCTAATAAATTACTCCTCAGAAGCCATATTTGTGTACTTCTTGATATAACCTCTTATTTCAGGATCCTTTTGATGCAGCAGGATATTATCATTTGGCGCTTGCAGCTGCCATGGATTTGGGCAACAAAAAGGCTCAACTGAAGATTTATACAAGACTTGCAATAATCTATCACAATTTCCTTATGGATCGGGAGATGTCTCTTTTCTTTTATCAAAAGGCAAGAACCTTTGCCACAGAGCTTAATGTCCGGAGAATAAATCTGGCACCTGATCAGTATTATAAGACTGCAGCATTGGTACCTGTGAAAAATATCATGTGATAACCTACCAGACAGCTAAAGAAATATCATTTTGGTTTTGTCTGACAACACAGAATGAGATTATATGTCGTACGTAAAGTATATGGGACTTCAGTGCCACAGACTAATGCCCCTGTCTTGACAACAGTGGGCCACATTTCACTTTTGTTGATACATGTAACAACATTGTCTTCCTTGGGATTGGACACATTCATGTAAGGGCAGAATTCAGCCTAGGAATGGACTAATTTAAAAAAAGTACAAACTTTTTTGTATTAAAAGTAATTTTCTTTGTTAATTGTTTAAGTTCCAGTTTGTAAAAACTCATACAGATCTTAGAATGTGATATATATGTAAGGAAATATGGTAATAAAGCATTGCAGAGTAACATTCACTAGATAACCATGATCCATTTTGTATTTAATGAGATCAACACTGTTAAAACAGAGCCTAGGTGTTTCTGAAAATCCTGTGTGTTGTCTATGCGCATCTTTATGCACTTAATACCCTTAAACATCTGGCCCTTAAGTAACTGACCTCCTAAATATGTGTAATGGGGGTCTGCCCACTTGTGAGTACCCCTCTGTGGCTGAGGGGTGTCAGGTAAGCTCTTTGCCTGGCCATCTGGTACTTCCTGGCTCCCTGAGTCTCTTCTGCCCCGGATGCTGCCCTGTCTGGTTGTGTCAAGGTTCTGAGGCTAGGATCTCATATCTGTTCTGGTATTCAGCTTGTGGCTAATCTTCAGCCACTGACCTGGGCTTAACCAGGGTCTAAAGTTCAGCTTGCACTCAGAGCTGTCCATAGTGCTGCTGTTTTCCCGGTCAGTATATAGAACTGCCCAGCAGCTTCTTTTATACTGGTCTGCTTGGCCCTGATTGGCTGCCAAGGAGACAGCCACTCTATCCTTCCTGGAGGACCTCTCTTCTGCTCCTTTCACTAGTATAAATAGGGTGTGGCAAAACTTCCAGCCTCCTATAGGGGGGCATCAGGGTTTAGTCCACCCCTTCACAATTCCATTGACATTTAATGAGACTTGGGCTCCTAAGTGCCTAAAGTCCATTTGAAAATGTAATTTAGGCTCCCAGTAAGTTTCTAGATTCAAATGATTACCCTAGTGATGCAACAATCTGGGAGTTAATGTACCACACTTCACTGCTGGATATCAAAGCAAACAAACAAATCACCTTGAAGAATTTCAGCAAGAATATCTAATTGTGATATTTCCAGAATCAAGAAAAATGCAGGAAGCATCGCTTATCTGCTCATTACTTCACCTCTTGTCAATTTCTCACAGCCACAGCATAAGTCAGTTTACTGTTCCAAGTTGTCATTCAGAATAAATATAATTATAGGAATTGGAAGCAGAGTCTATCATCACACTCCAATTCCAGGAAGAAAAAACATGCTTCCTCATCTGAAATTCAATTTTGCTATAAAGACCTGTCTTCCACTATGCATCAGAACATTAGGAATCATTAAGAAAGGGATATAAAAGAAGGCAGAGAATATCTTAATGCCTCTATATAAAAATATGGTACGCCCTCATCTTGAACATTGCATTCAGATGTGGATGCCTCATCTCAAAAAAGATATGTTGGCATTGGAAAAAGTTCAGAAAAGGGCAACTAAAATGATTAGAGGTCTGGGACATCTGCCATAATGAGGAGACATTAAAAAGATTGGGACTTTTCAGCTTGTAAAAAGACGACAAAGAAGAGGGCATGATAGAGGTCTATAAACTCATGATTAGTGTGGAAAAAGTGAATAAAGAAGAGTGATTTACTCATTTCCATAACACAAGAACCTAGGGAGTCACCAAATGAAATTAATAGGCATCAGGTTTAAAACAAACAAAAGGAAGTACTTCACACAACACACAATCAACCTGTGGAATTCCTTGCCTGAGTATGTTGTGAAGGCCAAGACTATAATGGGGTTAAAAAAAGAGCTAGATCAATTCATGAAGGATAGGTCCATCAATGGCAATTAGTCTGAATGGATAGGGATGGTGTCCCTCACCTCTGTTTGTCAGAACCTGGGAATGGATGACAGGGGATGGATCACCCATTTTGTTCATTCCCTCTGGGGTACCTGCCATTGCCCCTTGAGCTCTCTGGCTAGACGGATCTTTGGTGTAAGCCGGTACGGCTTTTCTTTCATTCTTATATTTTTACATCACAGCTTCCTGCTGCTGCCCTTGAACTGCAGAGCCTTATTCTCAAGCATTCCAGTCCCTCACATTAATTCATTCTTATGAAACAAGAGTGTGCATACGTGGTACACAACACTCTCTGAATGTCTTGTGCATTTCCCTGAGGCCAGTTGAAAAACACAAATGTGATGAGCCATCGGCAGTTTTTTCAGATGGCAGCACGGGGGTTCTGTCACAGCTCTGGTGGCACGGGCATGCTGTGTTCGTTTTTGTGCAGTGGCAGGCTGAAATGAGCCATGTCTATCATAAGCAAAGAAAGACTCATGCTTATGCTAGACATGAGTGAATGGCACTTCGGGTGAGAATTAGTTTCAATGCCTGCTTGATATCAAATCATCTTTGTCAAGAATGGCGATAGTTGTATTTCCAGGAGTAAATCTGACAGTTGTATTTCCTAGGATCCCAAAAAGTGGATGTCAGACTATATGGAGGAGTGAGTGGTTTGGCCTAAAGGACTGGACAGCATGTTTTATTGCTTTTAACGAGGTGACACCAGCGTGAGTTGAAGAAACTTGCTGGTGGAACTGAACTGCAATTAAAATTTATTTCATTTGAACCATCTGCCTTTCTGTGGCACAGAATATAACTCGTTAATCTTGTTAAGTGCTGGCTTGAAACCCTTAGTCATGAGGTGCTTTACTGGACTCAATATCATGCCTCAACATAAGTGGGCCTCAAATCTATGGATTTGCTCTTTAAAAAAGTTATCAATTGTGTATGGTAGAACCACCAGCTGTCACATATCTGGCCAATTTCAGGTAGCTAAAAGAGAAGTCTGTCTTCTATTTGAATGAAGCAAATGGACAGAGCAGCTTGGATTTCAATATGTCAGCGAATCTGGATGTCTGTATGATAATCCACACCAATACCTGCGTTACCAGGAGAGTTTCTTTGCCAAGAAATCCAAGGAGAGAGCTTTTGAGGGTGAGCAATATGAGGATCCATAGGATCTAAGACTGAAGATCCAGTGGTCCTAAAACCCAGCACAAGTTGTGGAGAGGGGCAGAAGCCACCAATCTATTTTAAAAGGACACAGAGAGTAGCAATATAGGCATCTCTTCACCTACTGCTTTTGCAACTGCTGCTGAAGCTCAGAACTGATTGCACTGCTTTCCATGGTTATATTTCCTCACCTGAGAGCCCCTTGAGTTCTCTGGCAGAGATGCAACGGAGCCTGTTTTTGAGAATCCTCTCCTATAAACATTCTCATACACCGGAGCTTGTCAGTTGGGATTTGTCATTTAAAATATAGTGTAGCAGGTGGTCTGCCTCTTTAAGGGCCAGTCAATTGTATGCCATTGGCCACACTGCTACCCCTCTGCAGGATGTAGGACTTTAAAGGAAGAAACTTCAGTGGTTGCAGGCTTGCACAGACAGGCGGTGCTGATGTGGGGCAAGAAGCTGGATTGAAGCTAGGAACTAGCTGAGGGTTATTGCCTGCCAGAGGACTTGTAGGAAGGTAGCTGTGACTCAGATGGAGCCCAGAGCTTGTGCTTAGACAGCGAAACAGGCTGGTGCCATGGGAGGCCTGCCAGTAAGGAGAGGGGTCTGAAGGTTGAGCCCAGAGAAAACTCTTTTGTTCTAATATTGGTTTCAGACATAGGCCATGGCATTCTGTTTCCCTGGAAGGGACTGAATATCAAATCTCCTCTATGGGAGGAGTAGAGAGAAATCCTTTCAAAACTAATCTATTCAGTCTGAAACTGACTGGTTTCAATGTCCAGCCATTAGATTTTGTTAATAATTTGCTATGCTGAAGAGGCCACTATTAGATATTTGTTCCCCATGAAGGTACTTACAAACTCTGCGTCACCCCTTAATTGTTTGTTTTGTGCCAGTGTAAATGTTCTCGTCAATGAAGCTAACTCTCACTTATCTGCAAGTACATTCTTTTAATAAGTTCAGTCTGAGCAACCTTTTTCTCTGATTTTAGAAATGCAGTGTGGATTATATTGCATCACTAGTATGAACTCTTCATCCACAAGGTGGCAGTCGTTAGCTTAAAATAAAAACAGACCTTGCACCTGGGTGGTAAAGGAAAGTATGGACACAAGACAGAAAAAATGTTATAATTGAAAAATCTGCTGACATCAGTTTGAAGTCAACAGACATGACTGCTGAAGAATTTATCGAATTCAGCAAATATATGCTGTTCATCTAAATTTAATTAAAGTCAAATGTAAGTGCCTAATGGAGGACCAAAATGCATTCTGTGAGCTCAGTTCTATCCTCAGTTACACCATATAAATCAGGAGTAACTCAGTTGAAGTTTATTGCAGTTATGCCAGTGGGAATAGGTTCAGAATCAAGCCAAATTTCACCATTCAAAAGGGAAAGCCAGCAGTATTGTATTTGCCTGGTACGCTTTACAAAATGGTCATGCGCAAAATGGTAGCATACAAATGAAACCACAGATTAGTATAGTTGTAGAATTTTAGGGCTAAGTTCAGCAACCTTCACTTTAGGGAAACTTCCATCACGGTTAATGGGAGACTTGTTCAAATACTGACCGCAGGATCGGCACCTTAGACATTATAGCCCAAATGCCATACCTCAGTAGTACCCCTCTGACCATGTGGCAAAGGGGCCATACATATGCCCAAAAAGGGCATGCTACAAAACAATGGACAAAGAGTGTTGTGTGACAAATGGGGCATCACTGGCAGAGCAGAAGGTATACAACAAGGAGTGGATAAGTTGAGTGTAGCAGAGGTATGCAGGACCTAGAATGTGATGCTGAAGGAAGGAGAAGTCAGGGGAAAGATTTGAAGAGTACGGTCAGGTGATTAGAGTGACAAACAAGGAAGGGGTTCTTACCAGCTACATTTGTCTGGAGTGACAAGGGGACAGAAAAGGGAGCACAAAGGGTGCCAAGAAAGCCAGCAAGGAGGCAGCTACTATAATCTAGAAGATGAAAGATGATAAAGGCCTGGATAAAAGATTTAGCACTGTGGACAGAAGAAAAGGAAATGTGTATATATCTACAGCATTGTTGGAGACCTGGCAATGAGCAGATACATTTAAAATACCTGATACATGGATGACGCTTGGGCTAAACTCCATGTCTGCAAATGTTTCAAAGATGTGGGTGAGAATGAAAGTGGCTGCTTCCTTATGTACATTTATAGTGATTGTCTGGTTATGTTATCTGTGTTGATATGCAAAACAGATGTTGCCCTAAGTATTTCATTCTCGATTCTTTACCTCTCAAAGATCTTCACTGTTTTCACAATGATCTCAGTGATCATCAAGGGATGAGAGCATATTTAATTCCCAAGCAGGTCCATCTGATATCTGCCAACTCTGATCATTAAATGACCAGTCTAGGGTTTTTTTTTTCAGTGTTCTGTCATATTAAATGCTTGCATGAAAAAGCAGATAAAACAGCATTATCTTGATATATATTCTCAGGAAGTTTATATCCCTTTTACTTGGAGAATTGTGTCCGGATGTTTTTCAGCAACTGATGTAACAGATATATAAATTCACTGGAATGAATCCTTCATAAATCATAGATGAGCATTTTCCATAAAACAGAAAAATCCCCTTTCTCTGATTTAGCAAAGGATGTTACTATTTTATGGAAAATGCTCACCTGTTCGTGAAGGATCCATTTCAATGAGCCTGATAATTGAAATAATTCTGTTTATATTACAAAGTCAAGGAATCTTTTTACATGTTTTGACAAATGTTAAGTGGCACTTAAGTAGTCACACCACTTTGGCTCTCAGTTTGTTTCATATCAAAGCTTTCCCCAGATGGGTAAAACTTGTCTGTGTGGGAGACAGAAATTTCTCTGGGGCTGTACACAGATCCATGGGTCTGGATTTAATGCATCCGAGGGTACTGAGGGAGTTGGCAAATGTCATTGTGGAGCCTTTGGCCATTATCTTTGAAAACTCATGGAGACAGGGAGAGATCCTGGATGACTGGTAAAAGGCAACTGTAGTGCCCATCTTTAAAAAAAGGAAGGACAATCCAGGGAACTACAGACCAGTCAACCTTACCTCAGTCCCCAGAAAAATCATGGAGGGGATCATCAAGGAATCCATTGTGAAGCACTTGGAAGAGGGGAATGTGATCAGGAGTAGTCAACATGGATTCACCAAGAGCAAGTCATGCCTGACCAATCTGATTAGCTTCTATGTTGAGGTAACTGGCTTAATGGACATGGCGAAGGGATGTGATATACCTTGACTTTAGCAAAGCTTTGGTATAGTCTCCCACAATACGCTTGCCAGCAAGTTAAGGAAATATGGATTAGTTAAATGGACTATAAGGTGGATAGAAAGCTGGCTGTATTGTCAGGCCCAACAGGTAGTGATCAATGGCTCGATGTCTGGTGGGTGGTTGGTTTCAAGTGGAGTGCCCCAAGGATTGGTTCTAGGGACGGTTTCATCCAACATCTTCATCTTCAATGACCTGGATGAGGGGATAGATTGTACCCTAAGCAAGTTTGAGGATGACACTAAGCTAGGGGGAGAGGTGGATACATTGAAGGGCAGGGATAGGATCCAGAGTGACCTAGACAGATTGGAGGATTGGGCCAAAAGAAATCTGATAAGGTTCAGCAAGGACAAGTGCAGAGTTCTGCACTTGGAACAGAAGAATCCAAAGCATTGTTACAGGTTGGGGACCAACTAGCTAGTTTGCAGTTCAGCAGAAAAGGACCTGGGGATTACAGTGGATGAGAAGCTTGATATGGGTCAATAGCTTCCCTTTTAGCCAAGAAGGCTAATGACATATTATGGTGCATTAGGAGGAGCATTGCCAGCAGATATAGAGAAGTGATTATTCCCCTTTATTCGGTACTAGTGAGGCCACATCTGGAGTATTGCATCCAATTCTGGGGCCCCCACAACAGGGATGGATGTGGACGCATTGGAGAGGGTCCAGCGGAGGGCAACCAAAATGATTAGGGGCCTGGAGCACTTGACCTTTGAGGAGAGGCTGAGGGATCTAGGCTTATTTACTCTGCAGAAGAGAAGAGCGAGGGGGCATTTGATATCAGCCTTCAGCTTCCTGAAGGCAGGTTCTCAGTAGTGATGGATGACAGAATAAGGACCAATGGTCTCAAGTTACCATGGGGGAGGTCTAAGTTGAATATTAGGAAAAACTATTTCACTAGGAGGGAGGTGAAGCACTGGAATGGGTTACCTAGGGAGGTGGTGGAATCTCCATCCTTAGAGGTTTTTAAGTCTTTGCTTGACAAAGCCCTGACTGGGATGATTTAGTTGGGGTTGGACCTGCTTTGGGCAGCGGGCTAGACTCCATGACCCCCTGAGGTTTTTTCCAGCCCTATGATTCTACGTTCCAAGATGGGGCATAAATTCCCCCAAGACCTATGGGTCATCACAAACCTCTCCACCTTCCACCATTTTCTTTGACCTTGCCTTCTCTAACACAAATACATAGCAGTTTGTGCATTATAATTGTAAACCCTACCAAAATAAGATACACCTCTGTATTTGTTTTCCCTCCCATTACTGCATAGGAAGGAGTGCTAAAGAAAGGGATCTCAGGGTCATAGTGAACCACAAACTTAATATAAGCAGATAGCTTAACACTGTTGTGAAAATGCACACATAATTCTGGGACATATCATCAGGAATGTTGCAAGTAAGAAACAAGAAATAATTCTTTTGCTCTACTTCATGTTAATTAAGCCTCAACTGGCTTAATCTGATTCAGGAAACATGTGGACAAATTGGAAAAAAGTCCAGAAAAGAGCATAAAAAAATTATTAAAGGTCTAGAAAACATGACCTATGAGGGAAGGTTGAAAGAACTGAGTTCATTTAGTCTGGAAAAAAGATTGAGAAGGTAATAACAGTACCTTAAAGGTTGTTACAAGTAGGAAGGAAAAAATTATTCTCCTTAACCTCTGATGATAGGACAAGAAGCAATGGGCTTAAATTTGCATCAAGGGAGGTTTAGGTTGGACATTAGGAAAACTTCCTGTCAGGCTCATTAAGCACTGGAATAAATTGCCTATGGAGATTGTGGAATCTTTGGAGATTTTTAAGTGTGTAATTGACAAATAACTGCCAGGGATGGTATAGGTGGTGCTTGTACCTGCTATAAGTGCAGGGGACTGGATTAATGACCTCTCCAGGTCCTTTCAAGTCCTATGATTTTATGCATTACTGGAAGATGCTCGGATACTTTAGTGATGACCATGGCATAATAACCTAAAGAAGAAATCTAAGTA
Source organism: Pelodiscus sinensis (assembly GCF_052426305.1). Lineage (NCBI taxonomy): Eukaryota > Metazoa > Chordata > Testudines > Trionychidae > Pelodiscus > Pelodiscus sinensis. The sequence continues at coordinate 22,143,399 of NC_143055.1, read as the reverse complement.
ATGTCAAGGCTGCTCAGAATGTGGATAGAAAATTTCAAAGGGAAACGTAAGTGGTGTTGATGATTCAGGTGGTATCATTCTTGTTTCTTAAACCATACTGATCTTTTTGGACACTCTGTGGGTATGTCTACACTACCCCGCTAGTTCGAACTAGTGGGGTAATGTAGGCATACCGCACTTGCAAATGAAGCCCGGGATTTGAATTTCCCGGGCTTCATATGCATAAACTGGGCACCGCCATTTTTAAATCCCTGCTCATTCGAATCCACGAGGAGTAACGGTAGTTCGGACTAGGAAGCCTAGTCCGAACTACCTAGTTCGTGCCGCGTGTAGTCGCGCGGCACGGGGTTCGAATGAGCAGGGATTTAAAAATGGCGGCGCCCAGTTTATGCAAATGAAGCCCGGGAAATTCAAATCCCAGGCTTCATTTGCAAGTGCGGTATGCCTACATTACCCTCCTAGTTCGAACTAGGAGGGTAGTGTAGACATACCCTGTTTCTGGAGGCATCTGATGTCTTGATCACTAATAATAATTAAAAATACTTTTTGCAAGAGTAAGAGTATTATTTCCAGTATTATGTCTTACAATAGAGTATCTACATTCTACTTACTTAAAATTTCCCTGTAGAATTCTACATAGATGTAACAATGCACTGGTATTTGCAAACACAGCTCTGTATAGTTTGTTGTGGTGCTCCTCATGTAGAGAGGCACGATATATTAGATCAATGCAACAAAATTCTAAACAAGTGTAGTTTGCACAGTCTGATTATTTCTTGAAGGACCTGCCAGTGTCTTGCCATTAGATTCTCCCCCACTGTTAGGATATATTATCCCACTCCTCTCCGAAGTTGATGTCAGACCTACTCTATGAATTAGTAATTAGAGCAAACTATAGCAGAGAAAATCAGTATATTCTCCTCTATTCTATTTAGACAATGGAAGCCTGAAAGAATCCATCTCAAAGCAGATTTTTCTGAAGGAAATAGTGTGAACTAGTTAGTAATGGATATTTGGTATCAGGAAGGGTACCAGTACCACAAGAGCTAAGATTGTTTTAAGTCCTTTAACATTGACACACTTAGTTGGACTTCTGTTGAAATTTGATGTATCTCAGAACAATGTAGGCTAGGATCAGTGACACCAATTTGGAGTTTGTTGAGAGCTAGGTATTCTAGAAATATAAGACCTGGGACAGCCACTGTAAGAACATTTTCTGGGTGTTTTTTTTAACAGAGCTAGAGATCAAAACTATGGATGTGTTGTGTAGCCTCAGTCTATTGTTTTATCCAAGGTAGTGCATGGTATCCGCTCCATCTTTGGGTCCAAAAATGCGCTAGATGGGGAAAGGAAGCTACAACTGGTTGGGTAAGAAGACTAGGATGGGGAGCCAAAGAGAGTCTGGATTTGCACTCTGATGAGCAAAACTAGGAGTGGGAGACTTGGAACTAGCTTACTGAGAATGCAGGAAAGACTGGAACTAGGAACTAGTGTGGGAATAAACAACATTGTGGAAGAAAGGAGACAGATCTGGGAAGGCCTTAGATTGTGGGGGAGACTGGAACAGACAGGTAAAGAGATTGGAAATGGATTTGTGGAGATTGGGAGAGTTTGGGAATGTTGTGGTGGTGAAAATTGCAAGTTGGATAGACAGCATAGAGAAGGAGACTAAGACTGGCTTCGCAACGGGAACCAAGATTGGGAAGAGAAGCCTTAGAAGTGAAGATTGGTGCTGAAGAGGGATGAAGAATAGGACTGAGGCTACGTCTAGACAAAGCCTCTTTCAAAAGAGGCTATTACGAAAGATACTTTCGCAAGAGCCTCTTTCGAAAAAGAGCATCTAGACTACAACCAGTACTTTTGAAAAAGCACAGTTTGCATTACATAGTGTCTTTTTTCAAAAGAACACTTTCAAAAAAAGATGTTATTCCTCGTAAAATGAGGTTTTCCGCTGTCGAAAAACCGCGATGTTCTTTCCATTTACTTTTGAAAGAACGTGGCAGCAGTCTAGACACAGGGGAAGTTTTTTTAAAAAAAGGCCACTTTTTTTCAAAAAAACCCTATAGTTTAGACACACTGTGAGATAAGGAACCAGGAGGGGGGAACAGATGACACTGAGATAAGGATAAGTTGAAGGGGATGGAGCTGTAGTGGGCAAACTTAAAGACAACAAGACTCTTCCCATAACAGCACACTTTCTACCAGTACCTGGAATGGAACTCAATAATTCTGAGTGTTACCATTCCTCTGCTGTCAAAATATAGGTGTGAAACCCACTCGCAAGTTATATGTCTCATCCCCTGCTAGTGCAGGTTCACAGATAACAATCTACTGTTGCTATCTGTTACTCTGTTAACTCATGTGGCCAAAGGTTGTGTAGTAAATCTAAAGGTTCCAACTAGCACTGGTTGAAAATTTTCTGACACTTTTTTTTAAAGAAAATGTTGATTTGTCAAGCACAAAATATTTCATAAAAATGTCACCTTCGATGAAAATCTTCCTGCAGTCTCCTGATTCATTCACAACTCATCTTCCAAATTCCATAACAGAATCAGGAGTCCCACACACAACAGATTCCTTCCTGTGCAACTCTGATTCCACCTTAGCATAGGCCCATTCTGTGCACTTAATGAGTCAGGGCTACAATGGGAAAGACAAGTCATTTTAATTCTGGCATGACCTACGTGTTCACTTCGCAACCTTAATAATAATCTTTGAATTTAGTTTTTTGTTTATAAGGCCCCAATCAATGTAGTAAATAGGAAATAAGAATTGTTCCCTACAGGAGATGTTTCATCCATGCAAATTTTAAAATTTCTAACTGCATAGTTTCCACTTCTCTTTGGAGATGATTGCATTGTTTGATGAGTCCATTGTTGATTCATCCTAAATCCCTTTTTTAAATTTAATCCCATCACTTTTAATTTTACCTTCTTGCAGTACACTAAAGACAATGAATAATTCCTTTATGACCCTGATATTTATAATTTAATAATATTTGTACCTTTTTATTATGTCCTCTGGTGCTTCATTGTCTCTCTTTTATGGGATATGCACCTAGTTCTTTTTATTTGCCCTCATAAATATATCTCTACAGTTTACAATTCATATTTATTGCTCTTGTCTGAACTTTCTCCAAGTTTGTCAGTATTAGCCAGGATAATTTAGTGCATGGTTTTGATCAGAATATGCTGGGTGTAATCTATAATGTGTTAAATGTAAATACTAATTCTGAACATCTCAAAATTTTGGTAACATATATATTTGGATCTAGGATTGGGACCTCCAAGTTCATCTCTGGCAGGTTGTTTCCTCCTGTTTGGGGATGTAAAATTTGGATTCAGATAAAGTGCTTGATTCTCAGCTGATGTCCACTGAAATTGAGTGTTGACTTCAGCAGAGCCACACTGATATACAATGGCTGAGGATATGGTACAAGGTGCTTGGATCTGAGATTTGGTGGAAGGTCCATCTTTAATTGTGATGTTCCTGTACCAACTGTACTTTACTTATTAGAGTTAGGACTATGTGCTGAGAATTTTAACAAATATAGATATATGAACATAGACAAACTGGCCGTTCACTACTTTGGATAAATCCACTATGGAGCATTGCTACAAAGGACACAAGGTTTTGGAGACCTCCTATATAATCTCTTCTGTTCTTGTCCTCTAGTAGTCTCTCTCCCCATGTCCCACGCAGTGGAATCATAGTGGTCCTTCTGCATTTGGGGCTTCCACAGGTGTATACCTTGAAGGATTTGGTGGAGAAGAGGTGTTAGATCTATTTGGGGGGTGGGAGTGCTGGATAGTGATGTAGATTTGAGAAACCAGTTGATCTCTTATCCATTAAAGATTGAGCAACTGAGGGAAGAGTTTGTGAAACTCCTTAGCTCATGAAAACCTGTAATCTTTCTTTGGCTTATTCTTATTTCTGTAAATAATTAGTCTTGTCTTCCACAGTTGGTGAGCCAAGATACTGTCTGCATTGTTTCCCTTTTCATAAAACTTGTCCTTGGCTGGTTTTTCTACAGTGTTTGTTTCCCAGAATTTTTGGTTGAACTCTTCCCTCATTTGCCATCTTATACGGGAACAGTTAATAGTCCTTATCTGATGAGTCAAGACAATGCCAATTAGGGTAATTTTATTCCTGGGTATAATTCTGAAATTTAAAAAAAAAATCACAAGTGGAAATTGTGCACCTGCCAGTGATTCTAAATGAAGCTACAAGGGAAACATAAAAGCATTTTATTTTTCAAAAATGGATATCTACAGATATTTTCATAAATTCCCTTGTAGCCTTATGCAATTGGTGCTCTGACGTGTTTTTATCAGAAGGCTAAATTTAATGTCCTAGGCTTAGATGGAACATATGTGCTTTCACTACCAGTCAGCTAGCCTAAGATATGATCATTTTTTTATTTTGCTAGAGCTATTTTCTTTTCCAATTCTTTCTTTTGTGAGCACAGAACTCTTCTCTGCTGTCTGGCTGTTTATCACCCATTATTCTAATAAATCTATATTCCACAAGGGGGAATCTGGGTAGTGGTTTTCAATGGTGTTGCTCAAAGTTTAATGAAATATACTGTCCCTGACTTTCTTCTCATTTTAATCACCTTAGGGTAACTCTATTAGTTTCAGTGGATTTGCTGTTGAAAGGAAAATCAGGTCCATTAAATTGTAATTTGGATTTTTCTAGGCAGAGATTATTTTCTAAAAGTGGTGCTCTAGATCAGTTACAACTGTTGGGTAGAAGCAAGAATCATGAGGTGAAATTCGATGGTCTTTGTCATACTGTAGGTCAGACACCATGGATGGTCCTGTGTGGCCTCAAAATGTGCAAAACTTTGAATCTGAAAAACATGGGACAGTTTGTATGCAAAATAGAACGTTCTTGGTTCTCTTTTTCTCCTCAGAGGGTTTATAAGTTTAGAATTTTTAAAGTAGTTTTGAATATACTTCAGAGTTTGGTGTCTGAGTTTCCTCTTAATCTACGTCCATTGAATTCTGTGCAGCACAGGAGAGAAGTGGATCAAGCTGTTAATTGAAGAATTTGTATAACAAATGACTGAAAGCAAACCTAAGTGAATAGGAGAACATTTAATTAGTGAAAACAATGAGGAGTCCTGTGGCACCTTAAAGATTAACAAATTTATTTGAGCTCACTCTGGCAGATGTATGAAGTGGAAACGTCATTAAATTAATCTAATTATTGAAATTCTCAGGTAAAGTTTTTTGATTAAATAATTAAACATTCAAATAAGGAAAATGTGGATATTGGCATCATTAAGTTGAGGTAAGTTTTGAGGGAATTTATCTATTTCCATTCAATATGTATTTTAACTTTCATCTTAACTGAAGAGTTTTCTGGCTTTCTGTTTTGACAGCTACAATGTTTCTGTAAGGATTTTAACACTAGTCTCTACAATAGACTTTCAGTTTTAATTCCAATTTAATAAAGCCATTTTATCTGAGAGTTTCATAGGTTTTTAAAAAGTGGAAGTATTGTTCAGAGGATTTTTCAAGTGAGCCTGAATCAATGCATCCCTGTTTCCCTTTCCACACTGTCTCTGAATTATAGTTCTTTGTGACGTTCCATGGGCCATGTTTATTGCTCCTCATTATTCCTACTCTCCTTTTATTTCCTTTTGGAATGTATCAGTGCTACAGGGTAAAAGCTCTGAGAAAATGCTGTTTGATTCCATAGTGACTCATTTGACAGGCCTGCTTACTTACTCCACTCTTACTTACTTGCAATAAACTCATTCACTCATGCCATATCTACCACTTACCAATCTATTCACTAACTTACCACCTGACTTAAGATACCTGCAGAGCCCCTGAGCCATGCAGGCTGCTCCTTGTTGTACCTATTCCTGAGGCCCTGTTGAGCTCTGAACTTTTGGAAGGCCAGCATCCTTAGGCTGAGTTCAGGAGTGAGACTAATTTGCTCCCAAAGTCTTCAGGATGATTTGGAGAAGGCTGAAGAGAAGCAGCAGGTATCTGGGCAAGATTTCCCTTTCTAGTACATCTTTTAAGCTTGACATGCTCCCAGGTAATGAGTGATCTTCTTATTGATCTTAGAATTGACATAAGGAACTCTGCAGGAATACATGGACTTTCAAATGTCTGCGTGTTCCTTTGGTCCAATGAAGATGTGAGGAACCAACACATCACAAGAACGTGTGAGAATTAGAATGTCCTCGCTTCTGAGTTCTAATATCCACAGAAAGAGTGCCATTGTACTGAGAGCACTGCAGGGCTGGAAAGGTTCACATGCTACAGATGAGTTTATTTATAGGACACAACTGTAAGGTCAAGCATAACTTGAGCTTAATTGCAGAATGGTTACTGCTTGTTCATACTTATAATTATAATACAAAATATATACAGAGGATCCAGTACCTACTCTATATGTGTGTTCGAAATATCTTCAAACCTACAGTTTCATCCTGTAGACCCTTAGTGTGGCAACTAGTTCTTACTTGCATGTGTAATCCTATTGACTCCTAGCAGGGACCAATGGAGGATTTATAGGTTTGCAGAATCAGACTCCAAATGAAGACTCCCCCCAGTTTTCAATCTAGTGTAATTCAAAAGGAAAAATATCCCTATTTGCTCCCACTGAAGTCAATTACAAAACACACACTGATTTTAAGAGAGCAGTAATGAAATCAAATGTAATAAGATATGCAGCCATTTTTAAAAGAATACTAAAGACAAAAAAGTTGAATAAAAAGAGCAAGAACAGAGAGGGGCCTGTTTAAACCATTTGCCTGTAGCAAACCTTTGAAGTTAACCTGATTTTTTTCTCTCTCCATTTCAAATGCTTAATCCAGTGTTTTCACTGGGAAATTGGCTTTGCTGGATGGAATCAAGTGCCACTTTTCATATGGCTGGTGATGCATTACAAATATATTCATACCCCCAATTTTGTGTTCCAGGGGACAAAGCCAAAATCAATACATTCAGCTTGGATAAATAGAAATCCAAATAAACAAACTTCTATTTATGAAATAAGTATCAATGATTGTGAAACAGTTCATTTAGTTTGTTGTAAGTGAACTCATTAAAAGAAAACAACCTAGCTGATTTATTTTACATCTGCTCCTAAATTCTGCCTTTTACAAAGAACTTGGGGACTTATAATGGAAGACCATAGGTATGTTATCAATAAGCCTGATCGAAAGTCCATTGAGGAAAGCAGAAAGGCTCTTAGTGACCGACTATCTCTTTTTGTATCTGTAGATCACTGTATTGTTCCTAGAATTTTTAGCATTAAAAATCAAGTGCTTGTGAACTTGGTCAGACATGGCATTGGAGACAAAAATCTTCTCCTTACCTTATCTATTGGAGGCACTGCATGAGCCACAGTATCTACACTGGTCCTGAAAGACTCCAGTGAAGGGAGGATAGTTTAGTCTTTAGGCTGATACATACTTTGTTGTCTGTCCCTGAGACTGAAAATTCTGATATGGCCACCTGTCTACAAGGAAATGGATTTAAGAGAGAAGAGGCCAGTAAACAGCTGTCACATTATATTTTAATATATCTAGTCACTAACATCCTGGTCTGGATTGGAACCAGTAACTTAGAAGGGAAAGGCAACAACAATATCATGTTTCTGGTCTGCTGAATGATCCAGGGCTAAAATAATTTTTATGAGTGCAACTATTCTAGGCACAATCTTATTTTTTATTTCATAATGTATACCAACTTGACTCGCTTTACTGGAAAAAATTCAACCACTCTGAAAATTCCAAATACATTACAGTATGCACAATTTACATAGAACTGACCCAGCAGCAAGGAGTGACCCAGTGTCAAAGATGACACATTTTTCCATCTATATTTTACATGCAATTCTTCTTGGTTTCCTTTTTTTGCTGCATATTAAAATTAATGAGACTTGTGGGTGCAAAGTCTGATTGCATGTATTTGTGTGGAATAAAGAAAAAAATAAGCAATCAACAAAATCCTCTGCTACATATTAATCTGGGATAATGAAAGGGAGCAGAATTAAAATGGATAGATTTACTTTAGTATTGTTATTGTATGTGCCTCACCAGATGATGCTGTTACAAATAGTCTCTCAAGTTCTTTCTTTTAGCAACACAAGCAAAAGCTCAGTCTTCAGAAGACATAAAAAATTGTGGTTTTCTTTTTTTTATGTTTTTTTGTTTGTTTTTCAAGGTTCTGGATAGATGGAGCTACTGGAGCAAGAGAGCTAGGAGAGTATTGGGAGAGTTTGCTCTCTACCTTGGTCTCTGGGTTGTAATCTGAGGCAGTTGCTCCCTGAGACCCAGACAGTGATGCAGAGTTCGTTTCATAAGGATGGGGATTGACCAGCATGATGTTTAATCAACTTTATTCAAGGACTGATGTATATGTAGAAGTTGCTTTTAGATTCCATGCCATTGATTTCTTCTCCCCTGGGAAACCAACCTGCCAGGCTCCAAGTATTTGCTACCCTTGAGCAGAGTGATAACAACTGATGTCAGAAGGTGATACCTGATTAGAAGAAGCAGCAACTTTATTACGTCACAATTAATTTTCTAATGTCAGAAAAAATACTATAGTGCTGGGAGCTGGGTGAAACCTTGTTGAAGCTGTTGGGCAAAACAATTAGCCTTTATTCAGAATAATTGTGAAAAACAATTAACTCCTTTATTGAATGGATAACTGAAACAACAGGAGCCACTGCCCAAAGCTCAGACCTATGAAAGGCTGGGTTAGCAGTTTAAGCAGCCTGAGGTGTTTTCCCCGGGGTTTAAATGCAAAGGCATGAAACTTAGAATTGTTTGATGGAGTGGTGTGTGTATGAGAAAGAGACAGGGATGGAGCAGACACACCCTAGAAGCAGGTAAAGAAGACAGAAAGGAAGCCCCAGACAGAGCCAGAGAAACACTTGTGGGTTGATATTCAAAAGAATGAGTGTGAGAGAGCGCTTTGGGCTGAGTGCTGCCTGGGAAGAGGCTTGGAACTGTGAACAAAGAAACTATCTCCTAAGGTGGTCAGGGAACCAGGACTTTATACAAATGCTTCATAGATAGACAAGACTCTTCTGGTGGTTACAGTCTGGAGTGTGAAGAGTGTGAAGGGCCTGTTTCTTGTAGTTGGAGAGTGAAAGATTGCTGTCTAATATGCTCAATGGACTGCAGGACAAGGCTACTTTGTTATAGTATGTGCCTCACCATTTCATAAATAGATGTATGCCATGGAATCACACCGTGGTGACTGGGCTACACCATTTTGTAATTGACGCAGAAGCAGTAGAGGCTGTCCAGGTAAGCAGACAGATCAGTGCGATGTACAGTAGCATCAGAGGACTGCCAGAAGCAAAATAATTTGAAATGGGGCTGTATCTATGTGTACCTCGTAGTGGAATAACTCATTTCAAACTTGAGTAAATCCAATTCCAAAACGGATTAATTAATATGGAATGAGATGCCAAATAATAAAAGAAGAAAAAGAAAGAAAAAACATCAAAAGAGCTTTTGTGCAGAGACACAAGGCAGTTAATCTCAAAAGTACTTCATTTAATTCAAAATAACTTCAGGGTTTTTTTCTTCTAATGGGCAAAGCTAATGCGATTGTACTCATTTACAGTGAGTTTGGAGCTTCAGCACCAAATTTGGTATCTAAATTAAGGTATCATATTTGAAGCTTCACCCTAGAAAATCAGCCATTTTAACTTCTTATTTCATCAGTTTTATTGCCAAGGAAAATATTTTCAAAACTAAAAATGTATGGGATTTATTTTTGTACTTGTAAAAAAGAAAAAGCCACTGTTGCTCAGGCAAACACAAGCACGTCAGAGCGATCGAATACTGAGTGAAGTAATGGCAACAGTGAGTATCAAGACTCTGAAAGGTGAGCCCTGCTAATCTTTTAGGTGAAAATATTAATGTATAGGCAGTCTCTTTAACAATCACTAAACATGCATTGATGAGAGATGGATTTACTGAACCTTTAAAAAAGTTGCTGTGTTCAAATCTGTTTCTGTTTATTTGTTTTGACATAAAATGTGCTTGCCAAAAGCCGTGAACCTCTCTTCACACACACAGTGTACAGTATGACCTTGAATAACTCCATTGATTTGAATGGGACTCCATGCAAGTGTAAGGGTCTACCTATGGCCATCAGATCACAGGATCAAGGCCATAGTTTGTGGACACACACACATGCAGTTGTATAGGAAATGAATTGTAGCCCTGATCTTGCAAACACTTACACACATGCTTAACTTTACTACCATGTGTAATCCCATATGAAACAGGATGAGCACATGTGTAAGTATTTGCAAGATCAGCATCAAATTCAGCAAGTTGTCAAAAGTAGAGATGATAGAACATTGAGGACACATAAATTACAACCTTTTTTTTTTTTTTTTTTTTGGCTGAGGGAGGTTCTTCTTGATTTTCAGAATTCCCTCTGCAGCTAAAACTGGCTAATGTAGGAGCGGAGTGGAACTGAAAAATGTAATTCCTTTTATATTTTTTATTTTTTCCTGAACATTTGAATTTTTTCAGTCAGTCATAAAGGAAGATTCAACAATGTCCACCAACAAAAACCCCAGGCAGAAACCCGTGTAAATGGAGACAGTGGAGAAAATGTGTAGTTTCTGGGCCAATTAAATCACATAAGGACACTGATGTGGCTTGATTCATCGAAGGGAAGTCTTAGCCTTGTGTGCAAGACATAAGACAACCCAAAAGATCTGCACCAGAGAGATGTGGAGCAGTTAATGGGGAGACAAATTTATGTAAATCAATTCCTTGACTTTCTTATAACCAGCTTGTGGAAATCATTATCACTATTACTGTTCTTTATCTATCGTGCTGATAATGTGTTAGGCACCATATAAATCCCATTCCTGCAAAGAAAATTGCACATAGCTGTAAGTGTGAGCTCCCACAGGAAGCCCCACTGATTTCAGGTTAAGTGAGTCTGCCCATGTGGTTACTTTTGCAGGATCATATTCACAGATACATGAGTTCCCTTTTCGGAAAAGTTTATAGTCCAGGGGCAAGTAGTGAAATCTGAAAGTTATGGAGGATGGCCAGATGAGGGTTATAAAAATAAGGTCAGTCCTTATATAGAAATCTCAGACTATTTTATAGGGGCACATCTACACAGCAGGGCAAAAGTCGAATTAAGATATGAAACTTCAGCTTCGTCAATTGCGTAGCTAAAGTTGAAATAGCTTAATTCAGCTTTTGGCACTGTCTACACAGCAGGAAGTTGAAGGAAGAACATTCTTCCTTCATCTTCCCTTACTCCTTATGAAATGAAGATTAAAGGAGCTGGAATAAGAAGTCCTCCATCTCGACATTATTTTGAAATAGCGGCTTGCTGTGTAGATGTGAATTTTGTTATTTTGAAATAACGTTGGTTATTCCAAAATAACGCTACTGTGTGGAATATGAATGCTCCTAAGAGGTCTGTGTGGAATGTGCAAAACAGTGTTGCATGACAGATAAGAGAGTCACAGTGTGAACTGGAGAAAGGAACACTATCCATGGAATTAATATCTGGAAAGAACTAGTGTTTCATTTTGCTCTTCCTCCACCCAATATTGAGTGCACTTGCCACAAGCTGTGCATTAGGATCTATTTTCAGAAGGGTGCCTTGCATGTAATACAAGAAGGATGCAAGTTCCAGACACATAGCACCTTCCACTGGGCAGTGATTAGAAAACATTTGCTCAGATTGTTTATCACCATCCCACTTTCTGTGATAGTCATAACAAAGGGCAGGATCCTTTCGTCCCGGAGTTATTTAAGGCCGACTTTTGGATCACTCATCTTCCTTTTATGCTTCTTGTCTCAAACTTCCTTGTCTCCTTTGAATATCGTAGCCTCTATATCCTCAAAGATCAACGTGAGATAAGAAGCACTAGGATTTATGCATGCACATATTGTTGTGTCTACAGAAAACAAATATACATTTAGATAGGGATTTAGTCTGAATTAATAAAAGGCAACTTATATACTTGAACATGACAGTGTGTCAGTTTATCTACTTCTGAAAAAAAAAGAACAATGCTATTTTAAATTCACAATACATTGCTAATAAACCTCAGAGTCATTTTGTACATTTTGGGCAATCTGTGAAAGTCTTGACATTGTTGTTGGGCTAAGGGCTATGAACTTAATATTAAAGCAAAGGACATAATGTAATTTAGGAGCAAAAAAAATATCGTAATTTAGTGAATATATCCCGCACCCAAATATTCCCCGCACCCGAATATACCCCACGGTTTTTTCTATTTGAGTAAAAAAAATCTTGTATACCCCGCGCACGAATACAACCTGTGGGGTATACAAGACTTTTCTGTGCCGGGGGTATATTTGCTGGGGGTATATTTACGTTGCAGAGAGGGGGGATTAGCCACTCACCGCCACAGGTTCCAGCACAGCTGCCTGCCTCTGGGCACGAGAGCGCTCATCCCACAGGTTCCTCCGCAGCCACATGAAGGGGCACGGGGAGCAGGACCCACCAGCCTCCAGGCGGGGGAGCGCTCACCGCCTGGTTCCTGCGCAGCCGCCCTTTCCGGCTGCGCAGGGACCGGGGGTGTGAGCGCTCCCCCGCCTGGAGGCTGGCGGTTGCGCAGCCACAGGAAGAGAGGACTCACCACCTGATGAGTAAAATAAATTCTGTATACTCTGCACCTGAGTATACCCTGCGGGGTGGGTTGCGGGGTTTGTAAAAATGAATAATACCCGTGGGTTATATTTGCTAAATTATGGTAGTTTGAATGAATATGGAAGTTTATTTTAAAAAATGTTACACAAAATATTGTAGCGATTTAACATCTACAACCTGGTAGATAATACCAGTGGCAAAACCTCAATGAAAGCCCACAATTCCTTACAGCAGAATTCATCGTAGCTCTCCACTGTAACTTGGTAATCACTGTAATTATTATCATTGAATAGATTTAGTTACTCTCCTTGTCTGCCAGACTTTGGGGATGTTTCTGTGCAACAAAGGCCTGACCAAACCCTGGTAAAGTCAGTGGAATGATTCCTATTGACTTCTGCGGATTGAGCTACACATATAGAAATCCTTCATATACATACACAGAATCAAGCTTCTTTTACACACTATATCTTATCTTGAAGAGACAACGAATAACTCATGCACTTTTGTAAACAATGTGGTCTTCAAAAACAAGTTAAAACAAGTAATGGGGGAAGTTAATAGCATTACCAAAGTTCAGCATTCCCTTGTCTCCTCAATAGACATCTGGTTGCAGAATCTTAATTTAGCTCCCCAAGATTATATAATAAGAGTTTTTATGTCCCAAACATAAAGGCTACGTCTACATTGGCCCCTATTACGGAATAGGCATGCAAATGTAGCACTTGGGAAGAGGCAAATCCGCGGGGGATTTAAATATCCCCTGCGGCATTTGCATTTTCATGGCCGCCGCTTTTTTCCGGCTTGGAGATAAGCCGGAGAAAAGCGTCCAGACTGGCGCGATCCTCCGGAATAAAGCCCTATTCCGGAGGATCTCTTATTCCTACTTGCAAGGGCTTTATTCCAGAGGATAGCGCCAGTCTGGACGCTTTTCTCCGGCTTATCTCCAAGCCGGAAAAAAGCGGCGGCCATGAAAATGCAAATGCCGCGGGGGATATTTAAATCCCCCGCGGATTTGCCTCTTCCCAAGTGCTACATTTGTGTGCCTATTCCGTAATAGGCGGCCAATGTAGACGTAGCCAAAGAATGAGAAGAAGGATTACAAGTGCTGGGGTGGAATACGCACTATTTGTTTCTTGAACTAGAACAGAAAGGAAGGGGAGAAAACAGGGGAAAACTCCCCAAAATCAACTTTTACATCCTTGAATTCTCTGTTACAATTCAGGTCTCCTTGTTTCAATCATTCCCTTCACTCTTAAAATAAATAAATTGAAACAGTTATGTTTATTTCTATTATTATATATCTTTCTTCGACCTCATAACCCTGTCTGTGTCCTTACTTCTGCACAATGTAGTGGAAAGGGAATAGATGACACAGCAGAAGCCCTTGCCAACCCAAAATGACTCTATGTAATCAAATTTTCAGCAACCCCCCTATGTGGTAACCTTAGCTATGCAGAGTGTGTCTTCTTTAATAAAGAGAGATTTTTATTCTCTCAGAAAAGACTATTTTAATGCAAATGAAATGACTAATGTTTCCTAAAACTTCCAGTGGTTTCTTCTAGGCCACGGTGACGAACCAATTCTGAAGGAATAGCCAATATAATGGCTACTGCTATAGCGAACTAACCACGCTCAAATCGCCAAATAGTCACGTGGCTAGCATGTTGGATCCAGTGACTTAAACACTATGGCTATGTCTAGACTGCAAGCCTCTTTCGAAAGAGGCTCTTTCGAAAGATACTTTTGAAAGAACCTCTTTCAAAAGAGAGCATCTAGACTGCACGCGGAATTTCGAAAAAGCAAGCCGCTTTTTCAAAAGAAAGCACCCAGTGAGTCTGGATGCTCTCTTTCTAAAAAGCCTGTTTGCTTTCAAGAACGCCTTCTTTCGAAAGAGCACTTTCGAAAGAAGGCGTTCTTCCTCGTGGAATTAGGTTTACCACCGTCGAAAGAAAAGCCGCATTCTTTCGATTTAATTTCGAAAGAACGCGGCTGCAGTCTAGACGCAGGTGAAGTTTTTTCGGAAAAAGGCTACTTTTCCCGAAAAAACTCCTGAGTCTGGACACAGCCTATTAGAGCATTTATGACTGACAATCAAAACTAGATAGAGCAGCTTATTATAGCTCCCACAGAATAGGGTCATAGTATGAATTACATTTCTCTTTTAATTTCTATTTTGCAAATCTTTCATTCAGGTGTTTTAGGAACACCCGGTCGTATAGAACATTATTCTTACTAATCACTCTTGTTGAAAGTTGTATTGAAAATGACTGTGTGTACATTTGAAAGTTGTACCTATCTTTTATTCTGAAAATGGAGGTCCTAGTTTCCCAAGAACCATTTATAAGCCCATCTTATTGCATCGGATCTAGCACATTTGATGTGTGAAAGAAATGCTAAGTTTAAAGTGCTGCATAATCCTGTCTTTTGTTTCTTTTTACACCTTTAAGATTAACAAGATGGTTAATGAGCTTTCAGATCAGTCTGGCCCATGAAAGCTCATCACCTAATAAACCATCTTGTTAGTCTTTAAAGTGTTGCATAGTCCTGTCTTTTGTTTCAGCAAGACCGGACTAACACGGCTACATCTCTATTACTGGTGTAAAAAGAAGACATGGTTTCTTATTTTAAAAGCTTTTTCTTACCTTGCCTTTTTGGAATTTTAATGCTTGTGAATGGTGCTGCACTGGCAGCTCTGTAGAAAATCACCTTTTGGGGGCCTGTTCCTTGTCTTTTAGGAGTTAATGAGAATTTCACCACTGTTTTTAATAGAGGCAGAATCAGGCTCCATCTGCCAAGATGCTGAGCACCTCTGTAACTGTTCCAAGACCCTCAAATCCCTTGGATATCAAGGGAAGATAAGATTGCTGAACCTCTTGCAGAATGGGATCCTTAATCCATAGAAAAGATTCAACATCAGCAATGGAGGTGCAAGCTTCTTCCCACTGCCCGAGGTGTTTCAACCATGACTTTGACAGGACAACTCCAAGGTAATCCCCCTTTCCATTTGATCTTTGGCTGCCGTCCGAGATTGCCGAATGGTGTTACCTAAAGATGAGTCTAAATCAAAATCCTGGTTCTAAACATCCCTGAATTTGAAGGTCTTTGACATGTGGATGCAAAGAGCTCTTAATGTTTATTTGGCAGAACTACACCTTCATATCCACACAGCTCCAAACATGGCATGTTCAAAATTGTAATGTGGAATCAGAGTGTTGGGCTTATTTCTAGTATTAACTTCAGTGGTGGTTTCTGTGACGTGGTCATCTGTCTACTGGAATCTGGCTAGAGCTCACCAAATAGCCATCCCATGAAAATGCACTTTGAAAGCTGTCAGCTGGGGTTGGATTTTGAATGGTAGGCTCTGGTGCCTATTATCAAATGCCTGCGCCATCCAGTCTCCCAAGATGTTTTCTTTGTAAAACAGATATATAAGAAAAGGGGTAAATGCCTCTGATCTGGCTCCTGCTGAAATCTATGGAAAGACTTCCAATGACTTGAACAAGAGATATTAAGCCTTATTTGAACTGTCAACTGAAAGCTTGTCTTTGTCACCAAGAGAAGTTGACCTAATACAAGCTATTACCTCACCCACTTTGTCTCTTAAGTGAAATGAGACACAATCAGTGCTAATTTGGTCCTTATCTCCTTGTCGAAACATCTAATTATGGATTTATGAATGCGATTAAGGTTAAATAATGCCTGGCATGTACAGTTAGTGCTTATTTTGCATGACATTTTCCTTAGGGTATTATTTTAAAAGCACATAGACGAGGTACTGTTATTAAAATCCTCAATCATAGAATGCCTTCTAGGATAATTAAAGCCCAGAACACAAGGGAAGCCACAAAATATAAACAAGCAATGGGGCTGAGGAAATGACATTAGAATGAAGTCACAGAGAGAATGAGAAAACATCAAGTATGTTGTGGTTGTGAACATCTAAGTAGAAAATATATAGCATAGTACTGTGGATCTCAATTTTTCCAGTCTACAGTTTTCTTTCCAGGAATCTGATTTATCTTATGTACTCTCAAGTTTCACCTCACTTAAAACCTACTTGCTTACAAAATCAAACACAAATAGTCCTGAAAAATAGTCCTGAAAAATATTGCTATTCCTGAAAAATTGTTTATTGTGTCATTTTTACCATATAATGTATTATATATTTGTCTGTCCATCTGTCTGTTCAAGAACTCATCCCAAATGGTAAAAGTTAATACCACCAAGTTTGGTATCTAGCTTCCTTCTCATAACCTAAAGCAAGGTAAGGATTTGGTTGTGCCAGAAAAATGGGATGTGCCTGAAATGAGACTATTTCTCAGAAAAATATACAGAAGAGACAGACTCACCAGGCAGATGAAAGAACCCCCAAATCCAGGACTGACAGAGCCCTGAGCCTCCCATCCAGCAGGTGCCCTTTAGGGCAACCTGGGAGGTGGTTGAAGCTCCCCTCCCATTCATATGGGGACATTGCTGGCTGTTCCCCATCATCAGGGAGTGAGGGGAAAGTGCACAGTTTGCTGCAGTCCTCACTCTGGCTGCGGAGCACAGGGGACAGACAAACCTGGACCTGCTCGAGCCAGAGGATATGCACCCCTCCTCTAGCTGTGCCCACAGGAGCTGCAGTGGCCATGGAGAGGCGCTACTCACCTGGCCCCAAGCTGCTGCAGTGAGATAGGGCTGGGGTAGTCCTCTCTTCCTCAAGATACATCTATACTGCAATGCTATTTCAAAATAACTAGTGCTATTCTGAAATAACTTAGTCCATGTCTACACAGCAGGTAGTTATTTTGAAATTGTGTCAAACTACTGTCAAACTGGAGGACTTCTTTCTCCAACTCCTGTAATCCTCATTGTACGAGGAATAAGGGAAATTGAAGGAAGAGTGCTCTATTTCGAAATAAGTGCTTTATAGACACTCCCTATATCGAAATAAGCTATGAAATTGAGGTAGCTTAATTTGCGTAGCTTATTTCGAGTTAAGGCCTGCAGTGTAGACACTCCCTGAGACAGCCTGAATACTGAACCCATCATTCCAAACTTCATAGTGGAGCAATGATTTAAATGAAGAAAAACAAAAAACTTAAGGACCCAAACAATGCTGGGTAAATCTTCTGGTTATGAAATAATTCAGTTGGAATATAAATTATATTTACATTTCAGTTTATAGTATATAAAGCAGTATAAACAAATCATTGCGTGAAATTTTAGTTTGCACTTAACTTCATTAGTGCTTTTTATGTAGCTTGTGGTAAAACTAGGCAAATATATAGATGGGTTGATGTAACCCCTAGAAGATCTCTGCATACTCCCAAAGGTATGCATGCCCATTACTGAGAAACACTGGCCTAATATATAAGAATTTTCAGTCTAACAGGCACTAACCTCCTGAATTCTGTTCTGCAGTAAATCAAGATCCATAGAAGCAAACCTAGTTAAAGAAGCTTTGTTTTGGCTGTGACCATTGTAAACTGCTGAAGCTTTGTTTTCTCTATGTATAATTTTTAGATAAAATTTATTACAGGTTTTGATGTATTGCAGCATTTATATACACTCTTCAGTGCCCCCGGTATTCAAATACAGTAAGACAGAACTTCTGTAATTTGGCATAGCTCCATTGATTTCAGTGGAGTTTTCAAATATACTCCAGTGGAGCATCTGGATTAGTTAGATAAATTTAACAGTAACATTTTGACATTTACAAGGCACTTCTGAGCTTCAACAGGCACAAGTCAAAAGACAGAATACATTTAATAACCTGTCTGTATTTTTTGTATTTGTTAACTAGTACAGTCTTGTGTGCTATGCACTGAAAATTATATTTGTGCTATGATTGTGGCCTATTTTCTGGTAAGCTTTACCTGACACTGCAATGGAGAACATATTTATTTATTTTAAACATTGTGATTGTACAGAATTGTTGGCAACCATGAAAATTAGGTTATGATCTCATGAAAAGTGTTAGGATGAGGCCTGGCTAGGATTTGGATGGGGATTATTCAGGGAATAATCAGCTTCCTCATAAGTGGTATTGATGATTCAGAGGATGGTATTGTTCCCTGTGAGTTAGTACTGAATAAATGCCCCACATATTGCAAGGAGCATGGTGCTGTAAGGGACAATAAACTAAAGTCCTTAATACTTATGATCATTAAAGACTTCTTGGAGCATTTCTCAAGAGGAACAGTATTAACCTCTGCATGCTAGCCTGCTGAAAATTGATAGAAAAACATTTTGGTCCAATTTGCATTTCTTGCACATTCAAAGCGAAATTCTCTGCTGTTTTTTATTGAAGTCAGTGGCTCTGCAACCATTTCCATCAGCAGAGAATTTGGCCCTCAATTTCCACCATTTTTGGGTGTGGAAAAAATGCAGGATCAGTCTCTTTTCGTGTCAGCTGTGAACTGGGTAACCCACTAAGACTGGGTATGTTTTTTTCCCTGATGCTTGCAAGTGTAAGTGAGAACTGTTGGAATGCAAGAACACAGAAATGTAGAGGAAAAGGAGTATAATGTCATAGAGTTAAATCATGTGCACTAGCAGGTGTTTTAGATCACACAATGCATTATATGGCACACAATGCATTTTCCATTATTGAGATGGAACAGACTGCTTCTATTCAGTGTGTTCCAAAAAAAGAGCATTATAGGTCTTTTATTAAACTATTAGTTATATTTTGAAATAATGGCTTTAACTATGCACATGACATGTTATGTTGGCAAGTGTTTTAGTTAAGCCTTCAATGAGGACACATAAGTTTGACAGAATTTGATTTGTATTGTTGTATAATGCTAACAGACTTATTTTTATTTTAAAGCATTTTTTCCAATTTTTATTGATTTGAATGTCAACAGTTGCAGAAAATTACATAGCGGGGGTCATAGAAAAGGGAAGGCTCGGACAATAATTGTTTAGTGACAGTGGACATTGTGATTAAAAAAAGCTTTATAGCTGTTAAAACACTCAGGCTATGTCTAGACTACAGGTTTTTTTTTAAAAAAGTGGCCTTTTTTGGGGAAAAATATCACCTGCATCTAGACTGCTGCTGTGTTCTTTCGAAATTAAATCGAAAGAATATGGCAGTTTTTTTTGACAGTGGTAAATCTCATTTTACGAGGAAAAACACTTTTTTTTCGAAAGAACTCTTTCGAAAAAAGGCATTCTTGACTGCAAACAGGGCTTTTTCAAAAGAGAGCATCTAGATTGCCTGGGTGCTCTCTTTTTCGAAAAGCAGATCGCTTTTTCAAAAAAGCTGTGCCTGTTTAGACGATCTCTTTCGAAAGAAGTGTGTAGTCTAGATGTACCCACATTGTTAACATCATGTATAAAAAGTATTCAGAATAAATAGCCTTCATTCAGGTTCTCATAAAACCTCGACGTATTTTTCTTATTTATACTTATTATAGGCAAAGTAATTACCAGCGGAGATATTTTTATTGGTTTGTGTGTAAATGGTGAAATCAATTATTTACAGACACTTATGGATTGTGTTGGGGACATGTTTGCCCTGCACTGTGCCTGCAGAGGTTAATTCCTGTCTTTGGGCTGAGGAGGACAAGCCCTTCAACCCCCCTGGGGGAGGGAGTTGGTGTCTGCCTGCCATGTGCTGCTCCAGCAACTGGAGCATGGCCATCACCCAGCCCTGGGCCGCAGGGACATGCCGGTAGCTGCGGGGAGCGAGCAGCAGGCAGATAGTCAAAGCCCACTGTGCTGCTAGTGGGGGCCCTTGGAGCATTTTAAGTCACCCAGGAGCAGTAGGCAGGGCTGGCGGATGTATAGGCGGGAGGGGCGGGAGGAGTGCGTTGTCAGAGACCCCTGCCTTCCTCAGGAGCCACTGTGAAAGGGGGATACCCCTAGTAAGCAGAGCACTCCAACTCCTCCCCCAACACTCCTTTATGCCCCCAACTTCCTCCAGAGCCTGCATCCTCTCCACCAACCCCCATCTTGCCCCTGAACTCCATCTCCTCTCCAGACCTTAAAATCCAGAGTTAGCACCCAGACTCCATCCCAGAGACCCTGCACCCCTCCTGCATCCCAATCCCCCGATTCCATCCCAGAGAACTGCATCCCAGACCTCCACCTGTACCCAACCTTCCAGAGCCCCATCCTCATTTTTCAGAGCCCAGTTACCCTCCCAGAGCCTGCTGCCATCCTGTCCCCCAATCCCCTGCTTCAGTCCAAAGCTCAGACCCGCTCCCCACCCAAACTCCCACTGAGCCTTGGGCAGGTGGGAGGGAGGGAGTTTGGTGAGGGGAAGGTTGTGGGGTCTAGGCATTCTGGGCAGCACCAACATTTCTGCAAACCTGCTGCCCCTGATACTGGGCTAGATGGGCCTGTTGTCTAACCCAGTATGGATGTTCTTATGTACAATGCTTGGCTCTCAGCTAAAGTGCTGGAGGTTCCTGGTTCAATTCATGGAGTATCAGCCAACCAAACACAGCCACCAGTTAAAGTCAGAGCGAGCATAGGTGTCTTCTTTGCTAAACGCAGAGGGAGAATTCTCCCCTTGCCTCCTCTTGAGCATGGGGTAATCAGAAATGGGACCAGTAGGAGGTTAGCATTTGTACTATTAATAGCAGTAGTAGTTCGTGGCCGGTACTTGTTGGATTAAAAGGCTTTCCTGCCAATACTTGGAGTGGCACTGGGTATATAACGGAATAGTGATTAACACAAAATCCCCTCGGCCTCCTTCTTGTGTACACATTTCCATGCCCATCTCCATAGATTGCCTTCCCTCAGCTAATTGGCAAGTTTTCTACTCTCTCTGTACCCAAAAGCCATTTCTGCCATAGTGCCTATCAGAACCCACCTGGCTGATATTAACAAGTTATAGGAGTACTAATCGGAAAGAGTTTATAGATTCTATTAAAAATGTGTTCATGTAAACACGTTATCAGGATAATGATGTCAATTGCCTCTTTAGACACTTTACTGACATGTTATACTGTTCTCCCCTCTCAGTAGTGCAAGGAGAGTCTCTTCTTCTGTTTGAAACATACCTAGCATATAGGGAGGGTTGCAAGAAACAAACTGCAAGAGCAGTTAATAGCAATGTTGATGAACACAGAAAACTAAACAGGAAAGCACTGTTCATTTCAAGTTTAATCAGAAACACCAGGCTAGAGGAGATTTAATGCTCCAGAAATGGAAACACGGGAGGAAAGACATGATCCTCTCCTGTTAATTAATATTGTTTCCTTGTGATCCCTCCCATCTGTCTGCATCTATTCTGAAATAATATAGTCTGCGTCTACACTACAAGCAATTATTTTGACATAATGTCAAAATAATGTTGAGCTGGAGGACATCTTACTCTCACTCCTGACATTTTACGAGGAGTAAGGAAAGTCAGAGGTAGCGTGCTCTGTCTCGGACTTCCTGTGTGTAGACAGCGCCAAAAGCTGAAATAAGCTATTTTGACTTAAACTACTTAATTGACATAGCTCAGGTTGTGTGGCTTATTTTGGCTTTCGCTCTGTGGTGTAGACATGCCCTATTTGTTGTCTCCTGTTTTATCCTTTGGGTGTAAGCTCTTTGTTCAGCATGTAGCCCAGTGAAGATCCTGATCATAGAATCATAAGGTTGGAAGAGATCTCAGGAGGTTATTGAGTCCAACCCCCTGCTAAAAGCAGGACCAACCCCAACTAAATTATTCCATGATATAGGCCAGGGCTCTGAAGCACTGCTCCAATGCAATAATGTGTTCAACAAATGAGTTTGTAATAAATATTATCTTCTTCTAACCCCTTCAGAAACCAAAGCCTGCTTTTAATTGCAGCACAGTTTCCCAATTTATTGCATTCAGGTATTGAACAGTTATCTGTGTAGCGTAAGGATGGCAGAGAGACTGAACATTTAACAGCAAATGTGTTTTCATGGATAATTTCAGTTAGACCAACTGTGGAATTGGCATAAGAAACTCTGATTAAATAACTGGAAAATTACAATCGCCACAAGTTCATCTGTCACACATCTGTCATAAAAAGACGTATGAAATCATTTACAGTTTTTTATCTTCAGAAACATTCTTCATGAACTGACATCATACCAAACATGCCAGGATAAACAAACCACAATGAAACAACTGAGTACAATGAGTTATACCTGTTTTAACCTTAAGGTTAAGCATTCTATCACTATTCCTTTGCTAATTATTTCTAGGGAGATGTCTATAAACATTCAGATGATGGGGGTAAAAAGGCCTCATGAGAACTCTTGCTTGCGGTTCAGCTTTCCTAGTCAGAATTACTTTGATTTATAGATTTACTCAATGTATTTCATATATTACTTCACCACATACAGTTTCCTTGCAAATCTCAAGTGGCTCTATTTTTCTCTGTTCATATTCTACTCAGGTGATTCTATGTTGTTGGTTTTTTTACCTTGAACTTCACCTTGTCACAGACCCCCAAGATCTGAAGAGACCATCATGATCATTTGGTCTGACCTCCTCACATTGCAGGCTACACAATGTTACCCACCCACTCCTGTGATAAACCCTTATCCTCTCTGGCTCACTTGGCTCCTTCAGCCCCACCCACAGGGGGGCAAAAGGGGCAATTTCCACAGGGTCTGGAATTCTAAGGGGCCTGAGGCACCTGGCTCTTTGAATTGCCACTGAAGAGCAGCTCTGATGCTCTGCATGGCTGTGAGCGCAGGGTGGGGGAACATGTGCCATGGTCCAGGTGGCGCTGAGGCTTAGCTGCCCCGGCCTCACCTCTTCTGGGGACACAGAGCTGGTCCCCTCCCATATCTTGTACAGAGGCCCATGGTGGCTGTTGGCCCTACTGGACTCTTTCATTCCCCACTTGACCTGCTCTTTCCATCTCACCACCCTCCCACCTTCGTTCTCCCCTTTGCATCATTGTCTTTTGTTCCACCATCATTTTAACATCCCTGAAGTTTTAGGAGCCCTTAAGACTCTATTCCATGGATTTATCTCTTTATCTCAGTGCTACTATAAATAGATTTGACTTGTCTTTTCTGACCCTTGTGCCTATAAACCCTCAGGCATTGTTGCCAACTCTTGTAGTTTTATCACAAGTCTTGCAATATTTGGTGGTTATTTCTTAAAATGCCAGCTCCTGGAATCATATGAGAATCTCAGCTTTTATTTTATAAAATAGAAGTGTCTAGCCTTCATGGTTGATAGTGGAAAACCTGAAAACAAACAAACAAAACAACACCCCCCCCCCCAAAGGTTCAAAGAAACTAATGCTAATTATTCTTAAAACTCTTATGATTTTTCAATTACCCTCATGGTTTTTGAACAGTTTAGGTTTGCAGGACTATCAATGGTGCCTCCCTCCACCAATCCTCTCACTGTTCTGTTAATTAGCTGCATTTTACAAGATTAAACAGTAGAGTCAGAGAGTGGCTTTGAGCAGACCCTACACAAAGCATAAAATTGACATTACATTCTTATTTTTCCCTTGATAAGTGAGATTGAACACATAAACGTGCACTATTGCACAATTTAAGCAGAATATGTGCTCCCTCCTTCAAACGTTTTACCATATCATTGCACCAATTAATTCTTGGACCAACACAGACAGACAGAGCATGAGCAAAAGACTAGGAAACAAGAAGTATATCTGGGGTTAGGTTCCTTTGTTCTTCGTTCCTTCAGACATCCAGTTAGATAGCATCTTTCACAAATGTTGGAACTGACCAGTTTAGTTGGCTAACATCCACTTGTCCTTTGATGACGATGCCAGGCAGTTATAAGTGACTGTGAAGATCTTTATTTCATCAAAAGTTCCAGGAATATTAGCTTAACTCCAGTCTCCCAGTTTAAGCCTGGTACAGATACCCAGCCAGGTGTTTAATTCCATGCCCATGAGAGAATGTTGTAAAATCACTAGTCGCAGGAATCTGGTTTCTTTGTCCATAGGAAAAACAGTCCCACACAAAGGGAACAAAATCAAAAGATGGAAGGAAAAAGATGGAAGACAGATGTTACTTCTGTGGAGCTGTGGGATGATTTCTAGTTGTTTACATAGTTAAAGGTACACGGCAAATTGTTTTGTTATAGAGAGTTGATAAAACAATTCCCTTCATGGTCACAAAATGGGACAGGGTTGGTCAACAAATGGACCTTGTAAAATTAAAAGAAAAACCCCTCAGTTGGCAAGAGATTTCCCAGAGCCTTTTCCTTCTTTGCTTAATGTAAATTTACCATAGCCAGTACTCCTCTCATTGCAGCACCTCTTAGCCAGGGACCTTGCCAGCTCTATCAAGGAGATAATTGGTATCAGATGGAGGGAATTCTTTTTCTTCTTGTCAGTAGAGAATTTGCCATTTTCTCATCCCATCTGCCAACATTTACATACTGATTATTGGCTCTCATCATCCCTGGAACCCACTTGACTCCTCTCATTTTCACTACCATACTTCCTTTTTCAGTCTCATTCTCTCTTCTATCTCCTTTCCCTCTGACTCCAGCATGCTACTCTATCCCCTATTCTACAACTGCCTTTCTTGAATCCTTCTTCCTCGTGAACTTTCAGCTCATCTCCTTCATCTTGGAGGTCTTTGGTCCTTGTTAATCAAGAGTCAGACTGTGCTCTTTCCCAATGTACAACTGAAGTGGTCTTATCCTTATCAAGGTGTCATGTAGTTGGGTCCACTCTTAAGTTGCCCTCCTTAAGGGACTTATACATCCCCATCATGTTTCAAGTCATCCTGCCAGTTGTGACTATAGATCACCACATCATCTAGGTATGCAGCTACATACCAGCTAAGAGGTTGGGAAGCTCAGTCTATTAGTCAAAGGTGACTGGGTCTCCCCACAATCCAAAGGGGTCTGCTGGTCTTTCTCCAAGCAATACAGATGGTGACCTGAATCTCAAAGAGTGGGAACTGTTCCATGTGAGAGGGGTCAACAGTCTCCCCATTCACTGCTGCATCTGCACAAACACTCGTCTCAGTGTTTTATCAGCCTGTTGCTCTTCCACAGTCAGAATTTCCAACTTGAGTACAGAGGTAAGCTTCTCATCTGGTGAGGATGGAGCCTGGTCAAGCTGGGTTGGTGCTAAAAACTGGGATGCCCCCTCACTAGAGTCTGCAACCTCCTCTCATACTTGCAAGGACTGTGGCTTCAGATTGGTTTGTGTGCTGGAAGCAGGGGTCCCACCACCTCAGCCAACAATTCTCCAAATTAGCTCCAGACTCTGCCTAAAATAACTGTGTAGGTGAGTGTCAGGGCCAGACCAAACATTGGTCTCTTCCTGTCACCTCACTCTTGTCACTTCAGTGCAGGGGTAGGCCTGAAAACAGATGGTGCTCTGAGTTGGCTCTGGGTTAGGAACCATCTCACCTTGTAAAACTTCTCCAAAATATTCCCTAGAGCATATATTGTAAGGAAACACAGTAAGGGTATGTCTATACTACCCTCCTAATTCAAACTAGGAGGGTAATGTAGGCATACCGCACTTGCAAATGAAGCCCGGGATTTGAATTTCCCGGGCTTCATTTGCAAGTGCGGTATGCCTACATTACCCTCCTAGTTCGAATTAGGAGGGTAGTGTAGACATACCCCAAGGGGTAAGAACTTGGAGCTGCCTGATTTCTAGGCCTGTGTCCTTTCCATGGGCCAACTGTCTCCCCTACTGTCTCCCCCCACATTTTGGATAAAGGCATATGCTTTTCTGGTGAAGAATTATGAATGGAATAGAAAACAATGAAACATGTGACTTCTCTATATTTTCTGTACTCTTGACTTTGTGCTCATGCTGGGAGCAGCACCTGTATTTAGATGTAGGCCTCATTCTTCTCTCACATCAGTTTAATTGCATTCAAAAAAAGTTACTTTTAATTTGTATCAGTATACGTTAGAGGAGAATTAGCTCCTTGATTTTAGAACATGCATTCACTAGCTTTGAAAGGGTGCGTGAGTTAATGCATTCTAGAGAGTCTGTATTTTTCCCAAAGAGGGGTCAGTGTGGGAGTACCTGAGGGGGTCACATGCACATACATCCCCCCAGCAGGTGGCCCCAGCCAAATAGCCCACCAGCCATACCGCATGGCTTCCGATGAGTGCAAGGGCAATCCAATCCTTCTCCCAGGCATGGCTTGAAAGCATCATGAGACACAGATGCCTTGCTATAGCTCAGGGGTGGGCAATACTTTTTGATGGGCGACCTCTCCAAGATTCTGGAAAGTGGTCAAGGGCCGCACTCTTCCATGATATTAATGAGGAGGTGTAAGGTCTGGGATGGAGTTTTGGCTGTAGAAGGGAGCTTGGGATAAGGGTGCAAGAGGGAGTGAGGGATCTGAGAGGGAGTTTGGGTGAAGGAGGCAGTTGTCACCTAGAGCACTGGACTAGGGTGCAGGGATTTGGGTTGTGACCTGGGACAGGAAGGGGTTTTGACCTAGAGTGCAGGGGTTTGGGATGTGACCTAGGGCAGAAGGGGGTTGTGATCTGGGGCAGGGGACTGGGGTACAGGGGGGGAATGCAGAGGGTTTGGGTTGGGACCTGGGGAAGGGGTTTGCAGTACAGGTTCTGGGAAGGAGTATAGGTACAGGAGGGGGACAGAGAGTTTGGCTTACAGCGGATAGAGGGGGTATGTGGGTGTAGAGAATTGGGGCGAGGGAGGGGCTGGAGTGTCAGAGGCAGGCTCTGGCCAGGAGACTTACCTAGGTGACTCCCGGTCAACAGACCAGCACTTTTCTGAGACAGCCTTCCTGCCTGCTCTGCCCCTCCACAGGCTGCAGGGGCCATGTGCATGTGTGAATAACTCCTATGAGCTTTAGGGGAGGGGGACATGGTGCTTCATGTGCTGCCTATTACTCAAACAGGTAGTTCCCATTGGCCAATGGGATTGTGTTGGGGGCAGAGGCAGCTCATGAAACCTTCCCTCCCTCCCCTCCAGGCTCTCAGTTGTGCAAGAGAAATGGCCGGATCCAGGGCTTGGTGGGCCAGATCCGGCCCTAGGGCCTTATTTTACCCAGCACTGCTCTAGCATGTGCTGTTCTTGGGCCATGCTGCTGCTTCCAGTGAAAATGGGGCAATTTTACTCCTCCTCCAGAGCTCTCAGGCCACCCTGCTCTGGGGGAGGAGCAGTGTTGTTTCCGCACTCACCAGAAGTGGTGCCGTGCTGCCAGAGGAAGAGATGAGGCATGGGCAGAGCAAGAGCAGGGAGAAGCAGGACTTGGAGTGGAGAGAGGTTGTTCCTGCCCTTCCCTGGGTTGGGGGTGGGGGGCACTTGGCTGATGCCCTTTCTGGAGCTCCCCTCACAAGTCGTCTTTTGGTGTCATAAGTGTGGACAGAATACAAGAAGGGCAAACTGATTCCTACCTGGGTTCCCTCACTGCCCTAGAGATAAGAATGTGCTTTTGTTGTGCAAAGATAAATGCCTGAGTTACAGCATCCTCCCTCGAAGGCAGCTGAGAAGTCTCACTGTTGGACTGAGTCATTTGTGAAAGTTTTCCTCCCCATCCCTCCGGTGCTCTTGCAATGTCCAGTCGGAAAACAAACAGAGAGCTGTCCTCCTGGATCTGTTTGTGGGATTTGCAGTGTCAGAAGTGCAAACAGACTGTAGCTACTTAGTTCAGGAAATGAAATGCAGACAATCTGATAAATAAACAGTGTTTATGACTCTGTTTTATGTGTGCTTTGGCTTTCTTTGCAAGATACTGCAAGGAACTGAGACTGAATATTAAACATGTGCTTTTAATTTAAACTCCTGCATGACTAGGTCTTATATTGGTCATTAATTAAATAACTATAGAGCTCTACAAATCGAACAGGCCTATTGGGGGGGGGGGGGAGCAAACGGGCCACTTGCTCTGAGTCCCAGTGATTTAAAGGGCCCAGGGCTCCAGCCACTGCCACCACAGCAGCAGAAGTGGCTGGGAGCCTCTGGCCCCTTTAAATCACCACCCCAGTGACATGCCACATGCTCTGTATGGCTCTTAGGGACTGGGGTGGGGGGAGGATGTGCTGTGCTCCAGACAGCATATAGGGCTGGCTGACCCTGTCCCTGCCCCTTCTGCCCATGGCCCTGTGCCTTTCAGGAGCATCGAGGCAGCCCCTCCACCCCACCAAGGGCCCACACAGGCTGATGGCTCCCCTGACATTGAGAATCCCTTAACTTGAATCATACAAAGTAATCAATGCCAGTCCATTGCTTTTATACACAAATTCACCCCAGAGAATCTCAAAGCACTTTCCAGGATGAATGTAGACAGAGCTCGATGAGAATAAAAGCGATTAAATACTGCCGAGTTTAGGGTAGACAATGGAGATAGACCCTGCATCTAACTCTAATGGAGAGGGAATTGTTTAAAAGGGGTGATAAGTAATTACCCAAACTGGAATTTGGAGAAGACAGTGAGGTTTAGTTACCCAGTTTGGACAGGGCACTGGGGCTATAGCCTTACCTTCTGACGCAATTCATTAAGACTTTTTAATTATCTCACGGTCACTAGTCTGGTTTGACATTTCATCCAAAAGACACCTCTCTAGCAGCACAGAATTCTCTACATCAGCACCAAGACGGGCACTGCTTCCTTACTATCTTGGGGTCAGATTGTGACCATTTAAGTAAGGTGCCCCCTTACAAATCTGTAGGGCTATCTAGACTGCTGGTAGCACTACAGAATGGAAAACAGCATTCACTGGTCTGCTCTGTTTGTGCAGCTGGGATAGGAATGTCCATCCCCACAGGGAGATGAGCACACTCAGCAGGATAATTAATCTGTGCCAGATATAGGACCTACATGGATTCCTGCCCCTCTGGGGCAAGATCAGAACTATGACTGGATGGTGCTTCTGTGAGTCACAGTGTGTCTCCTATTGTGATCCTAGGTCAGAGGCACTACAGGCTACCCCATCTTCCCAGCAAAGCTGCCATCTAGCTCTCAGCAGAGAAGATAGTCACACCCACTGAATCATCAGAACTCTTTCCTGTATTGCCTTGAGTTTGTTTTGAGGAGCCTCCCATCCAGTTACTGACCCAGCATGACTTCTGCTGAGTGATTCAGAATCCATGGAATTGTTCTTCCCATTCTGTGGAATTCTTTTCACCAAACAATCTGATTCATTGTTGTAGCCATGTGAGTCTGTGATATTAGAGACAAGGTGGGTGAGGTAATCTCTTTTATCGAGCCAACTTCTGTTGGTGACAGAGAAGCTTTTGAGCTCTTCTTCTGGTTTGCCCACGCTATCCTGAATGGTCCCTTACACTATGGGCTAACTACTTGGGCTAAACAATCTGCTCCAATTTGCATTTTGCTATGATGCTGGGATTACCTCTCCCAGACCTGAAGAAGAGCTCTGTGTGGCTTGAAAACTCATCTCACTCACCAACAGAAGTTGGTCCAATAAAATATATTATCTCACCCATCCTGTCTTTCTTAATTTTCAGTGAAATTTTCAGTGAAGTTCTTTATTTACAAGAAGTACATCATGCACAGTCTCGGTTCCTTTTTTTTCCACACCTTCCCCCTGCCATGTGTGTCAACCTTGTTTTGGGGAGACAACCTAATGGAGTGAGAAGATAACTCAATGTCTCTAACCACTTGGGCCATGTCTACACTAAAGAGTTTACAGTTGCGCAGTCTGCACTGCTAACTGGCCATGCTGCTGACTAGTGCTGTTCACACTGATGCTTTTGTTGGTGTTATTTATGTTGCTTGGGGGTATTTTTTTCACACTCCTGAATGACATAAGTTTTACTAACATAAATGGTAGTGTGAACATAGCATTAGTGTTGGTTTCTCTGGTGAGACTGTCAAGAAAGGAAAATAAGGGATTGATTCTGCAAGGTGATGAATTCGTAACGGGAGTTGAGAGCCGTCAAGATTGAATCATAATGAGGACAATAGTTTTGTCATGTGTACTCCAGTCCAAATAAAATTGTAAACTGAGTGATTTTACATTAGCCACTGAACAGCCGTTTAGACCAGCACTTCTCAACTGGGGGCAATGCCACCTCAACTGCTACCACCTGGGGCTGAAGCTGAGTAAATTAGCTTCACTGAGCCCCCTGTGGCATGCAACCCCAGGCAATTACCCTGCTTTCTATCCCCTAATGCCAGCCCTGGCTTTTATATGCAGAAAACAGTTGATATAGCAAAGGCAGGCTGTGAAGCTTCTAGAGCACGTTTTCAGAGTCTCAGAGAGAAAAAGGTGGAGAACCCCAGCTTCAGACCCTTCCACCCTGAATGAACAATGTACAAACCATTAACCTAGATTTCAAGTTCCCCAAGGACAGACCTATGTCATCCTGTATATTTAATATAATGGACCTTTTACCCTAATTAGAAATTCTATGATGCGTGAAAGATTCTGTCACTCATCAGCAATACAACGGTCTATTCCAGCAAAGAACAACCTAGTGAGTGGGCCACATGAGTGACCCTCCTTCATTTCCATGGGCCGCAAGATTGTTATAATCAAGATGTTCTCCCGGGGCTGGATATAGTTTTGCTAACTGTACTTGTAAACCTAGAACTTGCAGGGTATACTGACTGAAGCGTAGAATTTGGATGCAGAAGGAGCGCACGCTCTGACAATCAGTGTTGCATGCAATCAGCACACACCTCACTTCATGTGCCCTTGTTTTTCATTGTAGGAAAAAATTATGCAGCTAGAAACCAATGGAATCCGGCAACCCTGCACATCAGAAACAGTAAACAAAGGGTGATGTGTCCACACATAGAACCCCGAGGGAATGCATGTGGCCCCCAAGATTCAGGTTGCCCACCACTGATCTATTCAGTCACTCACGGCCTATTATTTGCAACTGAAAATCTTTTTCTTGACCTCTCACTTGCAGCTAGGGTGGTGCCTAAATAATGAAAAATATCTTCATGAAAGTTCACAGACACACACAATTATAGTTTCTTCATATGCATACAGTACATGCACACAGTTTCTTTCAAGTGTTTCAGTCCCAATGCTTTTACTCTTTATGATTTCTCCTCCTGTCAAAAATAAATAAATAAATATGGTGGCTTTGCATGAAAACAGATATTTTCAACATTTTGTGTAAGTTAAAAAAATCTTTGTCAGAGCAAAATTTCAGGGTTTTTTTTAAGCTCTGTGAAATTGAACTAGTTCATCACAATCCAAAAGGAGTCTGAGAAGAGAACATTTCAAAGTTTTTGAATTTTCACTTGGGCTGCACAGAACATTCTCAACCAAAGCTTCTTTAGTTTTTCAGTATCAAATACTATAAAATATTATGTATTAAGTCACAATAAAATGAATATTTTGAATTTACAATAACTAAGGCCCCAGTCCTGCAAAGACTTATTCATGTACTTCATCCAATAGGACTAATCACAGAAGGTAAAGTTGGATGGATCAGACTCTTGAAGGCATTTAGGTACCCAATTCCCATGGAAATCAGTGGGAGATAGGCACCTGAATATTGTTGAGGATCTGGGCTAGTGTGTGCATGATTCAGAAGGATGAGGACATAAAACAGTGTTGGACAAGTGATATAACTCATGGGCTTCATCTTCCATTGCCCAGATTAGTGCAAATGATCCAGCAGTGCTAGGGTCAGGAAGCAGGCGGCAGGACAAGGGGGAAGGCCCCCTCATGCAAGGCCCCACATGGCTGTGTCCTCTGATTCTGTGGTGAAACAATAGGCCAGGGAAGGGATCTGAATCCAGTCCTATGGGATAGGAACTGCCACTGAGGGATGGATGGAGGGCAGGCTCATTTTCAGCCCCGCAAAGGTCCTTCCATCTTCCCAAGGGCAGGGGACCCCTCCATATCACCCTAACCCACCTAAAGAATTTTGTGGAGCTCTACTGCTTTAAACTTCCCCATTCCTGGCCTAAAATAACATCTCTCTGATCAAGTTAAACAATTTCAGTTTCCAGGAGAGTAATGCACTTTTTGAAATGTTTGACTTTTAATATGTTTAAAAGTTATAGTTTAATTGCTTCTTCCTTTAGTTATCGTGGCTTAGTATAAATGTTCATGTATTTCTGAGTGACAAGTTATTTATATTAATAAAGAATGCCTTTGTCTTTCCTGTGACTAACTCTCTGGACAACCGCATGTATAAAGTAGGCTGACCTGTTTGTTCTTCTGAACTAGATCTACATTTCAAAGGTAGGAGGATAGTAATCACATTCTGTGTAATAATTTCTGGTGGAACGTTTTGCCAACAGAGGGAGGCCACTGATCCTCAAGAGATGGGAGAAAGCTAAGAGAGGAGGCCCTGTCAAAATATAGGGCGAAAGAAATGGGAATGGGTGACAGGTTCTTCTTTGACCAATGATATAACTTTGGTGCTTCAAAAAGCCAGCAATCATGGTTAAAAAGTAGAATGTTTGAGATACTGAATTATCTACAACATGCTGAAGCATTTGTGTGTCTTCCATTCCCAAAGCAGGAATTGTGAGCCAGGGCTGTCTGCACTATTCATGGAGAATTCAAACCCAGTGGGATGGACTGATGGGAACTAGAGTAGCAGCACTTGGTTTATTTTTGTTAAAAGGTATCCAGGAAGTGAGTGTGAGCTCACAAGAACAGAATCTGTTCAGAAAGACTGGGTCAATACTGTATGTCTCCACCCGGTCCTCCCCTAACAATCTCCCTCTGTCTTCCTATGGCTCCCTCAGGCTAGGTCTACACTACAGAGTTTTTGTGTAAAAATGGCTGTTTTTGTGCAAAAACTTGAGGAGCATTCACACCTCAAGCATGTTTTTGCACAAATAAAATAAAAGAACAGAGGGGTTTTTCTGGTGTAGGTATTCCTCCTTCTATGAGGAATAACTCCTTTCTGTGCAAGCGCTCTTGTGCAAAAAGGTATGTGTGGCCAGACAAGGTTTTTAGAGCAAAAAAGAGACAATTGAAAAAGCACAGGTGCCCTGATGACCATTCTGTAAATAGCAACCAGAGTTTCCTTTCGAGAGACCGTCTATGCAGTCTGGATGCTCTCTTGCACAAAAGTGCATCACTTTTTCGATGCGCTTTTGCAGTGTGGATGCGCTCTTGTGCAAGAAGCCTGCAGTGTAGACATAGCCTCAGTCTAGCTGAGTTTCTTTCCTTGCTGCTCCTTCTCTTTTTCTTCTCTTGACAGTGAGTTGCATGACAAAGAAGATAGGAGTCCTCAGGGATTGCTCTAGCTAGAGGTAAACCAGACACGCACCCGGGGTTGTTGGGCCAAAACAAAGTGGTGTTGTGACTCTGTGTGCCAGGTTGCAGTGCCACCCCTCAAATTTGGCCTGACTGCTCCACCCCTTTTTCACAACTTGCTGGGCCATGCACTGCAACCTAGTGTTTGCCCTCTCTATTGCATCAGGAGGTGCACTGCATCCCCACCCCCAGCTGAGAATCTCTGAGAGTCTTGGGGAAGAAGGAATATACCAACTCAGCTCATGTACACAGTGATCTGTGCAGAGAAGAAAGAACTGCTGTGGTG
Source organism: Pelodiscus sinensis (assembly GCF_052426305.1). Lineage (NCBI taxonomy): Eukaryota > Metazoa > Chordata > Testudines > Trionychidae > Pelodiscus > Pelodiscus sinensis. Next base: position 22,109,363 of record NC_143055.1, on the reverse strand, counting down.
TCTGGACTCTGTAGAATTCACTCTCTGGCAGGGCTTTGTAGGGAAGGTTGATTAGAGAAAGGATTACGGCTTTTCTAGGATGTCCCTGCTTACTTCTCTATTCACGCTTCTCCTCCATGTCATGCTCCCCTACTAGGCCTGCTGACACAGCCATTGCAGATGAACCCCCCCATGTATCTCATGTCCCATTCTCAGTATGGAAACAACATGCACTGCCAACTCAAAGGCTATTCAGGGGAGGAATTCCACTCTTGTGGCCCAGGGTATGACAAGTTCTCAAGACCCATCTGCTGCTGCAGCTCATGTAAGCCTGGACAAGAGTGCTACTGGCCCGTTATGGTCAGCACTGCCCGGGAGCTAAAAACGACATTCTTATAGAGCACAGGCCTGGGTGGGAAAATCTAACATACAAAGAAAATGTGTGAGTCCATCACTGTGTCTGCCTCTTTGTTCACCTGAGTATAAATGAATCAACAGGTGACTCTCTGGCCCATGTACAGTTACCTCAACTACGTGCTACTTTGGCTTTGGTTCCTGTTCCATGCTGTGACCATAGGGCAGCATTACGGACAATATCTCCCATGATGGAAGAACGCCCAAGTCAACATCTGGAGGGCACTTCACAAGGCTAGCCTCCCTTGATACAGAGGCCATGCTCTGGTATGAAATCTGGACATTTGGGCTCTGATTCGCATCTGAAAAGAAGGATTCTGTCCTGCACACAGTTTTAGTGAGGTTTCAACTTGTGTGCATGAAAGAGTTAACAGGGAGGGAAGCTATATTGGGTCCACAGGATGGAGAAGGAAATAAAGTTAACAAAGGATCAAAGATACACAGGATACATCTACACTTCAAAAAGCCCACCTGTGACATAGAGTCTCAGAGCCTAAGTCAACTGACTCTGTCGCATGGGGCTCATAGTATGAGGCTAAAAATAGCCATGTAGACTTTCCTGTTCTGGCTGGTGCCTGGGTTCTGAGACCTTCCCCTCCCCAACGTGGTTTCAGAGCCCAGGCTCCATCCCAAGTCTCCAAGTCTTTTTTTAGTACCAAAACACAAACCCCGGAAGCTCGTTAGGTGTTGGGGTCTGAGCGCATAGGTGCTGGAAGGAGGGGTGCCACTGCGTTCTCTGGCTTGAATTGGTTTCCATTAGATAGAGCACGTACAGTTTGAGTCAATGGCTCTTAACACCCCCACTATACAAATTGTTCCAGGCCCTGTCTGAGACTAGCAGCTGCAGATCTACTTTTGCAGTGTAGACGTAACCAGAGAGAGAGAGGTGCAGTCTGAATATATGACTGGAAGCTAGAAATTGCTTATATGTTGGCTGGAACAATGTCCTCTTATGGCCAAATCATTTATGGCCTAAAGTCAATGGGTGCAATCTGGACCACAATCTATGCTGTAATTTCCTTCTCTTTAAAATGGGAATATACTATTGCATCCCTAGCCCACAGCACTATGAGGATTATTTAATGTGTGCAAGGTACTATAGACTCATAGACTTTAAGGTCAGAAGGGACCATTATGATCATCTAGTATGACCCCCTGCACAGTGCAGGCCACAGAATCTCACCCACCCCTCTGAGAATAATCCTCTCACCTCAATATCTCAGATATTGAAGCCTTCAAATACTTTGAAGGCCCCAAGATGCAGAGAATCCTCCAGCTGTGATCTGTGCCCCATGCTACAGAGGAAGGCGAAAAACCTCCAGGGCCTCTGCCAATCCACCCTGGAGGAAAATTCCTTCCCGACCCCAAATATGTAAGTATTGCTTCCTATTAGAATAAAAAAAATAAGAACGAAAGAAGTTTTCGGCTAGTGGTGAGTGGGAGGATTGCCAGCAAAGGACCAGATCCTTAATTGGTATACAGAGGCGTGATGATTTCAGTGGCTCTATGCAGATTTACGTCCGTTGGGAATCTGACCCAGAGCTGGGAGTCAGGAAGTCTTGAGCTGTAATCTGGCTGTGCCACTAAGCCTCTCTTCGAGGCCTGGCAAATCATGTAATCTCTCTGTGCCTGAATTTCCTCATCTGTAATAAGGGGATCAAAATATCCACTGTGTTATGGGAATTCACAATGGGGCTGATCTTGGTTAGTCGCTAGACACTGCTGCAACAAACACAAGGAAGTGGGTCTGGCCCACGAAAGCTCATCATCTAATAAACCATCTTGTTAGTCTTTAAAGTGCTACATTGTCCTGCATTTTGCTACAATTAACCAAGTTTGTAAGGGGGTTTGAACATACGAACTGCTATTTGTAAATGTGACTTAAGTAAGGCAAAGGTGAGAGGGAAAGAGGAAGAAAATGAGGGAAGATGATGCCATAGGCTACTGCCCTCTCCGATTTCCATGAATGCCATGAACTGAATGGTTCACAGCTATTCTGAACCATCTGCTTCTGAGTTAATCCCTCATTTTCACACAGTGTAGCTCTGTCCTTCTGCCCGCAGGCCCCTGAAATGCTGGGCTCACTCCTGCTTTCATCCTGGCTCTGTTTACCAACAGTTACTGTGGTGATGCAAACATTAAAAACTGAGTCTCTGTCCCAAGGCAAACTCAGTCATTTCCCTTTGCACTGAACCCAGCCAGCTTGCTGACCCTAGACGGGATGCAGCCCTGTGAGTGTGTGAAGGAAAGGGAGGAGTGTTCTCCACTGGATGGGTGGGTGGGGCCTGACTGCTGGCTGAGGCTGAAGTCTGTGCAGCTGGTCCTGCCTGTGCTGCTACTGACAGGGACGCCTGAGAGGCAGCTGCAGCAGCAGCCACATCCCGCATATAACTGTCCTGCTTAACTTGCTTCTGGCTTCACTGCCTCTTGCAGCTCTTCTGCAGAGCTCCTGATAACCCTGGCACAGCCTCTGCTGATCCGGGGAGACAGAGGTCGGTTCTGCGCATGTGAAGGCTTTTTGAGGATTAAACCAGCTCGGCAAGCTAGTCCTGAAGAGCAGCTGAGCTGTGGCAAGTTTACACCATGCGGATGCACTGACCCAGCCTTTACTTAGTGGCTTCATGTTTTAACTTTTTTTCCAGCCTCTCTTTTCTTTCTGCCTGCTGCTCCCTCCTGTAGTGCAGAGAGCCCCATAACATTAGCGTGGGTGTGAGTCACAGGCTGGGGGCTGTTAAGGAAGAGTAACCCTTTCCTTTTCTTGTGTGTTGGCAAAGCTTGATTTTCCCTTTTCTGTCATTCCCTCATGGCATTTTAATTGTGCAATTTGTCTCTCTTTCCCCTCCTCTGATTATTCACCTGGATTTGCACATTTCCCTCTTCCTGATTAAAAAAAGCATCACGAGTGATGAGGGCTTTTCTGCTGCAAGTTTTGTTCCTGCTGATGCTAAGTTCTAGCCAGACCTTTGCAGAGCCCTTTGTGGCCAATGGCAAGTGTCCAGCGCGCTGTGATGTCTCCAAGTGCCCGAGCCCCAGCTGCCCAAGTGGCTACGTCCCTGATCACTGCAACTGCTGCCTTATCTGCGCTGCGGGAGAAGGCGATTCCTGTGGCCGCAAGGAAGACCCACCCTGCGGGGAGAACCTGGACTGCAAGCACCCCATGGGCAAGCGTTTTGGCAAAGGGGTTTGCCAGTGCAAGCTCAGCTACCGGGTGTGTGGAAGCGATGGCAGAACCTACGACAACGTGTGTCAGCTGAAGGTGGTGAGCCGTAAGGCTCTGCAGCAGGGGTTGCCAGCTGTCATCCAGATCCAGAAAGGCACCTGTGAATCGGGTAAGACCAAGCAGGGCACTGCTACCCACTTTGTTACCTCTGAAAACACTGAGCTGCTGCACTGTCAGCAGGGCCATCTTGGGTGATGGGGACTGTGTGACATGTTCCACCCAGGAGACAGGATGACATGGGCAGGGGAAGGGAGAGGAGAGGGTGAAAACAAACACCTTTGCTGTTGTGCATATCACACCTCAGTGTCTTAGTTAATGAAAACGTCTTAGTTAATGAAAACGTGATCCTGGAGGACTAGGTGTCTCAGGGGACTGGAGTGAGTTAGTTGTCAGTTGGATGGTTTACTCCATTTGGCAACCAAAGAAGATCTACACAGTTCTGGCCTGTGTGAAATGAGTCACTGTGGTCTAGTGGTTAGAGCCCTGGAATTGGGTGTACTGTGTTGTAATCCTGGCTCTACTACTGATGACCTTAGGGTAGTCATTCTCTGTGATTTAATTTGCACCAGTTTAAAATGGAATAATGAAACTTACTTTCCTTCATAAAGCTCTTTGAGATCTTTGGATGAAAAGTGACAAAGGAGTGAGAAGGGCCTTTTATCAGCAGTAAATTCAATAGAAAGGTGGGGTCTGTGTTTCCAGAACTCTCCTTTCACCCAAAATCAGGGCACTAAAATCTTACATTCTGGGGCATTTCACAATGCCTGCATTTACACAATGAAAAGTGTATCTGATGTATAAAGTAGGGTAACAATAGTCAGCCTGTCAGGTGCAAGCTAAAAGATCACTTATTTTTTGTTTTACTGTAACAATGTACTGTAGTCCATAATCCGTACAGTAATCCCCACATATCCCAGTGGTTGTGTGTATTTTGAAATGGCAAAGATACCAGGATGCTATTGTCTGTTTGTCTTGTACACTAAATCATTTGAAAGTTCTAGAGTGCAAAATGGTTGTATGGTTTTTGCCTGACCTAGGATATTATACTATTCCCCACTAACGTTCAACTGGATTTACTAACTTCAAAGATTTTGTTGTTCAGTTGTTGATTTTTAGGTATTAAAATGATTGACTTATCTGGAAATGTCAATTTTACTTATTTTTGCAAAAGTTCACACATTTTCTAGTAAATTATTTAACTGATGATTTTCACATTATTTTCATCAACATCCCCAAAAATGACAGTGGATTTGTGTTATGGCATTTTAAGTCACACAGTAGTGCTTCCCTAATGTCAGATGAAATATAATTAGCAAAAGTTGTAAAATCCATTAGAACTATGGGCAAACAATTCATTGGAATCAGGGTGTAGGTAAGGAAAGGTGGCCTGCCTATTGATAGAATTTCATAGCACTTTTCATCGATAGCTCTCAAAGTGCCTGAGAAAATAGCTTAATAATATTGTCTCCATTTTACAGATGGGGAAACTGAGGCTACATTTAGACTACAGGCTTTGTTTGGAAGAAGCTTTTTTTTGGGAGAGATCTCCAAAAAAACTTCTTCTGAAAGAGAGCATTCACTCTGCAAAAGTGCATAAAAAAAGCCATCTGCTTTTTCAAAAGAGAATGTCCAGACTGAATGGATGCTCTCTCGCACGTAAGCTGTGATTACTATGGATGGAATGGCCACCAGGGCACCTGTGCTTTTTCCTCTTTCCTCTTCTTTCGAAAGAACTCCGTCTTCCCCGTCCACACATGCCTTTTTGCAAAAGAGCTCTTTCTCAAAAAGGCTTCTTCCTCATAGAATGAGGATTACCAATGCTGGAAAAACCCCTCTGTTCTTTCGATTTTCTTGTGGAAGAATGCAACTGCAGTGTAGACGTTCCTCAAGTTTTGTCAGAAAATGGCCATTTTTCCAACAAAACTCTGTAGTGTAGACATACCCCGAGACAGAGAGGTGAAGGGACTTGTCCTAGGTTATCTAAAAGGATAATAGCAGAGCCAAGAATAAAACACAAATGTCATAAATACCAGCCCACTGTACTCTTTTCTGAAACACTTTGCCCAAGATTTGGAAGTTATAATGTGCTTTTATCTAATTATATCAAGATTTAAAGACATTAACTCTCACACTTTCAGTATTTAGTTTGAACTCATTCATTCAGAACGTAAACCATAAAATTAGCATTTGATATTGTATCTAAGGAGATAAGGAATGTTTTTTTTAGTGCTTATGACATTTCTTCATGTCATCCTTCTGAGTTCTCTGTAATAGACTTAAGAATTTGGAGCAGTGGGGTAGAGGTTACATTTTTTTCAAGTAATTATTTTTGCATTCCCTTTATTTGGCAATTTGTTTCTGACCTGGAAAAGCATCAGCTCCAGGATAACATCTGGTTTAGAGTGAAGTTCTGTTTTTTTTTCTTTCTTAATTCTATAGTTGTGCTGACTGAAGCTCAAAGTGACCAAATGTCTCGCCCAAGGTCAGACAGATTCAGTGGATGAGCCAAGAGTAGAACTCAGTTGTGGTTCTTTTTAAACACTAATGTGCTATGGCTGTAATAAAAGGTTTAAAAAGAAAGTAACTGTTGAAAGTTACAGTTATGTTTCTACATTTTCTGTTTGTGCAGGGAATCTGGCTGCAGATTGTTCAGAATTTGGAGACCCTGCAACATTTATATACACCAGATGTATTTAAAATAATATCCAGTATAACGGAGTGGTTTAAACTATACCTTACAGAATATATCATAGTGATAGAAATGTAGCCGTGTTAGTCTGGGGTAGCTGAAGCAAAATGCAGGACAATGTAGCACTTTAAAGACTAACAAGAAAGCTCATCATCTAATAAACCATCTTGTTAGTCTTTAAAGTGCTACATTGTCCTGCATTTTGCTTCAGAATATATCATAGCATTAAGGAGTAACCTTAGAACTTCTACTGCTTTGCTTGTCAGAAGTTTGACATATGTAGGTGAGGCTAGGCAATCACCATAGAGAACTAAGATAAGGAGATGCAATACTGACTGTACTTTCTAATGACATACATCTCTGCTAAGTGTGGTTGGATAAAAAATATGGCTGTTGGAATATGGAAGGAGGAAGAATAGATGCCAAAAACAGAGACCCAGGATGACTGAGTGAAGAGTACTCATTTTTCTGACCAACTCTGCTTCTTCATAATGTTCTTTTGTTGAGAAAGTAGCATGAAGGACAGCACAGTCTCTTGTGTACCTGGGCATGCTGAATCCAAAGAACTGAGAATCACAGATACTTTGTATATGCAGACATATTTATATGCACCAGATCATGCTGTCATCATTGTTACTGCGTAATGAGTTGAGCTTACAGACCTTTACTCACACATATGCCCTTACTCAGGTGAGTTGTCCCAGCGACCATGGGCAGGAATGGTAGGACTTGGGAGCAGACTTACTAGATGAGCAAATAATTTGTTACTGATTTAATATAGTGCAAATTCATTACTTTTTTTTAGCATATAAGCATTTGCTATAGCTCTTGATTTTTAAATGAATGTGTTTTATTTTATTTTCTATCTTAAATGTAAAAAAGGCAAGCCATTCAAAAAATGTTTCCCTCATTGTTTAAGTAGCCTCTTAAATCCGCATGGAAAACAAATGATTTGCAATAAAAAAATTCAGTATTGCAAACCCTTACTTTCCATTAAAGTAAACATGTTTAAGTTCTATCACACATTTTTTGCATTTCTCCGATCCATTTCTTAACTGTTAAAGATATTTGCATGCAACAAGCTCTTTAGATCTTCTTAGAATTCATATGCTCTTAATGCAATATTTCCTGCATAAAACCATCATTCTCTGCATCATCAGAGTTGGTTTCTCTGAGAATAACCCTGATAAATATGTAAATTAATATGTCAAGGAACAAGTGAAGTCTTAGAAAAACAAAAAAACTTATTGTCATGTAAATACAGTTAGCAATAAAACTCAGGTAAGAAAATCATAGAAAATAGCTAATACACTGTGCAAGTGTAACCCACACTCCTGTAGGGGTACGTCTACACAGAAACATTATTTCAAAATAGTTCACATCTACACAGAAAGATGCACCTCTGGTGTGGTTCACTGTCCCATGTAATGGCAGTTAGACCACTTGCCATGAAAGATAAAGACAAGGAAACTCTACAGCATAAGCTGAGCGCCCTCTGACTTTATAGCTCAAGCTGTAGACAGTTCCCACACTAAACACCAGAGATCCCAGGTTCAAATCCACCCTAGTGGTTACAGAGGCAGAATTACTATCAATAAATCTATTATTTCAAAATAGCATCTGTGCTCTGCATACTGTATATCCATGCACACACACACACATGTATATTTATAATATATATTAGTTATATAATATTAAAAAAAATCTTATATAGTAAAGACCTCTTTAAGGGTTTAAAGGTTCTTTTTCCATCAACTTCATCTTCAACCTGCTATGGATTAAGCCCTATGGCACTAATCCTGAAAAGATTCAAGCACCAAGGAACTTTATGCCATGCATAGTCCTGCTGACATCAAAGACTACATGTGGCATAACATTAATCACATGATTCAGCCTTGCAGGATCAAGGACTAAAAGTTGAATGGACTACAAGGTTTAAATACTTAATGCGCCAATCAGAATATATGTGACTACAAATTTCTCCAGCACAGCTCTGCCTGGGATATTGAGGTTTAGCACCTGTTTGCACAAGTACATAATCTTAAGGCTACAAGGTGATATATAATTACTTTACATTTGTGAGGAGTAAGGCCAAGTGAGAGAAGTAGCAGAGTCTTTTATTTGTATTGATGTCATAAGAGCCCCCAAGCTCTCTATGACTGTATATTTTATTTAGGGCAGCTTAATGAAAGGAATCAACTGGTAACACAAGCTCTAAGTCTAGGGAACATTCCTTTTTATTGTTTTTGTTTAGTCTGAGAATTTTAAAACATTTGCTTTGAGCTCTTGTGGGTGAGAAGGGAAAACGTTGTTTACTGACAAAAGGGACATTTAGAACTTGATCCTTTATGTTTTGGTACAGAACATTTGAGAAGGGGACATCTTGATGGTTTCTTAATGCTTGTATTGCTTGTGAAAGTAGATCAGGCAGAATACAAATTCTTATAAACCTAGCTAGGCAGCAAGCTGTCCTCACTGGAAGGTAACTTTCAATTAATCTCTGTCACACCTTTGTTAATGCAGCTAAAGATTGAGAAAGCACATTTCAGTGTTTGTTATAAGAATGGCCATACGGGGTCAGACCCTATGCAGGTCTGCATAGCCCAGTATCCTGACTTTGACAGTGGCGGTTGCCAGACGTTTCAGAGGGAGTGAACGAAACAGGACAATTACTGAATGATCTATCCTGTTTTCCAGTCCCAGCTTTTGGCAGTCAGAGGTTTAGGGACACCCAGATCATTGGGTTGTATCCCTGACATCTCAGTTAATAGCCATTCCTGGATCTGTCCGTCATGAGTGTGTCTAATTATTTTTAACCCTCTTATACCTCTGGCCTTCATAACATCCTCTGGCAAGGAGTTCCATGTGTTGGCTGTGTGTAGAAATACTTCCATATGATAGTTTTAAATTGGCTGCCTATTTATTTCATCAGTTTACTCCAGGATTTTGTGTTATGTGAAGGGGTAAATTACACTTTCTTATTTACCTATTCCACACCACTCATCTTTTAAAGACTTGTATCACATTGCCCCTTAGACATCTTGTTTCTAAAATGAACAGTCCCAGTGTTTTTAATTTCTCCTCATATGGATGCTGTTCATATCCCTACTAATTTTTTGCTCTCCTCTCTACTTTTCCCAGTTCTTTTCTAATATATTTTTGCATATGGGTTGATCAGAACTACACACAATAGGCAAGATGAGGGACTACCATGGATTTATTTAGTGGCGTTATGATACTGTTTTTCTTTGGGTATGTTAAACATCCATTATAATAATAGATTGCTGAAAGATGACGCAGTATTATATTAACCAAGACTGTTTGGTCAATGCACAGCTATGCAATGTAAGTTTAATTCAGCAGAAAAACTGCCTGGGATCCTATAGTTCCAGCAAATGTTTCTGCTTTTTTTAAACAGACACATAATAATCTTTTTGTTTCTTTTGTGTTTATTTCCAAGAGCAAATCGAACCACAATAGGGACAATGTTTGCCAGAGGATGTTGTGAAGGCCAAGACTATAACAGGGTTCAAAAAAGAACAAGATAAATTTATGGAGCATATATTCATCAATGGCTATTAGCCAGGATGGGCAGAGATGGTGTCCTTAGGCTTTGTTTGCCACTTGATGATCATCTGTTCTGTTTGTTCCCTCTGAGCATCTGGTATTGGCCAGTGTGAGAACACAGGATACTGGGCTAGATAGACACTTGGTCTGACCTACCAAAGTCGTTCTTATGTTCTTAAGCCCATTATCTCCATAATCTAGCAAATCCACAAGTTATGAACATTATTTTAGACTTCAGAATCTAAGACACTAATAAGATAGTAACAGCCACTCCTACATTTTCCATTTCATGGGACTTAGCCCCACAAATCCCAATGATGTCAAGTGGGATTTGAATGCTACTCTGTGTAGTTAAATTCCATAAAACCGAAAAGATTTTTAAAGAGGTCTCACACTAAATTATTCCTACTGAGGCATCTATGGGGTGGGGGGAGGGCAGCAGGATTTTGTGTTCTCTGGCAGCTGCTGAGTGCTGAACATTTTTGAAAATCTAGTCGCTTAATTTAGATGTCTAATGAGGAGCTAAACTCTTTGGAGAGTCTGGGCCCATGTATGAATCCTGTAAATTTTGTAGTGAACCACAGATTCATACAGTCCAGTTGCAGTTGAATATTTTGACTGTTTTCTAAATAGTGAATCTGATTAAACTTTGACTGCATGTGCTGCTAAGTTCATTTTGATGAGTCTGCAGTGTGATCTGCCATGAATGGACAGTTATAACACCAGCAAAATGGAGGTTATCAAGGTGCCTTCCGAAAAAAATGTAGCAAGTCTCAGTATATCTATGTCTCAGCTAAATTATATCTCTTACACTTGCAGTCCACCAAATATCTAGAGCTGTGTATATTTTGACAGAGTTTGTAAAAACATAAAGAGATTCTTGGGACGTCAATTGCTTCTGTGTTTATTATACACTTGCCATGGGACTTCTGACTGTTTGAAAAGTAACAATTCTATATTTCAAAATTTAGGTGGAATTTAGATTGTCCTCATTATTTATTTCTAACACTTTGATCCTCCTTGAGATCGGAAAAGACTTTCATAAGTTCTCAACACCCACAACTAGCACAAATTTCCCAGAGTTCACTTCCCATATATGCTCTTAAATTAAGTGTCGAGTTTTTCAAACAAAAGACAGGACTATGTAGCACTTTAAAGACTAACAAGATGGTTTTTCAAATGTGTTCATTTCCCATTGAGAACAATCCATTTCATCACTCCAGTGTTTCAAACTGATTACTCTTCAGAGACCTTCTCTCCAAAAATGAACATAGTCTATTTATTCTGTATCCTGCACTCTCATTAGTCTGGATTTCTCTTTTATCCATTTTAAACCTAATAGGTTTGTCTACACTGTAGTTAAGAACCCATGGCTGACCCATGTCAGCTGACTTGAGCTCATGGGGCTTGCACTATGGGACTGTAGTGTCTGGTGCGGACATTTGGGCACAAGCTGTAATCTGAGTTCTGGGACTTTCCCCTACTGGTCCTGAGAGTTACAGAGCTTGGGCTCCAGTCTGAACCCAAATCCTACACTGCAATTCTATAGCCTTATGGCCCTACCCGTGTGAGCCTAAGTCAGCTGACACAAGCCAACTATGGGTATTTAACTGCAGCACAGTTAAACTCAATGGCTGTGTCTACATTGGCACCCTTTTCCGGAAAAGGGATGCTAATGAGACCAGTTGGAATTGCAAATGCCCCGGGGATTTAAATTTTCCCCGCGGCATTTGCATGAACATGGCTGCCGCTTTTTTCCGACTCGGGGCTTTGCCGAAAAAAAGCGCTAGTCTAGACAGGTATCTTGCGGAAAATAAACCCTTTTCCGGAAGATCCCTTATTCCTGATTTTAAGTAGGAATAAGGGATCTTGCGGAAAAGGTTTTATTTTCCGCAAGATACCTGTCTAGACTGGCGCTTTTTTCCAGCAAAGCCCCGAGCCGGAAAAAAGCAGCAGCCATGTTCATGCAAATGCCGTGGGGAAAATTTAAATCCCCGGGGCATTTGCAATTCCGACTGGTCTCATTAGCATCCCTTTTCCGGAAAAGGGTGCCAATGTAGACACAGCCATAAAGTCTTTCCCCAATTCCATTTATTTTTGCCACATTTTCCCTTTATTTTTCCTTAAAGGAGAGACAAAAATACAAATGTTGCATCAGCTGTGGAAGGCTTTCATTAATATATTATTTTTTTGGAATCTGCCATTCCAGCTGGTCCAGCTAAACCCTCTCAGTATGTGATTTGCGTACATGTACTCTGTTCTAGCCATCCAGGGCCTGGATGCAGCCTTCTACTGCTAATTAGCATAACATTTCTAGAGTTATACATTGTGTTTCCTCAGCCAGTCACAAGGGAGTCATTAGAGTCAGGCTCTGAATCATCCTCATGGCTGAGTATATGGTCTGTAGTGTTTCTAATATATGCTGGCTTAGGGAAAAGAAAAGAAGGATGAAGCTGTCTACAGACTAGTTGGTGCTCCTTGGTACGGGATTGTTTCTGCCCCATTTTGTTAGCCTCTTCTCTGTTTGTGTGTCTCTCCCTTTATTACCCCCCAACTATCTTTCCTTTCCTTTTCCTTTTCCTTTTTCCTTCTTCTCCTACCAGATTTTCTTTCCCCCCGTCTCGTGTATCAGGGGTTCATAAACTTTGCCAGTCATGCCCCTCTTTACTATTCATGAAATTTGTCACACTCCCTTTCAGTACTTGTAATCTGAAACTTTTTTGCTGGTTGGCAAAAGGAATTAAAATTATTTTTATTACTAAGTTTATAAGACTAGGTAAAAGTTACTAGGAAGTAATAAACACAGCGAATTACAAAATCGCAAATGTAGATTTAAAAAAATAAAAATAAAAATAAATTAACTGCTTGATTTGTTAATACCATTTTTCATAGCAGACTTACCAACACTCCATTGCCAGCCTTACTTTTGTCCTGATGTTTGTAGTATCACTCAGAAACAGCAGCAGGGGTGGCTATGGAACACTAGTAAGCCTCCTGTGACAAATGATATCAACAAAGTCTCTCCATGGTTCCCAGGAGAACTTGTTGTGTTTTCCACTCCTAAGGAGTCACACTAAGGCTATGTCTACACTACAGAGTTTTTTTTTTTGAGAAACAGCTGTTTTTCCAAAAAAACATCACTTACGTCGACACTGCAATCGCATTCTTTCGAAAAAAAAATCGAAAGAACAGAGGGGTTTTTCCAACATTGGTAAACCTCTTTCTACAAGGAAGAAGCCTGTTTCCGGAAGAGCTCTTTCAGAAAAAGGTGTGTGTGGATGGGGAAGAGGGAGTTCTTTCGAAAGAAGAGGAAAGAGGAAAAAGCACAGGTGTCCTCGTGGCCACTCTGTCCATAGTAATCACAGCTTAAATGCGAGATAGCATCCACAGTGAATGGGCGCTATCTGTTGAAAAAGTAGATCACTTTTTCAATGCGCTTTGGCAGTGTGGATGCTCTCTTTCAGAAGAAGATTTTTTTGGGAGATCTCTTCCAGAAAAGTTTCTTCTGGAAGAAGCCTGCAGTCTAGACCTAGTGACAGTGTTCCCAGTAAGCTGAGTGCTTGTGTGCTCACTCAGGGGAGGTTCAAATGATTAGCAGAGTACCCACAGCTAAGTTTTTATCTCTATGGGTAGTGCACATTGGCACATGCCTCTGTTCTCATAAAAATTTATTCTGCACACTGATGGAAAAAATCCACACGTGGATGGAAAAGATGTGAGGGAATATTGGTCAGACTCCTCAGTTTGCACACCACTGCTGTAGATCACACCTGGAAAACTGCTTAGTGATCCAGCAGGAGCAACCACATTTGGGAGACCCACTGTACTGCTGTAGCTGCTGATTCTGCTAGAGTAGGGAAATGCTGCAGAGAGGCTGCTCGACATGGACACAAAGGGTTGGACACTCAGCTGTTGTAAATTGGTGCATTTCTATTGTTTTAAATGGAGATATGCTGATTACATCAGCAGATATCCGACCTACAGGGTCAGATGTAATTTATCATTAGACTACATTCTTTTTAGCACTGTTTACACCAACTGGGGATTGGGCCCTCAGACTTTCAGAGAACCAATATATAGCATTATATTACATCTGGGCATGTGTTAAACTTGTTTGTATTTAAACTCTGAAAAATAGATTTCATTGGAACAAGATGTCAAGCAAATTGCCTGTGATTTGAAAGTCTAATGAATCCCATGTGATGTACACTGTTTATAGCTGTCTGATCTATGTGATCCATGTTTGCAGTATCCTGTGCAAACAAGGAACTAGAGCAGATATACCCTATTAGTTAGAGATCTTGTTCAGAGTGAGTGAGAATGTATGTAAAAATGACAGGCTGCTTCTGACTTTGCCATGACAGTTAAACTATTTAGCCAATGTCATATACACTTAGCTGCTGAATGTACGTGTAGGTTCCACTAAAAAGCTAATCCTGCTCGAACAAAAGAAAAACCACAGCTGTTTGTTACCACTATGGGATTCCTTTGGACAAATGCCCAATTGTCTTAAAGTTAGCTTCGTCTATGTGAGGCTTCTTTCCTTGGAACATTAGGCTGTAAAACAGTTTCAGTTTTATTTTCTGCCTCCCTCCCTATGCATCCTATCATTCTGTTTACTTTTTTGACTGCCAGTTGCACAGTGATTTGAGGCCTTCACAGAGATACCCAGCTTCTTTTCCTGAGTGGATACAGTTAATTTAAAACCCTATAAAGTGTATGAATTGTTTAATTTTTTCCTCCAGTGGTATATAATTTTGCATTTGTCAACAATGAACTTCATTTACCATTGTGTTGCCCATTCACTTACCATTTTTAGCTTCCCAAGGGTACGTCTCTTCAGCAGGGCAAAAGTCAGATTAAGCTACACAACTTCAGCTATGTCAATTGTATAGCTGAAGTCAAAATAGCTTAATTTGGCTTTTTGCGCTGTCTACATCGCAGGAAATTGAAGGAAGAGCATTCTTCCTTCAGCTTCCCTTACTCCTTGTGAAATGAGGATTACAGGTGTCGGAGTAAGAAGTCCTCCATCTTGACATTATTTTGAAATAATGATTGCTGTGTAAATGCACATTTTATTTTGAAATAACATCAGTTATTCCAAAACAGTGCTGCTGTGTTAGATGTACTCTGAGGGTACATCTACACTACATGGCTCCGTCGACGGAGCCATGTAGATGAGCTTTGTAGACATAGCAAAATGAAGTGGCGATTTAAATAATCGCCACTTCATTTACATCAAAATGACTGCCGCGCTGTGCTGATCAGCTGTTTGTTGGCACAGCGTGGTATTCTGGATGCTCAGCGGTCGACCGCACCAGTAAACGTCATCCCACGAGGCATAACGGGACAGTCGACAAAGGCTTTTGATGTTGACTGCCAAGCATCCAGACTACCGCGCTGTGCTGACAAACAGCTGATCGGCACAGAGCGGCAGCCATTTTGATGTAAATGAAGTGGCGATTATTTAAATCGCCGCTTCATTTTGCTGTGTCTACAAAGCTTCTTTTCTTCCTCTTTCTCCTCTGTCTGCCTCTCTATTTTTCCATTTTGTCCAACTCTCCTTCCCCATACCTGTCTTTGTCTCCCTGCTCTTATTCTAGTTTTCCTTCTCTCTTTCTCTCTTTCTCTTCTTTTCTTTAAGAGAAAGGTAAGCAGCTGTAGAAAGAAAAGAATGTAGATTATACAGAAAGATATTTCTGTCTGTGCCTGTTGCTTGTTGCATTGACTAGGCTCCAAAAAGTCTAATTCATTACAGTAGACTCTTCCATTCATATGACATTTCCCCCCCTGAAGCACTATACAAAAGGTACATATTTTGGGGTCAATTAAACTGTTAACCTGAACTGAGCTCAGTGCAGGGACTGAGATGGAAGCATAAAAGATCAGGCCTAAATAGAATAGGCCTTACTTCTGTTCTAAGTGAGAGAATAGGCTCTGTTCCAGTCTCATTCAAGCCATATTCTGCAAGACTCCCTTAGGTAGCAGCTGTGATGGAATAAGTTTTATGATGTGTGCTGAGTCCACCAACTCCATCCCATAATGCATGGAACTGCAGCTGTTACACTAGATATGAACTAACCTAGAGATGAAAAGTGCTCTGTGTCATTATAAATCCTCTGAGCAATCCAGTACTCTGAAGTTCATTTGAGAGCATCACACTGTGTATATAAGGCTACAACTGAGGTAGTTGAAGAAGCAATAGAAAGCTGTGACTGACCTTCAAGCAGTGTTACAAAGCAAGAATATTTCTTTATTGGTTTAAGCACAAATTTTAAATCTATCGTGAAATGACTACACTATGCCTCAGTGTGGGATGCCTCATTGATTTCTATTATCTGTTTAATAGATAATAGATAATAGTCTGAGTGGGGGAGGGGGAAGGAATCACAATGTTGGTTACACATGTTAAGTGTGATCTTCTCCTGCTATTTTGTGAGAAAAATCAGCTCAATTTGTATTGCTATTCTCCTGCATATTTCTACTGATTTATATCCTTACTACAATGGAATTCATTCGTGTGGCATGTCATCGAAGTCATGGATAGCCCCACCAACATAAGGGTCTGCATGATCAGGGCTAGAGTCTTAGTCATTACAATAAGTGTTGTTTACAAACAGCTTCTGCTATGGCAGGTGATTTGACAAATGTACTATTTGCCATTGCAAAACATTTGCAACAGAGTTAATTATAAAAGTGCTAAGAGACAATTGTCTATATCTTTTACATTTTCTACACTCCACTTGGGGCAAAACTATCTACTGTCATGTTTGTACAGTGCATAGTAAAATAGGGCCCCACTCTCCCCAGGCACTACCCTAATGAACACGATCAATTGAAATCCCAAACTTCAGTGTCAGTAATAGCACTGAAAGCCTAGTGGTTGTGGTGTTTGTTTTTCTTAGAATGCTTATGATCTGTTACTATAATTCAGGAATAAGTTTGACAGTATTATGAAAAAGAAACAAATAAAGGAAGAATATCTCCTTTCAGCTGGGATTTTCACAATAAATTTATAAATAAGCTTTTGGGGTCAAGAACAGTCATTTAGTACAGTGCCTGGGACAGTTGGATCTGACTTGTTTTAGCTATCTATGTGCAATAGAAATTTAAAATAACAATTATGACTACTTCTGAAAAAAGTAGCCAGACAAGGCCATCACAAAACCTTGAGAGTGCCTATAAATCAAGGAAGTTCTCAGCTAAATGACCTTGCCTCTTTATCAGGACAAAGCAGAACACAAGTAATGTTTAAGTCTCTTAAAGGCTTATATTCTTTTACCCTGTCTGGTTGGAAAATATCCTCATGTGAACAATAGACAAATGTAAGGCATATTTAAGTCATCAAATTGATACTAAGGGTATTTTCTTATTAACATACCCAATTTTTTCTGCTAGTATAGGTCACCAACAGCCCAACAGCCCAAGATACAAGTTCAACTTCATTGCAGATGTGGTGGAAAAGATTGCACCCGCAGTCGTACACATTGAACTTTTCCTGAGGTAAATTTTAAAACGGTGTGTGCTTTAACTGCATTGTTTAGAAGCATGCTTCACATATGCTTGTGCAGCCTTTTGAAGCAAAGCAATCCAGTCACAGACAGGGCTCTACCTGAAGTCTGTAACTAGTAAAAGTTTGCTTAGGAATCCTAGGATCGGATGAAGAGAAACAGTCTTGAAGAAGTACAGGCAGTCCCCGAGTTATGCAGATCCGAATTATGTCGGATCCATACTTATGAACGGGACTTTTCTCGCCCCGGAGGACGAGGGCGGCGGGAGCACCCAGACGCACCGAGGTCCCGCCGCCCGCGTCCTTCGGAGCGAGAAAAGCTGCTCCGCGTCTCCCTGGTCTGCTGGGGGGGCGGGGGGAAGCGGACCGGGGAAGCGGACCAGGGAGACGTGGAGCAAAGCCACGGAGGATGCGGGCAGCAGGAGCGCCCAGACGCACCGCGGTCCCGCCGCCCGGGTCCTCCGCGGCTTTGCTCCGTGTCTCCCTAGTCTGCTGGGGGGCCCCTCCAGCAGACCAGGGAGATGCGGAGCAAAGCCGCGGAGGACGTGGGCAGCGGGAGCGCCCAGACGAACCGCGGTCCTGCCGCCCGGGTCCTCTGCGGCTTTGCTCCGCGTCTCCCTGGTCTGCTGCCCCCCCCCCCCAGCAGACCAGGGAGACGTGGAGCAAAGCCATGGAGGACTCGGGCGGCAGCACCGCGGCGTGTCTCGGTCCAGCCGCCCGTGTCTCCATGGTCTGCTGGGGGGGGGGGGGGGCGCAGCTAGTGCGCCCCCCCTCCCCCAGCAGACCAGGCTTTTCTCGCGGACGCCTGTGATAGAGCAGCTGGGGCGCTGCCGGTTGGTCCCGCAGCGCCGCTCCTCGGCACTACTGGACCAACCCGGCAGCACCCCAGCTGCTCTGCCCCAGGCGTCCCCAAGTCAGCCGCTGCTGAAACTGACCAGCGGCTGACTACAGGAAGCCCGAGGCAGAGTTTCTCTGCCCCGGGCTTCCTGGAATAAGCCGCTGATCAGTTTCAGCAGCGGCTGACTTGGGGACACCTGGGGTAGAGTGCCTGGGGTGCTGCCAGGTTGGTCCCCGCAGCGCTGAAGTGCGGCGCTGTGGAGACCTACCCGGCAGTGCCCCAGCTGCTCTGTCCCAGGCGTCCAGATTCAGCTGCTGTTGAAACTGATCAGCAGCTGATTCCAGGAAGCCCGGGGCAGAGAAACTCTGCCTCGGGCTTCCTGTAGTCAGCCTCTGGTCAGTTTCAGCAGTGGCTGAATCTGGATGCCAGTTCCGACTTAACTACAAATTCAACTTAAGTACAAACCTACAGTCCCTATCTTGTACGTAATCCGGGGACTGCCTGTATTCTTATATGATGTCTCAACCACCCTGGACCTGGATCAGTCCAGTGTTAGTTCACCTAAGCGTGCATGTGTAGAGGACACCAGATCTACTCTAAAACAGGAAGGAATCCTGGTATTAAGTGGATAAGAAATGATAGTACTAATAGTATCTAACTACTTATACTGCTTCAAAGCTCCTCAGAATTGTACAAACATAAACTATCCTCACAGCCTCTGGATAGATCAGTTCTTATATGGTGTACAATGAAGCTATCTTATTTGTTTTTGAAGTTCATTCAATCTTGATTTAGACAGAATGTAAAATACAAACCATGCCAGGGGGAAAAATTTACACCAAAAGCTAAGCTGGAAAAAGGCTTACAGTGAGAGTCTAAACCTCAGTCTATTTACTCTATCCAACAGAAGGTTAAGAGGAAATTTGATCAACAGCTGTAAGTACTTAAGTGGGAAAAGATATCTGGTAGTAGAAGGCTCTTGAATCTATTTGACAAAAGCATGATAAGATCCAATGGATGGAAGCTGAAGCTTGATAAATTCAGATGAGAACCAAGGCACAAATGTTTAACAGGCAAGGTAATGAACCATTGGAACAACTTGCCTAGGGATCTGGGGGATTCTTCATCACATGATGTCTTACATTGTCTGGTTGTCATTCCAAAAGGTCTGCCACAGCTCAAAGAGAAGTTATAGCAGTGTTGGGCAGCCTACAACTAGTGTGCCACACAAGGCTCATCAGGTTAAACTGTTGGTGAACCAGGAGAGAGTTTATTTACCTTTTGTCTGCAGTTAAGGTTGCCTGCTGTTCCCATTGGTGGTACTTTGCTATTTCTGGGCAATGAGAGCTGTGGGAAGTGGCATAGGCCTCAGGGACTTGCTGGTTGCTTCTTCCCATAGCTCCCATTGGTCAGGAAGGGCAAACCACAACCAATGGGAGATGCTGGTGGCCATACCTGTGGATGCAATGTAAACAACCTATATGGTGGCCTACTAGCAGCTTACCCTGATGACCTGAGTGCAGCCTGCAGGCCACAAGTTACCCACCAGTGAGTTATAGGCATGATGCAGGAATCACTTGGTGGATTTCTATGATCTGTGATATGCAGGAGGTTTGACTAATTTATTCTGCCTTTAAAGCCTATGAATCTTTAATAGTTAACAGTGTTCAGTCATTTGCAAAAATGTTTAAACACAAGCCCTGTTTGCTCTGTGTGTGTACATATTAAAATTCCTTTCGCCTTTCCAGAAAAGAAAACATTTGCCACAGATTCCTTGTACAAATTCTGATCAAATTAACTCCTCATTTCCCAGTCATTGTTGTACATTGGGTGCTGATTGTGTCCCAGCAGGGCTGGCTGCACTGGATTGTTACTATAAGGACTGTGGGATTCAAATAAATTCACAGCATGAACTGCATCTTACCAGGGAGATAGATTCCTGGACCAGCTCTCCACCCATTTGCTAGCACTGAAGCCAACTCCCTTTCTTTTTGCATAAAACACCTGTAACAGTGGCAGCAATTGCTTGCAAGGAAGTGTCATACTTAGAAAAATCTGTAATGTATTTGTAGCTGTCTTTAGTACTGTGTTTGCTGGTTTTCTAAATCACACCACTTGCTTGTGTATTCATTTTGTCTCCTTTTCTATCACTGCTTTCCCCTTCTCTGCCCTGGCCTTTCCTAAACATGCTTTTTTGTGCATCCTGCTCTGCTCTCCTACCCATGAGTGCCTGCTGCCAATTCCTCTTTGTCCCTGTACAAACTGGCCAGCTCCCTGAGGCCTTTCTCCCTTGTTCCCTGGTTCCCCACTGCTACCAGGGGCCCCATTCCCATTTGTAGCTCCTTTTGGTGGCAGGAAGCTCTTGTTTCCTCCCTTCATTCCCCCCTCACCTAACGACAAGTGGAGTCAGATGAGCCGTTTCCTTTTCCTTTATTCTGGCTCACTTTACTGGCATCTAGGCAGGGCCAGCTCTAGGCACCAGCAAATCAAGCACGTGCTTGGAGCGGCACATTTCCAGGGGCGGCATTTCCAGGTAAGCAGGGCTGTGTCTAGACTACATGGCTCCATCGATGGAGCCATGTAGATGAGGGTTGTAGGCAAAGGGAAATGAAGCAGCGATTTAAATAATCGCGGCTTCATTTAAATTTACATGGCTGCCGCGCTGAGCCGACAAACAGCTGATCAGCTGTTTGTCGGCTCAGCGAGCTAGTCTGGACGCTCCCCTGCCGATATCAAAGCCCTTTGTCGGCAGCCCCGTTATTCCTCGTGGGATGAGGTTTACCAGGGCTGCCGATAAAGGGCTTTGATGTCGGCAGGGGAGCGTCCAGACTAGTGCGCTGAGCTGACAAACAGCTGATCAGCTGTTGTCGGCTCAGCGCAACAGCCATGTAAATTTAAATGAAGCGGCGATTATTTAAATCGCTGCTTCATTTCCCTTTGCCCAATAAACAAATCTACATGGCTCCGTCGACGGAGCCATGTAGTGTAGACGTACCCCAGCTGCCCCCAGCAATGCCCGGCCCCACCCCACTGATTTTAAAGGGCCGCATGAGCTCAGCTCTGGCTGCATGTCCCCGAGAGCTGGCTGCGAAGTGCGGCACGGCCAGGCTCCTCCCCACTCTGCTGGCTCCAGTCCTGCTGTAGCCCCAGCCCCCTTCGCTGGTGAGAAACCATTCCCCGCTGGCTGCCCGGCTCGCTGCACCTGCTCCGCCCCACGCCCTTCTGGCTCTGCGCCTCCCGTTACCAGTGCCACCCCCGCGCCCCGCACCCTGCTTCCTGGTCCCCCTGCTCTCCCTTTTCCCTGTGCCCCTCTGGGTCTATGCCCCCCATTCCCCACACTGTCCCTGGACCCCGATCCCTCTGCCCCTCCTGTTCCTTGCGTCCCATTCCCCGTGCCTTCCCTGTACCCCACCCCTGCTCCTCCCAATCCCTGCATCCTGGCTCTGTGCCTTCCGTTCTCTGCGCCACCCCTGTACCCCCCACACTGTTCCCTGCACCTCTCTGGCTCTTCAAACCCTGGCACCCCAATCCCTCTGATTCCCCCGGTCCCCACGCCCCTCTGGCTCTGCACCTCCCATTCCCCACGGTGAACCCTGCTCCTCCTGTTCCCCATGCCCCTCTGGCTCTGCACTGTCCCTGAACCCTGCTCCCCCTGTGGGTCGGGAGTGAGGGATGCTTGTCCATAGGGAGGGGCTGGACAGGGCAGGGAAAAGGCTGTTGTGACCTAGCAGCGAGTGAAAGGGGAGAGGGAGTTTACTTGAAGCGCCTTTGCCTTTATGGAAAAAAATAATTAAAATTATATTTGCTATTTATAGGGCTAAAATGCCGGGACAAAAATGAAAACAAACAAACAAAAAAAAACATTGCAAAGTGCAAACGTGTAAAAGCCAACAAAAAAGGGGAGGGGCGTCGAAAAATGTTTTTGCTTGGGGCGGCTGAATACAAAGATGTAAAAGGACCATACAACCTTCCATCTCTTTGTAAACCTCTGGCAAAGTGCTCCACAGTTCTACATTTGAGAATTCCTTGCGTGATATTCTTTTTTTTTCAAAGTTTTAAAATTCGGTATTTTATTTAATTTTTTTTTTTTTTTTACCAGATGTAGTATCACTGATAAAGTGCTTTGGGATTCTTCAGCATGAAAGGTCATATATATCTCTGAGCTGCTGCAAACTTGCTATATAATGATATTCCTATTCTCCACCAGCTGTTAAATTTATGAGCTGTTTGCTTTTGTTACAGACATCCTCTCTTTGGCCGAAATGTCCCCTTGTCCAGTGGATCTGGGTTTATTATGTCAGACTCAGGTTTAATTGTAACCAATGCCCATGTGGTGTCAAGCAGCAATGCAATATCAGGGCGACAACAGTTAAAAGTGCAGCTACAGACTGGAGATTCCTATGAAGCAACAATCAAGGACATTGACAAGAGGTCTGATATTGCAACAATAAGGATTCATCCTAAAGTAAGTAATCTAAGAGGTTAAATGAATCAGACTGTTAGCCTTAGCTCAGTTGTGTTTTAAACACAGCCTCATTTGCTGGAACATATTAAGATTTCTTTAGAAACATATGTGGAATTGTTCTTTATTAGTGTAATGCCACTTTCAAGGTGCAAATGATCTGAAGATAGCTTGAAGAGCAAGACATTGTGTTCATATTTCTTTTCTCCAATCAGAAATTAGCAGCCAAAGAGACTTCAGAATAAGCTAATGGCTTCTGATGGAATTGTTTATTAGCAGATCTTGTTAATGTGATACTATTCCACTAAAAAGGGGAAGGGGGAAAAGGTTCCCATTTCAGTGACTAAATACATAGTAAATCAAAGGCCCAGAACAAGTGATTAAATGCAGTGCTCTAATTTATACCACAGAAGCTCTGGTTCAAACTGTGGAATATTAATATTAGTGAATTGTCTCAGTGATTTTTGATAAAATTCTAGTTCTTCCAGTATTTAGACCAAAAATGAGTCTATCCTTGGGCAGAAATTGAACAAGTTTCCTCATGAAAAAGTATTCTGGTTGTTGCCTGAAAATACCATGTATTTCATTCAGTGGTATTTACTAATCATTGCGAAGCCTAATTGAAATTCCAGATGAAAAGTAAGGAATGGACTGCAGCTGTAGGCCTAGGAAATGTCTCATCTCATTAATAAATTATTTCCCCCTTTCCGGGTTGGAAGCACTGATTAAAAGGGAGATGTGGATTCTGCATACTTGAGACACATAACTGAGTGTGAGAGAGTGACAGTGTTTGAAGAAAAAATCCTTTCGATGTTGGGAGAGTAGTGGGTATTTGAAGCGAAGAGCCCCTCTCTCAATCTTGACTGAGGTGCACAAGAAGGGAACAGTGGTGACAGGAGAAGTCACCTGCTGAGAGAAGCATATGTGATGCATGTATAGAGAGGGGAATACACTATGGTACATGAGTCCTTCAGTTACTCACAGCTAACTCACAGCCAGACTCTGCTACTTTTACTCACAGTAAGTGGTGCCTTACTCCATGAAATAATCCTATTGATTTCAGTGATTCTACTTGGGAAGTAAGGGTACGTCTACACTAGCTCCTTAGTTCGAACTAGGGAGGCTAATGAGGGCGACCAAAATTGCAAATGAAGCGCGGGATTTAAATATCCCACGCTTCATTAGCATGTTCCTGGGCGGTTGCCATTTTGGAACCTGACTAGCCCGGAATAACTGCCCGCATCTACACGGTTCAAAGTAAACCCCTTAACTCGAATTAGCTGTTAAACCTCATTCCAAGAGGAGTAACAGCTAATTCGAGTTAGGGGTTTACTTCAAACTCCCATTTCACTGCCGCATGTCGACACAGGCAGTTATTCTGGGCTAGTCAGTTTCCAAAATGGCGACCGCCTGGGAACATGCTAATGAAGCGCGGGATATTTAAATCCCACGCTTCATTTGCAATTTCAGTCGCCCTCATTAGCCTCCCTAGTTTGAACTAGGGGCTAGTGTAGACATACGCTAAGATATTGCACAATGTAAGTCAGGACGGCAGAGTCCAGCTTCTAGGGCTTGCACACCATGACAATGGAGATCCCATGGAAAACAGGTGAGTTTGTCCCAGAATCTTGTTAGGGTTTATTCTACCATCGTTAATAATTGCAAGGAAGCTCCGTGAGCACTGAAGACAGTAGCAGTAACTGCATGCATTGAGCAGGCCTGACTTGTGGTATCCTGATAGGATTTACTACTTACATTTTGTCTTGATATACTCAGCCACCAACTGACAGTAATTCTTTGTTTTCTTCCTGTTTACTTTTTATTAAAGAAAAAACTACCTGTATTATTACTGGGCCACTCTGCAGATCTGAGGCCTGGGGAGTTTGTTGTGGCTATTGGGAGCCCTTTTGCCTTGCAGAACACTGTGACAACAGGTATCGTCAGCACTGCTCAGCGCGATGGAAAGGAGCTAGGCCTGAGGGACTCGGATATGGATTACATTCAGACAGATGCCATTATCAATGTAAGTATTGGGTAGCCGAGGAATTCAGAAACCCACCAGATTTATAGTCCTGGAAATCCCACTTGAGTTACTGGGAATAGTTGCCCGGCTAGAATTCTGCCAAGTAGATGGTACTTCCTTTAAAATAAATGATGTCCTCTTTGTACACAACAGATAAATTATTCTTGTCTGTGGGTTAGAGTCCGACCTTAGCTCTGGGGAAGAGGAGGTGCATAAGATGCACCATCCCAGGAATAGTCCTGGGAGGTATTGTGAATGAGAAGCATCCCTTCCAGTTACAATTCCCTCCATTTGCTCCTTATTCTGGGAGCATGTGTGCAATGACATCTGGCTGGTATAACTCCGCAGTGAATTATTATGCTCCTTGCACTGGCTTGGCTACTCTGGCAAACAAGTTATGAGAGTGGAGCCAAAGCTCCATTCTCTCTGTCTCCAGGCAAAGTATAAATGGGTGAGTAGCTCCATTTTCCTGTAGGATCCCACTACAGGCCATAAGGGGAGGTTCTTACTCAGTTTTTCTGCCATATAGTTTAAAATAGAATCTAGGCCTAAATCACTCTAAGAGTTTGAGACTCCAACTCAGGATTGAGGCGCCATTGTGTTAGGTGCTGTATAGACATAAGTAAAAGTGTCAATATCAGGGGCTATAAGAGATGACTGAAAGACTAAATTAGTCCCTCAGATACTTGCGAGCAATGTGGGGGAAATCTCGCTCCCCTGGGGTACAGAGCCTCCAGAAGGGTCCGAGGCTGGAGGTCAAAACCGTGAGGTAGGAGAGAAACCTAGAAGGAAAAACTTTATTATGCATGCATGCAGGCTGTCACTTCCAAGAGTGAAAGCAGCCCTGAGATACAGGTTTAGGGATCCTTTATACAGAATGCTTAGACAGTTCAGTTGTTGATTGTTTTCTTTAACATATCAAAGTCTCAGCAGAAGTACTCTGAGATGTTTCTGTTCACACCAGGAGTGCTAGAAGTAAGTTTTACAGAACAAAGCCATATGAGAACTTGAGTGGAGAAGTTTACAAGGCAAACTGTGACAAAGATAAGGGTTTACATGACAAATTGTGACAGACTAGGAGTATCCATGAACCTGAGATAGGCATTGTAAGGGTCTTGATTAGAGTTAATTTGATTTCTCTCTGATACAGGGAGAGAGGTCTGGAAAACTTTTAACCCTTACAGCAGTTTTCTTTTAGTCAGTTTTGATTTCCTGCACAGTCCCCCCCCCCCCTTTAGACATAATTGGAGTTATTTGATTTTTCTCCCACAGCAACTATTAATGAGTTTAAGGGGAGGTGATAGCTGAAGTCTGCCAAAACTTTAAATAAAACAAAAATATTCTCAGAAATATGTATTCACTAAATTCAGATAATGCACTCAGCAGAGTAAATTAATAGCATTTAGCCTTTCACATGTGTAAAGCCCTTTGTAAATATTTATTTTCCAAAACACATTTGTGAGGTAGTTGTATCAAGGCATCTGGTTTATACACTTGGAAACAGATGTATGAGACGTTGAAGGGGAAATTTAGCAGCCTAATTCCCATTCATTTAGGCTACGTCTACACTGGCCCCTTTTCCGGAAGGGGCATGTTAATTTCAGAGATCGCGATAGGGAAATCCGCGGGGGATTTAAATATCCCCCGCGGCATTTAAATAAAAATGTCCGCCGCTTTTTTCCGGCTTTTAGAAAAGCCGGAAAAGAGCGTCTACACTGGCCCCGATCCTCCGGAAAAAGCGCCCTTTTCTGGAGGATCTTATTCCTACTTTTCCTCCGGAAAAGGGCGCTTTTTCCGGAGGATCGGGGCCAGTGTAGACGCTCTTTTCCGGCTTTTCTAAAAGCCGGAAAAAACAGCGGACATTTTTATTTAAATGCCGCGGGGGATATTTAAATCCCCCGCGGATTTCCCTATTGCGATCTCTGAAATTAACATGCCCCTTCCGGAAAAGGGGCCAGTGTAGACGTAGCCTTAGGCTTCTAGAAAAAAGTGACATTTTGAGTTGTTCTTCCAGCAGAGAATGTGCAATATGAAGATGGCCTAAGGCCTGGAGAAACAGTAAGCTTAACTCACTCATTCCTCCTCAGCATAGGAAGAGTCAGCTACCCACTCTGTTCAGAAACATTCCTGCTGCTCAGCCAAGACACTGCAGCAGAAATGTGTGGCTATTTTGTGAGAGGGCAAGAGAGGCAAAAGGAGTAATGGGCAATACTCTAATAAACTGAACTATACTATACATGAACGCATGGGTCTTTTACTACCAAATTATTCTAGCACAGGACAGCAAGTGAAAGATGATTCTGGTTCTCCTTTATTGTGAAAGTTTTTGTGTAATTAGGAGTATTGTATCTGAAAAAGCTGCTTTCATGGCTCAGTTTTCCATCCTAAGAAATAATTTAAACCTGTTACAAATGTTCACTTGAAAAAGATGTATCCTGAAATTTAATTAAAATCAAAGTAGATTTTATGTTTTATTTTTCGGAGAATAAACAGCACTTTGCTCAGTGCAATCAATAGGCAAGCTCTTAGATGTCTTGTATTGCTATGACCCATCCATTTCTTGTTTATTTTGACTGGTAGCTTGACCGAAAAAAAGTTGACTTGGCTACACAATTTGTTTTTGAGTTAAGTGGACAGACAAGTGACCTCTACAACTTCCATTACCTGCAGCAGTCTGCTTTTGGGGATTTTTCTGCAATCAAAACAGCTTAGTTAAACAGCTGCCACATTTTTCCCCAGAGCTAGCTGAATAGCCAAAAAACAGGACTGTGTAGCACCAAACTAACTTGGCTACATTTCTACCACTATTCTACATGCAGTGAGGCTTAATTAATGTTGGACAGGTTCTTTGTGATCCTTGGAGAAAGTAGCTTACAGTATCACAACCCAATGTGCTGATTGATAGGTCTAGGTTTTATTAAAAAATACTGGTTATTAACGTTGGGCTGAAATATAATTTGCTAAATGCGGATTAAATGTTTTCCAACTTTTTTGTAACAATACCTAGGAGAATAAAAAAAGTTTTTACATTTTAGAGACTTTCTTTAACATTTTCCTAATGTTAAACTAAGTTTAGAATTTGATCCTTCAAAGAAGCCAATATAATCATAAGGCTTCATCCACTTGGATTCTTGTGCAGGATCAAGTACTTTGATTTTCAGTTATTTATGGTTGGGATTGTGTCCTTCATTCAGCATAGTACTTAGGCTCACTCTCAGGTGCTCATTAATAACATGATCTGAAATGCAATTTTCCTTTCCTGCCACAAAATAACAATTTAACATATTCTGCCATTATATTTACAGTATGGAAACTCAGGAGGACCTCTAGTTAATTTGGTAAGTACAGATTATTTTTTTCATTTACAGAACTGGCTTGAAAGACTTTGAACAGTACCTCTTGTGTTCTCAGTTAAGATGGAATGTCCAGTATATTATACTGTGACGTAGTGGGAGTGCTGTCTGCTCTGTAATCCGGTTCCTTTGCGTTGTGATGTGTGATTCACACTGACTCACCCACATGTGTATTGGCCCAGATGTCTAGTCCCAGCTTGAGCAGATAACATCTCTTCCCAGAGGGAGAGACAAAGGAAGGGAGGTGGAGACAGCCACCTGGCTGGGGGCAGGGTCTGGGAGTGAGGCAGTTTCTGGGGAGAAAACATGAAGGGAACAGACTAAGCTGGGTGCTGAGGATTGAGAGGGGGTGATGGACCCCCTAACCCAAGGGGTCTAAGGCATCCTGGCCCTGACTCCTATAACCACATCACATCTATGCTGTGCTGTATCCTGGAGGAGCAATAAACCCCCTTTATTCTACTGGTTGGTGGAATCTGTTCTTGTTGCTACGGGGCTACAGGATTGGGGGAACCCCAACATGCCGTCACATATACACACACACATATACATACACATACACAAATCTTAAATAACAAAAGTGACAAGTCTTCAAGAAAAATCATTAATGGCTAAATTATTAGAGGTGACTTTCCCTTTGCTAATGCAAATCTAGTAATTGTACTTCGAAATGTATATGCAATATTTGATGTGTGTACAAATGCCCATTTTTGGTGTGGAAAATGATCAAGTGAATATTATTTTCATATAGAACTTATGCATTAGGGTCTGAAATGGGTCGCTAGAAGACAAGTAAAGACAAATAAAGAAAAACAGCTTGATTCAAAGTGAGGAATAATTTTATCATTATTTATCATACACTTCACTTCTACCATATTTTAGGTACCTTTCCAAAAAAACATGAAAACAATGATAATAGGAAAGACTAGCTTCCCCAGTAAGTCCTTGTTCTACTTTTCCAGGATGGTGAAGTGATTGGAATAAACACTTTGAAGGTTACTGCTGGGATTTCCTTTGCTATTCCTTCTGACCGCATCTCTCAGTTCCTCACAGAATCACAAGACAAACAAAATAAAGGTAAATTCTTGAAGCAACGCTGGCTAGAGGAAATACTCTTCTAAGTGATACTGGAAACTCATATTTCAGTAGTTTGGTCTGTATTAACCAAAAATGAAATACAGTGACTGATTGCAATCTACAATGTAACCATTGTATTTATGGCTCCATTACTGTAAAACCTCACAATAGTTAGTACATTTAGCCTCACTAGCCCCCAATAAGGTAGATATTATCTCCTTTTATACATGGTGAAGTAGGCAAGGAGAAACTGAGGAACTCGCTTAATATCAATCAGGTCACATCTGGTAGATCAGAGAACCTGCATTGCCTGGGTGCTGCTCAAGCGCCTGAATCATTCATCGTTCTTCCTTTCTGCTAAGTTATTCTGCCATACTCTGTGTTTGAGAATAGCATCATTCCAGCAGTAATGTTGAGACAATAAAATTAATTCATAGAGACTCTTTCATTCTAAAGGATAATTTATTAAGTACCATAGTTTAACCCGCACCCATGTATAACACGCACCCGTGTGTAACCCGTGAGGTTTTTTTTGTGTGTGTAAAAAAACCCCTTAGATTACCCACAAACGTGTATAGCCCATGGGTCCTGCGTTCATCCACTCACCGCATTCACTGCACTCACGCCCAGGCCCTGTGCAGCTGCAGCCAGGCACAACCCACCCACTCTCCTCTGGAAGGGGGAGCAGAGAGCGCAGCGCCGGCCTGCGGGAGGGGAGCCACACTCACACCTAGGCCCCGCACAGCTGCAGCCAGGCACAACCCACCCTCCTCCGGGCGGGGAACAGAGTGCAGCGCAGGCAAGCTGGCCCGCCTGTGGGAAGGGAGCCCAGGCCCCGCACAGCTGCAGCCAGGCACAACCCACCCTCCTCCAGGCGGGGGAGCTGCTTGTGAGTAAAAATATACTTGTATACCCCGCGGACATGTATATCACGCGGGGGGGGGGGGGGAGGGGGCCACGGCGGTTGTAAAAACATGTATAACCCACGGGTTCTATATGCTAATTTACAGTATATCCCTATGGAAACACACACTAACTAAAAGAACAAAAAATATTTTACATTTTCCTTAATTAGTACCCAGTTCTTGGAGACAATTAGCAAGCCTCACAACAGGAGGAAGAGAAGTTTTGGCAAAGAAACCTTGCTCAATTCCCATAAAAAGTACCATAAGATCTCTAATAGCCACATAGGGTTGTGAGGATGGAAGTGAGGCTAAGATAGCTATACTGTATTAATAACTTACAAAACACATTTAATTAACTAGGAGGGGCTCTGGAATGCACCTACTTGTAGGGACCTTCCTGTTTTTATAAATACATTGTTTGAAAATACTGTCTGTCAGTAAAGTGGAGGTAGCTCCCCTCCTGGGAGTCTCTGGCATTTATTGGCCAGCTGGGAGTGAGGGGGCTGCTGATGGGCCATATTCCCAAGCTCCCAGCATTTAACCTGGAATGGGGGCATGTGGAATCTCTTTTTGTTCCTGGAACCAGTTAAATGCCCAGTACAAAAGAGTATGGATGATGGGCAGTAGCACCCCTTCCTTGTATTAAAGTTTCATAACAGTTGAGGCCTCCCACTCAATTCCATGCATGCACCTGTCCTCATTTTGCCACTGTATCCTCAAATAAGAGGGAGGCTGCACAAAGCTGAGGGAAGAACTACTGACTTACAGTCTGAGATTGTGGTGTCATTGGATATGGCGATTTGGGATTTGAAGACAGTTTATTGGAAGAAAAAGTGGTATTCCATTATTCATGAGCCTAGAGATGCAAAGAATAGATAGTGATAGAAATGTAGCCGTGTTAGTCTGGGGTAGCTGAAGCAAAATGCAGGACAATGTAGCACTTTAAAGACTAACAAGATGGTTTATTAGATGAGGAAGTGGGTCTGGCCCACAAAAGCTCATCATCTAATAAAGAATAGATAGTATCTCATAGGGTGTGTCTAGACTACAGAGTTTTGTCTACAAAAGTGGACTTTTGTCGACAAAACTATACCTGCGTCTATACTACCACTGAGTTCTGTCGACATAACGTCGACAGAACTCAGCAGTTTTGTCGACACTGGTAAACCTCATTTTACGAGGCATAACGCCTTCTGTCGACAGACTTTCTGTCGACAGAAGGTGTTATTGCATGTAAACTGTCCTTTGCGTCTACACTACCATGTCGACGTAGCAGCTTGCTTTGTCGACAGAACTGAATGTAGTGTAGACGCTCTTTGTCGACAGAAGTTTTGTCGGCAGTATCTGTTGACAAAACTTCTGTCGACAAAAGCCTGTAGTCTAGACGTACCCATATATAAGTCCCAAAGTGAAGGCCATAGAAAGGGTGAGAGTTGTACATGAACCAGCTTAATCTAAAAACACAAAAACAAATAACCAAGCAAAAAAAAAAAGTTGTCCTGTGGCACCTTAGATATTAACAAACTATATAGATGATAAAGATATATAGCATCATGGGCTTTTGTGGGCAAAACCCACTTCCTTAGATGATGGTGGGAGGGGGGAGGAAGTGGGTTTGCCCACCAAATCTCATGATACTATACATATATTTTTGTTAGTCTCCAAGGTACTAAGGGACTACTCACTGGTTTTATGGTTATAGACTAACACAGCTACCCCTCTGAGACAGTTTAATCTCAGATATACTGTACTTAGGAACAGATTGTGACTTGACTTTGCTCAAGCAGGATTTATCTCCTCTTCTATGTCTTTAACAAGGGACAGGGATAACCCCCACACTGCAGACTGCCTTAAGGAAGCAGGGAGCAAGCAGGGTGCGCTGTGGGAAATAAGATGAAAGCACCCATGACATAGTTCCTTCTAAGGTGTGCGCTTGTGTGGGAATAGAGAAAATTTCTACCCCGCCCACCTCCTAAGCAGAGCTGTGCAGCAGCGTGGCTTGAGGCAGACGGCTGCTCTGGTAGACGGGGCTGGAGGAGCCACATGGCGGGCTGTGGCTGCTCTGGCGCCGGGGCTGGAGACACGTGGTGGGTCACTGGGGCCAAGGCCGGGCCAGAGCTGTGTGGCGGGCAGCTGGGTCCAAGGCCAGGGTGGAGGCGGGTGGCTAGGGCCAGGGGTTGGGGCCAGAAGAGCTTGCTCCATATCATCTCCAGCCATGACTGCTGCAATATTCTCTTCTTGGGTTTATTCCTGCTCCCACACATTCTTGCTACTGCCCATCCAAAATGCTGTTGTCAAAATCAGTTTTCCTATGCTGTCCTCTCATCGAGGTTGGGTCATTGCAATAGTTTCCTGATGCCTGAGCCTGACATTCAGGCTACGTCTACATTGGCATCCCTTTCCGGAAAAGGGATGCTAATGAGACGAGTCGGAATTGCAAGTCCAAGGGGGATTTAAATATCCCCCGCAGAATTTGCATTTACATGGCTGCCGCTTTTTTCCGGCTTGGGGATAAGCCGGAGAAAAGCGCCAGTCTAGACGCGATTCTCCGGAAAATAAGCCCTTTTCCAGAGGATTTCTTATTGAAAGTAGGAATAAGAAATCCTCCGGAA
Source organism: Pelodiscus sinensis (assembly GCF_052426305.1). NCBI lineage: Eukaryota > Metazoa > Chordata > Testudines > Trionychidae > Pelodiscus > Pelodiscus sinensis. Next base: position 22,076,714 of record NC_143055.1, on the reverse strand, counting down.
AAGGGCTTATTTTCTGGAGAATCGCGTCTAGACTGGCGCTTTTCTCCGGCTTATCCCCAAGCCAGAAAAAAGCGGCAGCCATGTAAATGCAAATTCTGCGGGGGATATTTAAATCCCCCGCGGATTTGCAATTCCGACTCGTCTCATTAGCATCCCTTTTCCAGAAAGGGATGCCAATGTAGACGTAGCCTCATAGTCTTTGTGTTCAAGGCCAAAAGCTGAACTGGACTTCGTTTGCAAATTCAACACTATCAACTTAGGGTTGAATAAAGATCTCAGCTGGTTAACACAGCACAAAAGCAATTTCCCCTCTCTGGATATTCACAACTCCAGACCCAGTGCTGTGAATGAACCATTTTTCTATCCTGACTTGATTAGCTTTATTAAATTCATCTGGTATTTCCCACAAAAGCTCATGCCCTAATAAAACTGTTAGGGTGTGTCTAGACTACATAGTTTTGTTGACAAAACTGGGCTTTTGCAGACAAAACAAAACCTGCGTCCATACTACTGTCGCGTTCTGTCGACAGTAAGTAGACAGAACGCGTCAGTTTTGTCGATGCCGATAAACCTCATTTTACGAGGCATAACGCTTCTGTCAACAGAGTTCTGTCGGCAGAAAGCGTAGTCTGGACTACGTAGTTTGTCGCCAGAGAAAGCCCCTGCTGGACAGTCTTTCTTTAGGGAAAACCTCTTGTTGCTGTCTGTAGCCATGTTTCAAAGGCACAGACACCTCTGCTAGGCATTCAGACAGGAAGCTGGCCACAGAGCAAGTCTGTGACCACACTGCTCTCCCTGCTTCACTGTCACGGTGCCATGCCTGGAGCTGCAGAGCCACGAGGCCCCCAGGGACATTCCAGGGAGCCAGCCGAAGTGCCTGCAACTGAAAAAAAGAGAGCCCCAGCCTGGTCAGGGCCAGAGGTCCTGACATTGTTAGAAATGTGGGGGGAGGAGGAAGCAGTCAATGCCCTGCACACTCGGCTCAGGAATGCCAGGAAAATCTACGGCCGGATGGCTCAGGGGCTGGCTGATAAAGGGCATCACCCCAGGACCCTGCAACAGGTACGGGCCAAAGTAAAAGAACTGCGCCAGGGGTACATGAAGACCCGAGAGCAATGCTCCTCATCAGGTGCAGCCCTGGTGCACTGTGCCTACTACAGTGAACTTGACCACATCCTCGGAGGCCAGGAACCGATGTCGGCACCGGTGCTCGTCCAGACTGGGTTGCCCATATTGGTGCAGCAGGCACGGCAGGAGGTCTCCCAGGAAGATGTGGAGGAGGGGGAGGAGGAGCAGCAGACACAGGAGACCGTGACACTGACCCTGCAGCCTGTCCCGGACACCAAGGAAGCCTTGCGGCCATCCTCTGACCCAGGCGAAGGAACATCAGGTGAGTGCAGTCAGGGTCACAGACACAGAACCGGGGAGATGGGAGCAGAGAGGATGCAGAGCAATGTGCACGTCTTGGTCCTCCTGCAGAGCTTGCATCTCTTTGTGCATGTGCAAGCGGGCGGGCAGGTGGTAGGTATGTGGGTGGAGGCCATGGGAGGCCCATAGTGCTGCAGGACCCTGTCCCACCATGGCTGCACATTTATCTGGCCTGAACGGCCATGGTGGAGGGGGGGAGGATGCAAGGGGTGAAGGTGGGGATTGCCCTAGCCACAACGGGGCCCCTGTGCAGCCAGAAGTGGCCTTACAGTAACAACATTCCGATCCCTTGTTTTAAGGACTTGTGTGTGAATTCCTAACAGTGATTGATTCTCCCTCTTCTCCTCCACAGCCAGACCTGCTGCAGCTGACCGCCGGGCAACACCGGTGCCACCACCCACCCAGTCCCACAGCACCTGCAAGCTTTGGAGGGCCTACAATGACCTCCTGTAGTGGCACGTCGACACCATGGAGAAGATGGAGGGGACCATGGCAAAAATCCAAGAGCCTATGGCAGAGAGAACCGGGAGGAGGCGCGCTGGCATGATCACCTGCTCACCGAGTTCCTCCCCCAGTGGAGTGCATGTGCACCACCGTCCGGGAGGCCCTGGCTGTGCCAGATCCTCCTCCCCTGGGGTCTCCTCCTGTCCATCCAGCTCCTGCCCCCCTTCCTCTCCCTCAGCCCCTGCCACTCCTTCCTCTCCCTCAGCCCCCCCTTCCTCTCCCTCAGCCCCTGCTACTCCTCCTGTCCTGCTACCCCACTGCCTCCCTGCTAGAGCAGAGCCTTCTGGAGCCCTGACTCGAGCCCGAGGACGTCAGGGTCCACGGACACGAGGAGGTGGCAAAGTCTTTCGGCCCAGGCGATATCGCCAGGATCCTTAAGCTGTCTGCCCTTCCTCTTCCACATCCGTTTCTCCCTCCCTCCAGGTTGACATTCCCCCCTCCCATCCCAGTTAAAACTCAGGGTAAGAGTTCAACACAAAGTTTATTTTGTAACAGTTGTTTAACAATTCTATTTTTATAACAGTTCAACATTCTATCATTACTACTTAATAAACATTATATTTTTCATCTTTAGCATGATGTGTGTGTCTTAACTGTTTGCAGGCTGATGCAGGGATGGATTGTGGGAGGGAAGGTTTTGGGACGGGAAGGCCCAGGCCCACAAGCCCCATTGGGGAGACCTTGGGGAGTCATTGGGCTCCAGGTGAAAAGCTCTTACGCAGAGCCTCCCGGATGCGAACCCCCACTTGATGGGCTTGGCGAATGGCAGCTGTCCGAGGCTGCGCAAACTGCCTCCCCTCCACTTCAGCCATTGTCCCCCAACCTGGGAGAGAGGCCTCCCCTTTGCTCTCCACCAGGTTGTGGAGGGTGCAACATGCTGCCACCACCTCTAGGATATTGTGTTCCCCCATGTCAAGGTGAGTTAGCAGGCACCTAAACCTTCCCTTCACCCGGCAAAATGTGCATTCCACCTGTAAACGTGTGCGTGTCAGGTGTGCGTTAAACACTTCCCTGCTCGGGGTCAGATGCCCTGTGTATGGCTTCATAAGCCAGGGCATGAGGAGGTACACCGCATCGGCCACAATGCAGACCAGCATCTCTACGTCCCCAATAGCAAAGGTTCACTGGGGGAAGAAGGTTCCTGCCTGCAGCCTTTTGTACAGGTGTGAATTGCAGAAGATCCGAGCATCATGTGCCCGGCCCGACCACCCTACACATAGGTCCGTAAATAGTCCACGGTGGCCAACCAGGGCCTGCAGCACAGTGGAAAAGTACCCTTTTCTGTTGATATACCAGGCAGTTCAATGGGGTGGTGCACGGATGGGAATGTGTGTTACATCGAGCGATCCTCCACAGTTTGGGAATCCCAGCCCTGCAAAACCTGCCATGATGGTGTCTAGGTCTCCGAGGCGGACTATCCGGTTCAGCAGCTGCAAGCTGATTGCCCTCACCACCTGCAGAAATAGACACATACAAACACACACAGAATATGAAGTGAGAGGGGTTGCCCAAATCCTTGGGAGGCCCTCCTTCTCCCCTCTAAGATCCCAGTATTCCCTGAGGGACTTACCTCCATCAACACGGTGCCAACAGTAGATCTCCCCACAACAAACTGGTGTCCCACTGGCAGGAGTGGCCAGCTTCCAGAGGGCAATAACTACCCTCTTCTCCAGCAGGATGGCAGGAGCAGGTGGGTGTCCTGTGGTTGCAGGATGGGGGTAAGCCAGTTACAGAGCTCCAGGAAGGTGGACTTCTGCATCCTGAAGTTTTGGAGCTAAGCCTGATCATCCCACTGCTCCATTACGAGCCGGTCCCACCAGTCCGTACTTGTTTCCATCCTCCAAAATCGCCTCTTGGGGAAAAAGTTTGGAGGCAGGAACAGTGCAGGAACCCAAAAAAAACCCCACACCGGTGTGCTGTGCCAGGAAGCAGGGCACTCACAGCATGCACTGCAGAATCTTTGCTGTCCCTCTAGGAGGTAAGCAAGGCAGCTGCAGCAGCAGAGCAACGGGTAGTCAGGGGGATCCCTTTTAGCAGGCGTCTCTGCAAAGGGCAGGCAGCAGCACCAGGAAGTACATGCTGCCCCTGTGACCTGGCAGAAGCAGTTCCGGGTACTTTCTTCTGTCGACAGAGCATCCAGCAGTATGGATGCTCTCTGTCGACAAAGCGAATAGCTTTGTCTATCTGCTTGATGTAGTCTAGACGCAATTTGTTGACAGAAGTTTTGTGGACAGATTCTGTCGACAAAACTCTGTCGACAAAAGCCTGTAGTCTAGACGTACCCTTAGTCTTTAAGGTGCCACAGGACTCCTCATTGTGTTCACATGATAAAGTTATTTATGCATATGAGTGTTTCCTGATCCAGGCCATCAATTTGGCTCTAACAGTAATACTTGTGCTGTAGTTCTGTCTGTAGTTATGAATGTTTGTGCTTTTAACCTCTTGTTGACCTATCTAGTTTTGTCTATGACTATTATCATAAACCTCCATGAAGAAATTTAACATTGAGAAGAAGAGGCTGATAATATCAAGTGTCTTTATTATGTATGGAAATATCTCATAGAGGAGAAAGCTCCTCATGTAGATAGCTACTTCCAGACTTTGGAACCAGATTCACTAGCAAACTTTACAATACTAGCTCCTTTATAATACTTCAGTTTAGCCAACCTTTGTAATACTCTAGTTAATAATAATCAATAATAATAATAATGCCTGTGTTACTATGATTTCACTCTGGTGAGAAGCTCCTTATTTTCATGACCTCTTTCCATTCTGTTCTAGCTGCATTAGTTATTTTTTCTTCTGGCTTCTGATCCCTACAGCAATTTTAAATGCTTATGCAGACTGTCAGTTTAACAGCACTGGAAACTGTAGCATGGTATACCATAGCTCCAGCTTCCCTGCACTGCTTTGCCAATGTGACTCAACTTTGCCCTCAAGAGGGCCATCCCTCTGTGGTGACAATGCTCTGTAATCAAGTTCCAGTGCCCATGCATTCCTTGGTTTCACGGCTAAGTTTGCCAGCAAGGCTGCCAATTTATACTTCCCCCAGCTGGTTTTGTTATTTTGCATATGACATTTGACTTGTAGAAATGTTACGTGATGTACTTTTTGCAAAAGAGTCTTAGGTTCCTATGTTCTGATGAGAATGTTCCAAGAAAAAGAGATGCAGGAGTTCTTGCAGAAGGCTTTGGCTTTGGCCAAAGCAACAGACAAAATAATCACACAAATTAGATCCTTGTGTGCATTTTACTATAATTATAAAATCCTCATTTTAAATGAGGTTTGCTAAACTCATTCTGGAGAAAGAGCCAAATTCCAGTTTTAATTATGGTCCATGAAACCTTAGGTTCCCATCAGATCTCTCACTGGACTGTACAGGCGATTTGTACAAAGATCTCAGGTGGACTAAAGCCTTTAGGTAGTAATAAAGCCATTATAATTATTTTTTATTTGTTCAGTCCCTCATTGTCACATTTAGAATTGCCCACAAGGACAATAGTGCCTTTTAGGATCAGCACTATGTCTACCCTTGGTTTCTCGTCCATTCATATTCTCGTATCTGTTCCTGTACCTCTTCCATGTCTGTGCATCTTATCCTTTCTTTCCTCTGCATTTTCTTATTTGTAGTGTAACCATTCTGCCAGGTATCGTCAGCAGCAGCCAGGGCCGGGTTCAATATCTAGGGGTTCCTTTTCATCCATCTCACACAGAACCAGCTCGAGCCCCCACCCAGTAGCCTGGGAAATTAACACACCCCTGAGAGGCAATGCTTCCCCACTCGCAAGCACAGAGTCTGAGCATAGAAAATAAACTTTTAATGAAAGAGAGAGAGAAGTCACATGGCATTAGCTTGGGGAAATATCATAACCAGAGTTCATAATGAACCCATGAGTATCTGTCCCCGCTCAAATGAATTGAGCAATGTCGATTGCCTCTCAGTTTCACCAATCTGACAATGTAAGGGTCCCATTCACATACCCAAACCTTCTCCATTCCATGCTTCAAACACCCCACTTACAGCTCTTTCCAGTCAGTGCAGACCCAGGCACATCACCCTGATGACTCCATTCATTGGGTGTGAGGCAATGCCACCTTTGTGCTGCTCCTGTGGTCTGCTTGCACCTGACAGCCACCCTGCTGGCCGCCTGCTCCTGCCAGCTGCCCACTCCCACCAGCTGGCCCCCTGATGGTTGCAATGGGTCTGGCTCCAGGCCAAACTAGTGACTTCAGCTCTTAGTGATTTCAACTCTTAGCCACTCCCTAGGCTGGCCAAAAGGTTCCAGCTTCCACTGGAGTCTGCTTTAAGTCTATCCTTAGAACAGGGGGGAAAGGAGACAGATTGAGCCAGTCTTACAGCTCACACCTAGGCTATGTCTACACTAGTGGCTCCTTGCGCAAGGATTCTTGCGCAAGAGAGCATCCACACAGCCAGAAGCACAGCACAAGAATGCTGAGTTCTTGTGCAAGAAAGCGTCCACACTGGCAGGATGCCCTTGCACAAGAACATGGCCCCGGAACCACTTCGGCCATGGCAAGAGGTCACCAGCAGCATCCATGGGTGTGTGCTGGACCCCCGCTGGGAAACGTGCTTAAAGGGACCCCCCAGACAGCCGTTTCCCTGTGGATGCATACTTAGGCATCTCTTGGAGGGACCGAGAGCTACAGCCGTGCCACACGGAGCTCACACCACAACACCTAGGGCACCACAGCCTTTGGCTACTGGCCCTGGGCACCCTCGCCCCCCTACCCCGCCGTTCCAGGCATTGACCCAGAGGAGGATGCCGGCCACCAGTGTCCCCTCATGGCCATCATCGAGGCTGTGGAACAGCTGCACCAGGGAGCCACACTGCTCCAGCAGGAGCTGGAGACCGGGCAGCACCTGTAGGCCCTTGTGATCAATGCCACAGCTATGCTCAGGCACCCCCACCCCACCACCGACAGGTGCCTGTGGAGGCATGACACCAGCGGGGATTGGTGGGAGTACCTGGTGCTGGGACAATGGGGCGACTAGCACTGGGCGTAGAACTTCTGGATGTGCAGGGGGAGATTCCACGAGCTCTGCACTTGGCTTCCCCTGCGCTCCAGAGGCAGGACACCCACCTTCGCCACGCCATCCCCGTGGACAAGAGGGTCACGATTGCCCTCTGGAAACTGGCCACCCTGGACAGCTACCACTCCATGGGGAACCAGTTTGGGGTGGGCAGGTCCACCATCGGTGTTATCATCCAGCAGGTAAGGCCCCCGACTGCCCCCAGGCCCACCCCAGGGGAGGGATGGGACCAGGCCAGGGGGAGGCTGTGGGAGTGGGTGGAAGATCCGCACCCAGCGGGTCACGCCATCCCTCCCTCAAGTAGCCCCACTGGCGGGAGGAGGAGCTCCCAGGGGAGGGGGTTCTGGAGTGCGTGGGGGGGAGAGGGCATCGGAGGGGGGTGGACACGCCCCAAGGGCCCCTATACTCATCACACCTCATTCTGTGCATCCCCTGTGCTCCCATGTGCCCCTCTGCAGGTTGTCTGTGCCGTCAATGACGTTCTTCTCCAGAGGGTCATCCACCCCCGTGACCTGGATGCCACCCTTGCTGGCTTCCCCACCCTGGGGTTCCTGAACTGCGGGGGAGCCGTAGAGGGGACCCACATCCCCATTCGGCGCTGGGGTAGTGGGTGGCCTGGTTCATGAACTGGGGCCCGTTTCAAGATATTTATGTGGGGTGGTCTGGTTGAGCCCATGATGACCACATATTCCGGCACTTGGGCCTGTGCCACAGACTGGAGGCGGGGACTTACTTCCCCAGCAGGACCTTGCTGTCCGGGCCGTCAGCATGCCAGTGTGCATTGTGGGGGATGCAGCCTGACCCCTGATGGTCTGGCTCATACGGCTGTAAATGGGCCGACTGGACCGCAGCCAGGCTGCCTTTAATGCCCACCTGGACTGGGCCCACAACTCTGTGGTGTGTGCCTCCGGGTGCCTGAAGGCATGCTTTAGGTGCCTCCTGATCCGCTTGGCCATGGGGGGTGCAGCACGTCCCGGAGATCATCATGGCGTGCTGTGTCCTCCATAACATAATCGAGGGGAAGGAGGAGGCCTTCCTCCTGGGGTGGATGGCAGGTGAGGGCCAGGCCTACCAGCAGTCTTGGACGGCTGCCACCTGGCAGGCCAACCGTGATGGGGTGTGGATCCAGGAAGCCCTCTGGGTATTGCTTGACCAGGCCCCACAGTAGGCCATGCCTACGCCTCTGATCGTGGTGCGCCCCCACTTTCCACTCCCCCCAACCTTCCCTCACCTCCCAATAAATAGCAAACACTCGAGTAACATGTGAGGGTAGTTTATTTACAAGGGGAAGGAGGTAGGCTGTGGGGAGGCGGGCTCTCAACTGGGAGGGGGGAGGAGGGCTCCAACCCAGGAGGGCCTCATGGGTGGGAGGGGTGGCCTCTCCTACCGCCACGGGTGTGGGGGTCCTGGTGCCCCTTGTGCCGGGTCGGGGCGGGCTGCACCAAGAGATGCCAAGGTGAGAGGGCCATGGGAGAGGGTATGGGCACACCAGGTGGGAAGCAGGGGGAGGGCTGGGCATGCCAGGGAGTACAGCAGGGGGGCCCTGGCTGCCCTATGCTGCAGTGCAGGGCTCGTGCACTCTGTGATAGTGCCCAGGAGGGCGCATACGCTGTCGCAGCTCTCCAGGTACTAGCCCACACCCGTTCCCGCCACACCTCGTCTGCACTGATCTTAGCAGTGAGTGAGCGCTCAATGTGCTCAATCATGCAGAAGTGTCAGTGGAGCATGTGGTGGTGGTGGTGGTGGTGGTCCCGGGAGCTCTGCAACGAGCCCTGGCAAGAACCTGCCAGTGTAGACATAGCCCTAGAGGGCATGCAGCTGGCTGGCTCAAGCCCCTTCCCCCCAAGCTCAGTCCACTCAAATCGGGAAGAGGGAGGCTTGTTCTTCTGAGACCCGTTACAATGACAGTGTCTTTCCTGTAAGCACTGGTGTCATATTTTACAGTTCCTATATTTAGGGGTAGCATGATTTGTGACCCCACAATAGCCAAATTAGTTACAATGCATCACATTCCATTACAGCAATTCACCGTCCATCAAGCCTGGCTGAATTGGATTTACATAACCACACCCTGAATTTCTTCCCCACTCCAGAATGAGCTGTATTTACATATCAACAGTTAATTATCTTGTAGGGCTAAACAATTTGACGGAGCATAACCACACCCAGGGCTGTTCTCTGCTTTCAGCTGGCTGCATTGGAAACAGTGGTTCAGACCCTGCTTATAGTACCAATTCCAAATTCAACACTTCTCTGCATTTTGTTGTACTGACTCTTTCTTTGCTAACCCAAGTGCTAAAATGACCAGCAATAAAAGAGTTGATAGTGATATTTAAAGGGTCATCCAACTTGTACATACTCTCATAAACATCTTTCCAGACTGATTGCAGACTCAGGAAGACAACAAGCTGCATAATTTCACACTCAGGTGCGAAATGTTCCTTTGCAAATGTGAGAGCTAAGAACTGAAGGTGTTTTTTAAATAGAAGCTTCAATTCTGAAAGAGCTATATATAAGTTATATAGGAGATATAAATGGGTCTGACCCAATGCCATGCTGGTTGACACTCATTTTGAACAACAGAACTTTATCTGAAGTTTACTGTGGCCAGTTTTGCTCATTTTGCCTTAACATTTTCAGGAGAGACAAAGCATTTCAGGGAAGGCAACAAAAAATAGGAGGTATGCTGCAAGATCGCCAAGGGCCCAGTAAATCCTGCATCTCTAGGGTATCCAAAATGTATTTTGATTGAACTGGGATATAGTGTGTGCAAGGAATGCAGGAGGAGGTCCTCAGCCTGGGATTATTTATCCTGGAAAGAACAGGTGTTAGAGACAACTGTTTAGTTTCTCCTTTTCACCTTCTCTCATAATGTGAGAACAGATAAATTGCAAGGCAGTTATTCTGGAACATATGAGAGAAAATACTTTTCTATCCAGAAAATAATCAACTGCTGATGCACTCATTGCAGGACATCATCAAATCAAATGAGGACATAAAACAGCTGTGCAGCATCATGATCTCTCAGAACAGTGGTAGCTACAGAACCTGTGGAGTTGTGCCTGCCTGTAGGAGGGCTGAATTTGCACGACATTTTCATTTGTGCTGGTATGAGAGATTTTCCTGTCAACTCGGCATAGGTTATCCACCTCTCCAAGAGGTTGTAGTTAAGTCATCAGAAGAAAGAATTCTTCCATCAGCCTAGTACAATTTTGACATTGTTGGCATCACAGAAACTTGGTGGGATAATACACATGATTGGAATGTTTGTATGGAAGGGTACAGCTTGCTCAGGAAGGACAGACAACGAACAAAGGAAGGAGGTGCTGCCTTATACATTAAAAATGAACACACTTGGGGTGTGTCTAGACTACATGCCTCCTTCGACGGAGGCATGTAGATTAGCGAGATAAGAAGAGGGAAATGAAGCCGCGATTAAAATAATCGCGGCTTCATTTAAATTTAAATGGCTGCCCCGATCTGCCGATCAGCTGTTTGTCGGCAGATCGGGGGAGTCTGGACGCGATGCCCCGACAAAGAAGCCTTTCTTCATCGACACAGGTAAGCCTGGTTTCACGAGGCTTACCTGTGTCGATGAAGAAAGGCTTCTTTGTCGGGGCATCGCGTCCAGACTCCCCCGATCTGCCGACAAACAGCTGATCGGCAGATCGGGGCAGCCATTTAAATTTAAATGAAGCCGCGATTATTTTAATCGCGGCTTCATTTCCCTCTTCCGATCTCGCTAATCTACATGCCTCCGTCGAAGGAGGCATGTAGTCTAGACACACCCTTGGAGTGAGGTGGAGATGGACATAGGAGACAGAAGTGTTGAGAGTCTCTGGCTTAGGCTAAAAGGGATTACAAACAAAGGTGACGTCATACTAGGAGTCTACTACAGGCCACCTACCCAGGTGGAAGAAGTGGATGAGGCTTTTTTTAAACAACTAACAAAATCATCCAAAGCCCAAGATTTGGTGGTGATGGGGGACTTCAACTATCCAGATATATGTTGGGAAAATAACACTGCAGGGCACAGACTATCCAATAAGTTCTTGGACTGCATTGGAGACAACTTTTTATTTCAGAAGGTTGAAAAAGCTACCGGGGGAAAGCTGTTCTAGATTTGATCCTAACAAATAGGGAGGAACTGGTTGAGAATTTGAAAATGGAAGGCAGCTTGGGTGAAAGTGATCATGAAATCATAGAGTTGACAATCTTAAGGAAGTGTAGAAGGGAGAACAGCAATACAGAGAAAATGGATTTCAGGAAGGTGGATTTTGGTAAGCTCAGAGAGCTGATAGGTAAGGTCCCATGGGAATTGAAACTGAGGGAAAAAACAACTGAGGAGAGTTGTCAGTTTTTCAAAGGGACATTGTTAAGGGCACAAAAGCAAGCTATTCCGATGTGTCGGAAAGATAGAAAATACGGCAGAAGACCGCTTTGGCTTAACCGGGAGATCTTGCATGATCTAAAAATAAAAAAGGAGTCATATAAAAAATGGAAAGTAGGACAAATTACAAAGGATGAATATAGACAAACAGCACAGGAATGCAGGGGCAAGATTAGAAAGGCAAAGGCACGGAATGAGCTCAAACTAGCTATGGGAATAAAGGGAAACAAGAAGACTTTTTATAAATACATTAAAAGCAAGAGGAAGACCAAGGCGAGGGTAGGCCCACTGGTCAGTGAGGAGGGAGAAACAGTAACAGGAAACTTGGAAATGGCAGAGATGCTCAATTACTTCTTTGTTTCGGTCTTCACTGAGAAGTCTGTAGGACTAACATAGTGAATGCTAGTGGGAAGGGGGTAGTTTTAGAAGGTAAAATAACAAAAGAACAAGTTAAAAATCACCTAGAAAAGTTAGATGCCTGTAAGTCACCAGGGCCTGATGAAATGCATCCTAGAATACTCAAGGAGCTGATAGAGGAGGTATCTGAGCCTCTAGCTATCATCTTTGGAAAATCATGGGAGACAGGAGAGATTCCAGAAGACTGGAAAAGGGCAAATATAGTGCCCATCTATAAAAAGGGAAACAAGAACAACCCAGGAAGCTACAGACCAGTTAGTTTAACTTCTGTGCCAGGGAAGATAATGGAGCAAGTAATTAAAGAAATCATCTGTAAACACTTGGAAAGTGGCAAGGTGATAGGGAACAGCCAGCATGGATGTGTAAAGAACAAATCATGTCAAACCAATCCTATAGCTTTCTTTGATAGGATAACAAGTTTTGTGGATAAGGGAGAAACGGTGGACGTGGTATATCTAGACTTTAGTAAGGCGTTTGATACAGTCTCGCATGATATTCTTATCAATAAACTAGGTAAATACAACTTGGGTGGGGCTACGATAAGGTGGGTGCATAACTGGCTGGATAACCGTACTCAGAGATTAGTTATTAATGGTTCACAATCCTGCTGGAAGGGCATAACAAGTGTGGTTCCGCAGGGGTCTGTTTTGGGACCGGCTCTGTTCAATATCTTCTTCAACGATTTAGATATTGGTATAGAAAGTATGCTTATTAAGTTTGCAGATGATACCAAGCTGGGAGGGGTTGCGACTAATCTGCAGGATAGGGTCATAATTCAGAATGACCTGGACAAATTGGAGAAATGGTCTGAGGTAAAGAGGATGAAGTTTAATAGAGACAAATGCAAAGTGCTCCACGTAGGAAGGAACAATCAGTTTCATACATACTGAATGGGAAGCGACTGTCTGGGAAGGAGTATGGCAGAAAGGGATCTAGGGGTTATAGTGGACCACAAGTTGAATATGAGTCAGCAGTGTGATGCTATTGCAAAGAAAGCAAACATGATTCTGGGATGCATTAACAGGTATATTGTGAGCAAGACATAAGAAGTCATTCTTCCGCTTTACTCTGCACTGGTTAGGCCTCAATTCGAGTATTGTGTTCAGTTCTGGGCACCGTATTTCAAGAAAGATGTGTAGAAATTGGAGAGGGTCCAGAGAAGAGCAACGAGAATGATTAAAGGTCTAGAGAACATGTCTATGAGGGAAGACTGAAGGAACTGGGTTTGTTTAGTTTAGAAAAGAGAAGGTCGAGGGGGGACATGATAGCAGTTTTCAGATATCTAAAAGGGTGTCATAAGGAGGAGGGAGAAAACTTGTTCATCTTGGCCTCTGGGGATAGAACAAGAAGCAATGGGCTTAAACTGCAGCAAGGGAGGTTTAGGTTGGACATTAGGAAAAAGTTCCTAACTGTCAGGGTAGTCAAACACTGGAATAAATTGCCCAGGGAGGTTGTGGAATCTCCATCTCTGGAGATATTTAAGAGTAGGTTAGACAAATGTCTATCAGGGATGGTCTAGACAGTATTTGGTCCTGCCATGAGGGCAGGGGACTGGTCTCGATGATCTCTCGAGGTCCCTTCCAGTCCTAGTAGTCTATGATTCTAGTGTTGTCTACGTAGGTCACGTCTTCACAACGCAGAAGATCAGTGCTGCTGCAGTCGATATTCCAGGGTTTGATTTAGTAAGTCTAGTTAAGACTTGCTAAATGGAACTCAGAAAACACTCCCCATTGTTGCCAGTACTCTTGCTCCTCATGAGGAATAAGGGAAGCTGATGGGAGCAAATACTCCCATCAGCCTCCTGCTGTGTGGATGGCATGGAAACTTGATTTAACATTCGTTGACTCCAGCTACATAATTAATGTAGCTGGAATTGTGTATCTTAATTCAACCTTCCGCTGAAGTGTAGACCAAGGCTCAAGGTCTTAGTTTGACTTAATTGCCTCCCTCGGGGGCATGGATTTTTCATATCCTTGTGGGACATAGCTGGGTTGATCTAATATTCTATTGTAGACTGGTTCTAATTTTCATCTAGTTTATTTGTGTGGTAGTTTACTTGGTTATTTTGACACATCCTTTAACTCTTGTAGAATGAGGGTTACAGGGATGCAAAAATAACACACCCAATATTTCAAAATAATGGGTGTGTTTAAAAGACTCGGGGTAGCTATTTTGGGATGCCTCCAGTATCCTGAAATAACCCCACTGTCTAGATGTACCCTTATTTTATTTATTTATTTATTTATTTATTTATTTATTTATTTGACTTTTTTGTGAAATTTCCATTCCCCTCCAGCTGATGTTTTTTTCAAAATCTCATCTTGATGAAATTGATCTAACAATCTTTGAACAAACATACTTGGTTATGTAATTTTTCATATTCTTAGTTCTTAGGTGTAATAAGTTCTAAAGATTTTTGTGCTACAAAATCTTTGGATGTTTCCTGAACTTTCCTTAAGAAAAAGCTTTATAGTATCGCAACTGATCTTTTGTGAGTCCTTCTTTAGCGCCCATTATTTCAACAATAGGACTAGACAGGATAAATCCTAATTTTAATAATTGAGGGATGTGTGAAAGAAGGCTGTAGAAGTCATTCTAGTCACTGTATATGCTTTGCATTCTCTGTGCACTTAATCATACATCTGTCTTGTATTGGCTCTTACCGTTCCATTGCAAAAGCTATTCTTGTGATTGCCTAACATTCTTATATATAGCTGCTATACTTATTTCCAGATGGGAAAAAACGCTTCATTGGCATAAGGATGCTGACAATAACACCCAAGTAAGTATCTTTTAAATATATGTATATATACTGAACTAGTACACATAAAATGTATTATAAATGTTTAGAGGTAGTTCAGAGCAACAATGTTCAGATCTTTATGTAAACTTCCACAAGAGTTTTGGACATGTATAGTATTCGGCAATGAAATTTACATTCTGAGATTTGGAAATTACTCATCTCACAGGTCTCTCACTAGTGACAATACACATTATTGTGTGCTCTGCAGACTTTTCACTTTGCTTTTCCCCGTCATCCCATTTCTGTTAGAATCCAATTCCCTTTTATAACCAAAATGAAAGTCACACTAAGCATTATTTTGATACCAGGGCAGTATTTTTTCCTTTATTCCACATACATGGTAGGATTAAAAATTGTCAACTTCATTTACTTGTCCCTTCTCAAAACCCCCCAAAAGCATTTCTTAGCCATCTGAATTATGCAAAAAAAACCCTGACATAATGAGAATAAAATCTTACAATTCTCTCTCTTCATCATATTTAACACAAAATCAGTAATTGTCTGTAGAGCAAGTGAGCAAACATTACTGTGGCTATACTAAGTCAGACCAATAGTCTGTCTAGCCAAGTATCTTGTCTTCCAGTGGTGGCCAGTGGCAGATGCTTCAGAGGGAATGAACAGAACAGGGTAGTTTTTACTGAGTGGTCCATCCTCTGTCATCTACTTCCAGCTTGTGGCAGTCAGGGGTTTCCACCTTCCCCTGAGGAATGGGATGTGAGGAATGTAAATGGTGTAAACTATGTAAATACTTTGCAACTTGAAGTCTTGAAACCATGATTTGAGGATTTCAGGAACTCTGCCCGAGGGTAGGGCTCTCTTACAGGAATTGGTGGTGAGGTTCTGTGGCCTGCAACATGAAGGAGGTTATCCTAGTTGATCACCGTGGTACCTTCTGACCTTAAAGGCTCTGAGTCTATGACTGCAATTTAGAGCCCCTCATTTGTATGTACAATTTTGTGTTTACATTTTCCAATGTACATTACTTTGCATTTCTCAGCATTTAATTTCATCTGCCACTTTGCTGCTCGGTCACCTAGTTATGTGAGATCTCTTTGTAACTCTTTATATTGTTCTGTTTACACTTAGACAATTCCTTTTTTACACCAGCAGCTCTGTCTCCAGTGCGGCTGAAGGCTCTGTAACTAAACACCCGTTTGCAGCACATGCAGCTAATGTTTTTGACCTATCTGCTTTTATTTTGTCGAGTTATAGTTTTGCTCTCTCCTATCAAATCTTCAGCAGTAATAAATCAGTGACTTTGTTGACTTCCATGGAAACTGACTGACACCAGCTGAGGATTTCTTTTTAAATATCATGACATAGGTAGTCTGTGTGAGCGCTCGGCATTTGCAGTCGCTAACAAAATAGAGCAAGAAGTTGCCATGGCCATTTTTGATAACTATCTTTGTGTGTGTTTTAACTCTATTAACTTCACATGGAAAAATAAAGTGGCTTGTGAAGCAGTGCTGGTTTCCTTTCTGTCTGACAACACAGCTCACAAACCCTCCGGTTACAATATTGAAGCACAGCCCATGTGTGCAACTGAGGTTGAAAGTCTAGACCAACAGATAGGCTTGAACATAGGCAGGGCATAGAGAGGGCATTCAGGGTTGAATCCCCATCCCCTTTCTGCTTGGTCTGCCAAGCGGGAGAAAGGTGGCTCTGTCCTTCTCCTCCTGTATGTCCCCCCAGCATGCTCAGCCCCTGTCCTTAGCAACTGAGCCTGGGCAGGGAGTGGAATAAATGAGACCAGACACTTTTCACACTGGCTGCTCAGGGTTGCTGCTCTGTGCAGCACAGAGGCTTCCTGAGAGAACTTGGCTGAGGTGGCAGCGGCAGGGGTCTACCCCTGCTTAGGCTGGGCTGCCAGGGACCGGAGCCAAGTGAGCCAGAATCCCCCCTTCCCCCTCAGTCTGTTTAAGGCTAACTTGGCTTCTGTCCCCAGCAGCTAGACTCAGGCTCACTGCCACCTCTCCAGCCAGATTCTCTCAGGTAACTGCTACACAGCCAGCATTAGCTGTGTGAGAAGCAGCTCCGTCCTGCTCCCTTCCTGCACTTGGCTGCATGGGCAGTGGGAGAAGGCCCAGCTGGGGAAGGCAAGCCCCATCCCCATCCCTCCTGCCTGAAACCCGGCTCCTTCTGTAACCTTCCCGCCCTGTGGAGCCAAGCCCGGCCCCCAACTCAAGTTACTGCTTCCAGCCCTCTGGGTGTCCCCCATCTCAGTGGGTGGTGTGGCCCCACCCTTCCCAAGTGGCCAGAGTGCCTGGGGCAGCTTCCTGATCCTTCTTGGCTAGCCAGAGAACTGGGCTGCTGTGCTGTGACCTCTGACCTCCAGGATGGCTGGGGTGCCAGGTGACTTCACCGTGGCTCCTGCTTTCCCAAGTGACTGGAAAGCTAGGCTGCCACGCCCCAGCCTCTGCCCTCATTGGTGGCCAGAAAGCTGGACTGCCATGCTGTGTCCCCTGCCCTCCTGGGTGGCCGGAGTGCTGGGCTGCCAGACCACTGCCCCAGCCTTTCTAGGCAGCCAGTAGAAAGCATTGGTAGTTTTCGGAAGGAATGCTTTCCCTGGCCTACATTACCCCCTGCCCATGCCCAGCTGACAGGGACAGTGGCTGAAAGTGCCAGAGTAGAGGCATAGCGGGAGAAGAGGGAGAGGAACGCTGTCCTACGCACACACTGCAGGTAGCTCAGTATGGGCAGGCATGAGTCATCTGTGGGCTTGACACAACTGTGTACCCTGAGCCTGGGTTTCAGTCATCCTCAGAAAACAATAGGGGTTATTTTGCAGATGGCTCCTTACTCTACAACAAGCCACATGCAGAGCACTTGAAAGCAGAGCAAAAATTACCAAACAAGATTTTTTTAAAAAAACCCTCAGGAGTTTGGGTCTTGCTATGGACCAGGCACAGGTCTCCTGTTTGATACTGGAGTTACCAAAAGTGTTATATTTTTAACTGAAGATACAATCAGGAATGAAATGTCAAAATAAACAAACTACACAAAACTAGTAAAATTTTGCCTTACCATCCGTGTGAATGTTACTTAGTTTACAAACTTTCTGGGCCATTTTTTTTCATTCTGTGTTTGTACAGCACTTAGCACCGTAGTGTCCAACATGCTAACCGCTAGCCACATGTGACTATTTGGCCAGTTGAATGTGGCTAGTTTGCTACTATAGTGGCTACTGCTTCAGATCTGGTTGAACACCACGGACCTAGCACAATAGGGTCAAAGAGTGGACTCTTAGGTGCTGCTTCTTCTTCTTAAATCCTTGTACTCCGAGTGGAGCATAGGTCATCTTCAAGTCTCCCCCACTTCATTCTGTCTCGAGACAAAACTTCTAGCTGACTCCAGGAGTACCCCAGTTGTTGTCCTTCAGTCTCAGTAGATCTTCTCCACATTGTCCGAGGTCTTCCTCTTTTGTGTTTTCCTTGTGGGTTCCATGTGAGATCTTGACAGACTATGTTGGATGATGAGTTTCTGAGAGTGTGGCCTAGCCATCCCCACTTTCTTCTCTTGATTTGAACATCAAGTGGTTCTTGACCTGCTCTGTTCCAAAGCTCCTCATTTGTGACAAAGCCTTGCCATTTGATATAAAGGATGTAACTCAGGCATCTGTTTATGAATGTCTATAGCTTGTGATTTGAAGACTTTTTAGTATAGAAATAGAAAAGGCTATATCTGTATGAAATGCTGGACAATAATTATAGCATTTGCAATAGATGATGCATGATAGCTAATTTAATTCCACTTAAAAATCTGCTGATATACAGATTTTTTCAATACGGCAATTTTAATTCAGGGTGATTTGTAGATACATACTTAGGTTAAGTTAATGTATTTTATTACACTTATTTTATTCAAGAGAAAGGTCAAGAATAATACAGTACTTTTGAGAATTATTTCTCTTTGAAACAATAAAACTGATTCAATATTTTAATCTTCTCTTAGTCTTGTGGAAGAACTAAAACTCAATAATCCTGATTTTCCTGATGTCAGCAGTGGAATTTATGTACATGAAGTTGTTCCAAATTCACCTTCTCAGAGGTAGGTGGATTCCAAAACAAACATCATTTTTCTTCATGTTGAAATACTTATCCAACAGAAACTGGCAAGCAGTGTTGTCATTTATATTGTAGGTCTTTCTTGTTCTCAATTTATATTATTTTTGCTTTCTAAAGGAATTTGGGCCTTTTAGTAAAATAACTGTTAAAATATTTTGATGAATTTCTATTAACATTAAAATGGTTAAAATGTTTATAATATCATTGCGAAGGGCAACATCTTAAAGTATTAACTAGCTTGAATTTTTAAATAAATAAATACACTTGAACAAGTATGTAACCTTATTTGTGTTTGAAAGGCAAAATTAAGTGTGAATAAACAGAACTTTTAATATAAATGAGGATGCTGCTTGCCAATCTTTGTTGAATAAACTTCTTCATGTGTTCCCTATTACTATGACTTAGTAGCTGTTGGCTTGAAATTTCTACAGCCAAGGCTCAGTTTTCAAACTTTGTTTCATACTAATATTGTTAAGTCCCAACACTTCACCTTGGAAGAATGAATGACTGTTTTTTCAGGTTTTCCACATATCTGATTTTAAGACTTTTTTTCTGGGAATTAATAAGAAAATTGGAGAATGAACTAAAAGTCAGATAAATATTTGAAAAGCAAAAAGAAAAAATTACCAGCATTTTCGTCAGTATATTCTGTCCACTTCAGAATTTTTAGAAGTAGAATTTGTTTCTTCTCAGGGCATTCAGTATATATTACAGGGGATAGTCCAGTCCTGGAAGAAGGATGTGTTCCTTATTTCATTCAATTTCACACCAAAGGAAAATTAGATTTTTTTTCTCTCTAGCTACACTGTTATAGAAGACATAACTTCACTTAAATGTTCCATTAGAGCTGGGCACAATTTTTCATGTACATTTTTCTCTGTAAAAATTGCAGATTCAGCAACATCAAAACATTTTGCAAACTTGTGTTGATTTTTTGGAACGCTTATTTTGGAGGGAAAAAATCAAATACATGAAAACATCTTATTTTAACTTGATATGATATTTTGTTTAAAAATGTCCTTTATTTTCTTTTTAATGATAATATTTAAAGTTATTAAAATCAGAAAGAAACATTTTGGTTTTGTCAAAATGAAATATTAAATGTGAGCAAAAACTTCTGGTCAATTCACTGATAAATTAAAACTTTTAATTTTTTATCCATTCTGAAATGATTTTCAACTTTTTAAAATTTCCAATGAATAAAAAAAAAGTCCATTATGCACTTAGCTCTGTGCTTTATGTCTGATATTAGAAAACTTCCCAGATTATAGAGTACTAAACTTATTAAGCACCCTGCATGAAATTCACCTATATGGAAAAGCGCAGAATAAAAATAAGTACAGATACCACTACATCATTTAAGTGCTTCATAGACTTTGTACTGGTCCTCTATACAGGGTGGATATACAACTTGAATACACAACTTAATCCTTGCTTTATCTTGCCTATACAGAGGTGGTATCAAAGATGGAGACATCATTGTCAAAGTAAATGGACGTCCTTTGATGACCTCAAGTGACCTGCAAGAGGCTGTGATGAATGAGTCACCTCTACTACTTGAAGTTCGAAGGGGAAATGATGACCTGCTGTTTAATATAGCGCCGGAAGTTGTCATGTAAATCAAACTGAGGAAACACACACCATAACTAAACTCACTTATTCTGAAACATCAGATACCTCTTTTACAGATGCAGTAATTACACTTCCTGTTGACTAATGACAAGGTGGACTAACTTGATTGCCTGAACCATATCCATACACAGTAGCTCAATTTAATTAGGTTACACAATGAAAACAAATGTAATTGTGTTAAAATATATTTTGAGGAT
Source organism: Pelodiscus sinensis (assembly GCF_052426305.1). Taxonomy (NCBI): domain Eukaryota; kingdom Metazoa; phylum Chordata; order Testudines; family Trionychidae; genus Pelodiscus; species Pelodiscus sinensis. Next base: position 22,056,226 of record NC_143055.1, on the reverse strand, counting down.
AACAATAAACAACCCCACAATTTGGGTAAGTTGGGCACATTATTCATATCTGTGCAATGTCCAGGGCCTCAAGCACCAGTACTTTCGGCCTATCTATTGTCTGCCTGTGCCACATAACAGGCCTTTGACTGACATGCTTTAGTCTAACTTTGGTTGTTGGCTTTAATGCATGGATTCTGTGTCGTGTAGATGGCCTGTGATGTACAGGAGTTCAGACTAGAAATCACAGTCTCTCTCGTCTTAAACTCTATGACTCTTTCTGAGCTGTCATTATAGAAATGGGCTCCAATCCAAATCTCTTTAAATTTAATGGCAAGGCCAGTTTTATAATTTAAAAATCCATAATTCCATCTGCAGGGAGGAAACCCGGCTAAAAATGGGAAATTACCATTGGATGATTATAAGCAGGACTTTGACACAGCAGAATTAAGCTACTTTGACCAAAAGCTCAGCTTTTGTTTGTTTGTTTGTTTGGCCTCTTTGAGTGTGAAATTAGCCTTGGCTTTATTTGTTTTCGGAGCTTGTAAATTACATGTGAATGCAGATGAAGAAATTTTGTAAAAATAGTATGAAAGTGGTAATAGGTATAGAGTGTTACACCTAGGTCATGCAATTCTGGAATATTGTAAGTGATTCTTATAGAATTAATGCTTAAATATATAAAAATCGAAACAATGTGCAGAAAAAAAATTTAAAGTGCACAGTATTTTTGCAGGTTTTTTTAAAGTCATAGTACAAATTAGTTTTTCATTATCCTGGTATGCTTTGCTAAAAAATTGATATACTACATATGCTTGTATTGTATATGTTTCTACTGTATGGAAATTGAAGTTTACACAAATAAAATTTTGCTTTTCACCGCTGTTAATAATTATTTTTTGCAATTATTCTCTTATTCTGGAATAGACTCTCCTTAGAGCTTTTTAAAGGCTACAGAAGTCTTTTTTTCATAACTTTGCCACATATTTGTTTGCTGAGATTCTGCCCTTCCTTAGCCTATGTTTAGTAATCCTTTGCGTACATTACAATTCACAAATTATAATGTGATTTACACATTATTTATGCTATGGGGGCAACTAGAGAACACTGCTAAGAAAAATTTTTGCTTCAGCTACACCAAACTAACACGACTACATTTCTATTACTATGCTAAGAAAAAGGCTTTGTTGTGCTAAATTGCACATATACACTCTGCAAGAGACTGTCTTTGACCTGAAGATATTAAATTCTAAGACAAAGAAAGTGCCATTAACTCTAGTTTACAGTTAGAGGCACAGAAAGATTATGCAACTTGCCATAGATCAAACAGGGTGTCTACAATGCAATTAAAGATCCTTTGCTGGCTCATTCTAGTTGAGTTGAACTAAGGGACTTAGGCTAAGGGGCTGTTTATTGTGGCATAGACATTGTGACTTTAGGCTGTGCTTTGGGCTGTAGGGCCCTATGTGGTCAGAAAGCTTGGGCTACAGACTAAGCCCAAACATCTACACCACCATTAAACCTTAGCCCAAGACCTGCGAGCCTGAATCAGCTGGCACAAGCCAGCCATGGGTGACAAACTGCAATGTAGAAATACCCACAGTAAGCCTGGGGCAGAGCCAGGAACTGAACCTAGCTCTCCTGGGCCTCAGTACTTATGGTGTGACCCTAACGCAAGCTAGTCAGAAAGTGTAAACTTCATTTCCTGGACTTAGCTTTTGAAACCATCATCCAGGTCGTGTGATTAACAGCCCTGTCATAAAGTGAGTTTGGTATCTACTACTGCCAATAGCTAGTGGTCCATCTAAAACACTGTATTACCATAGTTTCATACCGCCTATTTTAGCTAAGATCTTTGGATTATAAAGTGCTTGGCTGAATCTCCATAAATGTTCAGGCACTTTTCTGTACAACAGTTGGTTGGCTGTGGCTTTCTCCAAGGCAAAAATACAGCAGAAGTATGATTTTGATCTTTAAGAGAAAACTGGCAGCTGCAGCTTGTATAAGTCAAGTTCAGGTCAACAGGATGAAAGCATTCAGTATTCATTAGCTGGACAATCCTGTGATTCCTAGAAAAAGGTCTAATCCTGCCTCATTGCTTACATAAAAGGCCTGCTCCAGGAAAGTAAAATGATAGACTCCCATTAACTTCTGTGTGACTCTCAGCCTGATCCATCATTCACAGGAGTATAGCCACATAAGAAAATAAAATGCCTGCTCCAGAGAGCTTGCATGCAAAGGGCTGTTTTCTGTTCTCAGTGAACTCAACGTGGATTTTCTATTGGCTGCAATGTGAGCAGGCTTGGGCCCAAAATTATACAGATTACAAGGAATAAGGGGGAAAAGGGAAGCAGAGGGTGACAGATGAAATGAAGGTTGGAAGAGCGATGGGGGAAGGAAACACAAAGAAAAAGCACAGCGAGAGCTTCCTTGGGAGACATTGGTTTTCAGGAAAGTGTATCTTATTTTTTCATTTGTTTTATATATTTTGTGGATCAGATCCTTGGCCAATGTACCATAAAGCTGATTTATTCAGCTCCATGGGGATTCCTCTTGCCTGTGGGACTCCTCTGTTGATACATAGCTGCCTTAGGCTACATCTATACTACAAGGTTTTTGTGCAAAAATCCGAGGCGCGTCCATACCTCAAGCATGTTTTTGCACAAGGAAATGGACAGTAAAATGGCAGAACAGAGGGCTTTTTGTGGTGCAGGTAAACCTCCTTCTATGAGGCATAAGTCCCTTTTGCGCTACAGCTCTTGTGCAAAAAGGCAAGTGTGGACGCTTCACAGGGGTTTCTTGCGCAAAAAGAGCCTATCTGAAAAAGCACAGGCGCTCTGATGGCCAGTCTGTGAATGACAATCAAAGCTTTCTTGCGCAAGCGCATCCATGCAGTGTGGACGCTCTCTTGTGCAAAAGCACATCACAAAAGCAATGCGCTTTGAGGTGTGGATGCACTTTTGCGCAAGAAGTTTTTACACAATAACTCTTCCACAAAAGACCTCTTGCACAAAAACCCTGCAGTGTTGACGTAGCCCCAGTGGCTGCTAATCCATACCATCTCTCTGCCTTCCGTGCAAATATTACTACTTTATTATGTAGGAACAGATTCTGGACTCTGTGTATGAAGCAAGAAAGAGGGTTTATTACATACACAGCATTGGCGGAGTGTCACATCTTTTGTTAAGAGCAACGAACACTGCCAAACAATAGGTTACAACTAATTATATAGGATGCTCAATGGGCAGATCAAGTGATGGGTGGGGGAGGAGATCCCAGACCCCCTGGATAGATGCTAATCGTGAGGCAAAATAAGAGCACTAATATAAAGTTACATAGTGTTTCCTCCCATATCTTACATAATACCTTACATCTAGTAAAACAAGTATTTAAACAAAGCAGACATCAATTATCAATTATGTGTTAGGTGGCAGTATGTCAGCTTCAAGAAGGTGTCTCTTCACTGAGGTGGGTCAGCTGGGGATTAAAGCAGAGACATTAGGAGTACTTGACAATTACACATTTGTTCCTAACACCATTGAATATGTCATGGCCTGTCTCCCTATCCTGGGTCGTTAGCTTTATGTCGACCTTTCTTTGATGGGCTTGGGGGGCGAGGGGTAACCATCATGTACTGTGTTAGTGTGCCAATTCCAGACTCCAAATTTAGAATAGAGGTTCATAACACAATATCATAGCCTGCCTCAGAAATTTTTACCCTACATTTATTTCTATTTTCATTGTCCTTTTTGTTAGAATAATACACATTTTTGGCAATGCTATGGGCCCTCTTAAACTTGACACAGCCTAAGGCATGCTGAGGCCCTAAATTATGTCTAGACTGAAGAGCTTTTCTGGGATACCGGCGGTATTGTGGAAAAGCTCTGTCGTGTCCAAGGAATGCGTCCACTTTTTCAGAACAGTTTCCGAAAAAGCAGACATGTTCTGTCGGCATCCCTGTATTCCTCTCAGTGAGAGAAATGAGGGATGTTCTAAAAGAGGACTTTTTTCCAAAATTTGGCCCTGTGTAAATGGGCCAGATTTCAGAAAAGCCTCTTTCTGAAAAAAAAGCAGTAAAAGATACGCAAATCGTAGTTCATAATTTGCGCATATTTTTCCAACTTTTCTCAGCAGTCTAGACATAACCTCAAATCCGGCCATGGGCAGCTAGCAGGGAACCCATCAGCCATGCAGCACAGCAATGGCATAGTGCTGCCAACCAGACAGTCAATGGCTCAGTCAGAAGCTGCCAAGATCCCTTTGACTGAGTGTTCCGGTTCAGCACTGGATACCTGGTTACCCACATATTAAGAGCTATTCATTTTTTAAGTTAATTCAGGCAGAAAGTATCAGGCCCACCTGCAACTGTGCAAAGGCCCATGAAAAGATTTTGGTGGCTGGCCCTGCTCTGATTGACAGGAGTGAAATTCTTTGGCTTGCACACTGAGGAATCTGCTCTTGTGTTCCAAATGTACATGTAGAGCCCTGCATATCTTCAGATATTGGCTTCATATCTATGGATAGTGGAGCGGATACCCACGGACGACTTTTTCCTCCTGTCCCGTTACCAGGCAGAAAGGGGACACCAGGGCAGATCCCTGCATTGTTGGCAGGGAAAGGACACGAGAAGCTGCATCCTAAATCTTCCTGTGGGAAGGGCTGAGTGCTGGCACTGCCCGGCTCGGCTCCCTCACTCCCCTTACCTGGTGAGCACTGACCTGCGGTGTCCTAGCGGGCTGTCTACCTCTTCCCTGCATGATCCTGTCCCCTTCTTGATGATTTGTTCTTCCTCCTCACTCTTCCAGATTTGTTGTGAAGGTACAAGTAAAATCCAGATCGTGGATTGCAGGTCGATGAGGAGTTGAGCCTGGTGGATGCCGATTCACATTTTTGTATCTATGTAGGTCTCCACTTACATGTATTTTTTGCTATAGTTTGTGGTGTATTAGTGTATCAGCCAGGCAGCCTATAGATGGAACAAAAACTGCCTGTAGACATGGTAGTGAGGCTTTGGGCTGTCGAGTAGTAAATAAATATGACTGAATACCAGGAAAAGTATATTTATTCTTTCTTATGTGAGCTTTTTTTTTTTTTCCCTCTAGGAGAGGAGGAAAGCCAGGAAAAGCAATTGCCGCCCCTTCAAAAGACTCCTCTGGGCACTGTGGGAACAAGTTAAAAAGCTACTCATTCTTTGTGGCTAGTGTTTGTTGGAGCAACAGTTTTCATAAACAGCCCACCCCAGTCATAGTAAGGGAAAAACCAGTTCTCGCAGGAAGCAGTCGCCAGGGAAAACACTTGGGCAATTCTAAAGACTTAGTCAGAAAGTTGCACAGCTGCTAAGTTCAATGACTTATAAATACAAGATTGTCTCCATGTGAAATTGCATTCCACTCCCTCTCACCTTCCCTACCTCTGGTAGTAGATGCACACTTTGTGTTAGTACCTCACCAGAAACTTAGCAAAAAATAACACACACACGTTTGCCTCCGAACATAATGGGTGTCCTCCTCAGACTGTAAGATCCTGATGGAATTATGAGCAGAGACTTCCTGGTGCTGGAGAAAACACCTCTGGTGATTTGGGAGCTGACTCTAGCCTCTTAATTAGCAATAAAACAGTGCTCCAGTATTACAGACGGGGATGCTTTACTATGTCAGTAGCTGTTTTCCATGTGACATACAAACCGCAACTGAAAAGTTGTGGTCATCAAAAATCTCAGCTTTTTTCAGCAGAGTAAGATATTTGCCTTTGGTTGTTGACTACGTTTCATTTGTTTACTATCAAACAAAAAAAAAAATAACTCCCACTTTCAAATGGATAAGATATTCTTCAGTTTTTCTTGGGTTTGGCAGTATGTGTCAAATTCTGAAAAGTATTACAGTGATGGGGAAAATATCTCTGTGGTATTTAGTAGAAAGATTTCATTGAGAAGAGTTTGAAATGGTCTCTTTATCACAACACCATAAATGAATTAAGTAGGTCATCTCAAACTAACAGAGAAGTTTCATGGTACACCACATTACCTAACATGTCACACTTAAAAGCTATTTTAGAAAAAAATTAAACTCATTAATTGGGGTAACATTTTTTCCCCTTCCACGTATGAAGCTAGTTGCCGTTATTTCTGTGAGACCAGCTGTATAAAGGGGGGCATAAAATCTTGAAAATGATAAATAGCGTTTTTCTGTACTTAAAAATCCAGGACTTTTAAGTCCAATGGATAGAAACCAGTCCTTGGTATCCCATTTGAAAACCTGGCCATTGCCAATGGTAATAAGCTGCCATTGCTGCCTCTGTGGGATCACAAGAGATTTCAAGATTTACAATGTACTCATCTGGGACAAACCATGGTTTATCCTTCCCTCTGGGCTAGTGTAAATCTAAGGAGGAAGTTCTACATTTGAGGAAAAATAGGAAACTTCCGTGCCATATTGAGCTTTTTTTCATATGTGCTTTATAGCTGTTCAATAGTTTGGAATGCTGTGAAATGGCAAGAGGGTGATGGCTTAGTGAGCAGTATGTAGCTGAGGTGATGAAGGGTGCAAGGATAAATGTAGTGGTCACATGACACTGCAATTAATCCTCCAAGAGCTATCATCGCCACAGAGATGGTGTACAGATCTTGCAGTCAGTTTACTGATCTATTGGGTTTGCCTTCACTGCGAGCTTTTTCTGGCAGAAAATATGCTAATGAGGGACTCATTAGCATAAGTTGTGACACCATTAGCACATTTTCTGCCGTTTCTTTTTGCGCAAGGGATTTTTGCGCAAAAAGAAGCAGTGTGTCTGCTTCAGTTCTGTGCAAAACTCCCGCTTTGCACAAGATCCTTATGCTTCTCTGGCATACATTGCTTCTTCTTGCGCAAAAAGAAATGGCAGAAAATATGCTAATGATGTCATGACTCATGCTAATGAGTCCCTCGTTAGCATATTTTCTGCCAAAAAAACTTGTAGTGTAGACAGCCTGGAATATTTTTAGGGGAAAAGCTCTGAGTTTCTTACTAATGTTAGTCTATGTTGTTGTTATCAGCATACATCCACAGATGTCTTTTGTGGAAGCAGCTGTTTATGTTGAGTAACAGCAGTTACAAAGGAAAGAAAGACACGTGAGGGGACATGGCAAATTGCAAAAAAAATGTATGAAGGCAAAGCTTGGTAGAAATCCTGTAAATCACCATGCTGACTAAACATTCCTATTGAAAAAAACCTAGCAAGCCTTGCTAACATGATTACAGCATAGCTACAATGATGGAATTTATTATGTGTGCTGAAAAAGAAAAAAAAATCCTAGAAACAATGTTTGTCTTAAGTCTGCATTTTAATGGCCACTAAGTTCAATGAGCCAAAGTCTTAGTGGTATTTAGATAGCTAACTCCCAGGGAAGTCAATTGTTGTTAGATGCCTAAATACCATTTAAAAACCTGGCTCAGTATTTACAATCTTTGCCTTTCTTTTTGAATTCTCTCCACTGCATAGATTGTGACATTCTGCATGGGTTTACAGAACCGGTATTTTCTTTGTGAAGAATTGAGCCTAGGGCTAACTTTTTAGTTTTGCATTCAAAAAAGGGAGTTTTAATCAGTTCAGTACTTAGTATTGGTCTTTCCTATTCCCAATGACTTTAATCGTGTATTACCAGGCCCTGAAACGAAAGACTGAGGGTATGTCTAGACTGTGGGGTTTTTTCGGGATACCAAATGTATTCTAAAAAAACTCTGCCATGTCCAGGGAACGAGTTTGCTATTCCGCTTATTTTGTGGAAGAGCAGACGCGCTCTTTTGGAAGCCCTGTCTTCCTTGTTCCATGAGGAAGAAGGGATCTTCCCCAAAATTTGGCCCAGTGTAGACAGGCCAAATTTCAGAAAAGTCTCTTTCGAAAAAAAAAGTAGAAAAGGGTAGGCAAAATACAGAGCACATTTTGCGTTCCTTTTTCTGAAAAAAAGGTGTAGTCTAGACATAACCTGAGAGCTAACGCTTGGCCTAGCAAGGCCCTTTTCTGAAGAGCCTTGGGCTGATTTTGGAAACTGTAGTTCTAGGCCAGGAATAAGTTTCACAATGTACAGAGTTAGGAACATTTTTTAATGTTTTAAAAAGACCCAGTAAAACTCTGAAATGTTACAATAGCTTCAGTACAGTTATTCATCAGGAAGTTTGCCAGGATAGGGCCTTTCTCCCTGAGGCCTATCCTGACTGACAGATATTGCCACCTCCTATATAAGCAGCCTGCAGTGATCCAAGATAGCAGAAAGCTGGATTTAAAATCTGTCCATTTTACCATTCAACAGCTATATTTACCAGAGTAAATATGATCAGAAACAGTGTCACTCTGTGAAATAAATAATCTATGATCTGAAGGGGAGCAAAAGGGTGGAAATTGCATTGAATGTAGATTGGAAGGTTTTGTAAGGCAGAATGATGGCTATGAAATCCCATTCCACCCCTACAAGAAAAAGGTGAAATCAACTGCAGCCTGGAACATCAGTTCTGTACATGAGTTATTTGGAGGGCTAAATGGATATATCTGCTAATAATAGGGGATGGCATGGTTGAAGAACCATGCCATCCAAGAGAATGGTTGTGCTTCTCTGTCTTTTGCTCATGGGCTTTACTTTTGTGTACTTTCAGCCTACAAATTCCGATATTAAGTTACCTTCACATCTTGAGGCAAAAATTGTAACGTTTGATTTTGTCCTGAACTGTGACCAAAAAGTCAAACAAGTGATATTTTTCACAGAACAAAAAAGTTACAACAAATTCTAACGGAGGAATGTAAGAACAATTAAGTGACTGGGTGCACTGAGGCCCTTTGAGGAGGCTCAGAAGTCCTATTGCACTCCATCCCAAGAAAGGAGCAATGAATGTCCTGGAGTAACTTCATGAAAGCAGCCAATCAGAGCCAAGCAGGCTTAATAAAAGGAACTGCAGAGCCTTAACAGGTCAGTTCCTGGCTGAGATCAGAGCCAAAAAGGATGCTGCTCTCTGGCCAAAGGAACATAAGGACTAGCCATAGTCTAATCTCAGATGGGCTTGCAGGAAGAGGGAGGTCCTAAGAAGCTTAACATTGTGGGAAGAGTGAAGCAAAAAGGGGCCAGGTAAGAAGAGACCCTGGGGTGAAATTGAGCAGTGTATAACTGATTTATAGAGTCTTTGGATGCAAATCTAAAATAGCGGACAAGTCTGAGTTTCCTTAATGACTACAAATAAAGTGGTGTAAATGCCATAAAGGGTGAGGACCAAGTTTGGAGATGAAATACAACGTTGCATTTAAAGGGGTCCAGAGCCAGGACTAAAGACCTCTACTAAGGGTAATTATACTGTTTAACTAATACCCTGGAAAGAGTTCACTTTTGACTGTGATTTGTCCAATGAACTGAGCCATTGAAGACTGACCAAACAAGGCTGAAAACCTACAGGGGTACCAGGATCAGGAAAAGATCTTTACTACTAAGTGCAGTAGCAAGATGCACTAGAGGTAGGTTTCTCCTGCCACAGGTCCATTTTGACATCTTTATTCTACAAAAAATCATATTCTAATAAAAAGATTTTGTTTCACATCAATTTTTTATTTAATCAACCAGCGCCTCCTGTGGTACTGGTACTGTATAGGAGTTGTGATTTGGGTGTTTCATGCTCCCATTCTTAACTATGGGATGTAGCCTATTTGACTTTGGTTATGGGACTCTCTGTGATACACCAGAGCAGGTCCACCAGAGGATAGGTGGTGCTATTTAATAGTTGTAGTCCAGCCAAGGAACCTGATCCACAGGGGACGTGAGGCAGTCAATCTACAGCTCCCATGAGATACTGCAGCAGTTCAGATATACTCACATTCAAAATGAGTTGAAATGTTTTAATATAAAGTCCAATGGAATGGTATGTTTCATTTTCGGTCAACCAGACCCAAAATAATGTATTTGCCTTTTGGAAACCACATTTTGAGTCAATAAAACATTTCAAAGGAGAACTTCCAACCAACTCTACTTGTATGAGGATATTAGCTAAGCCTACTCTGTGCTGTACCAGGTATTACTAGCACTTCCTCTCATCTCACATCCAAGACCGTTTGTGCTCAATGGCCTGCCACACACCTTTAAGGATGAAATTGGGGAAGATGGCAACTTCCACACAACTGCTGAAAGCTTCTTTGCCCTATTCTAGCTGCTAAAAGCCTCCTTACTCTGTCAGAAATATTAGATACCCTAAAGAACATTGTTCATTAACTTTTTTGCATCGCCCTAAAGTCAAATATATATTTTCTGCCTAACAGTACAACCCTCAAGTCCACAGAAATTATGCAGGTTACACATCTGTCTGAGTTCCCATATGTTCTTTTTTCACAGGGTCAGTCTTTCTGCTGTCCAGACACTGAAAGGGGGCTAATAAAAGCAACCCATAGCTCCCAAATAAGTGTACAATGGATATTTGCACAATCACAACTAGTTTTATACTGTTACACTTCATACGTGGTTGGAATTGAATGCACCTAGTTGAAATCTGGCCCTATCCTATTGGAAATGGGTGTAACGTTAGGCAAAAATTAATGTAACTGAGCAATCTAATCATATTTAGACATTCGTACTTTTCTAACAAAATACCTACTAATAATAGTAAAGAGTGTTGAATAATGAAAATCCAGAACTGAAAGTTATAATCAATTTTGGAAGACTGTTTTTATGCCTCGTCTTTAATTTTTAGTCACCTTAAGGTTGGAAAAAAATGTGTGAAACTAAAATTTGTTGCTTAATTTCCTAACTTTTATTTGGGCTAACATTAACAAATACATAGTAATTCTGATTGCACTATACTACACAGAGGGGTTTGTTTTAGTTTAACTCCTAAAACAGAAACATCAATGCATTGTTTATTTTTCCTTATTCTAGGCAGATTGGAGAAAAGCAATCAACAAATTACATAAGGTACAAAAAATCCCAGTCTGTCCTGGGTTGCACCCAAGAACTAATGCAATAGCCATAGTAATATTATTCTTAAGTTATAAATACTGATTTTTCCACTCAGTAGTAAATATTTCTAAAAACAGAGGGACTAAAGGAATGTTTGTAGTTTGCAGTGATGAATCATTGTGACTTTTCCATGTTAAACCTTGTAGGGCTTTTGTAAATGTACATGTGACTCGATAAGAACAACATAATACAACTAAGTAGAAAGTCAAAGAACTGTGTGGCATTTCTGTAAATTCAGTGGATGCTATCTTAGCAGTCAACCTTCAAAGATCCAAATATGTCACAATGAAATCTTTAATGTAGAAAATGAAAAATAAGACACCCATAAAAACTAAGGCCTTGATGCAACAAGGAACTTATGTATGTATCAACTTTAAGTGTGTGAACTGTCCCCTGAAGTCGGTAGGACGAAACATGTTAAAGTTAAGTGTGTTCTTGAGTACTTGGTTGAATTGACGCCTTGAAATAGCATGGGGTTCATTTCTTTATTCGTGTTGGGGGGATTTTGCTTTCTGGTAGTGTACATATCTTGTTAAGTCATCCACGTAGTAAAAAAGTCAGGGTCCTACTTTCATTTAGAATCATAGAATCATAGAGCTGGAAAAGACCTCAGAAGGTCATCAAGTCCAGCCCTCTACTCTAGGCAGGACCAATCCCAACTAAATCAACCCAGCAAGGGCTTTGTCAAGCTGAGATTTAAACACCTCTAGGGATGTAGACTCCACTACTTCCCTAGGTAACCCATTCCAGTGCTTCACCACTCTCCTAGTGAAATAGTTTTTCCTAATATCCAACCTGGACCTCTCCCACTGCAACTTGAGTCCATTGCTCCTTGTTCTGCCATCTATCACCACTGAGAACAGCCTTTCTCCATCCTCTTTGGAGTTCCCTTCAGGAAGTTGAAAGCTGCTGTCAAATCCCCCCTCACTCTTCATTTCTGCAGACTGAATAGGCCCAACTTCCTCAGTCTCTCCTCATAGGTCATATGCTCCAGCCCCCTAATCATTTTGGTTGCCCTCCGCTGGACCCTCTCCAATGTGTCCACATCCTTTTTGTAGTTGGAGGCCCAGACCTGGACACAATACTCCAGATGTTGCCTCACCAGAGCCAAATAAAGGGGAATAATGACATCTCTGGATCTGTTGGCAATGCTCCTCTTAATGCAACCTAATATGCCATTAGCCTTCTTGGCGACAAGGGCACGCTGTTGACTCATATCCAGCTTCTCATCCACTGTAACCCCCAGGTCCTTTTCTGCAGAACTACAGATTTAACTATCCCCAAATGACCCCTATCCAATTGCTTTTACTAGATTGCCAATTTCTGTTGAGTGTCACAGTAGAAATAGGTCTGAGAAGAATTTGAAGTAACAGAAGGTACTAGATATGATAGCATGTCTACCAAAAAAGGGGCTGCAGCAGGGCAGAGTAATAGATGCCAAATGCAGTGAGTAAATATCAAGGCAGATTGTGAAGGGACTCCAAGTTAAGGGCAAGAGGCGTCTACTTGATAGAATAGTGGAGGTGGGGTATGTGGAGGACTTAGCAGAAGAACTCAAGGAATATAATGTGAGCGTCAGAGCAGAAGGCAAGAAAGATTGTCGTAGCAGTTGTATTTTGTATGCACCGGAGAGGAGTCATGTGGGTATGAAGGAGACCAGAGAGGATGGAGCGACGCGTAATCAATACTACATCTGAATGTTTCTTACAGCCTCACTTGGGATTGGGAGTCTGGTACTATTCCAAATTGCACTTGACTCACTGCTACCGTCTCATTGGTTTGTTTTGTGGTGAGTGTTTTTTTGTTGGTTTGTTTGTTTGTTTGTTTGTTTGTTCACAAGCCTAACAGTTTTTTTAACCAAAAATCACAAATTGATTTTGCTTTTGGAATTTTGATGAGTATTTTAATATTTTTCTTGAATAAGGCAAAGGGAAATTATGAAATGGAATATGTTTCTGGGTCTAAAACACTTCATTCAGAATATCTGGATAACTGTTTTGACATTGTCACCATTTAAAAAAAAAATCATCTGACTGACCCAAATCACAGATTGTTTTGGTCAACACAAATCTGAATGTTCACTGGGAAAAAGTTTTGCACTAAAAACTTTGCACAGCTCCACTCCCTAAAACACCAGAAATAAGTCACTTATTATCTTTGTGCATTAGTTTCTTCTTAATATTGAGCTGAGAATCATTCTTTACCACCTTCATAAAGCATTTTAAAATCTGAAAAATATTATAATATACACATGGGCTTTACATATGTATACATTTGATTAATTTATATAAAATATGAGACATCAGGTTATGTGGGCTGGCATCAGACAGATGTCTAACATAAGTGATGCCACATATGTCTAGTGTTGGCTCACTGTAGGCAGTGAACATTTCAGAAGAATGTTTAGGGATGTACTTTAAAAGGTGCTATATTTCAGTGTTTTAGCAGTAGAGTGGCAACATGGCCATTTGCTGTCCATAAATATTCACATGTTTAATTTGGAATGCATTCAAGATGACATTTTAAAGTTAGCACACATGAAAATGTATACATCAGTTTGCTAAGCAAATAGTTAATTCACCTAAAAAAACCAGTACTTTACCTTAGTAAAAGTAAAACTTTCACAGCTACATATTTTACCAAAAATATCCTACATAAAATAATTGTACATCAAGCATAGTAAAATTTCCAAATTACTATTTCTAATTAGAGAGAAGGACAAATTTAGCCTTGATAGAAATAGCTGCAACTTGACTCTACTTATACCATCGTATATCTTATTTTAAATGTTTAGGGTCTGGATCAAACCATATTGAAGTGAATGGAAACAATCACATTCATTTTGATCAGATTTGATCCAAAATCTCAATGAGGTTCAAATGCAGTAGAAAGTTTAGTTGTAATATTTGACCCACTACTATACCATTAAATATTGCATCGTTTTATAAGTAACTTATGCACTATATCCATATTACGCTTCAGACACATGTTCATTAATTGGACCTGAGGGTCATGCAATAATCCAGGCAGCAAAAGCTTATTCCTGAAATCTAGGGGACTACTTATTACCCAGTAACTCAAACTCTAAACAGGGAACAGGTAAAAGCCCCTTTAAATATTTGTACTCATTAATGGTATAGTTGGTTCTTGAAGGTCTGAATCTCTGGGTATGTTTACACTTACCCTCTAGTTCAAACTAGGAAGGCAAATAAAGCATACCGAAGTTGCTAATGAAGCAAGGGATTTAAATATCCTGCGCTTGATTAGCATATTTGCAGCCGGTCACCATTTTAAAATGCCAGTAGCCCGAATTAACTCACCGCATGTAGACGCAGTAGTCCGATCCAAAACCCTGCCCTCGAATTAACTATTACTCCTCATGTTACTCCTCATGAGGAGTAATAGTTAATTTGAGGGAAGGGTTTTGGATCAGATTACCGCGTCTACACGTGGCGAGAAAATTCGGGCTACTAGCACTTTAAAATGGCAACTGGCCACGAATATGCTAATCAAGCGTGGGATATTTAAATCCCGCGCTTCATTAGCAACTTTGGTATGCTTCATTTGCTTCTCTAGTTTGAACTAGGGGGCAAGTGCAGACATAACCTCTGAGAGTTGTTTGGAGGACTCACCAGTGGGAAGATTACCAGTTGTTCTTCCCAACACAAAATTTTAAGGGGCACTAAAATGGCTATCTAAGTGTCATTCATTAGACACCTCTTCAGTCCTCTGGAAAGCTGATGCACCTTAGCTGACTTTTATTCTTTTTGTATTTATAGTATTGGCAGAATGGTTTTAAAGAATCAGTTGAGTTTAATCATTAGCAAATAGCATGTGCATTATACAACACTAACTCATCAGATAACCATTTCAGTACTGGCAGGACTTTCTAGCAAATAAGATTCTTTTTATTGTATTTTATTCCCTAAGATTCAAAAAATCTTCCAAATTCTGTTATTAGAAGTTTCAGAAGAAATGGTTGGTTATAGCAGGGGAATAATTTTATTTGTGCCAACATTTAGGATAGACCATCCAATTAAACCGCTTTTTCTAGATGAATGACTGCTCTCTTTCCATTCTTGTTCTATGTTTTTTGCCAAATCTATTCTGCCAAATAGCTGCAACAGACCATCTCAGGGAGATACCATCCAAGGAAACTAAACAGATCTATTCAGAAAGGAGAAGTCTAAGGCCGGGTATACACTAGAAATCAATCCAGAGTATGAAAATCCCACACCCCTAAGTGGTGTAGGTAAGCCAACTTAAATACCAGGGTAGACTGACAGAATTTTTCCATCGACTTAGCTACTGCCTCTTGGGGAGGTAGCGTACATATATGTCAGTGGGAAAACCCTTCCTGTCAGAGTAGATAGTGTTAACATGAAGCCCTGCAGATTCACAGCCTTGTTGCTTTAGCATTTCAGTGAGGACAAGTTCTAAGAAATTCTGTCTACTGGCTTGTCTTCAAAGGGAAATTTTTTATTCTGATTTATTTCAAATTGACCTTTCACTGTTTTTAAAAACCAATTTGATTCTGAAGATGTTCTTTTTTTTTAAAAAAAAATGAACATTTTTCAGGTTCATTACTAAAAGTCTGATAAAACAGTGAAAACTTCACTATAATCAAACATTGAAACTGCTGTGTTGATGGAAAAAGAAGTTGAGTGGAAAATGTTCACCAGTTTGTGTTTCTGTGCAGACCTGGAAAAAAAAACCAGTGGTGGAGTAAGAGTAGTTCAGTTTCCATAGTATCATGGGGGTGACTAACCCCTTGAAGGGAAGTCTTGGCCCATTCTATCTGGGAGATCATTACAGGGAACAAGCCCATCTTGGCCCACACTGGCGTAAACAACTGCATGGTTGGTTATCAGCTAATAAGTATTTGAATGTGTTGGTCTCGGAATGTGCAGGCGATATGGGCCTTACTTCATGAGTGCACTTCATTCTAGCCTCATCCAGCAGAAATGATATATTCAAGATTTTCCATGTCCATTAGGAGGGTGAGAGGGACAGAAGTTGCCTCACTAGTTGCAATTACTGGAAAATCAACTGTTCTGGGAGGTTTGGGGCCACACTCAGAGCTTAATTTATTGCTTCCATGTAGATCTTTGTTAAAGCACTTAAAAGAAGTGACCTTTAAGTGTTCAGTAGGCCAATTTGATTAATCAAAATAAACCAGGTAGCTAAATACGCAACTAGCAAGGACAGGGAAATATGGAATTCTTTGCTGATCCCATTGTAATCAAATTCTACAGCTCACATGACTGCTAATGAAGTGAGCTGAGACTCCTGCCAATAGCAGCCCTAATAAAATATTAAGAACATTGTCAGATTTAGGCTGTAAGTTGCTTTCCTTCATAGGACTTACCAGAATGGTGGTGGTGGTTTTTTTTTCCTACCCTACTTTTAGGGAGTTTTAATTGTTAAGTCAGTAGTGTTGACACTTAAATGGGCTCTTCTTATGGAAGGAAGTCGTACACAAATGTGAAATGTACTCAAAGGCTGATAGGATGGATGTGGAAAAATTTTCTTCTTTGTGGGTGGCTCCCATTCCTTATATTCCAGGCACTTGAGAGGTTAAAGTAACACAAACACAGTTCTACAATATGGAAGAGGATTACTAAAAGAACCTGACATGCACAGAAACTGAACATTTTGGATCCAGGCCTTTGTCAAGACCTAACCATGTAAGGCTGTGCTGATTTTATTTATAGTATCATCTTAGAGTAGGGTATGTAAACAATATGGGGAACCACATTAATACCAGCATGACAGAACCCTAGCTAACTGGGCACGTCTGACAATTGTATTCACTATGTTGAAGAGATACTATAGCAAACTGGAGGGGAGGGAGCCTGCTTAAGACCCTTTCACTTGATTTACAGCAAGATTCCCAAAGGATCCTAGAGAGAAAGGTGACTAAGAGTTCATGGTACCTAAACATTTGAACATATAAAACCCTTCAACAACTGCAGTGCCTAAACTTTCTATCCATATATAAACAAATATCCTAGCTCCTAGCAAACCACAAGCATATATTATGGACAGTGGAACTTGTGTCTTCTCCAACCCACAGGAGAACTGGCTAACTCTGGCTGTTAGAGCTTATGGCTTTTTCTTTCAGAGGGCAATATGTTACATTTGCTTGAGCATTTCACTTTGTAATGTATTCTAACAGTACATATTGAATATTGCATACCCACATTTATGCTAATTAAAACATTTACCAGATCAAAATATCCAGTTTTCAGAATGTGGAGTTAAATCTGACATTACATTTTTAAATCATATTTTACTTGCAATATTTTTATCTTGCTTTCCAGGCTTATTTCTTTTAGCCAGGTCCTGGCTCACCCACCTGATAAGGGGTCAAATTCAGAGGTGTACAACTTGGAGCAACCTGTACTTACTTTTTAATTTTAAGGTAGGTACTACAAAGTCTTAATGTAACCCTCTGGCGAGTTATGTGTCACAGGTTCTACTCTGTGCCTGATGAAATGAGACTACAGGTTGAACCTCTCTAGTCCAGAACTCTCTGGTCTGGAAACATCCGTCATCTTGAATGATTTTAATTAGCTGGATGTCCACTTTTCAAGGGTGGCCAAGTTTCCCACGGTCCCATATAATTTGTTTACAGCCACTAGCCTCAGTGTTCTGTGCTGCGATTTTAGTTCTAATTTATTCCTAAATGTCCTCTAACAGCCCAGTAAACAGCGGAATTGTTGGCAATGCTTCTAGACAATACTGACCTCCGGAAAATTCTTTTGTTCGGAACTGGTCTGGTCCTGAGAGTGCCGGACTAGAGAGGTTCAACCTGAGTCTCTACCTAGAGAGCTTTAGTGCAACTTGTAGAAGCTCAAGCATTTTGCTCTGGAAGTCCCCAGTTCAATCTTCAGTCTGATAGCCGAGGTGGCTACTCTGTCACTAACTGTGGTCAAGAAAAAAGCGAAAAGACAATTGGGATCTGGTTTTCAGTGGTGATGAGCACTTGAGCCTCCTAGTGACTTAATTTCCAGCTGGTAGGTGCTCACTATCTCTGAAAACAAAGATGGGAGGGTGAGGCAAGTTTGAAGATGATAATGCTCAACGCTACAAGCTCTCTGTTGAAAATAAGAGGCAATGTTTAAGCTTTAAAATTTTAAAACAGCACCTAAAACCAATTAATTAGCTAGCATTTATTCTTAGCACTTAACTTGACTTCAATTTTCTGTGGAACTTGTATCAAGACTTTTAGGTTTTGGTCAGGTAATATCAAAAGAGAAAACAGCTCTGTATTCCTAGATTCAGCATTCTTCTGCGAGTTTTATCATTCATTTTCAAAAGGTTTTTGTTGTTGTTGTTGATCCAGCTCTAATTGAATAGTTCTTGATACAAAGTAATAGGCCAAGAGCCTTTAAGGAGATCTTCACAATACATCAAATTTGAAGCCTTTTTTATTAAGGCTACTGCAACCTTCAGTAGTGGGTTCTAGCTAATTTTAATGATATTAGTGAATTAGTTGAATTTATTAAGTAAATGTGAACTGCAGCCTTCTCAGCAAATGAGCCTTCAGATTAAACTTGTCAAACCAGTTTGATGTAGCCTATATGAATTGCTTTAACTCTCAACCTGTCTTCTCTGTGAGCTAGTTACCCATGAAAATTTATAATGACTGATCTGGGAAATCATCTGGGTTGTATTATTTGCAGCCAGTGTACCCAGCACACCATAAATTTAACTTTCCTTTGATGTATCAGAGGGCATGGATTTAGCCGAGTGCGAGTTATTCAGTGCCAATTGATGTGATCTGTTGACTCATATATACTGTAGATCTTGCACGTCAGTGTGAATTACTTAGAACTTGGGCAGACTATTTCCAGAAGAGATTTAATATAAAAGTTCCTACAGTACACTGTTCCTGACTTACTCTTTGCAACAATCCCCCTGCATGCCTTGTGTGCTCAATCTTTGAGTTTAGACCTGTAAGTCTGTACTAATCCTTTAATACTTGTTCTTCTCTATTTATTATCTCAATTGTTGAAAATCAGGCAGCAAAGCATCACACGCTCCCCATTAGTCTGTCTACCACTAATTAAGTTCATTTTGTTTGATTTAGTCACAAGATTGGTCCTTGGCCATTATTACATTTGCAATCAGACACGAGATTTTTTAATTGGCACATTTGCAGAGACTGCAACTTACATGTTTTTTAATAGGGAAGAATTTATTTTTATTTCACAGTAACTTTTTATTCTGCATGGTTTGAGGTCTTGTGATCATAATCTTTATTCCCCCCTCCATAATCATTTCTAATTGTTCTGCTGCAAACTGTCAGTATGCAACTAAAAGTTATGTAACACTCTTTTCTGAACCACAATTCAGTGAAAAGTGATTCACTGGGCTATTCTTTGAGGAGCAATTAAATAGTGATAAAAGGACTGCATGATTTCTGGTAAGTGTTAAAAATACAGCAGACAGACATTAAACATCCTCTTCCTTCCATGTAGGTAAACATTGGTTTGGAACTGATTAGAGTACAAAAATCCTCACTAGTCATCACCACCTAGAAATGCTGTCCTCTAGCTTAGTGCATGGCACAAACTACTACTCAGGAGATTCGGTTTCAGGAACACTTTCTTTGGTGGGATTGTTTATAGCTATTAACACTTCACAGCTTTTAGGTCCCAGGTTCAGCATGCATGAGTCTAGTTTACATACTAATATGGCCCCTACTATGCTAATATAGAGTGCCTTGCAGGCTGCATTTATCTTCATGGTAACATTACTTCTTCCCACCCTTCCTTCTCCTCCTCTGCCCCACGATTGGAGGGATGTTAACAGGTCACTTCACCTTGAATAGTCCTTTGAAATATATGTTAACTACTTATGCGGAACAATATGTTCCACCTTGTATCTAGCTCTGACATTCCCAGATCTGAAGAGCTCTGTGTAATCTGGAGGGCTTGTCTCTAGTCTAGAGAGAAGTTGGCCCAAGAAAAGGTATTACCTCACCTACCTTCTGTCTCAAAGACCAGGGGCATTTTCCTTCTAAAAACCAAACGCAACATGTAACTGTCGCTAGTGGAAAGAGGGGAGGTGCACACAATGTTGGGGGAGAGGCAGGAGTGTGACTACCCAACATGTTGCCTCTGGGTGCAGAAATCTTCCACTCCCCCCTCCTTGGGCCAGGGCAGCCAGTCCTGTCAGCTTCGGGGGGGTTGTGGTGCAAGGCATGGAGGACTTGCACTTTTTTTTCTTCCCCAGAATTCCTGCATCCACATTGCCTTCACTCAGGCTGAACACAGGGACACCTTCCCCAGTGACCTGACCTGCTCCTACCCTGCCAGGCGTTTGCAGGCAGCTGCTGCACTGCACGGTGGTAATGATCCAGAGTAGCCACCTTCTCTCGACAGGAGAAGTGACTCCATCTCACTCCCTCTAGTCCTTGTGCAGGCCTAGCTTCCAAGGAGGGGCCAAATGAGCTGGAAATGTTGTGTGTGGGGGTGTAGCATGAGAAGACACCCCACCCCCTCCGGGCAGGTTGAGCAGAATAAGCTCTGCAAAGGCAGCACAGTGTTCACAGAAATCTAAGGGGGAGGGGGCGGGATTGCCTTATTTTAGGTGTGCCCCCCCCCCCCACAGGCTGCCTGTGCTAAAAACTATCTGTAGTGAAAGGGAACAAGATATGGTGTTGAAATGAAAGCCTTGATTAATAACTGACATTTCAAATGCTTTAACTGTTGGTTTAAAAGACACAAAAAGAAAGAATTTAATGTTTTTATAGTACTAAGTATGCTAAGGTGTCACTATACAAAACCCTGATCTTCAAGACTGTTTAATGTTGGCTAGTAACTGAGTTATTTTAATACCATTTTTAGCACGTATATATATCTATATTTAATACAACAGTACGTAAGGATCTACATTCAAGATAAGGCACCCTTGCACTCCATCAACTCCTACTTGGCTACTGTCTAACCCTTTAGGGCACGTCTGCACTACAGAGAAGATCGACCTTCTGGTGGCTGATCTTGTAGCATTCCATTTAGTGAGTCTAATGTAGACTCATATATTGAATGCTGAGGGCAGGTCCTGCAGGTGTCCCGTACTCCTCTTTCTGAGAGGAGTAAGGGAAGCCTGTGGGAGCATGTGCTCCTGTCAGCCTTTCACAGTGTGGACGCTATAGTGGCTCAGCTTAAGGCAAGCTGACTCTAGCTATGCATTTTGCGCAAAATGCATAGCTGGAGTTGTCTTGCCTTAAGCTGACCTGCCTTGTTTAGTGTAAGACCAGGCTTTAGATGCCTAAACTTTATTTTGCATCTACATTTTCACTGTAAAAGTCCCCTTCCTCCACAGGCACCCTTACATGCTGTGGAGGTGCTCAACCCCTGCTCTGCCTCAGGCCTGGGACCCATGACACTCCTTCTTCCAAACCCCCATTTCAGCTCCATCTCTGCACCCACCAGCTTTTTCTATGACACACCCATGGAGTCAGTGCTTATGCCTACATGGCTTTTCCTGTCTCAGAGCATGCAAACTGGACTCTCTAGACTCCTAGATGCCTGTCTCTGAAGCCTGAGTGTGATCCTCAAACCCGGGTAAAAGAAAGCAATACTGACCTTGGCTGTGGGGCCCAATCCTCTAGGGGTGACTATAGCACACCCACCCGATCAGGCCTAATTCAAAAGGATGTAGGAGATGGCGTTGCCGCCTTTGCAGCTCTTAGCCCAGTGATTAGAGCACTCACTCGTCACTCGCTGCCTGCTGACACTCTAGCAACCAAGCTATAGAGTCTCGCTTCCTTGCTGTGGCCTGACATAAATCCAAGGTCAAATGGCTTCAAAAGGGGAGACCATGGTCCAGTGGTTAGGATCTTGCTCTGAAAGGTTAGGGACTCCTTGCTCAAACTTCCCACCCCATCCTTAGAGGTGAGAATTTTCACTCAGGAGACTGGGGTTTATACTTTAACTACTGGACTGAAAGTTATAGGGGAACTGGTGAAAAAAAAAAGACTTAAGCTCCTGAGCCAACTGCCTCCAGAAGAAAGGTTCCTGGCTGCAGATCATCAGCGGAGAGAGGTGTCTAACTGCATGAGAGGGGGTGGTGTTTAGCAGATTCCCGTTGCCAGCATCTCCCAATTGCTAGCTGAGGTCCTTCTGTGCCTAACTCATTGGCTTTGGTGGGTCCCATTCTTGGGTCTCTCTCCCCAGTTGCTACACAGGGAGCCTAGGTGCCTAACTCAAGGTTTGTGGAGCCCACTTTTGTTGCAATGACTTTTCTAAATGCCTGAAAGTTAGGCATTGCCACATTCTGTGTAATAACACTTGGTTCCATTAATGGATCTGGGTTTAGTTGCATAGGAGCTGATTTGGTGGGGAAAAAATTAGTGGTTGTTATTGGCAGTCAGTTCTTCCATTGCCCATATACATGGATCATCTATTCTATGATCTGCAGGACACACTGGGAGGAAGGAAGAGAAGTGTGGACAGGCATGCTCAGGGGTGGGATGGAACTGAATGGGGTAGGTTTGGCAGAAGGGGTAGAGTGGGAAAGGGCCTGAAGAGGAGCAGGGGTTTAGTGTCCCTGGGGCAAGTTGGAAACTGGTGCATATGCCTAGGTGCCTAAACACCTTTATGGCTGTGTCTAGACTGACAAGTTTTCCCGCAAAAGCAACTGCTTTTGTGGAAAAACTTGCCAGCTGCCTACACTGGCCGTTTGAATTTCCGCAAGAACACTGACTTCCTACTCTCTGAAATCAGTGCTTCTTGCAGAAATACTATACTGATCCCGTTCGGGCAAAAGTCTTTTTGAGCAAAGCTTTTGCGCAAAAGGACCAGTGTAGACAGCTCAGATTTGTTTTGCGCAAAAAAGCCCCGATCGCGAAAATGGCAATCGGTGCTTTTTTGTGGAAAAGCGCATCTAGATTGGCACGGACGCTTTTTTGCAAAAAGTGCTGTTGCGGAAAAGCGTCCGTGCCAAACTAGATGCACTTTTCCACAAATGGTTTTAACGGAAAACTTTTCCGTTAAAAGCATTTGCGGAAAATCATGCCAGTCTAAACGTTGCCTATGAGTCTGGACTAGAGAGACTAAGGGCCAAACTTCAAAAGATATTTAATGCCTAAAGATACAGATACGTGGCTAATGGGACTTTCAATGGAATGGAATCAATGGAATCAGGTGCTTTTGAAAATTCTATTGGGTGTATATCTGCATTTTTAGATACCTAGAACCAGATTTTTTTAAGGTCAGTTAAGTACCACACCAAGGTTACACAAGATACCTGTGCCAAAGCAGGGAACTGAAACTGTGTTTTCTAAATGCTAGGTTGGCACCTGAATTGTCCTTCTTTTATACTTCACTCTTTACATCTGTAAGGAGGGTATAATACCTACATAGCCTCCAAAGGGTCTGCAGATCCTGAAACAGGGTTAATATCATTAATATCATTCTTCAAGTCATCACTCATTTTAGTGCAGTACACATTTGGTGTCTTCTTTCACTTTTATTGGAAATGAGTTACATGAGAAAGGCAGAAGTGTAGAATAGAGAATATATACATGAAAGCTACATCTAGACTGCAGGCTTTTTTCAGAAGAAGCTTTTCCAGAAGAGATCTTCAGAAAAAACTTCTTCTGAAAGAGAGTGTCCACACTTCCAAAGTGCATTGAAAAAGCGATCTGCTTTTTTGAAAGATAGCGTTCACACTGAATGGATGCTATCTTGCATTTAAGCTGTGATTACTATGGATGGAGTGGCCACCAACACACCTGTGCTTTTTCCTCTTTCCTCTTCTTTCGAAAGAACTCCTTCTTCCCCATCCACACACGTCTTTTTTCAAAAGAGCTCTTTTGGAAAAAGGCTTCTTCCTCATAGAAAAAGATTTACCAATGTCGGAAAAAACCCCTCTGTTCTTTCAATTTTTTTTCAAAAGAATATGATTGCTGTGTGGACATAAGTGAAGTTTTTCGGAAAAAATGTCTGTAGTATAGACATAGCCTAAGCGAAGTGAACTTGTAGCTTATTTCTGGCATGAATGATGTGTCCCACAATTTGGATCATTGTCATACACTGTGTCCCACATGTAGGCTGAGGTATGGCAACATTAAATATAAGCTCTGGGATGAGATTATATTACTTTTTGGGAAAGCCACTGTCACTGTAGCTGAGAAAATTGGGGAGGGGAATGAGCAGGATCAGCCTTAAGAGCAAATGAGCAGCTGGCAACTGTTAAATATCTATAGCTATACTGGCCAGTCTAGGGGAAGGAGCAGCCAAATCTGTAGAGCAGGCCTAGGCTACGTCTAGACTGCAAGCCTCTTTCGAAAGAGGCTTTTTTGAAAGATACTTTCAAAAAAGCTTCTTTCGAAAAAGAGCATCTAGACTAGAATCAGTACTTTCGAAAAAGCAAGTTGCTTTTTTGAAAGAGAGCACCCAGGCAGTCGGGATGCTCTCTTTCAAAAAAGCACAGTTTGCATTACATAGTGCCTTTTTTCGAAAGAGCACTTTCAAAAAAAGGCATTATTCCTCGTGAAATGAGGAGTACAGCCGTCGAAAGAAAAGCCGCATTCTTTCGATTTAATTTCAAAAGAACACGGCTGAAAAAAGGCTACTTTTTTCGAAAAAACCCTGCAGTCTAGACACCGCCCTAGAAAGGACCTTCTAGAATGAAAAGCTGGAATGGAAAAACTTGTAAATCAACTGTCCCAAATTCCTTTGTCAATGATGTGAGGACCTCTGTACTGTGCACCTTAGAATGGGTCAGACAGGGTGAGGTAGTGTCTTCAGTTAGGCATGTACCTGCATAAACTGAATTGAAGAGAAGGAATTGGTGCCATATCTCTTACAGAATGTAAACCTCTTCCTTGTGGAAAGTTATGTTTAGTTGATGAATTGATTTAACTTTCATCAAGTTTACCTCCCAGCACTAACCCATTAGAATATTCTATGTATTGACTTAGGAAAGGACAAATCAGCTGAGCAGCTGTGGGGATTCAGTGAAGTGCTTTAAATAAAAATGTTTTGTCTTCTCATTGCACTATAGCTTTTCATGTGTCAAAAGTGTTGAGTGCCCTCTGTTTTGGATGAACCAAATCCTGTGCTTTTTCTTTTCTTTTCGTGTCAGTTGCAGACTCCCAAGGACACAATGTCAGTAATATTTTCCCAGAAATAAAGATATGCATCTGAATCAGGCAGAGAATGGACATGGGGGGAACCTTAAGGGTGACAAAATAATACAGAAATATAAATATAATAAAACTGTGAAGGGGAATCTGGAGATGCCAGTTCCACAACTTTGTTAATGACTGATTCAGTACTCTGAGAGATGACTGGATTTAAAAATGTGATGATAAAATATCGAATGAGAAAATACTGCTTCCCAGTTTTAAAAGACAACTTTCATCGTGATTTTAAATGTTAATGAAGGCATGTTATTTGTTTTCATAGTTTTCTGCTTTTGTATGTTTTTTAAGTTACTTAACTCTTCTCCCTTAAACACATTTTGTTTACACAATATTTCTATATCTTACCCCTTATTTGGCAGGTACCTGCCATCTACTTTATGCATGTATTCTCAACCAATGAGAGTAAGGGAATTATTATTAGTCGAGGTGTGGAATTGATGCATGGAGACATGAAGGGCTGGATTGCAACTTTAAAAACAATTCTAAGCAAGGGATGGTTTTATAAGACTAAAGAAGGAGGCACCTGACTGGAAAATACTACACTGATGCCAGGGGTGAAGCCTGACAACCATTTACAATATCGGCTTGTGATTGCTGAGCCCAACTCCTTGGTGGGCGAACTCCAGTTTTCCATCTCCATCAACATGAAGCAGATCTTCTTTTGCGCCATTATTTGGACGATACCAGAACACTGATCCTGTACAACATGTAGGCTACGTCTAGACTGGCCCCTATTCCGAAACAGCCATGCTAATTTACAACTTTGGAATAGGGAAATCTGCAGGGGATTTAAATATCCCCCACGGGATTTAAATAAACATGTCTGCCGCTTTTTTTCCGGCTTGGGGAAAAGCCGGAAAAAAGCGTCTAGACTGGCGTGATCCTCTGGAATAAAGCCCTTTTCCGGAGGATCTCTTATTCCTACCTGAAAAGGGCTTTATTCCGGAGGATCGCGCCAGTCTAGATGCTTTTTTCCGGCTTTTCCCCAAGCCGGAAAAAAAGCGGCGGTCATGTTTATTTAAATCCCGTGGGGGATATTTAAATCCCCCGCGGATTTCCCTATTCCAAAGTTGGAAATTAGCATGGCTATTTCGGAATAGGGGCCAGTCTAGACGTAGCCATTAAGTATTTAAGGTCTGTGTCCCAAAGCTTCTCTGTGTTGAATTCCTGTTCTAGAAATCTGCTAGATGTGAATGGCAATGTTGATAGGTTGGTGCTACAGCTACACACCGCAAGTCTCAGTCCTGTTTCCTGTAGAATTGCTGAATGGGATGATTACTGCAGGAGGCAGAGAGAGCTAAAAGCCCTGGTACAGAACTCCTATTTGTAAGGTGAAGTACTGCACTGCAGGATGGCTGGAGGAAAGATAAATAAATTGGATGGAGTGACATTGTTCCTGGGTTCCTGTCTATATTAGGGGAGAAAGCAGTGTTAGAAGGACTTAATCCCAGACAATTACATGAACACTTGCATAGGACTTGGATAGCCTTTATGGACAGCAGGAATGCTTTCCAGTGGAATTCCAACTTGCAACCTTCCAACTAGTGGTGTGTTGCAATATTTTTCTGCAGGGTCTCTGTGGCTCCATTTCTGTTTTTGTAAAATGAGAGTAATGGCCCTCTGCTTCACAGGAGAGTGTCTGTACTGCACTTTGAAAATGCCGACTTAATTATAGTGATAAATTTACATATAAAGAAAAAATGTCCTCATTGTATCAGGCACTGGACAATAGAGCTCTGTGAGGATTCAAATGTGTATCTGTTCATAGAAATTGGTATTCACCGAACTGTAGAGCTGTGCTTTCTGGGAACCACGGTGGTCAAAGGAGTCAGGACATGGTGCTGCCATTCCCGGGAGCCAGTACCCTGTGCCAGCAATGTTTCCTGGCTGTACTGCTGAACCATTCCCTGCCCGTTCCCTAATGGGGTTGTACAACCCTGTCAGGAGATGTGGCTGAGGGCTATACAGCTGCATGGCCAGGAGATGCTCCTGGAAGTGGCAACACCATATTCTTCTTCTTTGGTCACTCTGGTTCTTGGGAGTAGAAGCCTGTGGTTCCGTGGGTATCGATTTCTATCTGCTGATGTTCGTATTCATGGATAGAAATTTGTATCTGCACAGGGCTTTACTAAGCAATCATTTAAGCAGCCCCTGCTCCAAAGAACTTACAACCTGCATACATAGACTAGGCAAAGGAAACATTACTATCCTTATTTTATTGATGGAGAACAAAGTGTTTAAACAACTTGCCCAAAGTCTATTCACACCTGGTAATTGAATTCAGATAATCTGAGGCCCAGGCCACTGGCTTGCTAGAACGATAGTCTTCTGGTAAGACAAGTGTCTTATTATGATGACCACCAATAAGGCTTTTCTCCTTTATTTTCTCCTAATAATCACTTTCCTGTTTCCCCATGATAAACGTCTCTTGCTCAGAGCATTAAAGACAAGCTACAACCTTTCTGCTTAGTTTAGCAGAATGAAAAGTTCAGAGGGTGAAGAAGAAATGTTAAGCTGCTTCTGATCAAGATAAACTTTGAACTTTTCTGCTCTAGGCAATAGTAGGAATTTAATTCCAAGGAGCTGAGTTTTCTGAGTTTGATGTTGAATGAAAGGGAAAGCTATGCTGGCAAAGACTGACCCATGCTAAAACTATTCAAAGTTACAAGCCAAACCAAATCTTGGGGGAAAAAACCCTCCCTTGTTAAACTGAGCTTTAGATGAAATGGTATTTTAACTCTTTCAACTCAAATAGTAAGGGTGCTTTTATATGTACTACATTTTATTGATGGTGTATATCTCCAATAATTTGCATTTCTCTCTATGTAGACTTTAAGTTAAAAAAAATAAATTGAACTACAGAGGTTTCTCTTAGACAAAATGGAAACACAAATCTCTTATCTCTGATAATAGCGAAAACAACTTAACCTGACCTGCTGATGAAATGTCCATTTAAAATTACTGTGTTATTTTGTGTAACTCTGATCATCTTAAAAGAACATTATTCGGGTTGCGAAGTCAAGCACTGAGAAGTTAGCAAATGCCAGAATTCAGATTGCTTATGTAATCTTAATTTGCCCCCCTTGTGTGTATGCATTATGATAGTTTATACTATTTTTATTTTCAATAACGGTATGTCTACGTAATGCTATTTTGGTACGTCGATACTTCCGGTATCCCAAAATAGCTATTCCGCGTTTTTTGAACAAGCCCATTATTTTGAAATGTAATGGGCTCATTCTTCCAATGTCCCCATAAACCTCAGTCCATGAGGAGTAAGGCACATTTCAGAATAGCAGTTTATTTCAAAATTCGGCACTCTGTGGACAGAGCCAAATTATTTAAAAAAAGCTATTTCAAAATTAACTCAAAATAAGCTACGCAATTTGAATAGCTCAAATTGCGTACCTTATTTTGAGCTAAGAGTGCAGTTTAGACGCACTGGAGTCCTGCCTCATTCAATGCACAGGATGAACTATGCTTTGGTGATAAATTAGGGAACATAGTGAAGATGTCGGCTGTAGAGCACATGGCTAATTTGTTGCCAAAGTTGGAAAATATGAAGTGAATGAGGTAGGAGGTTTCAGAGGAGAAATTATGGTATCATGGTTAAAGTAGTTGAGTGCTGCTGTGGGGAATTGGACTGTATCCCTGCAGAGTTCCTATATGATGCCTGGCAAGTTGCTTTATTAATACTTTTCACAAGCAGTCACTCTCTATTCTTCATTTTCTGTGTGGGCTCCTGTGTGTGCCTCTTGAAATGCTAGTGCCTGAGCTGTAGAAGTGTGAATCCTCATAGCAGCAATTAAAGCCAACAGGAACTCTGCTTTGAATGTATAAAGTGCTGTATAATGCTAATATGGTCTCAAAAATCAAATCATAGGCATCTCTAACAGGGCATCCAAAATTAGTGTATACTTTTGTACTTATTCTCATCATCATAGAACATTAGGGTTGGAAGAGACCTCAGGAGGTCATCTAGTTCCTAGCTCAAAGCAGAGCCAATCCCAACTACCTCATTCCAGCTAGGGCTTTGTAAAGCCTGGCCTTAAAAACCTCACGGATGGAGATTCCACCACCTCCCTAGGCAACCCATTCCAGGGCTTCACTTCAGACCTCAGTTCCTAGTTCTGTAAAATGGGGATAATACCACCCCTTCACCTTTGAGGGGTGCTTTGAAGATGTAAGGTTTGTGAAGCCAGCTATGGCCAAGCCACATTTATTCACAGGCTGCATCTCAGGCAGAGGGCAGTCAGCTGCTGGAAATCCTGGCTACTGTCCCAAGGAGTTTCCTTAGTAGTAGCCTAGGAAGCAGCTGTCCAAGGAATAGATCCAGAGGCCGGCCACAGAATGCATGGGATAAGTGCTGCTGCAAAACAATAAAATATATTAATAGATTCCAAGGCCAGAAGGGATCCTTGTGGTCATCTAGTCCAGTGGTTCTCAATATATGAACCCTTTAGGAGCTTGCTAGTATAATCAAGAGTCTGTGAACATGCCAGCAGCTGCAACACAATAATAATGACATCGTGTTCTGACACTTTCATTTTGCACATTCCAAGCTAACAGTGACTTATCATTGTCCATACATCACCTTGCAACACTGTAATTTATTATTTTAAACACCTTTAGTTTGTAAAAATAATTTATCTGAGAATGATGCACCACAATACAAATCTGATATGTTTAAATTACTCCAGAAGCATCTAAGCTTCCAAATTATTTCATTCATTATGAGTTAATCACTTCTTTGGTTTATGCCAGTTGTGTTAGATGTTGGTTTGATGTGGGCTTTGTAATTCAGTGTGGGCAGAAAAACACTAGAGATCATTTCAGCTGTAACTGTGCAATATACTTAATTGGTCTATAGTAGATAAGTTTGTTATTTGTCTACTTTGGAAGTTCATGAATCAGGAAACATCTCAAAACAGAAAGAAGCAAATTTGAACCTCCACTAAAAAAACCTCAAACTGAGGAAAACGTAAGAACAGACATACTGGGTCAGTCCATAGGTCCATCTAGACCAGTATCCTGTCTTCTGACAGTGGCCAATACCAGATGCCCCAGAGGCAATGAACAGGACAGGTAATCATCAAGTGATCTCTCCCCTGTCACTCATTCCCAGCTTCTGACAAACAGAGGCTAGAGACACCCTCCTTGCCCATCCTGGCTAATAGCTATCCTCCATGAATTTATCTAGTTCTGTTTTGAACCCTTTCAACTTGATTTATGTATGTGTCAGTGGAAAATCAAAACACCAGTGTATAAACTGAGAAGTACTTTCAAATTAATGAAACACTTAAACTGGCAAAATTTTCAAGACATATGGGCTGTGTCTACATTGGCACCCTTTTCCGTAAAAGGGATGCTAATGAGACACTTCAGAATTGCAAATGCCACGGGGGATTTAAATATCCCCCGTGGCATTTGCATGAACACGGCTGCCGCTTTTTTCCGGCTCGGGGTTTTGCTGGAGAAAAGCGCCAGTCTAGACGGGGTCTTGCGGAAAATAAGCCCTTTTCCAGAAGTTCCCTTATTCCTACTTCAAAGCATCATACAAAGTAGCAATTAGAATTGCTAAAACCAGAAAGTCAATTGTTGAAACTCTACTAGAGCCGTAGACAATTGATATATATTGTGAAATATTAGGGGCCAAAGCTGCTACGGAATTGAACAATGTACCAGTATTAAATTATTTAATTAAAATGAAAATTACAGATGGTGCAGCTGATGTGAAAGATCGGTTGTTAGGACTCAAGCAAGTGGAAAATACAAAGGATGAAACTTTGGGTACATCAGGTGAGGTGCAGTTGTTGGTTTATGTGTGATACATCTGTGAAAAGGAAAAATAGAATAACTGCTGCTTGGCAAATCACTACCAACACACATCAAGTGATGAAGATTTTTAAAAAAGTTTCTGGGTAATTTCATGATGAGCAACCACCTAGAGGAGGGGCATTATTATGGTGTGCACAGATGGTGAGTCTGTGATAATGGGGAGGGATAGTAGGGTTGAAAAAAATCACTAGGAGAACCTAGTTATGAGACAGATGCCACAAGACCTGAAAGATATATTTGATTACTAAGTCCTTTCTAAATAAATCCTAAAGATATGTTTCTCTCATACTCTACAAGTTGGAAAGGAGGAGGATAGACTTCTAGAAGCCCACACTGTTGGAGAGCTACCTCTTTGGGGCCAAGGCTAGCTGTCAGACAGCTGGGACTGAGCTCTTAAAGGACTAAGGTATCTCAATAACTCTTTAGATAATGTTTCTCCCAAGTTTAAATTCCCCCCTCCCTCATTTAAAATGGAGGTATTAGATATTTAATATTTTCTCTTAGCCTTGTTCTCAGTGTGAGAAGGTCAGGCTGGAGAACTAGATTAGAAGGGGGAAAGGCAGCTCTAAAAAGCAGAAAAATCCTCTCCTAATTAGCTGGCACCTGCTTCAGGACAGCCAGAAACAGCTCACTTGGAGTTACAGGGCAGAGTAAGAATAGCCCAGGCACTGCTGCTATAAATCAACTAAGAGCCAGCTGATTTCAATTCAGGTGCCATGACGCCTTGTTTTAAAAAGTCATCCCTACTAAGGAAGGGGAAAAGAGTGGGAGAGGGTGGTGGATGGAAGTGAAAGCTAATGAGGAGACAGAGAAGCTGATACACAGAATATCAGCACTGCTAGACTAGAGGGAGCAGGTAAGGTGCTCTGACAGGGAGTATTTGGGCTCTCTTCCCCAAGTGGCCTAAGAGCCCAGCTGGTGACTGAAGAGGATAGGTTACTCAGCTCAGATTGACCAGGGTGTCTGCCCCAGTTCCCATTTAGCCAAGGGACAGAAGCCCAAAATACTGGAAATGGCAAGTGAGACTGCAGGGTTGTGGACAGAGCAGGGGTCTGGGACCCAGGAATGGGTCTGATCCTGTCACATCAGAAAGGGAGGGACCATTTTGGCTGAAAACTTCTATCAACTAGTTTTCAGAGTGAGGCAAATGCTGTGTATAGGTAATCTTTAGCCCAACTGATTTAAAATTAGCAAAAGTAACTGAAAACAGGCTCTTAAATGGGGGAAGTGTTGGGTGCTGTCTGTTACTAGTGATGATATGGCCCTGTCTGTTATAGCTTAGCTCTACTATTAGTTTGGAAAGATCTCATTTACAAAAGTAATGCAAACTAGTAACAAACAGGCTTACCAGACATGTTTTAACTAGGGATTGACAGGCCCTAAAAATCTTTTCTTGCTTAAGCTGTCATGTGCCCTAGGACTCTGTACAATATATGTCCACATGGTGGTCATCACATATCCACAAGCATTGGCCTTTTGAGTCAAATTGCTAGCTAATAATTCTAAAGCTAATCAAACACAAATATTCAGCTGAAGCGAGAGATGTGGAAAGCAGTAATAACAAATGCCCAAGATTGACTGTGGATACCAAATAAAATGACCTTTTGAAACAGGCATGTAGAAAAAATAAATATGGCTTGGGGCTGCGTTTGCTGAAATAATCTATTGCGTTTGCTGAAATAATCTATAATGAATGTGTTATACAGCACTGGGGAGAAATGTGTATAGCTCTCGGCACTTTAATGTCAGAGAGATATTGATAAGAATTCAAAGGGGAACTGTGGTTATTAAGGGCTGGGGCTGAATTGTCTAACGATGATGTATTGAAAGTAGGAAATATGTCCAATCTGGCTAAATAATGACTAAGGAGGAAATGATAACCTCCTACAAGTATTAAAGGGTGTAAACAGCAAAGAGAATGATAAATTGCTGTGATGAGCCAGGGGGTTATGACTAAAGAGAATAAATTGAGTAAAATAAAGTATAGGCTGAATAGGAAGAGAATTTCCCAACAGTGAGTGAGTTTACTAAAGGGAAAGGTGAGAGCCATATTGCTGCCATATTTTCAAACCAGATTGCTTAAACCACTTTAATACCCATTAGGGAACATTTCTATATTGACGAGGGAATGCGAAAGATGAGACAGCAATAAATTCTGAAATTACTGATGTAGCCATTTGACTTGATCAGTTTGATGTGAATTATAGTTGCTGCTCTACACCAGCTACATAAAAGAAAGAGAGGGCTATAAGATATTCCAGAGAGGGAATCTCAATCTTGCTCTTGTTTGTAGCTATTCCACTGTGGGACAGTGAGGGAATATTCCTCTAGGCCGGTGTCTAAGGCACTCTAGTGGAAGATTAAAGACTTGGGTTCAGATTTCTGTGCCAGATTAGGCAGAGAAGGAACCCAAACTTGGGTTTCATATCTCCTAGGTCAGAGCCATAATCATGGGACTATTTTTGGTAGGGTGAGAAACCACCTGTGCCCCCAGTCTTCTCATTAAAAAGTTTGACTTGGCTTAGGAATTTCACTTCAGGAGAGGGAAAGAAATGCCTGTAACATTTGTATAGACCAAAGTTAATTTCTTAGTTCAGTCCCCTTACCATTCCTCTGCTAGCACTTCAACATAACCCTTATAGAAAAGTACTTGGAAACCCAGAATTCAGTCTGAGAACTTTCAGGAAAGGTTGCACAGGGTCAACCTTCCCAGAATAAGTGCAAAAAAGAGCAAGAGGGATGGAATTATTTTCAAGACTGACTTTCTAAAATTTATTTTAAAAAATGGCACAATTTTCTACTAAATGGCAAGCCTGGTTCATACCCCACATAATTTATCTTCATTTGCACATAAACTATTTATATCTAAGGGCACATCTACACTGCAAGGCTATTTTGGGATACCCGAGGTATCCTGCATCTACACAAGCCACTCATTATTTTGAAATATTTTTTGAAATAACGTGGCTGCAATTTCGCAGTCCTGGTGAACCTTGTTGCATGAGGGATAAGGGATGGCTTGACATAGCACTTTATTTTGAAACTTGTCCCTGTGTAGAAGTGCCACATTTCAAAATAAGCTATTTTGAAATAAAATCGAAATCAGATACACAATTTTGTGCTACACAAATTGCGTATCTTATTTTGAGTGTAGGGTACAGTGTAGATGCACCCTACTACATGTCAGTCCCTCCACACAGTGTGACATAACCCAGAATTCCAAAAGCGGAGATTGAGTTCAGCTGTCTCAGTTTTTATTCATCAACCCTATACAGTCTGGTAAGTCAAAAGCATTGCAAAAATACCTCCCTGTCTCTCTTGCAGAAATCTCCAACTGGAATCATACACACTATTTCACCTCCTCTACTGGACTGTGGAATCACTTAATTGGCTAGTCTGTTAACTCAGTTCTCAACCTTTCCAGACACCTGTACCCCTTTTGGGAGTCTGATTTGTCTCACATACCCAAGTTTCACATTACTTACAAGCTATTTGATTACAAATTCAGACATATACAATATAATACAAAAGTATCACAGCACATTATTGATAAATTACTTTCTTGCTCATTATGTGTCTGACATTTTAGTATATACAGACTTTTGCTAGTGCTTTCCAAGTAGCCTGTTGTAGAACTAAGCAAATATTTAGATAAATTGATGTACCCCGGGGAAAGACCTCAGCATGCTCCCAGGGATATGTGTGGCCCTCATTGATAATCACTGTGGTAACTAACAAACCAACCAATCAGTATTAAATATATAAATGAATAACCTTGCTGCAAAATGCTTGTTAGGGGAAAACAGCCTGCTTTCTATTCTTCTCACCGAGCCTATTTCAGCCCACACAGGTCACCTGTCCTACTGTGAAGCTGTTATCCCGACTACTTGCCATCAATGGAGTATATTACTTCAGCTACAGGGAACCCATTTAACAAACTCCAAACTCCCACACCCAGTTTCAGAAACTTCTAGGTATGACCCACAAAACTCACTCCCCCCCCAGATATCTCTCTATTAGGCATGGGAGTTGATACCTTTGAGGTTGGGGTGGATAAGACCATACCACTCTCACCAAACTTTCCTATTGGTTAGCTTGAGTAGCTCCCTGCTGAGGCTATTGGCTTCTATTAATCTTGTTTTTTGTGCCTAAGTCCCCTTTTAAATGTAGCGCTTTGTAGGCATGTCTACACTAGGAAATTATTTCAAAATAACTAAATTTGATGTAACTCCCAATTTTACAAAATCCAGATAGCATGTCCCCACTATAGGGAAGCCTCAAAATTAGTTGGAGGCAGGCTCTGTTAAATGAGGAAACTCTACCTTAACTTAGAGCCCAGGAGGCACTGGGAGTAATTAGTTTAAATTACTCTGGGGAGTAGTTATTTTGAAATAGCAGTAGTGTGGACGCTCTGGTGCCACTACTTCAAAATAACTATTTCAAAATTAGTGTTATTCCCCAAGGAAAGCAGGAGTACAGATTTCAAAATAGGTGGCCTGTTATTTCGAAATAATGGGCTTGGTAGTGTACATTTAATCTAAAGGGGAGTTATTTTGAAATAAAGCCCTAGTATAAACCAGGGCTGTGTGCCTGACATTGGCCAAGACGCTTTAAGGCCTGATTTTCTGAGGAGTTGAGAATCTCTGGCTTCTACTATGCTCAGTGAGAGCCACAGATGCTCTTCTTATCTGCAAATTGTGACCTTATTCATACTATGCCAAAGCATGCCCATTTCTAAAATGGCTCCAATATTGCTTGCACTGGTAATGTAACAATCAGTATTTGTAAAGCTCTTTATGATCACAATAAACAGCTCTAGGTAATTTCAGAATATTATAATAGCTCCTCCTCCATCTTCTGGCTTGCAACTAGGTGGGGTGAGAGAGGGAGCTTGGGGAAATGGAAAAGACAATTCTTTTCATGGGTGGAGCTGCCTGTCACCATGCCTAGGGGATACAACTGTTGCTGCGTAACGGTTCTGGCTGCATTCAAGTTTGGATTTTTAGATTGTGGGTCATTCCTTTGGCTTCCTTTCAGGTTATAGTATCATTATTGATAGCATCATAAAATATTAGAACTGGAAGAGACCTCGAGGTCATCAAATCCAGTCTACTGCTATCACAAGATAAAGCACTGTCTAGATCATCCTTGACAGATGTCTATCCAACCTGCTCTTAAATATCTCCAGTGATGGAGATTCCACAGACTCCCTTGTTTATTATTAATAAATTATTACCATGCTTTTTTATTTTACAATTAAGGTACATTCAGATAGAAAAGCAAAGGTGAACTCTGCAGCAGACAGTCACCAATAACCAATTGTCTACCTTGACTAGTACTGTAATGAAAATAAATTATCTTTTTTTTTAGATGATGCTTTTAAAATATGGGCTCTTTGCAAAATGTAATTTCCATATAATACTTTAACTAGACACCTTCAGATCATTACATAGAAATGGTAGGGATTTCTCAAAAAGCCAGGATTTCTTAGAAAATAAGGTTAAAAGCAGAAATACTGAGGCTTTTTTGGCTCTAACTAAAGAGGTATGTATTTTTAATAAGTCTTACAAGTAGCCGAAACAGTTGTTATACTCAACATCTATATGAAATCCAACCTGTGATTCTGAATAAAAAACTGTGAGGTAAGAGTGAAATCAGTGAGAATTAGAAACAAACAGCCTTGCATGGTTATTCTAATATCTTCTGATTCAGGAAAGTACCTTAGCACATGCTAAAGTAAATATAGGCTTTTAAATATGTGCTTTGAAGGACTTTGAAGTCAGTGGACATGAGTACATGCTTAACTTTAAGAGCTTTCCCAATTTATGATCATATCTAAGAAGCATAATGGAGCAGATCCTATCTCATTATTCATTCAAAATACCCAGTGATTTCAATGGGTGTTTTGCCCGAGTAAAGACTACTGGCTCAAAGACCAAGCTTTATATTAAAAACAAATGGCACCTTTGAAACTGTATCATGAAGCTTACTGATGGTTTTTGTTGAGATGGTTCATAGACTACAACTTCTGATTTCTTCCTTTAATTTAGTGTCAGTTGAGGACATCAGATTCAGAGGTAACTGTCCCTGTATTTCTCTCCTTCCACAGTCAGGGTACGTCTAGACTACATTCGACGAAGCCATGTAAAATAGTTTACTCGGCATAATCAATGAAGCGGGGATTTAAATAATCCCTGCTTCGTTAAACTAAAAATGGCCGCCGCGCTGTGCCGACAATCAGCTGATCCGGCACAGCGTGGCAGTCTAGATGCAGCACAGTTGACAAGGGAAGCCTTTGTTGACTGCTCCAGTATGAGGTTTACCGGAGCGGTCGACAAAGGCTTCCCTTGTCGACCGCGCCGTGTCTAGACTACCGCGCTGTGCCAGATCAGCTGATCGTTGGCACAGCGCGGCGGCCATTTTTAGTTTAAGGAAGCGGGGATTATTTAAATCCCCGCTTCATTGACTATGCCGAGTAAACTATTTTACATGACTCTGTCGATGGAGCCATGTAGCCTAGATGTACCCTCACGGTATAACTTAGGAGCAGAGCAATGCTGCCCCTGTCCTCTCATCAGTGTGTCTCAACACCATAAGTAAGCCCTCCAGAACAGAGGTAAAAACATACTCAGGTATATCAAGCTACATGCAATTTTTGTATTGGTATAACTGTCAGCTAGAGGTTTGACTTTTTTGAATTGATATACTAATACAGGTTGAATCTCTCTAGTCTGACACTCTTGGGATCTGACCAGTATTGAATTAGAGAATTTGCCAAAACCTGGGAGGTCAAGTTTGTAGTGAGTTTATTTCTCCATGGTGAATAAATGGAACAGTGTTTGCAATGCTGCTTAATAATCTTGTATGACTGTACCAATGCATCCTATATAAGCCTACACCTAACCAAGGCTTATTGTCTCTCCATGACAAAGTGTCAGTGATGTTCCATGGTTTCACTGTACTGGCACAAGGAAATAAGCAGGTTTTTATACTTTACTACTTACACTTAGTAGCATCACCAGTACTTCCACTACTTGCTGAAATCTTAGAATGCATTTAAGGCTAAATTAGCGTTAAATAACAGAACACAGAGAGCTAGGACTGGGTTTTATGAGACCATGGAAAATTTGGCCACATCCATGATGAGCAGCTTCATGACTTACTAAAATCATGCTGGACTATAGATGTTGCTGGACCAGAAAGTACCAGACTAGAGAGGTTCAACCTGTACAACCCCTAGCGTGGATGCAGTTATACCTAAGGCCTGGAAATTTTCAGGGGTGTTTATGCATCTCAGTCACTCATCTGGGATATGAGAAATGCGGAACACTTAAGGCTAACTCCCTGCTCTGCTGGCTGTGGAGCAGGGACTTGAACCCAGATCTCTGCCCTAACCACTAGGCCATTGGCTATAATGAGAATGAGAACCTATGTGTGATTATAGCCCAGTGGCTTGGGCCTTTACAAGGCATGTTAGACTCAAGCTGTTGTTTTTGCTCAACTGGACATTTAGTTACACAAAGCATTACAGCTCCAATGAGAGAGGCTGCAAAAGTTGCAGCCAAGAATACCTAAAAGCCTAGTAGTTAGGGCAGGAGTAGGATACATTTTTTCAGTCAGCATTTGCTGACCCACAGAAAAATCTATTGGGGGCCAGTAGCGGCAGGGGAGGCTGGAGTGCCAGCACAGGCTCCCTAATGCTGGGGAAGCCCTAAGCCTTGGAGGGCAGATCCAGGCAACCCAGGGGCCACATCTTGTCCCCAGGCCTTAGGTTCCCCAACCCTGACTTAGGTCCTTCAGCTGGGATGTAGATTCAAGTGCTTACTGTGACTCAGGGAAAGCAGGGACTTGCAAGCAGGGCTCCTACATCCTGAGTGACAGACCTAGCCACCAGGCAATGAAATATAATGTGGTGAGTTACTCTTTCTTATTTTCTCTTGAGAAATGGCTGGTTTTTCCTTTTGCTAGTGCACAGCCTGACCTGGTTTAAGTGCCTGACTCCATGATTTGCATCTCAGAAGCCCAAAATAGACAAACTGGGGAAGGTGATCTTGGGAAAGTGATTATTCCCCTTTATTTGGCACTGGTGAGGCCACATCTGGAGTATTGTCTCCAATCTGGGCTTCCCTTTACAGAAAATATGTGGCTGCATTGGAGACAGTCCAGCGGAGGGCAACAAAAATGATTAGGAGGCTTGAGCACATGTCTTGTGAGGCATGGCTGAGGGTTTTGGCTTATTTAGTCTACAGAAAAGAAGAGGGAAAGGGGATCTGATAGCAGTCTTCAAATGCCTGAAGGGGGCTTCCAAAGAGGAGGGAGAGAGGCTGATGTGACAGATGATAGAACAAGGAGTAATGGTATCAAGTTGCAGTGGGGGAGTTCTAGGTTGGATATTAGGAAAAAATATTTCACTAGGAGGGTGGTGAAGCACTGGAATGGGTTACCTAGAGAGGTGGAAGAATCTCTATCACTAGAGGTTAAGTCCTGGCTTGACAAAGCGCTGGTTGGGATGATTTAGTTGGGATTGGTCCTGCTTTGGGCAGGGGGTTGAACTCAATGATCTCTGAGGTCTCTTCCAACCCTATGATTCTACAATTCTAGGACTTTAGGTGTTAATCAGGCAGGCACATGGAATCCTAATTTTAGCCTTTAGAGAAACCTTGGTGCTTTGACTCTTTCAGGAGAGACAAATAAGAAGAAAATACTCCTTATATAAGACATGCAATGAAACAGTTGGGATCTCATCCTTAACTCCATTTTATTTTATTTTATTTTATTTTTTTGCTGGAACAAAGATTTAAAAATCAAAATGAATCTATCTTAACTAGGAAAATGTCTTATTAATCTACAATGGTTCATAAAAACCAGTAAGTGGGGTGGCGGGAGGTGGGAATCCCAGAAACCAATAGAAGTCTCATTCTTTCTTTCCGACAAGATCCAAAATTCACTGAAGTCAATGTAAATCTTTCTATTGATCTCAGTGTGTTTTGGATCACGTCCTTAGTCCTCTCTCTGCAAGAGTGCAGTTATGCTGATTATCTGTATGACTAAAATGTGACATTTGAGTAAGAATGACAACATGATATCAACCTGTGAAATGATATAAATCTTGGAAGGCTGGTCTAATACCATTTGGGATAACATATTTCAAAATTCTGTCATTCCTTCTTAGCAATGCAGTCTGCCATTCCTTACATGTGATTCAGAGCAGAAAGAACTAGATTTTGTTCCAAATCTCTCTGTAATTTTCAGGAATTCATTGCTGCAAGTGAGGTCAGCCTCTAGTCCAGGGAAGAGTAGAAAAGGGACCAACATACATCATTGGTATGTGTGACTGGATGCAATCTACAACAGAAACATAGACAGATACATTAACAACAGCAGCGCTCGGTTTGAGGCAATTCTTCAAATGCTGAATCAAATGTGATGGACGTAGGCAGTTCAGAAACAGTTACACACTAGAGTGATTCTAATCCTTATATTTTACAAATGCAACATGTTTCCTGTTACATTCATCATTCATCCACATTTGTGGTCAAGATTAAATTGTCAGTTTGCATGTGTTTTATTTTGTCTTTTTTGAAAATATGTTTCACATTTTCTATTGGCCAGTACTAATTTTACTTCTTATATATTAGAATGATTATTTTTATGATTATTTCAGAGTAGATCTCCTAATGAGTCCAGATTTTATTCCTCATTTACATTTGCTTTTAAACATTTCTCTATTTTTATAGTAGTAATGGAGCCATTTTAGGTGACATGCTCTTTGTGATACATTTATACTTAAATTTAAATAGGATTTTAATTTTATTTAAATATGGCTGGTTTCATTTAAAAAGAGCATTGAGATATGGAATAAGCTTAAAATGGTAACTGTATTTTTAAAATAATCCAACATAATTATTGTATGTCTTCTCATCACTTTTTTCCAAAATAATACATTGCTTTTATTAATGTTTCATTTTATTTTATGTAAGCTTCAAACTATTTATGCATGGATGAAGGAATTGCTATTACTTGTCATAGAAACACAATATAGAAACATATAGCCTGTCTCCAGATACTTTGTATAATCATCTTCCAATAAATGTCAGTTGCAGTGTCATGTGGTCTAAAACTTAAACCTAGGTTTAGGAAAAGAGAAATTTAATGGCCTTAACATGGGATTTTAATCTGCATTTAATTGTTTTGTTAGATTTGATATCCCAGCCACTTCAGAATCATTCCTTAAAGTACATTTTCTAGTATATTGTGTGAGCTAGTTTTAAAAGACTTGAATTATGAGGGTTCTTCTATTTCCCTAAGGAACCTATTCCATCACTCAACTTTATAGTCAAGAAAGGTAGGGTAGAGGGTGGTGGTTGTTGGTATTTTTTTGTTTCTTTGTTTTGTTTTGTTTTGATTTGTTTTTTGTATTCAGTCTAAATTTATCCCTCTTAATTTCATGCTATACAGCACACCTCATTATAACTGCAAGAAAATTTGTAATCCATCAAGGCACAGAGTTCTGTCTCTTAAGCTGAACACGGCCAATAAAGAGCACTTTTAAAAGATTCTGGAAAGAAGCTTACAGCTTATTATAAAATGGAAACATATTTTTCTGATGTGTAATTAGGGAATAGCAAATCTTTCATGCAAACTTGAACAAATACAAAATGGTTTAGTGAAATTGGGAGACTAATACCCTTTATAACATATAGGGGCCTGGTGTTTACATTAAATATCTCCATTCCAAGACATGAAATCTACCCAACACACATCAGCATTTGATCAAGGAGGGGGAATTCCAGGCCCATCATCCCTCAGAGGGGAGAGAGGTTGCTTCAGGTCTGAGGGCCTCTATATCCCATGCCTTCCTTAGGAAGAGCTCCCCCTGTCCTCATTAGCCTGCTGCCTTTTCTCAACCCCTTATTTTGCAGGAAATTAAAAATACTGCTAGAATATGAGGCAGTGGCTCATGGAATAGTGCATTTGAGGTGCTGGGGTTCATTTAATAGAAGTTATTAATTTGGAGTAGAGTTTTGTTAGTGTCTGTCCATGTCATAGATTTTTTTTATTGGATCCCCAGTGTCCCATCTATAGTGAAAGGCAAGCACTTGAATTATTCCCTCTTTTAAATGCACATCAGTATGGATAGTGTGAATTTATCAGGCTGACAACAATCCAGAAAACCCCCCAGCACTGTGCTCACTCAGCTCAGCCTCTCAGAAAGAACTAATCAGCTAGATGCCCAACAAACCTCTCTGAGTATCCTTCACAAGATTTTCAGAATGGCTGGAAATTCTTGCAAGAACTCACTGTTTCTTTCTCTTTCTTCTTCCCACATTCCTGTGAGCAATACCGGGTGTTGTACCTAGCCACTGACCTATTCTGCAT
The DNA here is from genome assembly GCF_052426305.1 of Pelodiscus sinensis. Classification (NCBI taxonomy): domain Eukaryota; kingdom Metazoa; phylum Chordata; order Testudines; family Trionychidae; genus Pelodiscus; species Pelodiscus sinensis. The sequence goes on along the minus strand of NC_143055.1, from coordinate 22,013,906 downwards.
GGTGCAGCACCCCAACTACAAGGAAAACTAGTCTTTAACAGCACTCTACATGCCCTGTAATGGTTCTCTAACACATTGGGTGCCTTTGCAGGGCTTTTTCCAAAGGTGCTACAACCAGGTATTCCAGTATAGCAAAAGATGGAACAACTAATAGAATATGGTGCCAACCTTAAATCTGGATCCATAGTTGATTTGGCAGTATACCTTTTAAGAGCTATTTTAGGCTACTGAACTTTTTTAGAGAAGAAATCCTTTAAATAAACACCACAGCTGCTTCAGTTCAATCTGAAAAACCGGTTTCCATAAGAGCGATGATTACTTAATGACAGTGTGTCACTTTTCACCTTGTATTACTTCTAGCCATGAAGCTTCCTGAAAATACCCTCGTAGCCCAAAAACAGAAGTTACTTTTTAATGACTTTTTAGCTTTACAGACATGGAAAGATTATTCTTTACCTCTCCATCAACTCTGCCAATGGGTGATTTCAGAATGAAGTCAGGAGGCACATTCACATCCACTGCATCATCTTTCAGATGTTTGAAAACAAAGAGTATATACTTGGCAGTTCTCAGATTTCTATGGTTACCGATGAATAGCACAACTGTAGCAGAAGTGTTGCTACAGTCTGCTAGCAAAAGATAATTTAAGAGGTCACATTTAGATCCATTATCAAAAGGCTAATTTTTCCCTAGGACAATAAAACTGAAGTCTGTATTTCAGAAGGATTCTGTGTTGTATTTTAGACTTTTTAAAAAAATGTAGTTTCAAGTATATTAGAAATATATTAGAAGCAAGGGAAAGACCAAGGATAGATTAGGCCCAATGCTCTGAAGAGGGAGAAAAAATAACAGGAAACGGCAGAAGTGCTTAATGACTTATTTGTTTCAGTATCTGTCAAATAAAAGAACAACCAGAAATATTTCCCACGATATATGAGTAAAGTTTTTAGAGATGAATAATAATGCATGAACTAAAAATGAGGTACATAGAAATGCATTATTGCTGTCAGTGAAAATGTTTTAATTTTTCTAACATTCAATTAATTGTATGATTTTTACTGGAAAAGACAAATTAAATACATGAGTTCCTTAGAGTTTTCTGTCCACACTCATTGAAATATGTACTTCTTCCATTGATATCGGTGATGTTACACCTACACCTGGAGTGAATTTGTCTCCTTTTCGTTACTTACATCATCACACCAAAGCTAGACTGGGCAACTACTAGGTGGCAGACTGCAGAATTTCTAAAAATGTGTGTGACACAAACCCTAACCACAAGCTCAGCATAAATCTCTCACTCACTCACTCAATTTAGGCAACCAAGGACCTCACAAAATGAATACAAAAACGGTATACAAAAACTGGGGCTACATTTACAGTGTCTCTGGAATAGAGTTGGAAAAATACCTAAAGTTAAGCCAGCCTGTTCAGCACCATTAGAAATAGGTCTAATTTATCAATTTTTGCTTTCTGGCATCTGAGATGGACATGAAAAAAGTATTTTATTTTTTTCCATTGACTGCATGCTGACTTTTATTCCCTGCTGTTGCTTTCAGAGCATACGACAATATGCCTTTGCTGACTTCATTTCTGAAAATAACAACATAAATTATGTGTTCAAATTCCACTTTTTTTCAAGCAAGTGGATAAACAGGGAAAGGGAGGCTAATGATCCGGATCTCCTGGGAAAAGCCCTTGGAGAGCAATGGATGAAAGTCTATGTAACAGGTGTTGTTATGAATTATGTTACATTCCTAGATTTTTGTGTTTGCACACATTTGGTATTTTTGCTTTTAATTGGATTGGCAGTACAAATTGGAGTCCTTGTGTTTACTATTTTTTCAGTCATATCATTAATATTAGAAATACCAACACCACTGCTAAAAAGGAATCAAATTTGCTTTTCAGTAGAGCTTTGAGCACATGGCTGAGATTGCACACTACTGAATTGCACACCACCGAATTAGAGGCAGTCCTGCGCAACAGAACTTAGTCTAAATGAAGAATGGCAGAGAAGGAATGCTTTTGTCACCATTTTACAGAAAAGGGTCTGAATCACAGAGGAATTAGATGCATTTGTTAGCTAACTTGCACTCCCATGACAATATAGTGCAAAACAATGAATGGTCATGTACGAAATAGGAGTGCAATTCTGGCTCTGTTGAAGTCATTGGGAATTTTGCCATTTTCTTCGGCAGGGACAGGATTTCACACCAAGGTATTTATTTTTAGTTGCTCTGATAGTGCAAAGTTTAATTGCTAAACAGATAATAAGCCCCAAATCGATATAATATAATAATTTTAATGAAGGCCAAATTTTGGACCTGCACAGTAGGACAATGTCTCTTCAAGAAATAAGGAAGGGAGAATGTATTTGTCGTTGAGGTTTGGGAAGAGACATTCTTGGTTCTAACCCTGATTCCATTGCAGAGTTCTTCTATAAGGTTATGGCTACACTGAGTTTTTGTAGCAGAAAATATGCTGAGGGACTCATTAGCATAAGTCACTATCTCATTTGCATATTTTCTGCAAATCCTTTTTTGTTAGGGTTTTTTGCGCAAAATCAAGCAGTGTGGATGTTTCCCTTTAGCGCAAAACCCCATTTTTGTGCAAGATCCTTATGCCTCAAAAGGGAGTGTAGTGTACTGATCTTGCACAAAAAGGATTTTTTGCGCAAAAAGGAAATGTCCACACTGCTTGTTTTTGCACAAAAACCCCTAGCGAAAAAATGAATTGGCAGAAAATATGCAAATGAGATCATGACTTATGCTAATGAGCCCCTCATTAGCATATTTTTTGTTGCAAAAACTGATAGTGTAGACATAGCCTAAGTGCTTTTCCTCTGCTCTTCTAACGTATCCACCTGCAAAATGGGGACAGAACAATTGTATTTCACAAGGCTTTCCAAGGCTCAATTAACAATTGTAATGTGCTGTGAGATTCTCATACAGAAAGCATTATTAATAAAAAGGAAAAATGTATTCTGACTAGCTCAAAGGTGAGGTTATGTCATTCCACTTCCTGACAGTGTATTTACATTAATATCAAACCATAAAGATTGTTTACAGCTACCAATCTTGACTCTCAATGTTCTGTGATGTTATTTAGCTCTAATTTGCCCATAAATGTCTTCTAAAAACCCGGTAAGCAGTGGAAGTGTTGGTAATGCAGCTAAACTATATTTACCTCCTGTGGTTTGGCAAATTCTCTGTTCACTGCCAGTCAGATCCCGAGGATGACGGACTAGCGAGATAGCGATTCCCTCCATTGAGAAGTCACTGGATTTATTTACAAAAAAACCCCTATACTACCTGACGGTTATCTGAATCATACAGTTGGTGCATCTAGCCTATTAGTTCGAGGACAGAAACTGGGTCTTCATATGTGTTTGTACACACTTGAGCCAGGTCCTGATCAGAACTCCTGCACACTAATGCAATAAGTACTAATTTAATAGTCTCTCCTAAATAGCATATTGGTTGAACAATTAATCACTAACTGGTTAATTGTGATGGATGGTCATACAGAAGACTTTGATTTTTCAGCATTTCCTCACTCAAGGGTCCAAAATTGTGCAAACGAGGCTGCTGTTTTTGCACAGGTTTATGCCAGCTCCCCACCAATGACAGCCAACACCTGCTGAAGTCTGGTGGCACAAAAGAGAATCCCCAAAATTCTCTTTCTACAGCTTGAGCTGAGCTTTCCCTAGTTTCAGAGGGAAGAATGGATTTTAACTCATCAATAGCAGGTGTATCTCTGTGTGTATGTGTGGGGAAAAAATTATTCTCCATCGCCGCTCCCCAAGGTTTTTGCGCTTTCTCAGATCTGGGACATAGACACATATGGGCCCGACAGGTGACAGCCCACACAGTTAGAATCCAGGCCTATGCAAATCAGAGACTGTTCTCATGTTCTTGAATGGACAGGGGTTGGCAGCTGGCCTAGGTAACATGACTTGCTGACTCTGCCCCAGCCACTATGTTGTCCATGTCCATCACCAAGGTGGCAGCAGTGGAAGAGGGAGCAGAGCAGTCTGCCTCAAGCCTCAGAGGAACCTCCCTCCATGGCAAATAATAACACAGCACTCTCCTGGGGCTGGGGGATTTGTGTCAAGAGGCATATGGTGTGATATTAGATGGGGCAGGGACTTCAAAATACCCTACCCCCTCCAGATCTCCTGCTGCATGAAGCAACACCTCTTCCCTGTTTCCCTAGGTTCGCCGCTTTCCCCCAGTTGCTTCTGGCAGGGGTGTCTGAGCCAGTCATTGTCTCCCTGTTGTGGTGGTGGGGTTTATGGGGATGTCTGTTCCTACAGGCTGGGAGGAAGGGCATGTACAGAGTGGTCAGGAAAAAAATTGGCTTAGCAGTTTTTATACATTTAAATTCTGACCTGAAAAAGCTTTCTCCTCTTTCCTCTCTCCCCAAAAGAAAGACCTGAACTGGTGCCACTGTTCATCAGAAAGATATTTGGAGTAAAAATCTGGAATTAAATAATTAGACAACTTCTGGGTTTTGTGTTTTGGTTTGGCTTCCCCCCTAAGTATCCCCATAGTAATTTCTGCTTTTATTTTGGGCCCAGTGTCGTCTTTGGCTCCTGTAGACTTCTGGGACTACCAGAGGCCTGGCTTAATCCTCTCCCCCCATATCTCATGACTGGCAATCTAGGTTGCTGGGAATACAGGAAGTCCAGTACAGTCTCTCTTGCTTTCTTGTCCGCAAAGGCCTGGTGTTACATCATGAACTCAAGATAGTGATGCTTCCCATCTAACTACTGCAAATGAATCCTAGATGATGCTTACTTAGACATACCTTTGTTCTAATGCATGCAGACCAAAGTTATTTACTGGATGTAGTCTGTTTGCTTTTTGACTCAAACATGCACTTTATTCACAGCCTCACCCCTGGAAATATTTATTTTTTGCATTCTCCCATAATTGATTTATTCCAGACCTAATCACTTGTAGTAACAATGTACTCCCAAGAAACAAATTACTGTTCATGAGTCACAATGTCTTCCACCTCAGAAAGCAGACATTTAATAATTCTTCCCCTCTGTGTTACAGAGCGTCTGCATAAATAAAGAATTGCTTAATCACACTAAAAAATGAGAAATCCTCTCCACTTAACCTTCCTTTTCTATAGAAAGATTAAGGTTGTAATTAAGTATTTTAGTGTAACTATATTGCACAGAAATATTTACTCTCACCTTGGCCAACCATGCCCATAATTAAAGATGCTTTTCCATAAGCTGAAGGGTAGAAGGTTTGCTGGAATCATATTTGTTCGAGGTAGCTTTGTTACAGTGATTGTTCAATAAAAGCTGTGGTTAAGGAAAGTCATTCACTCAGACCATGCAGGGTTCACATAAGGAAGATAGTCAGTAGCTTCTCCAAATGAGAATGTAGATTGAAAAACAACTGGAGCCTTAGATTTTTCTTCCAAAATAATGGCTGCGTATATAGACAGGAGTGAACAATGGAAGGGGAAAGACAAAAAATAGGAGCAATCTTATATGATGTCATATGTTCTTCTGGTTTTAATACCCTCTCTGAACTCAATGACTTAATTTTTTCCTTGTGTGGTACATACATAATTTTGAATCTTCTACCTATTTTTTCTTCTCAGGGCCATCATTGGGCTTGAATCACCATGACTTCCCCTCAGAGAGGAGAGGGCACTTTGATCCTTTCTCTGGAGTTTATCAGCACTGTTCTGCAAGTCAGTCAGAAAGGCAGGGTCTCAGGAGCAATGTCCTTTTTCACTCTGTTTTCTAGGGCTCACAATTTTGCTTTGAAACTTCATTTGTGTTCCTCTAGAACTACATTCCATCTTTTATCCTTGTGCCCACTTTTTAAATAAACATGTAGGGCTCGTCTACATTGGCCCCTTTTCCGGAAGGGGCATAGTAATTTTTGAAATCGCAATAGGGAAATGCGCGGGGGATTTAAATATCCCCCGCGGCATTTAAATAAAAATGTCCGCCGCTTTTTTCCGGCTTTTAGAAAAGCCGGAAAGAGCGTCTACACTGGCCCCGATCCTCCGGAAAAAAAGCCCTTTTCCGGAGGATCTTATTCCTACTTCAAAGGAGTACATCTTATCCCTATTCAAAGTAGGAATAAGATCCTCCGGAAAAGGGCTTTTTTTCCGGAGGATCGGGGCCAGTGTAGACGCTCTTTCCGGCTTTTCTAAAAGCCGGAAAAAAGCGGCGGACATTTTTATTTAAATGCCGCGGGGGATATTTAAATCCCCCGCGCATTTCCCTATTGCGATTTCAAAAATTACCATGCCCCTTCCGGAAAAGGGGCCAATGTAGACGTAGACGTACAGTCTTGCACCCATGATAGAGCATCCGAATGTCTGTCTTCTCGTATACGTTCTGTGCTAAGAGTAAGTGGATTACACTGTATTAGGTTAGCATTTCCAAAAAAATCACCAAAACCAATATAATTTTTTTTAAAAAAAGTATTGAATATTGAGATGAGATGTATAAACCTCCTCTTGGTTGAGAGAGGTTTAATGAGTTCTTTTGAGCTACAACTGCCTCACCCCAATCCACCTGCAATAAGTGTCAGATTTGTCTGCCTCTGAGATGAAATGTTGATGTTTCTTTTGAAAGAAACCTGGCTGGACAAAAGACTTGCTTCAGAGACTACTGCTGGCCAGAGCTAAAAGAAGGTAGGCCTGATGCAGGACTATTGGTTCAATTTGTTGCCACTACCTTGCTTGTTGCATTTGCTAAGAAACACTGTTCTTGATAGTACTTTGCTTGAAGAGGGTGACAGCAGGTGACTGGGTGTACCAACCCCACACTGGGCTGCAGGGGGTAAGCCTGGCTTCCTGGATAAAAAGGCCGTACCCCACACAACCCCACTAGGCTTGTTCCAGCTGACCTGTATGAAGGGAGCTGTACTATTGTCTCTGATAGTTAGGCCACACTGCCTTGTGGGAGGGAGTTGTACTATTAATTTTGAACCTTGCAATGCATGCAGAATTGAGCTCAAAGTGAGGGGCCTCTGAGGGGAACAGGCAGCTTGCCCTGTGACACAGCCCAATAAGATATGTCTTGTGGGGGACACAGCAGTGGTTGGCTGTGAGGTTAGGAATTATCTTGTTGCAAATACTGTAAAAATATATTGTCATTCAGCTATCCTGTTTAAACCACGAATCATCTTCTTCTTAGTGTACACACAATGTACCTCAAGTGTCATATGACAGGATACAGCACTGAATTTGTTCTCTTAATTGGGTCATTAGGTTCCCTGTCTTGGGCCAGGTACTGCTAGGAAGAGCCATAAATCTCTGCTATGATCACTTCAAATGACCATTATATAGTCTGGGTAAAGAGCCTGGCAGACTATAGATACTGCTTAATAAATAATGTCACATGGTTAATGGAAAAGAATAGGACACCAGAGGAAGAGCTTTGCAAAACTCAATAAAATGTAACATGAATTAATGCTAATTTGTCACAGATCTTATACAATAGATTTATTTTTTTCTTCACAGAATGATAATTGAAAAATTACACTTAAACTTGTCCTAAATAAACCAAGGGCGGCTAGGAAAGTCAGTATATTGGCCTTTTGTGTCTGTTTATAGAAGATTTTGGCAGCCAGCTAGTTGCTGCAGTCTGTATAAGACCCAGCTATTATGTATTCCACATGTGCTTGACCCTGGATAAAAAATATATTGCCATAGAGCCGTGTTTCTCAAAGTGGTCTGTGAAACCACTTTGAGAAACCAGCTAACTGGCTGCTCCGGTGTGTTTATTTACCGGCTCTGAGCCCATAGATCCTCACGGCTCCCATTGGCTCCCGTTCGCTGTTTGCAGCCAAGGGGAGCTGCGGGAAGCAGCATGGGCCACTTTGAGAAACACTGCCAGAGAGACTGTCAGTTTATATACTCTTAGCACAAGTCATCAGCTACTTTAAAACCTATTTTAAAAAAAATCAAATGTCTCCTAAATTGTTTGTTTGTACTGTAATGCTACCTGGACATCTAGCTTCACTCAGATGCTTAGATTTCAAATATCAGGATATAATTCAGGTAGGTGCACCCATATAGTTCCTAATAAGAAGGGAGACGTAAAAGATTTTGATCAGTACATGGAAAGCGATGTTAAATAGACCCCTCCCTAACACAGTAAATTATTCCCTATTCCAAATATATTCTTACCTTTGCACAGAGACTTTTGCCATTAAATATGGAAGACTTTATTCAAACTTGGAATAAATTATTCATTTTTTCAGCCAAAAATCCATGTTTAAAAACCAAAAATAAAAAAATCCTACACAATTAAGCATAGCTTTGCAAGCCTTGATTATTTTCACTAATGTGTAAGTAACTGTTGTATTCACAGGCACATTTTGACTGAGAATATTAAGTTAAAGAAAACCCAGTTGAAGAAAATGGAAGGACACCTGTTCTGCTTAAATCCATAAGGGGAACTGTAACCTAAAAAAGGAACATTTTGGAGTTAACTCATAATTCTTTCAAATCAATTCTAAATAGTGATGACATAGTTTCTAAGTTGTTGAAATGTCAACAAAAACACCAGATGGCTTTAGTGTGAAATTCAGAATATATCTTTCCCCATCCACTTTTACTTTAAAGCTCTGTCTAGACTGGCCAGTTTTTCTGGAAAATCAGCCGCTTTTCCGGAAAAACTTGCCAGCTGTCTACACTGGCCGCTTGAATATCCGCAAAAGCACTGACTTCCTACTGTAAGAAATCAGTGCTTCTTGCGGAAATACTATTCTGCGCCCGTTCGGGCAAAAGTCCCTTTTGCGGAAAGCTTTTGCGCAAAAGGGCCAGTGTAGACAGCTCAGATACGTTTTCCACAAAAAAGTCCCGATCGCAAAAATGGCGATCAGGGATTTTTTGTGGAAAAGCGCGTCTAGATTGGCACGGACGCTTTTCCGCAAAAAGTGCTTTTGCGGAAAAGCGTCCATGCCAATCTAGACGCTCTGTTCCGAAAATGCTTTTAACGGAAAACTTTTCCGTTAAAAGCATTTCCGGAAAATCATGCCAATCTAGACGCAGCCTAAATGATAATTCTGTGTCTTCAAAAGAAACATTTTTGGCTTGTATTTGTTTTTTAAGAAAAACAGTGAGTTTTGGCATGTCATGGCAATAGTTAGTTAGCACAGTACATTGAATTCCTCCAGCTGGCCAAGGGCAACAACACTGAGGATATATCTGCACTATGGGGTTTTTCCACGGTACTGGAGGTATCCTGGAAAAACTCCGCTACATCCAGGGAATGCATCTGCTCTTCCACTTTTTTTTGTGGAAGAGCAGAGGAAGAAGGACTCTTCCCATGGGGAAGAAGGGCTCTTCCAAAGGAGGAGACTTTTCTGAAATTTGGCCCAGTGTAGATGGGCCAAATTTCAGAAAAGCCTCTTACGAAAAAACTATTGGTAAAAGGTACGCAAATTGCGGAGTGCAATTTGCATATTTTTTTTCGATAGATCATTGTAGTGTAGACATAGCCTGAAGGTTTCCTTGTATTACTACATCATCCTGCCTCAAGACTGACTCAAAGGAACAACAATAACTGGATGAGAGGGCAATTCAATTGCTATCTGTCATGGCTGTTCCCCGCTCAGGTGTTCCGAGTGCAAAAGGTGGGTACCTGCACGATACTTTAAAAATACCTTGCCACTAAAAGCTTCTATTAAAACTTGCCAAGTCACAGATTCCCTGGCTGTGGATTGGTATTGCTGCCACCACCCAAATGCAAAAACACTTTTGAGAACCCAGGAATGCGCACTTGGCAATTCCTTCCTGTGGGGTGCCCTCAAGCTCTTTTAACCCTCCCTTGGGAGAGAGCTTGGAAACTGTAATTTCTCTTTGGAGTTTGAATTTGCAGTCTCAGGCACATACACACAGAACCTCCTGCCTTCTCAGGCACAGGAATCAGATCATGGTCTTAAAAGGGCAATTTTTATTAACAAAAAGAGAAAATACACCTGGTGAAATATTACTTAATTGCTAAGTGTTACAGAGCAACTGAAATAAAAGAATTAAACACAGAGAATTGCTTGCTTAGAAGTTTGGAAAGTTTGGAAAGTTACAGTGTACAACACAGAAAAAATCCAACAAACCCCAAAATAAAGAAAATAACCTGAACACATCTGACTAAGCATTCCCTGGTCTACTTACATATCTGTATATAGTGTGGTGGTCACCCCATTCCAAATATGAAAAGGGTTAAAACAGTCCTGGGAGAGGAGTGTAGCTAGGAGCCAACCATGAAAGGCCAATCAGAACCCAGGAAGGCTATATAAAAGAGATATCTGGCCAGAGCTCTGCCAGGAAGCTCTAAATTGGGTCAGACCTGCCTCAGAGTCAGGGAGCCTTTGGCCTGTATTAAGCAGAGCACTCTATACAGGAGAGAAGATTTCTCATAATTCTCTTGTGTGTGCTCTAACTGAGCAGGATACTTTAGCAATGGGTTGTCTACTTCTTTATACAACTTAGGGACAGTAATCTTCTCTCTTAGAAAGTATCAGACAAGTGGGGAGGAGATAGGAATATATCTGCAATGGAATAATATTTGGTCCAAATTATGAAAATACATAAATAGCCAAATGCTTTTGGAAAATGTAGGAAGAAAAAACATCTGTGTCAGCTAAATTGCTGAGAATTACTGCTGTGTTAGCAATCTGATGTAATTTCTTAATAGTTCTCATTATGCTCAGTCTAGCACAAATCTAAATCATGCAGATTGTTATACACTCTCAGTCTGCTTTCTTCAGCAGTCTCCTTGTCTTGAAAAATAAGCTGATACAATATGTAGGTGATGTTTGGCAAACTTTTGATAAAGTGATGTACAGATGTTTCAAACCGAGTCTCCTGCAAATTCTATTTGCTGGCTCACTGGGGATGAACTGGTGCTATCCAAACCACATTGCCAAATTCTGGCTCAAGGCCATATTATACTTTAAAAAACCCTGTAGGTAGGAGGGAAACCAGGGAGTATAACTTTGGTGCCTGGCACCAGATGAGAGGAATGCACGGAATGCAAGCACATTCCCCTCATTCCTTTAGCATCTGGGGAATGGGATGAAAAGCTAGCCACGTCCTGGAGTGCACAGCTGCTGCCCCCTCAACACACCTGAAATGGCGCCCTTGCCTGACTGGCATTTAAATCTCTCCTGAGTGGCTGCACAAGTGTATAGCGTACAGGGAACACTGACTCGAGGCTCTTTTTATGTCCTCATAACCCTGCTATGTCTAAATGTTGCAGATTCTTTCTGCATAACATCTAAGGTACAACCATTCCTATTCATCTGCACAGCTGAAAAACGTACCTAGGCTCCCATTCTTCATCTGTAGGACGAATATCTTTCTCTCTGGACCTGTGATATGAAACCTTTCACTGCTCATATCCATTCAGAATGATGCAACAGAGATCAGTTTCTTTATCCCTCCATTGGCTCCCCCTTCTCTGTTTCAACAAACATCAACTTTTTATTTTATTTTCAAAACCCTTTGTGGCCTATTCCCTTCCCCCCCATCTATAATCTTTCTTTCTTTACTAAAATGCAAATTCTCACCTCCATTAAGCCAATGATACTGGCTTCCATTGGCCACTTGTTAAACTTCAAGAAAAGGATCATCTGGTTTTCTCTCAGGTTGCCCCTATGGTTTTGGAGGAGCTCCCAGCAAACATCTGCACAACACTTATTTTCCTGACAAAATGGCTACACCCTAAAGTCAGGAGCAAGCTGAAGAATGCTGAGAGACCACCCTTCACCCAAAGAATAGAATGAAATGTAAAATGTTTGGACTATTTCTTAATGCATAAGCAAATCATTGTCTGATTTCATATGAAATCCACCCACAATGAGCCTGGCCAACAGAAGTGAAATAGGGCAACTTAGCGGAAGTTCACTGTAGAAAAGGCCTAAAGTCTGAAGTACAATGGCGAGGTGGTGGGGGAGAACACAATAGAATGGGCATGTCTCATATGGAGACCTCTCTAACTGGCTGCTTTGTGCTATCTCTACCTCTAGCCATGACAGGCAGCTCATTATAGGCACAAAATTACACTTTACTTTCAAAGATTTCTTTTTAAAATTCCCTATGTACACATTCACATAATAGTCTGGACCGATTTTAAAAGTATTAAATTGTACATGTATCAGCAGTTTTCAGGAGTAATAATGGCCAGGTTCAGGGGAAAACTGTCATACTTCTAAGGGCTACGTCTACACTGGTGGCTTCTTGTGCAAGAACGCTTTTGCAGAAGAGTTCTTGCGCAATAAGTCTTCCACAAGCGTGTGTCTACACTGGCATGTGCTTTTGCGCAAGAGCATCCTTGGCAGTGTGGACATTCTCTTGCACAAGAAATTCATGTTGCCTGTCTACACTGCCCTCTTGTGGAAGAGTTCTTGCACAAGAGGGCTTATTTCTCATGGGGAGAAGAATAACTCTCTTCTGGAAGAAGCCTTATTTTGCAATGCTAAACTGTAAATTTACTTGCTCGAGAACGTGCGTGCAGTGTAGAAGCTGCCAGTGTAGACATAGCCCTAGTGTTTTAACTTATTCATGATACCATAAAGAGAAGGAGTGAAAACTGCCTGACATGATGTAATAAATTAGTTTAATCTGGGATTACAAACACTAATATACATTAATTATATTTGGAGTTGTGTGGCATTTCTATTGGGCAGTGTGGGTGCCTTAGTATGTTTTAGTGTCTTTTCTGTTTAATGTTAATGCTTTATAAGTACTTTCCTGGGGTGAAAATACCAGGTACTAAAGAACTCTTAATCTAGCGGAGAAGGTTTTAGGAAGTGAAAGTTGAATGAATTCAAATTAGAAATAAAGGTACAACTTTTAAGAGGGCAGGTGATTAAACAGTGGAGCAGGCCACTCTCCACTGTTGATGTCTTCGGATCAAGACTGTATGCTTTTCTTCAAGATCTGCCATACTTAAAATAATTGGCCTCAACATAAGGGAAGCTGGATGAAATGCTCCGGCCTATGTTATGCAGAAGGTCAGTCTAGATGATATAATGATCCAGACTGGCCTTAATTAGCTATGGTAAAGCTTGTGTTGGTGATAATTACATAATTCCGGAAATGTTTTATCCTCCTGAATCATAAGCACTCCCAACTATAACTGCATCTTAAGTTAGGTTTTCTTTGGTCTGGAAATATGTGAGGATCCGTGCAGTCTTGATTCAGTTTGACTTTAGGAGGAGTCTGCATGCAGAACAAAGAGCATATTCACAAACAGAACATCTATTACAAAGCAGGGGTCTGGAGCATGCTAAGAGTCACTACAGTGAATTATTCTGGTGAGGCAGATGCTTAGAACCCCTGGGCAGATCCACAATCCCCACAAAATTGTATGTGGATGTCCATAGATAAAGCGGGTACCCATGGATTTGCAGGGTTCTACAGATGCTGTCCTTCTTCTGGTCGCATTTTCCCTTTCCTCTTGGAGAGGGGACACAGACAGGACAAAACTGCTACTGAGGCAGGTATGGTCCTTATATATTTTACTCGCTTTCCTGATCAGACTATGCCGGAAATGAGAGGGTGGGTCTCTCCCTTGCAGTGGTTGCTGGAGCAATTTATGGGTAAGGCTGCACTGGATCACTGCACTCTCCTTCTTTGGGATCCATATAATCTGTGTAAATGAACCTTCTGAAGGCAGTCCAGGATAGCTGCTGCTTTCTGCACCCCTCCCATTATGGTTCAGCCTAGGGATTTATTTTTTGCCTCGTTCTTTTCCAAGTGCAGGATACCACCACTATGCAAAGTTGCACATAGGGAACTTGTGCTTCTTCAGTGGTGTCCAGAGAGACACAGAGCAGGTCAGAATCCTTGAGGCAGTACCCATTTACTGCCAGCAGACACATCACGGAGAGAAAGATGGCTCTAGGACAGTGATGGACAACCTGTGGCCCATGGGCTGCATGCACCCCCTGGGGATCCACCTGAAGCTTGCAGACCCCGTGGCTATCCTCTCCCCCATGCATTGGATCCCCACACTTACCTGCTCCTTCCCTCCCCCCCCCCCCCCCCATTCCAGCACTTTTGGAGAACTGCAAATCTGCCCCAGCTCTTCCCCTTCCCTCCCAGAGCTGGAATGCTCTGAATCCCATTTGCAGCTGTTCAAGCTTTGGGAGAGAGGAGGAGGGGCAGCCCAGAGTGTGCATTAGGTGATTCATGGAACTCCAGAGGTGCTGGGAGGGAGAAGGAGGAGTACGCATGAGGCCTACTCACCATTTGTGATTGCCCATCACTGTTCTAGGTGAAGCCACAGACATGTTATATCCTTCAGTAGCAGTGTACAATGCAACAGACAGTATTAAAAAATACATATATTCTACCTCCCCTTCTGTACTGTCTGTGCCTAGCAAGAGAGTGGGATCACCATTTGCTTACCCATGTACCCTCTGCACTTGCATATATCCTCACTTTTGGAACTGAGCAATTTCTGTGTAACCTGGACGATGCTCTCTTTATGAGGGTTGCAGAAAGATCAAAACAGACAAAAAAGAATTCTCCCCCTCTGTGGGTCAAAAAAGTTTGCACGTGTGAATATTCTTCAGCACACTGATGTGTTTTTTTCCTGGCTCTAGCCTTGGAGTCACCCTAGTGAAAGGCAGCCAAAGCTCTGTTAACTTAAATGTCTGAACATTTACAGTTGATAAAAGACCTTGAAAAAGCCAAGTGTTTGTGTGGGCTTTCTTTCTTTCTTTTTTTTTTTAACTCCCTCAGATTAAAGACGCTCAGTGAAGTATATTTCAGGGAAAACAATTTTAAATGGCACCAGCTGTTCTGAAAAGGAGATTTTAGAAATTTTGAACCTTGATTGAACAAAACCTTAGATATATTTTTTTTAGTCTTTCTTTTTGGAGAAATCAGAATCACACAGGCACTGCATACACATCTTCTTAAAGCAAGCCCTTTGCTTAAATTACTCCTAACTGATCAACAATGAAATGGTTCGGTTTTAGACAGTTTTCCATTTTTGAAACAAGAGATGAATTCATGAGCTGAAGATTTGTTGAAACTAGTCTTTTAGTGACACAAATTGATTATTAAATCAGGGAACACACTATTATTAAGAGTTAATTTATTGTCCAAGCAAAAAGTCATGTTTAAATACTATCAGCATATTCGGTGCCATGCAAGACAAAAAATAAGCCATTCCTAGTACCAAGGTACTTGTCTAAAAGATCTACACAAGAAAAGAAAGGAGTAACTTGGAGGATTTGATTGTTAACCATTGACGTGGCAGCAATGCAGAAAAACTGGGTCTTTGGGGGTACATCTACACAGTAGCATTATTTTGGAATAATAACAGTGCACATCAACATTACAAGCCTTTACTTCAAAATAATGTCGAGCTGCAGGACTTCTCACTCTGACTCATAGTAACTGTCATTTCACCAGGACTAAGGAAAGTCGAAGGAAGAGTGTTTTTCCTTCAACTTCCTGCTGAGTAGACAGCGCCAAAAGTCGAGTTAATCTATTTCGATTTAAGCTACACAATTGATGTAGCTGAAGTTGCATAGCTTAATTCAACGTTAGCCCTGCTGTATAGACATGTCCTAAAAGAGATGTGGAGGCGCGGTGGGTGAAGTGAGATGAGGAGGTCTTTCTGTGCATAGGGGACAGCAAGGAGCAATGCATGAAGATGAGTGAGTGAAGATGACTCTCTATTGCAATTAAGCACTTAAATTTAAAGGTACAGTACATATCCAAGATGCAGCTACTTTGGGAACTGACATTTCCTTAGTATTATGAGAATTTTTATGGTCATAAATTTGGAAGGAATATAACAACATGCAAGTTCACTTCAGGACCTTTGCTGGAAGCAAGTCTAGCCAAACACGAACATGCAGTGAATACAATCTTAATGGTACAGTTTGCTTGTACCATACTTCCATAGACAGATTCTCACTGCATGAAGGATGAGAAAACAAACAGGCTGCACATCTAAAGGACAAAGTCACAGTAGCCGGCAGAATTCTTGTTCATAAAGAATTTCACCCCTCTCTTTGTACCAGGAAAAGAACTCTGCCTTATTACATATTACAAACCTGTGACATTACAGCTCGAGAAAAAAGAGACTGTCTGCTGCTGATTATGCTAACCTAGTTCTAAGAAGCCTGCTGTGATCACAGCTGACCTCGCTAACTGTCTGTCTCAGATTATGTTCAGTCACATACACATCTCATACTCTGAGAGTGAACCTCCCTCTTGAGCTCAATGTGCTCCATAAGCCTGTGAACCAAACCAAACAGCTGGCCTCACTCTGAGCTCATACTAATGAGAACGAGGACAACTGAAACTCCAGTGGAGTCCTTGAAGTTAAACATGTATGAAAGGAGAAAGAGACTGCTGGGTTATCTTCTGTTGCATCAGAAAGAAGGATGCTCATCTTGATAAATGTACAATAAGGCTATGTCTACACTGGTGCAATCTTGCGCCAGAGATATGCAAATGAGGCTAAGCCTGGACTATTGCCAAGCCTCATTTGCATACCTAATGAGCCGCCATTTTGCGCAGCTGTCTACACTGCCCCTTCTTGCACAAGAAAAACCCTCTTGCGCCATGCCGTTATTCCTGAAAATAATCAGAATAGTGGCATTGCGCAAGAGGGTTTTTCTTGTGCAAGAAGGGGTAGTGTAGACAGTTCCTTCTGGTGCAAGAACCTCTTCTGCAAAAATGGCGGCTCATTAGGTATGCAAATGAGGCTCGGCGATATTCCACGCTTCGCCTCATTTACATATCTCTGGCACAAGATCGCGCCAGTGTAGACATAGCCAAAGTGTTTTGATATTAAATCACCCCCAAGGTCTGAAAGCTACCTTACCCAGACTGTACCCTTCAGCAGAAAAACCCAGCGATGGGGCAAAAGAACAGCAAATGGCCATAATACATGGCAGAATGTATTATGTGCATACTCAAGAAGGAGGAGCAGAGGTAACAGCAGGGCAATCATTCCTGGGAATGGAACTCTCCCATATCCACAGACACTGTCACATTCCATTGAATTCTTGCTGGCTCACCCATCCTTTCCTCTGGCAATGGCAGAACAGCACCCATTGCCAAGTTCCTATTATCTTGCAGCAAGACTGTTAACCTGCTTCAAATAGCAATAACTCCTGCTAGGAGAACCACGTGTTGAATGGACAGTAGTACCTTGGACCCCAGAAGCTCCCATGGTCTCAAATAGGCTCCCTTTTGTGAAAGAGCATCACCAGTGAAGCCACTGAATGGAGCAAAGGGGTGTGTGTGGGGGAGGGGGGGCGGGGATGTGTGTTAGGAGCAGGTATATTTGTGTTCCAGGTGATAGTGTCTCACCCCTCCACTTGGGCAAAGGTCTTGTATTTGTAGTAGGTCTCATCAGACAAGGTAGTGGAGATATTCCTGCTCCCTGGGCAAGTGGAACTTCTCAGGGCTGGAAAGGGGATATAAAAGTGCTCCAATGGATTGTGCAGTCAGGCCTGCAGAAACAGGTTGACATAAGAACATAAGAACGGCCGTACTGGGTCAGACCAAAGGTCCATCCAGCCCAGCATCCTATCTGATGACAGTGGCCAGCACCAGGTGCCCCAGAGAGGGTGGACCAAAGACAATGTTCAAGCGATTTGTCTCCTGCCATCCCTCTCCAGCCTCTGACAAACAGAGGCCAGGGACACCATTTCTATCCCCTGGCTAATAGCCTTTTATGGACCTAACCTCCATGAAATTATCTAACTTCTCTTTAGCTCTGTTATAGTCCTAGCCTTCACAGTCTCCTCTTGCAAGGAGTTCCACAGGTTGACTACATGCTGTGTGAAGAACTTTCTTTTATTAGTTTTAAACCTGCTACCCATTAATTTCATTTGGTATCCTCTAGTTCTGCTATTATGGGAACTAATAAATAACTTTTATTTATCCGTCCTCTTTACACCACTCATGATTTTATATACCTCTATCATATCCCCCATCAGTCTCCTCTTTTCTAAACTGAAAAGTCCCAGTCACTTTAACCTCTCTAAACCCCATTTGGGACCCGTTCCAAACCCCTAATCATTTTAGTTGTCCTTTTCTGAACCCTTTCCAAGGCCAAAATATCTTTTTTGAGGTGAGGAGACCACATCTGTACACAGTATGCAAGATGTGGGCGTACCATAGTTTTATACAGGGGTAGTAAGATATTCTGTGTCTTATTTTCTATCCCTTTCTTAATAATTCCTAGCATCCTGTTTGCCTTTTTGACCGCCGCTGCACACTGTGTGGAAGTTTTCAGAGAACTGTCCACGATAACTCCAAGATCTCTTTCCTGATTTGTTGTAGCCAAATTAGCCCCCATCATACTGTACGTATAGTTGGGGTTATTTTTCCCGATGTGCATTACTTTACACTTATCCACATTAAATTTCATTTGCCATTTTGTTGCCCAATCACTCAGTTTGGTGAGATCTTTTTGGAGTCCCTCACAGTCTGCTTGTGTCTTGACTATCCTAAACAGTTTGGTATCATCCGCAAACTTTACCACCTCACTGCTTACCCCTTTCTCCAGATCATTTACGAATAATTTGAACAGGATTGGTCCCAGGACTGACCCTTGGGGGACACCACTAGTTACCCCTCTCCATTCTGAAAATTTACCATTTATTCCTACCCTTTGTTTTCTGTCTTTTAACCAGTTCTCAATCCAAGAAAGGACCTTCCCTCTTATCCCATGGCCATGTAATTTAAATAAGAGCCTTTGGTGAGGGAACAAAGGGAACAGTTGTCAAAAAAGGGAACAGTTTTAAAGGGCACTAGGTGTTAATTATTATTAGGTAGTTTTACAGACACACTTAAACCAGGAAAATAGGAATAGATGAGAGATATCATGGTTATGTAATAGATTATGCTTTAGACCCCTTTAGATACTTCTCTCTCGAGTGAGCCTGTGAGGTGATCACCTTAGGTTCCTCCATTTCTCTCAGGGACCGAAACCCTTGGTTCTGCCTCTCCAGGATCTCTGGGCAGTAGCCCATCTGATTCCCTGTTATTGTAACATAACTTGCCATTAGCATTTGATACTGTGAACTCTTCCTCTCAAGAGGTAGCTGATAAAGTGACTCATAGAATCATAGGAGATTATGGTTGGAAAAGACCTCAGAAGATCATCAAGTCCAACCCCCTGCTCAAAGCAGGACCAATCCCAACTAAATCATCCCAGCCAGGTATTAAAAACCTCCAGGAGTGGAGATTCCACCACTTCCCTAGTGGGCTCAAGCAGCTTCTTCAATACAAAGCATTCTTTATTCCTCACAGATATACAGAAAACAGTAAGAAAAGATGAGGTGAGAAAAGGCCTGATTCTTACCTTCTCTTACTGACACTTTCTTCTTCCCTGTGTTTTGCTAATAGTATGCTGGGACACTTCTGGGCTTCTTTCTGAGTCTATAAGGAAGTCATTTTTAAGTGAGCAAGACAAATCAGACACTTGAAAGGGGTACTGGTAATTATTTATGCCCAAGTCCTCAAAGGTATCTCGCACTGACACCAATTGGAAGTAGGTTTCTTAATACCACTGACCACTGAGGAGCTGTCTTAATTTTACAAGCACTCACTAATCTTTTTAACAAAATCTTATCTGCACAACACAGAGAGTGAGAGTGGATCCTTCCCATACCTTTCTGTATCAAGGAACTTACCCTCAACGGTCTCCAAAAAATCCAGTCAAATGAATGGCTTTGCAACATGCTGAAAGTCATCCGATCTGAGCTATTTTGGTGCATGATCCACAATCCCAGGGCCCTTACAGAGAACCTTCTCCCAAGGAATATCCAGCTCAAATGCTTATAATTATTTCTAACGTGGCAGGGGAGAGAAGTGATTGCTCAAAAAGGTAGATTCCAAACTTTATGTGTCACATATTCACTTATTATCTAAACCTGCTGTATGCGAATATGTGAACAAAAACCAATGTTCTAGCACATACTGTATATAGTGGTTAAGTGGGCACTTTAAGTCTTTTTTATCCATTCTTATGCCCCTTTAATGAAAACTTCTAATTAGACTCATTGTGCTAGGTCT
This sequence comes from Pelodiscus sinensis, assembly GCF_052426305.1. Lineage (NCBI taxonomy): Eukaryota > Metazoa > Chordata > Testudines > Trionychidae > Pelodiscus > Pelodiscus sinensis. Next base: position 21,993,851 of record NC_143055.1, on the reverse strand, counting down.
TCGTGCGCTATACCTTTTTCTTCCCATGCAAATTATACTTTCAGTTTGCACATAGGCCTTTGCCCATGTTTTGAGGTTTTTTTTTTAAGTCTTACCAATATAGTTCTGAGAGAACTGTTTGCTACTTGACTGCTGCAGCACAGCCAAGTGATGGAGGCCAAAATTGTCTGTTTTTTGTTCTTTACAAAGACAGAACTATTATTTAGATTTTCCTTTTCAATTTTGTAGACAGAGCAGTACATTTAAAAAAAAATATGACTAATGAAAATTCCCCATCATAAGTCATATGTACACTTGATGTGATAAGCATTAGTTCCATGTGAAAGTATTTATAGGGTCTACAACAGTGAACATCTTAGTGTGTTTTTTAAAGTATTTAATATTAAGAAATCTGAATTTCTGTAAACTTCAGTTAGGGAGAACTGATATTAAAGAGAAAAAATAAATTTCTCAAATAACCCACAGCCAGCAAGTTATGCCATAGTTAATTTCTGTGGTTATATATGAGTTATCCTACTTTTCCTCACTTCTCCCCTGTCAGTGGTGGTTTCACATTAAATTGTAAATGCTTCAGATCAAGGACTATGAATTTTTCTAGCACTTAGAATGATGGGATCTCAATTCTGATTGGGATGCTACCACAGTATTAATCTACTCTATATTTCAGAGAGTTTGCCTATCTTTCTGTTTCTTCAGGAACTCCTGAATGTAAGAGTTAGGACCACCAAATTAGGTATACAGCTTCCTCTTATAACTTAAGCAAGGTAAGGGTTTTCTCGTGTCAGGAAAATGGGATGTAACTGGAATGGGACTGTATCTCTCAAAATAATAGAGAAAAGAGAATCACCAGGCAGGTGAAAGGGGCTGGTGGGTGGGACACCGTGTTTGTCCTGTGCTGCCCCTGCCCTAAACTTCCTACCCCGCAGGTGCCCTTTGGGGAGAGTGAGGGGGGCTGCAGCTCCCCCCCCTTGATTTGTATGGGAACATTGCTGGCTATTCCTCTTCTTCTGGGAGTAAGGGGAAAGTGCACAGTTTGCTGCATTCCTCACTCTGGCTGGGAAGCTTAGGGGGCAGATGAACCTGGACCTGCCCCACTCAGAGGACATGCACCTTTCCACTGGCTGTGCCTGCTGGAGCTGCAGTGGCCCTGGACAGATGCTTCTCAACTAGCTTCTTCTTAACTGCTCTGGTGAGAGAGGACTGGGGCAGCCTGCATACTGAATCCCTCATCCCCAGCTCCACCCCAGAGCAATGATTTACAGGAAGCATGTATATTTTCATTTTATTTCCCTCCCCTCCCCCCACCCCAAAAAATTATTTGAACTAAACTATTTGTGCTGTGCATTAGTGGCACTAACTATGACATGCCTCTATCCCCCTCTCTTCTCTTGTAAGAGCCCAATCACATAGATCACAATGGTGGGGAGAACTGGGATGTACAGTTCCCTTGGTGATCACTCAAATACTTGCTCATTAGAGTAGCAGGAACTAACAGCATTAATGTAGACTTTTGAGTCTAATCATGATTTGCCCTCTACTGTATAGTTAAAGTTACAGTAACATCTATACAAACACAAAGGCCATGTCTATACAGCAGCGTTACTTCAGAATAACTAACATTATTCTACACTACAAGCCTTTATTCCAAAATAGTGTCAAGCTGGAGGACTTCTCACTCCAACTCGTGGTAACCCTCATTTCACAATAAGTAAGGAGAGTTGAAGGAAGTGTTCTTCTGTCGACTTCCTGTTGTGTAGACAGCGCCAAAAGATGAATTAAGCTATTTTGACTTAAGCTATGCAATTGACGTAAATGAAGTTATGTAGCTTAATTTGACTTTAGTCCTGCTATGTAAATATAACAATTACAAGAGTCTCCACCTTCTGTGTGTGGACCTAAGGATAATAGAGCTTGAGTGGAACAGTGTATAAATCAGTGGTCACCAACTGGGATCTAACAGTAGATCTTAGAGCCTCTGACAGGTGATACTAACTGGTTTGGCTGGGAAGCTATCAAGCACTGGCACTTCAGTTGCCCCTCCACCAACTGTCATTCTGCTCCTGCCCTCTGCCTTGGAGCTGCCCCCCAGGAGCCTTCTGCTTGCTATACAGGATGTGGGAGGGAGAAGGGGCCAGGGCGCTGGTGTCAGGGTGTCTTTCCTCCTGCCACTCTTGTACCCTACCTCCACACAGAGAGAAGGGGATGGAGGGAGCTTGGCAATGCAAATCTCTGTCATTCTCACAAACACACACTGTCCTTCACTCTCATCTCTCAAAACGCAGGTGGTGGGTTATTGTTACTCCTTTTACTGCTTTCAAAGTGTGATATTTTTGGTTTTTGACTGGCCTGTGCGTTTCATACTTTTCATTTCTCTTATGCTTAAATTTAATTATTTGAGTAATGAGTTCTAAAATGCCTAACCTGTCATGGCTGGAGTAATTATCCCTGTGGTAACTGCTGTTCCTGGAAGTGGCTGGCATGTCCCCACAGCACTTGAGAGAGGCAGAGCAGGGGGGCTTCACAGGCTGCCCTTGCCTGCAGACACCACTCCTGCAACTCCTATTGATCAACAATGGGGAACCATGTCCAGTAGAAGATGTGAGCTCACAGTGTCTGTAGATGAGGGGCAGCACATGGTGCCAAGGAGCTATTGCTGTACATGCCAGCTGATTTCAGGAGTGGTATAGGGCCCGCTTTAACCTCACTGCTCCACCACCCAGAAGCTGTCTCAGTTAAATGCCCAGTCAGAGCCTGCTTCCTGAACCTCTTTCCCAGCCCTGAATCTCCTCCACATCCAACCTCCTGCAAGCAAACTCATTCCCAGAGCTTGCACCTGAACCCCTTCCTGGACCCTAATCCCTCACCCTAGGCTAAGACCAGAGCCCCTCCCACATGTGAAACCCTTTGGCCCAAGACCAGACTCTGCATCTCAACCTCCTACCCCAGCCTGGTGAAAGGAAGTGAGGGTGGGAGAGGAAGGGGGTTGAAGTGAGCAAGGTGAGGCCTCAGAGAAGGGGTGGAGAAGGGGCAGAAAGGAAATGGGGCAAGGGTATTTGGGTCTGAAGTAGCTCTTACATTGTACTTACATTGAAAAAGTAATTTTGTGGTTGGAGACCACTGGTTTAAATTTTGTCTATGGGATAATGCCACATATTGGATATTCTTAACAAGGTGAAGCAATTCAAAGAAAATATATTCTGAGATGCACAAAGAGTTTTAGTAAATCTGACCAAACTTTCATCTATATTTTATAGTACAGATGGTAGACAAAATATTCTGTTGGGATATTCTGATTTTTGATGTATCGCTATAAAAATGACGACATTGCTAGAAAAAAGCAGTTGAGAAAAGAGAACTTGGATTCTCTGCTGTACAACTGGTAAGAGACAATGAAGAGCAGGAAAAAAAAGAGAAAATGAGAACTACAGGCAGGGTTTAAAATAAGATTTGTTCACTTTGAGGCACTTTAAACTAATCTTTAAAAGGTTTCTGCTTTGGAAAATGTACCTTGAGATACTCTGAGAGCATATTGTTAAAATGAAATGACATTTCAATGGTTTTTCCAGCAGTGAAATACCTCCTACGTTCTATCTGACTTTGGTGAAACAATAGAAGGAGCAATATAAGTACTCGATCATATGGCAAAAAGTGAAAATACCACTTTATTTTTTACTTTGGTTAATTGCATTCTAGCAATATTTGCACACAAAAAACAGCACAATAATAGTTATTTAATATTTGAGTCATAACACTATAAAGACTTACAAATGTTGAATTACTGATATAGAAACACTTCATCATAATCATAATGGGTAGGGCTGGAATGGAATGGTGACAATTTGAAAAAAATCCACTAAGAGCCAGAGGTTTGATCCTGCTCCTATTGAGAATCGATGGCATGGGCTCAAGCCCTGAATCCTAGACACCTTCCTAATAAATAATCCCTCTATCTTGAACAGGACAGCTCACAGGAGTAAGGTGAGCAAGATTTGGTCCTAGGTCAGTTCAGATGAACAGGGAAATCACACAGTATAGAAAAGCAGGCAATGTCTTTGCAGATTTTATAAGTATAAAATATTCAGCACTTAAAAACTTACTAGTGCCTCTGCATTTGCAAAGTAAACTACTCATTACTTGGGGAATATTTATTAAACATACAAAAGCTCCCTCAGCTGCAGTCACTATCATTCTATTTTCTTGTCCCTGACCAATGTCTATAATATATTACATTTTGTATCTGGTAGCAGAAACACTTTTATTTTTAACAACCCACAGCCAGATTACTGAATTAAATCTAGACTTGAGGGAAGAAGGTGCAGCTCCAACATGGTTGACTTACATCAGCTGATCTGTTGAGTTTAAAAGCTAACAATTCTATTGGAAGGGGGGGAAAAAAACCATTCTTACTACTAGTGAAGTTCCACCATCTTTTCCCATTTGTATTACCATAAATTAACATAACAATGACAAGTGAATGAGAAACTTTGGATTTGTTATATCTACAGTGATGCAAAACTTGAGAGGATTAATCAAAACCTTGAAGTGAAAGTCAACTTATCACTTCTCCTGCTTTGAAAGAACAACCAACTATTTTAAATGTTGTGGAACAGATGGTATAAAGCAGAGAAGCTTCATGAACTTTGAAGAGACTCCTATCTGATTTCAATGATGCTATCCTAGGTTATCCCCTCTGAAAATTCTGCCATGTTCTAAGTTCCCAGTTATTTTGCTAATACTCTCCTAGAAACTTGAAAATGTAAAACTGGCCTGTCTGTTCATAGTTCCATAGTTTTGTTTTTTTGCCTGTTTAACTTCTGAAGCATGCCTGCAATTGCAAGATTTTTAGACCCAACTTGCTGTCAGGCCACTGAAGGAAGTAATATATAGTTGTATACGTACTGAAGCTATGAGAAGTAATTAACTTTAATGAGACTTTTTTTTAATCTGAAATTGATTAACATTAACATGATTACCATGAACGACATGCAGATGTGGTGTTCTTGCCCCTATGTCAACAGTCCTTAAGTTGAGGTGATATCTGATTTCAAACTCATTCGATCTCCTGGCATCCTCTGTATAAAATCGCCTCCAATTGCAACATTTGGAACATGTGCTCCTTCCCTCTCACCGTCTGAAATATACTCGATCTTGGCCACTGTTACATGTTTGATTTACATCCTGGCTCTCAGCTTGCCGATAACAGGTTTATTAACACAAAATTCTGCCCACCATGATGGTCTCTCAAGCACCTTGCTGCCTTGAAGGACTATTGTCCACAGATTTTTATACAGCTGCAAAAGAAGAAAATTGTGGATTAACATATGGAGGAAATAATTTAAATTTCACAAAAATTTAAACAACTCAAATAAAACCAACTGAAATGGAATTGTAATTGCTAGGCATGCAGAATAAGCACAAAATAAAGTGCATAAATTTATGTGAAAGCAAAAATAAAACAATACGGGATCAGATCTTCAGCAGGGATAAACTGGACTAGCAGTGTTGATTTAATTGAGTGAGGCTGATTTGTGCTGCCAAAGGATCTGGTCTTTTAACTGCTTTAAAACAAACACAAAGCACAAGAAAAACAGTGAAAACTATAGGGTTCTTGCTTTCTATTTAATTTTCTTGTGATTTTTTTGATTGCATCTTTATTTCAGTTATGTCAACAAGCACAGCAGTTAACAGAGGAAAGATTAAATGAAGCTGTGTTTCATTCTTTCCATACCTCTGAAAGTTATAGCTGAAAATGCTGTTTTTTACTCTTCTTTCTATATGTTTTTGGCAAGTTACAGAAGTTCACATCTGGGAGAAAAAACTTCTGTTTGAGCACCAGACATTCCTCTCCCATCACCACATTGTTAATTCATCAGTATTTCCAAACTTGTTATTGTATACCGCCCAGTTCAAAGCAGTCAGTAAACTCTGCAAAAGGCCACTTTAACAGCATTGCTGTGTTGAGCTTCAGTCAGGTTACATCTTTTGCTATATGGAAATATCTGACAGCTTCACAATTAATATAAACTTTTTACTATCATTCAAGAAAAATGGGAGGTTGTGAGAGGGACCAGATCCTCACATGGTGTCAACCAGAAAAACTTCAATGGCAGAACACTGATTTGTACCAGTTTACGCTTTGGCTACATGTTTTCAATACAAATTGAAAAGAATCTGCAAAATAGTAAATACATTTGAACTTTGATTCTCTGGACCATGATAACTGATAAACTTGGGATTATTAAAAAGTTGATTTGACCCCACCAGACAAAATGATTTATGTGGTACTAAAAAGCTAATAAAAACTTTAGACACTTAAAGCTGAGATTTTCAAAGCTGCCTTTGTAAACTGGGCATCCAAGTCTTCCAAGCAGCTTTGAATCATTCATGTCCTTAAAGCTGTACAGCTATGTTCTAAATCCTTTTTTTTCTGCTCAGTTTAAGAACTGCAGATTCCCAACCCTTCCAACCGTTTTTGTAATAGAACTTTGATTATCCAAATGAAACTCATTTTCCTATTACATTCAGGTGATCTGAGCTGTGTAGTACTGCAATTTGCATTGTATTTTTCCACTGCCTTTTCCTATTACATTCAGGTGATCTGAGCTGTGTAGTACTCCAATTTGCATTGTATTTTTCCACTGCCTTTTCCTGTTACATTCAGATAATCTGAGCTGTATAGTACTGCAATTTATATTGTATTTTTCCGTTGCCTTTTTACTCTTCATTTGCTTTCTTTTTATCTCTGGAATACAAGCTGTCTATCATTTATGAACCAATTCATTCCTCTATTTATTCAGAATACACATTTTTATTTTCATCAATTTCTTTTGCTTCTTATTAGTTATTTTAACATTCACATTTACAATCATTTGGATGTCCTTTCTAATTTTGTGCTTTCGGATTCTCTAACTCATAACTGTGGCCCTAATCTTATATGAAATATAGGTTGGACCTCTCTGGTCTGGCACCTTCAGGACCTGAGCGGTCCCAGACTAGGGAGTTTGCTAAACAGGGCAGGCCAAGGTTCCGTTCCTGGCTGTCCGCGCCGCTCCCAGGTGACATCTCTGGGCTCTGCTCCCCGCTGTCTGGCCTGGCCCGGCTGGGGCTAAACTCCTGATCCTGGGTGGCTGGGGCTCTCTGGTCTAGCAATATCCATGGTCCGGAGATACTAGAGAGTCCAGATTTCAGAAGTTCAATCTATACCGAAATTTCCTTTTTTACTCTGCAAAAGTGACAAGGAGTCCTGTAGCACCTTATAGACTAACAGATGTATTGGATGCATCTGACAAAGTGGGTCTTTGTCCACAAAAGCTTATGCTCCAATACATCTGTTAGTCTATAAGGTGCCACAGGACTCCTTGTCGCTTTTGCAGATCCAGACTAACACGGCTACCCCTTTGATACCTTTTTACTCTTTTTAAGGGTATGTCTACACTACCACCCTAGTTCGAACTAGGGTGGTTAATGTAGACAAACGAAGTTGCAAATGAAGCCCGGGATTTAAATATCCCGGGCTTCATTTGCATCTTGTTGGGCGCCGCCATTTTTAAATACCCAGTAGTTCGGACTCCGTGCCCGTGGCTAAACGCGGCACAGAGTAGGTAGTTCAAATTAGAAAGCCTAATTCGGGCACGGAGTCCGAAGTACCGGAGATTTAAAAATGGCGTCGCTCGGCAAAATGCAAA